>NC_140580.1:320992897-321622064 GCF_964204655.1 Triturus cristatus | reverse complement strand
CTTACAACCCCAAAGGCTTCATCAAACCGACAGCCTTCAAAGACATCGATTTGGAAAGCCTATCCATCAGTTTAAATACAATGATCACCATTCACACCTTGGGCGGCACCATTAATCTGAGGCCAAATGATACATTTGCTGTTAGGCCAGTAGAGACTAGGAGGTAAATTGAGTACATTTGACAAGCAAGTATATTTGCACAGCTTATTGTGGTTAATCTACTGTAGGCAATGACACCTGAAGAGAACTACATTAGCTAGAACATGCATTGCATATTTTTTCAATTACCCTCGTGAATTAAATTCTGCATATCAATGCTTGGGTCAAAGGGGAAGATAAAGAAGATGAATTACAGCGCACCAGTTCAAGGCACATAGCTCACTCACCTGGCTCTGTCTGTCACAGGGATGGTGCACAGGGTACGGATAGAGGCATTCAAACTGATTGGGTGGAAACAGGATACAGCGCTTAAAGCCCTTTATCTGGGCGAAGAAGTTCTGCTGCTCATCGTAGTGGGCTGGAGTCACGTTCCCTGTGCACAGTAACATACCAACATGGTCAAAGTACGCTAAGACGCTAGTTCCTATACTTGCCCTGCGTTACTGCTTGTGATGAAAGCTGGTCTATCTTTCAACAGATACTTACTAAAACCCTATTTGAATTATCATTAACAGAGCCATTAACAAAGAAAGTTGTAACAGGTTAAAAAGGGGGTGCAACAGTAACACATAAAAAATGTTAAACATGAAATGAAAGTACGAAACTGTAGAAGGAAAATTATGCCCCACTACATTCTGACAATGCCTTTCATATGTATGCTTATATCTATGACGCATATACAGTGAAGGAGGAAGTGTCTTTCAGTAAAGATCAATAATGGCGAAAGGATCACAAGATTGTTTTAAAGTACAATCATTTAACAATCCTAGTTTACATCACCAAATGACAAATTCGTTGCATAAATTGTTTTTCCTCTTCAAACATGCCATTCTAGCCCAGCAAGAAGTGTAGATGCCCCTTTAGTTCACCTTTCATTGAACAAAAACAGTTAGCATCCCCTTTTTAGGTCTCGGCTGCGAAAGGCTGCGCTTGCGCAGTCTCGCTCCGAGATTTAATGAGTTGGAGTGATCCGAGATTTAATGAGTTGGAGTGACTTTGAGAAGAGGGGCTTGCACCCGCCCCTCTTCGCTCCTGTTCTCCATTGGCTGGCCTCTTAAATGCTGGCCAGCCACTGGAGAAGAGGTCCCGTCACTCCGTTGAAGCCCCGTCTTTTTCGGATCGGGGGGCGTGTTTTTTGCGAGAAGTCTCAGGGAGGAGACAACAGCAAAACACGCCCCCAGATCCGAAAATGAGGCTCCCTTTCTCTCGCTCCGAGATTTAATGAGTTGGAGTGACTTTGAGAAGAGGGGCTTGCACCCGCCCCTCTTCGCTCCTGTTCTCCATTGGCTGGCCTCTTAAATGCTGGCCAGCCACTGGAGAAGAGGTCCCGTCACTCCGTTGAAGCCCCGTCTTTTTCGGATCGGGGGGCGTGTTTTTTGCGAGAAGTCTCAGGGAGGAGACAACAGCAAAACACGCCCCCAGATCCGAAAATGAGGCTCCCTTTCTCCGAGGCATTTTCGCTGTGCATTGGAGAAAGGCGGTGGTGTGCATTTTGCTCTGCCTTGGTTTTTGAACGTCTCTGGAGCAATGGTGCACCGTTAGTAGGCTCAGACTCGGGCTCGGGTGTAGATGTGTTTTGTCTGGCGGGCAGCTTGTGTTGTAGGCTCGCACTTTTGGGGTTGACCTGGAGATGGGAACAGGACAGCTGGACTACTCTCGTTGGTTTCGAGGTACACAAACCTCTAGGGCGCGGATTGATCAGCATTTTCTGCGACAGGGCTGCCTCATTTCCCCACGTCCTGCAGCAGACCACTGCCAGAACCAGCTAACACACAGCTGCCAGTAACATTAAAGGAATCAAGTACGTTGGTGAGCAGAAGCAGACCCGTCAGCCACAGGACAGACACACAAGACGTGATACTGGTCCAGAGGCACTCTACAACAGAGACCCGCTGCTGCAGCCGGCGCACTGCTTACGGCGTGGCTGGCTCTGGGCGACGGGAGAAATACGGGGGAAATACAGAGGTGCTGGTGGTGTCCCTGTTGGTTGTTCGTTGGCGGGGCTGAGCCGGGTGGGCTCCGGAATGCGCAAGAAGATCTGAAGTCAAGCGGGCACCATTACTCGACCTCCAACGCTCCCTCGGATTTTGGAATGGACTCGGGAGGTTTCCCTCATCCCTTCGATGTGAGTTTTGATACCACCGTTCAGTTTAGGATAATTTGGGCCTTTTTTTTATTTATTGTTTTCGATCGAGGCTGCCATTTGTGACATAGCACAGTGCCCCTCCCCCAGCAGAGCTGTTTAGCCTTTCCGCTCCAACCTACATCCCTGTTGCTGTTACCAGGAGGTCCAGAGAGACTACATCGCCCAGCCTGCCTTGCCCGGACACGGTGTCATCCGAAAGCGCTAGGAGGCGCTATAAATCCGGCAGTGGGCTCCCGCAGCGCGGGTCCCGCTTCAATCTACATCCCTGCTGCTGTTACCGGGGGGTCCAGGGGGACTACATTGCCCAGCCTGCTTTGCCCGGCCACCGTGTCACCCGAAATCCAGCACGGGTCCCGCTTCAACCTACACCCCTACTGTTGTTGCTGTTACCGGGAGGTCCAGGGGGACTACATCGCCCAGCCTGCCTTGTCCGGCCACCACGACATCCATGTCATCCGAAAGCACCAGGAGGCGCTTTAAATTCGGCTGCGGGTCGTGCGCGGGCCCGTCTGCGCCTGTCTGAGACAGGGCAGGGCGACCCCTCTGTGACTCGCTTTTCATTTACAGTTCCGGACCACGACCCCAAATGTACTTTTTCTCCTTGCCATGGGCAACGGAACCATATCCTCAATCATTGTATATGTTAGTTTATGCATTCCTTTGGCTGGTGGTCAATGCTTTAAGTAGTCTTAACCCTATTGCGAGGCAAGTTCTGGTTTACAACTTACTGTCTTTGCCACTGCATTTTACTTAATTTCTTCCTTCTAACAATACAGTGTTGCCTGTCTCTAATTAACAATTCTGGAATAACCTAATGGGGAAGAGGAAAGCTCTGGATAGTGTGGGGGGGGGGGTGGGGGTGCTTGTGAAGAAAGGCAAAAAAGCAAAAAAAAACATCTAAACAATCGTTCTGTAAAACCCATGCTGTCATGGATTGCATTGTTAACCTCGTTGGTGATTGTGAGGCGATTTTACTTGCCCCATCCGGACCGTGCAGTTTTTCCAACGTGGCCAGTGCACCCCCCTTTCTTTAGCCACAATCTCCAAAAAAGCTACTCCGGCAATTTCTGATATGTTTAAGAAATCCTCTTCAAAGGGCCAACAAGCCTCTATTCACGAACATACTTTGCTTGAAGAGAGTAATAACTCCTCTCTGCCAAGCTCATACACTCCCTTAACATGCACCACTGAGTCTGACATTATATGTTCAAATAGATTTTTACCCCTACTGGAAATCCCCGAGGAACACAGAGTTCCAAGAGGCCAGAAGGTGAAAGTATCAGTTGTGATGATACAACTAATAGGGTTTTGTGTTCTTGTACAGCTATGTTTAGAAACCAGATAACTGATTTAAAGGCCCAGACTAAGCAACTTATGGAGGAAGTTAATGAACTAAACGGTATGATCAACACACTCTCCATAGCACTAAAAACATGAGCTAGTAAAGATTATTCAGCCGTGGAAGCTCTGCCCCAGATTCAAGTTTGTAGAACATCTAACATCACCAAAGGAAAATCATGCAGTCCAATTATCAAAAACAAAGCCAACGGACAACTAGCAAAGTTCAACAAACAACCGACTTATGGCCCAAATATCATGCAGAATCCTGCCACCCTCGTAGAGCCAGTGAATAGATCCTACAGTTTGCCCAATGCACAAACTAGAAGAACAAGCATTTACAATGCAATGGTCTCGGCATTGGTAAAGTTAGAGCTATTGGCATTGCTCATGACATTATTTTTGTTTATGTTTTTAAAACATGTAAAGAAACGGCATTGTTATTTACAATGTCAATAGCTTAATCTGTGTGTGGGTGCAAATGCACTAGGTCTCGCATTGGAGAGTGATTAAGCTATTGACATTGTAAATAACAATGCCGTTTCTTGAAATGTTTTAAAAACAAAAACATAAACAAAAATAATGTCATGAGCAATGCCAATAGCTCTAACTTTACCAATGCCGAGACCATTGCATTGTAAATGCTTGTTTATGGTCTGGCTAGACAGTGCAGCTGTTAGACAAGTGTACGAACATCACAAGAGAGGGGCTTTGGCTCCACCCACGGTAGGAGCAAGGAGTAGGTTTTGATTGGGCAGAAATTGAGTGCTTCCACTAAAAAGTACTTGCCTTTCATGGAACTGTGATCAATTTGTTTATTTATCCAGCTGCCTGAGCTTGAACTTTCAGGAGCACACATCTGACATTGTACAGCTATTAAGGTATCTTAGACAGCTAGATAATTTATAGTGTTTGTCTCTGGCAGCAGCACAGATAGGAGGGTAGTCATTTACCTACATGGATTTTTAGGTCTAGCTTGGCAGTGCAACCGACCTCTGACCATTTAACATACAATATTACTCTAAAGTTCTTTGGTTCCACAATTCACATGCTATTTACTTGTAATGTTTCACATTAACATACAATATTCCTTTGAAGCCAGACCTATTGGCAATGCCAATGCTGGTTAGGAAACTTTGCAATGCTGCCCTCGACACTCACAACACTTTAGATGTTTTCAGATACAACTGACAGAGCTAGCCTTTCTAGAGAATAAAATGGGACGTGACTGAGAGAATGGTTAAATAAGCATATGTTGTTTTAAAAAGTTACTTATCTATTCCACTAGATCTGCAGCAGTAGAATTTTTAATTAACTCATGAACATTTGCAGATATTCTTGCTTGGAGGCGAACACCATTATCCCCATCTGCCCTTGAATGTTCAACGTCTACATGCTGCATTCCACCTCACCGAAGGCTTCTGGACCTAGTCTTCTACAGGGGTGAGCTGCAGCATGCATCAGCCCTGCCGCTGGGAACCAACTACAAGTTCCACAACTCAATGCTCTTCCTGACCACTGGTGATATTTACGAACAGAAGCACTCCCGCAGCGAGGGCTGCACCTGGGCGAAGACCGGGCCAAGGATGGGCACGTCCACACCCATCAGAGGCTGGGCTGGGTCACCCTTTTAACGTTTTTCACACAAAGGTACTGTTATTCAATCTAATCCTATGGTTGCATCGCATTTACATCATATGTTTGTACTGATAGTGTTGGAACTTGGAGCTAGACTGTTTTACTGGTATCCTCGAACCTAGGTTTAATATGGTAAAACGTAAGGTCACGGAGGGGGATGCAGGGCTTACTAAAGTGAGAAAATCTAGGGAAATTCGGAAATCTGAGGGCAAATCTTTGTACATGATAGGGTTGACACCCTATTGGTAGAATATGAACAGATAATAGCACCGGATTTTATCCCATCGTCCTCTAGAGCTCCAAGCCCCCACCTCTTGCCCCAACAGAAAATAATCGTATAATACCTAGTAGGTTTTCAAGATCTATGAAACAGAGATGTGAAACCTCTATTGCTGCACAGATTCCTTCATATCCCACCTCACCTACCGTTATTATAGCTTCATTTCCTACTGATACTTCAATTCTTGATTCACACTGATGCTTTTCCCCTGTAGAAACCGTTTTGATCCCCTGCACGAAACGCAAAAGGAGCATGCAAACAATGCTATATCTAACAAATGGCAATCTAACGAGCTAATAGGGGTGGGTGCAGTAATACCAACAAGGCTTTCCTTGTTTCACTTATTCAATACCCATAAAAGGAGGTGGCCCTATTGAAATCCATGGTGACCACACTGACCTTCACAGTAAACCTGCTAGCAGACTCGTCCAGGAGACAGGCTGCTCCTAACATTCAAACACACTTCTAGCCCTATTTAGCCCCCATAATTGCAACACAGACACACACCACCAAAGCCACATTTTTGGCTAAAGTCATGTATGTTCTTTTTGATGAACAATCCTTATCGGCTACTGTAAGGGGACAAGCCGCTGAGGTCTTTCTATCGGACAAGGAAGTCCAGATGCGCTATATTCTAACTATTGCAAATGCCATCGCCACAGGGGGGCTCTATTCCCAAATCCTGGAAAGGTGCTATTGTGATTCCCGTCCACGAAAAAGGGGATTGTCTGTCTCAAGCAACTACAGACCAATAAGCCTCATTGATTGCATACGGTTTTTTCTTTGCCGTTATGTTCTTGAGAAGATCCAGGATTGGATCGCCAATATATTTGTTCTCAGTCCCTACCACCAGGATTTCGCTCTAAAACCTCCACAATAGATTAGGCTTTTCGGTTCCTATTGCTCTACTGGCGTACTGTTGTAATCAACAAAGGTAACCTATACATAGACTTTGTCGATTTACGTTCGGCCTTTGATCTAGTACCAAGTTCTAGTCTTTGGAAAACACTCTGAGAAATGAAAATGCCCCTGTACCAACTAGCATTGGTAGCCCTCCTACATGATGATAATTTTGCACATGCAAGATCAGGAAGGCAGAACGACTTGGCGGACAGGATCAAAGTCTTCAGAGGTGTAAGACAGGCCTGTGTCCTGGCCATACATTATTTTTGGTATACATACACAATATTAATTCTATATTGAACCATGTCGACACAAATGCACTCTCTTTGGCTCAAGTCAAAAATCTAATACTATTATTCGCAGATGACACTCTTTTGGTCTCCAAGACCCTGAGTGGCCTCCAGAAACTCTAGATGCTTTTTGAGGAGTTCTGTATCGATAGGGGCCTGGAGATCAATATGACCAAAACCAAGCTTTTGACATTGAACCCCCATAAATCTTTCAGAAAGGGCTAGAACTTGTGGGGTGGGGCACCACTAGAAACTGTTCACAGTTTTACGTACTTGGGCATCATCTTTAGCTGTAGCATGTCTTGGAAGCCTCACTTGACAAAAGCGGTTTTCAAACTCTAGCAATTAACCGGGGCTGTCCATAAGGAGTATAAAGCCTCCTACACCAAACCTATGAAGTCTGCTCTACATCTATACGACTACAGGGTGTTGGGGTCAGTCCTCTACAGGCCAAGTTATGCAACATGCAAACACAAACATTAACCACCACCGAAAATACATTTTATCACAAATTAGCATTTCTCCCTGTTAGTACTCTTCTGGTACCACTTCTCTCGGACTTGGGTATAAGAAGCTTACATGACAAAGACAGACTTGGTCCCCTTTCATACTGAAGGCGCTTATGGTTTACTCCAGAATTCGCACACTATAATTCTGCCCTCCAGGACATCATTTCTGCTGGCCATTCTGTCAAAATCCCCTGGCATTTGCACATCAAATAATTATTGCACCTTATTGGGGATCCCAAGCGTTGGCCGAATGCATGCACCACTTCTTTTACATCCAAACTAGCACTGAAAGAGCTTTATGGATCAGCAATCAGGGCTAAATTTTGAAACACTGACCTCTCTAGAACATTCTGCGAATTTCTGGATTTTAAGAATCAGATAGTTACAAGTCATATTGTGATCAAGTGACTACTCCCAGTAATAGAAAGCTCTATTTTCAATCCAGAGAGGGTACTCTCCCGCTGAGTCTTTACAAAGTGCTGGTCCGAAGGGGTTAGTGATTCTTGCCCCCTAGGCTCCACCATGACCGAGAGTGTGCTGCATGTCATTTTTGTATGGCCACTTACGCATCTACCCACAAGTATTGGTTAGCCCCTACTTGCAGGTGTTTACATCAGCACAGTCAGTTTGCCGCACTCTGCATCTTGAGGGTATATTGCAGCTTATTCTTAGCCATACCTGTCGCCAAGTTCCTTGGGGCTATGTGGACATTGCTTACAAAGCTTTTATCCTCTTTAATGAATGCGACAATCTCTTTTTACTGTGTTCAGAACCCAGCAGTATTAACACATAATGTAACATGTCTTTGTAAATCGCACATTCACCTTTAGGTATCTTGGCGCTGAATAACAGATGTTTTGTGTTACACAACTCAATAGACCTTTTATCGACCTCAGATGGATGAAAGGCTGAGTGGACCAGCTGGGATTTGAACCTGTGACCATGAAGTCGTACACAGGCCCCTGCCGTTGATGCATTAGTCCACTGAGCCACCAGACACAGTTCTATCTATTTTTACACAAATGTTTTTTATATTTATTGGAGACATTTTATGATAAATTGTATTGCATTTTAATGTTGCTTATTTTATTATACTTCTTGTGTATTGTATATGTACTTTTATGGCCGTGGTGGCCAAAATAAAGTATTTTGGTAATAGTTCCATTCCACAACCCAGCAATGGCTATTAACATCTCTCCATACAGAAAAAAAATTGACAAAACAGGGAAAAGACGAGGGGGGGGGGGGCAGACACAGATGACACTCATATTATCCAGATCTGACCATACGAAAGTCAGAAAATGTGGCCTTTGTTCGCACAGAAAACGTCACAGGAAAGCAAGGTGTGAAACTACACATTAATTTAACTGAAAAAATGTATGTGACCAATAGTTAGTTAATTATGCTGTGTCCCGCAAATTCTTTCATCTAATCAGTCTTTATGTTTAGAATATATTCACCACGAATCTACAGCTATATTAAGATAGCTTCTTATCACCTCAACAGAGCTTGAACATCAATTCCTATGGATATAGCAATAACTCCCACAACTTCTACTTTGTTATTCGGCAGAGAAGAGTAAATGGCAACACACCTTAACTTTATCCAGGACTAAACACTGTAATATCCTATACAGACCTTAAAGAAATTAAAAGCTTTTTACGTGTTCCAGATGTATGATCTTTCGACCAACTAAAGAATTCACTTTACCTGTGCTCTGATTTTTTAAAACGTTTCGGCACAGTTGAAACCGGCCAGTTTTGGTAACAGTTTAAGTGGAACACTAAAATAGGTTACTCTCAATTAAGGCCCACACTGTTTTGTTGCCACACATGGAGTCGAAAACGATAGCATGTGCAGTTTTTCCAGTATTTTGTTGGGTGGACAACATGTTACACTGGGGCAGCTGTAAACGTGTTTATAAGTACCAGCCCTAAGGTTTATGGGTAATGTGTAAAGTAGAAAGTCCTGGGAGGGCTTTAATTAGGAGGTAGCTCAGCTAAAGTGTGGTGAGGCAATGTTGGGTGAGGTAGGGTGGGGCGAGCCGAGGTGTTTAAGAAGATGGTAAAGGTCAAAGTAGGTTAGGGCATTGGTCAATCCAAATATTAAATATAACTGTTACAGAAAGCTCTGCTACATACTACGATTACTACTGCATGGCAATTTTACAATAACTCAAATTATACAGTACCTCTTATTACATTAACATCCTTGCAATCCAGTCCTTTCTACAATACAAGGACTCCTATTTAAGTCATATGACCTAATCACATTAGCTCTAAAAATGTTTGCACTGGGTACATAAGGATCATTGCTCATTACTCTCTGCTGGTTTAGAATGACTGATAATGCACTAATGTGAAATTGAATAAATTAATCACACAGCTTTCAGTAAAGCCACCTAGATTTCCTTGTCCTCCCTCTGGATCCTGGTATATGATAGTAAGCCAAAGTCCTTCCAGAAATAAGTTTAGAGCAGGGATAATGTCAATAAAGTTCTCTTTTCTTTAAATAGCATACAGTCATGCAGGCACTATTCTAAAAAAAAAAATACCTTTCCTTCGATGCAATCTGTAGACTACCTACTAACGTAGGAAGTATTTGTAAGCAAGGTTACGTTATCAGGCCAGAATTAATGCACAAGCCTCCCTCCACACAGTGCCCAGACTGAGTAAGTAGTCATCATAACAACTATCTCACCCACCCTCTTACCTTCCATGCCAATGAGCAGCAGATTGGAAGTCAGCTGCCCCCAGCTGTGTTTCGCCTGCTGTTTATTAATCCAGTTCCAATTAAAGCCTAGAAAATCCACCACAATGTTCTTCCCGACAGTGTCATTCAGCGTCTGCTGCAAATACAACCTGTATATAAAGACAAAAACACGCACAATAAAAGATTTCATCTGTTCTAGCGTTCGACGTCAAGCCACCTGTCACTCGTAACGGTCAGAACAAGTTTCTGTTCAGAGACCATACCCACATTCCTACACCATCACAATGAACAGGAGCTCCCTCAGCTAAATTAAAGTTGATTGGGTCAGCTGGTATGGAAAGGCTAAAAGACCAAATTTAGAATAAATTACGTTAATAGCCCATACTGGATGACAACATTTTTAGGTCTCGCTGGCGTTGCAGCGCGAAGCGCTGCCGCCAACGAGACTTATTGTTGCCGTGTTTGATCCCAAGAGAGACAGACCAGGGCACGCGCAGCGATCGGGGTCTGTGGACGCGCTTCTGAGACGCGCTTGTGCAGACGCACACACAGACACAAGCGCGCGCACACACCCCGCCGCTGCCGACCCCCCTCACCGCATCTGCGGCTGCCTAACGCGTGCACGCACACACCTCGCCACCGCCGCCCTTGGGCAACCTTAAGCAGGAGGCATGGCGCCCCTCCCCTGCATTCTTTGTGTACACACACAGTTATAAGTAAAACACAGCCCTACATCCTTACAAACACAGGGCACACAGATAGAAGGCACGTGAGTACACACAGAACACACGTTCAATCCACTAAGAAATACTTGTACGCCACGAAGAGAGATAAAATGCGAGTTTGTGCTCCATCAGATATACACATACTGCACAGGTAGGCGCTTGTGCCACTGACCGATCTGGACCCAGCCGACCCCGCGCACTTGGGGTGAACTCCACACCCCTAGAGTGTGCCTGTGAGCGCATACACACTAGTAGCAACGCGCACAGGTGGGCGCTGTGCACGGAGTCGAGGCGCTCACCTCCGGCGCACCTGCTCCCGGATCCGCTCTCAGCGCTCCCCCTGACGCTTCCTCTGTGTCCACAGTGCGCTCAGTCCAGGGTGTGACGCTGATCACCTCTCCGTCTCCAGCCGCCCACTGCCGGAGGTCCCCGCCCAGACGCAGCTCCATAGAAACTTTTCCCAAATTTGGGGCCAGAGTTATACTTTCTCCCCTGCTACGTCACCAGGGTTTGGATTCGCGGACCTCTCCTCCGCACACAAGGCTGCTGCTGTGCGCTTCTGTTTCTGTGTTTCATGATCGCAGAGCAGACCACGCCCCCCAGAGGACGTTAGGTCACATGGCAGCAGGTACAGAAGTACACGTTCTCTTCTCACAGTGTGCACTGTACAGTGGCAGGGCTTGCGTCCCCGGCTGGGAACGCGAAATACTGAGCACTACATTTGACACAGAAGTGTTTACGCGACACATCGCACACAAGACCCAGACGTAATGGAAAAAGAGAAGCCGGTACTTTACATTAGATTACTTCATCACCGTATGCGCTCTGTCCCATTAAAATACAGCCAACCCGTTTTATTACTGTCCCTTTTAAAATACAGTAGCCCTGGCCGCCAGAGCCGATACTCTCCGGGCCCTGGGAACAAAACAGTTCTAGTGAGAAGCAAGAACCGGTACAGTCTCATGGGAAGTTTAGGAGTCCTGCCCGGAAGTTAGTGCTGGTACTGTCCTATCACAAGCATTTACAATGCAATAGGTCTCGCATTGACGCGAGTTTGAGCTATTGACATTGCAAATAACTATGCCTTTTATTTTTGTTTTCTTTTTAAAAACCTAAATAAAAGGCATTGTAATTTACAATGCCAATGGCTTAAAATCACGTAACTGCGAGACCTATTGCATTGCAAATGCTTGTTTTTTGTAGTGCTTGTGATAGAATTGGGATGTTCAATTTCAATTCCGCATTACAACTAGTTTTGTTGTTTTCGATTCTATTTATTCAAAACCCAGTTCATAAAGCTTTGCGCCTGTGTGCAGCTGTGTGACTTATGCCTGATTTTTTAGGAAACAGACGCTAGTAATCATGGCTGCATGAGGATACCATAATAACTTTGGCTACAGCAAATTAACACGAGCAGGGATTTAGTTTAGGACTGTCACATTGATAAGGCAGTATATGGCTCCAAACACCAGCAATTTCCTATTCTTTCGGAAAAAGACAAAGAAAAGATGGAACTTCAATTTGAGAAAGAAAGCAGGCACAGGACATGTTAACTGCACAGTAATGTTCGTAGCGTAGAATCCTCTGTAAGAGCACACCCCTCTGGATGGAGTTACTAGGGAACTTATACTCAATGGATCAGGAGAGATCAGATCAAAAGGGTCAATGTCCTCCTCTGCAAATGACCACTGTCCTAAGGTCAGCCACCTGTGATGTTGGCAGTCCATGGCCGTGTAAATATGTTTCACAACGCAAAACGTGTGACTCAGAAAATAGCCTTAATCCAGCCAACCACATCATCTCAAAATTTGAACAAGTGATTGACCGGATTTACTGAATGTTTAAATGATACAGATATACGAAAGTGTTAACCCTTTAAAGCCCATCCAGCACCTTTTTAAAATGCTACTATCTCTACTTACCTGTACAGTAACGTTCGTAGCATAGAATCCTCTGTAAGAGCACACCTCTCTGGATGTAGTTACTAGGGAACTTTTTTTTTTTTATTTACATATTTTTAAAATATTTTTAAGTACATTGTAGTAATTATATTTTCCCTAAAACCCAGAACACAGACGACGTATGAAATTAAATAAATTAAAAACAGGAAAGTATTAAAAACAGGAAAGTGATTGTCTCCTGCTTTGTGGACTATTTCCGTGGGGTATATTCTCCAGTGTCTTCCCGCTCTGAAGAGGATTCCCATGCCCTGCTCAGAGATATCGCGCTGCCTTCCCTTTCTGAGGAGGACAGAGTGTTGTTGGACGCCGCTCCAACCTCCGAAGAAATTTCCCTCGCCATACGCTCGGTCGCTTCCGGCAAGGCCATGGGTCCTAATGGTCTTCCCATCGAGTTGTATAAGCTGCGACCGGATACGCTGGCGCCGCATCTCCGTACTATGTTCCTTGCGGCCCACTCGGTGGGTTCCCTCCCGCTAGACCAGCGTCTGGCTACCATCGTGGTTATCCACAAGGAGGGGAGGCCTCGGGACCGGGTCACATCCTATCGACCCATTTCGTTATTGAATGCGGAGCCCAAAATTCTCGCCAAGGTTCTGGCCAATCGGCTGGTCGGCGTGGTGTGTGACTTGGTCCACCAGGACCAGTCCGGCTTTATCCCCCATCGTAACACAGCGCTTAACCTGCGGCGGTTGCATGGGGTGCTCGCACGTGTCCCGTTCATGCGGGAGCCGGCCATCTTGGCATCCTTGGACGCCACTATGGCGTTTGACACACTTGAATGGCCATATATTTGGGCGACGCTCGCGAAATTTGGGTTTGGCCCAGGGTTTATCAGCTGGGTTAAATTGTTGTACTCTGGCCCACTGGCGCAGGTGGTTGTGAACGGTAGAGTGTCGGCTCCGTTTGAGATGGACAGGGGCACGCGGCAGGGCTGCCCGTTATCGCCGCTTCTTTTTGCGCTTGCCTTGGAGCCCCTGGCGGAGTGGTTGCGGTGGGAACCTTCTATTCGTGGTCTCCGCTGGACCCCCGAGTATGAGGACCACGTGTCTCTATATGCTGACGATATTCTCCTGTACCTGGCTTCCCCACGTAAATCACTGATAGTCCTGGTTGATGTATTGCACTCATTTGGTCGTAACTCCGGTCTCGTCATCAACTGGGCTAAATCGTGCGTGTATGTTCTCTCTGGGGAGGCTCCTATCCTTCCGCGGGGCTGTCCTATCCAGATCGCCCCGCAGGGATTTAGGTACCTGGGTGTTTTCATCACCCTAGACGCGGAGGCCCGGTATGATCGAAACCTGCTGCCCCCCCTCCAGCGCCTGAAGGAGGATGTCGTGCGTTGGCGGCGTTTGACGCTCTCGCCGCTCGGCCGGGCGGCATTGTTTAAGATGATGTCGCTGCCGCGTTTCCTGTACGCTCTGCAGAATGCAATGGACCTCGTCCCGGCGCGCTACTTCCGCGAGGTGGAGAGCTTACAACGCCGCCTGTTCTGGGACGGGAGACCGCGTATCGCCCTGGCGAAGCTGACGCTCCCGTGGTATGACGGGGGGATTGCCCTCCCGGATATTAAACGGTATTATTGGGCCTCCCAGCTGGCTGCGATTAATCACGGCCTATACGGGCCCACCCTAAACCCGGCCTTTGAAATGGATAAGATGCTACTGCCGGGTGGTGACTATAATCGAGCGCTCTACTCCAGCTCGCTCGACGCACGTCTTACGGGCCCCACGCGTGTCATGGTGAGAGTGTGGCACGCGGCTAATGCAGCGATGGGATGGAAGGATCGTTTGACCCGGGCGTCACCACTGTACGCATCTGAGCAGTTGGGCTCCCTGTGGACCTCGAAGGGCTTCGAGAAGTGGGACATGATAGGCATTAGCAGGGTGGGGGATCTCTGGACGAGGGGGGGATTCAAAACGTTCGGGATGCTGCAGACGGAATTCCAGTTGCAAGACAGGGAGTACTTTCGGTATATGCAGATCCGTCATGCACTATGCTCCGCCTTCCCGGACGTTGCCTCCATCCCGGAGTACTCCCCTCTGGAAGATAGAGTGCTGGATGGACATGTCCCGGAAAGCACGATCTCGTTAATCTATAAAAAACTGATCAATGACCGCGTGGGATTGCTGCTTGATCTTCGCGAGGCTTGGGTTGCCGATGGATTGGAGCTGGACGACGAGGACTGGGTCTCTGCGGTGGCCTCCCCGAAAGAGGTGGCCATACCGGCCCGCCTTCGTTTCGTCCAGCTCAAGATACTCCATAGGGTCTACATAACGGGGCCAAGGCTATTGCGAATGGGCTATGCTGTGGACGGGTTGTGTAAGCGTGGGTGTGGTTCTTTAGGGACCTTTCTTCATATTTTGTGGGACTGCCCAGAGGTGGATCGATTCTGGCGTGGAGTGCATGAGGTCCTGCGGGTGGTTACGCGTGTGCCGCTGCTGCCCGAAGCGAGGAGATGCCTGTTGAACGTGTGGGAACCAACCGACTATTCGGCGCCACAGACGTGGTGGGTGACTCTGGGATATATGGTGGCCAAGCACGATATTGCTCAACTGTGGGGTTCCCAGAGGCCCCCGACTGTTTCGGCCTGGAAGGAAAATATGGACTGGTGCATGTTTCGGGAAAAGGTGGTGTATGTAGCGAGAGGTAAGCCTGGGACATGGGTGAAAGTGTGGGGTCCCTGGAATGCCTACCGTGGTGGAATCTGCGCCCCGCCGTTATTGCCCGATCCATCGCCTGCCCCGTCCCCTTAGCCGGTTTAGCTCTCCGGTATCGGGCACTGAGTTCACCCAGTCCCTGTTCTGACCTTCTCCCCCCCCTTGATACTCCTATGGTTTGGTAGGGTCCCCCTTCTAGGGGAGCACATGCTGCAGTTTTCGATCGTGGGTTGCCTTGTGGTTGGATTTTGTTTGCTGTTATTTATGTTTAAAAGAAACCGTCATGTGGGGTCCGTATGGTGTGGCCATCAACGCGGCTGACTCCTGTATGTTTCCCTTTGCCGCTGTCTGCGCTCCACTGTGTGTATCTTATGCTCCTCTTGTTTGCTAGCGGCCGGCCTGAAGGTTGTAGGCCCATCTTTGTATATTCTTTGAATTTTGTAATAAACGGTTTCACACAAAAAAAAAAAAAAACAGGAAAGTGTTAAAAACAGTTTCCCCTTAAATATAATCCAGTAGTATTTTTATTTTTCCCTTTTTTTAAAAAAATACCTCAGTACTCAGTAATTTAAAAAACTATATGTAGAAGCATATAAATGTTCGTCTCTACTCTTTTTTTTTTTAACAAACTTTTATTCAATTTTTGCATAGGAAGGAGCAATGAGTTACAATCTGTATTAAACACAGTAATTAAACATAGGTCTAAGGATACAACACAGGCATCTTGTGCAATCCTAAAAATGATGCCACATAGTTGTCGATGCACACTGAATATGACATACGAGAGCGTGGCAGTACATAAGTCAAGCACATTACTATGTATCCGACCATAGCTATGTGCTACATTCCCGACCTTCAAGATTCTGTATCTATGAGGGCAATGCCTCCCTAACAACCCCCCCCCCCCCAATGAACCCAAATGTGCCACGAATTCCAGTCTGAGGGTCGCAGATCATCTCTCTCGGGAGGGGGAAAGGAGGGGACGGAAACCACACCTCAGGCGTGCGGTAGGGGGAAGGATGGAGGTCGAGCAGAGCGGTCAGAGGGGGGACCTTGATGATTTAAGGACAAGTGTAACAGGGAGGGGGGGGGAGGGAAGGCGTGTATCACCGCCCCCCAGGAAGGGGCTTCAGTCATTTGGGAAATTTCAACACTCAGTACCAGGGGACTGGTTCCAGCCATTACCAGACACATCCGCCAGCATGTACCCTGTCTCATGCTGGGGGATTCCGGGGACTGTGCCCTGTAGCCTCCTCACTCTCCTCCACCTCACCATATTCGTCTCTACTCATTACCACTTTAATAAACTGTATGCAGCTGCATACAGTTTGGTGATGAGCGCTCTATGTGTGGGACTGGCCAGTAGGACTGGTAGAGTGTAGGGCCAGCGGTTCATCAGGGTAGGTGATAAGGATGTATGCAGTACAGCTCAAAGGCGGAAGTAAATGAACGTGAGCAAGGGGTGTGGCGTGTATTGGCCATGTAATCTAGAGTAATATTTTATTACAAGGCGCAAAGCCAACCTCTCCCCTTCCCTGCTTTGCCTGTGCGCAGAAAGAGTTGTCCACAGGCCCATTCCCTGTGGCAAACACCCCACAGGCAGTTAACCCCACACTGCACACAGCCATGCACAGCAGGGGTTTAGCAACAAAGCCTGGCCTAAGGCCAACACACCTGGAGGCAGACATCCCTCCCCCCCCACCCCCAGCGCAGGCAGCCAATCCAATGCCGCACACCGACTACTCGTGGGAAGAGAGGGGTTAGCCGCATGACATGTCTTGGAGCCAGACCCTGCTTCCAACTCCCCACAGGCAGCCAACCATAATCAGTGCACAGCCTTTGGCCATGCACAGCAAGAGGTAGGTCACAGGGCTTGGCCTGCTGCCAGGCCCTGTGGCCAAAACCCCAGAAGGCTGCCAACTCCATACTGCGCACTGCATTTGGCATCTGCAATGAAGGGTTACCCTTCAGGCCCCAGGGACCCCATTAGCTAGGGCCAACACATATATATTAAAGGGGAGGGGGTGTGCAGCCCCCTCTCTGATCCTTAATTGGCCCCGGGGGGCCCCATGTCTCTAGGATGAATACAATTTCACTGGGGAGGATGGTGTGCAGCCCCCCTTCCCGAGCCTTACTAGGCCCCAGGGACTCCATCCTCCAGAACAGTGAATGGTTTCTTTTCATGGTTTTATTAACATAGCCCATGTATGGCAGTACACAGCATGCCGCCTAAAACCCATCAGGGCCAGCTGTGTTTACTCAATGTTCTGGATCGCCGTCATTGCCATGAGGATACATTGCAAAACAAGACTGAGTTTTAATGTTTAAGAAAACGAGAAAAGTAACAAAAAAAACACAAAAAAAACCCACAGCCTCTTTCCTTCCAACATACTGCTATAAGGGGAGTAAAGTGTGGTCGACTGGCCTGCATCCAGGGGCCCATGCATATTGCCTGCAATAGCACCCATCAGCGCTGGAGGGGGGTGGGGAGTGGGAGGGGGGGGGCAGGAAGAGGGGGGGGCAGCAGGGGGGGCAGGCAAGGGGACGAATTCTTCCTAGGACGCAAAGGTAGGATGGGCAGGACAATTCCCTAGAGAGTATCGAAATAAAAGGAGCCCACAGATCTTAGTAAGAGAAACCTCAAAGAGTGACCACCAAGGATACCTTCTCCATTCCCAATAGGAACCAAAATTGATGAAACCATGAAGTATGGTCCGGTGCCTTGTCAGGGCCCCATAGTAAAAGAATTACCCGGAGGGCTGCGTTCTTCGCTAGGGCCATCTGTCTCCCCGGGAGAGAATGCAAAGGAAACGTTAATGCATTAGGTAGCCCCAGGATAGCGTATGCTAGGAATCGTGGGATGGTTGTTATAAAAGCTAGATCAATACCGTCCAGGACTTGCTCCCAATACATAGTGAGTTTTGGGCAGTGCCACAAAATGTTAAGTAAGGTACCAGCCCCCCAACAGCCCTTCCAGCGGTTACCTGCGCTGTCACATTCCACTTCTGGATGAGACTAGGGGTGTAGTACCAATAGGAGGCTATCTTGCATGGCGTTTCTGTGTTCATCATTGTGTGTACTGTATGATGTACTCTATAAAATATATCCTCCCACTCCTTGTCCGAGAGGGATATACCAAGTTCGGTCTGCCACCGCTTCTGGCCTGGAGTCCGCGGGTGGGGTACTGTCCTGCCTAGGTGAACATAAATCTCAGAGATCAGGCACTTATTGTCTGCTTTAAGAAACAACCATTTTTCGAATGGTCATTGGGTGACCCGCCCTAGGATGTGTGGCAGAACTTAATAACCAGAGACGGAGCTGCAAAAATGAGACCAGGTCCACCGCCGTTAAGGAGTAACCAAGCTTGAGCTGGCCAAATGAAAAGATCATCCAGATCAAATGAGCAGACGAAGAGTTTACAGCCCCCTTCCACCCATCTGCTTAAGCGGTCCTGCTCCATCCAGATAGGGGAAATTTGGGTTAACAAAAAGAGGTGTCTTAGGGAAAGGAAAAGATGTTAGGCCTGCTTTGACTGCCACTACATCCCAGACCTTCAAGGCAGAGCAGGTCACAGGCGACGAGTAGAGACCCCAAGCCCTATGTCGACGAGGAAGCCACATCTCCCTCCATATCTGAGATCCTGCTACCGCCTGGTCAATGAAGACCCAGTGTTTCTCAGAAAGGAGCCCGTTCCACTCAAGGAGGTAGGGGGGCTGGGCTGCTTGGTAATAGCGTGCCAGCAATGGCACCGCCAGTCGTTTCCTCCCCCCCCCCCCCCCCCTGCTTCACCCGATACAATCGGTGTTTCTGAAGCCTAGGTTTCTTGCCCCCTCATATGAAATTACTGATATCGAGTTAGAGAGATCGAATTACGCCAACAGGTGGTGTTAGCGGCATTGTTTGGAAAATATAAAGGGTGCGAGGGAGGATGGACATTTTAACCACTGCAATCCAGCCGAACCGTGACATTGATAACCAGTGCCAGATCGCTATGCCTTTACGAATCTGGGAGGCTAGGGACGCATAATTTACAGCCACCGTCCTAGGTAGCGTTCGGGACAGGGAGAGGCTCAGATAGGGAAGGTCCTCGGTACCCCATAAGAAAGCAAATCTCGCTCTTAAAACTTGCCCATTTCTTGGGAGGCCGTAAGATTCAAGAACTGGGACTTCTGTAAATTGACCCGAAAGCCTGAAACTGAGCCAAAAAGCCGGAGCTCCCCTTCAATGGCAGCAAGCGAGATCAAGGGTCTTGTGACCGAAAAGATGACATCATCAGCGTATAGACTGGCCAAGTGGCATTTAGTGCCAAATTGGATCCCAGTGGCTACCAAGTTATCTTGCAACATCTGCTCTAAGGGCACAATGTTGAGGAGAAAGAGTAGCAGGGAGAGTGGGCAGCCCTGGTGGGTGCCTCGATAGATGGAGAAGTGCAGGGACTGGACTCCATTAACCCTTACTCATACTGTAAATTCACCGAACCCACTTCCCAAACCTCTTGCGCATACCAAACCACTTAAAGATTTAAAAAGACACGGCCAGTGTAGCCGGTCAAACGCCTTCTCTGCATCAATAGAGAGCAGGAGCGCTTCTTTGCACAACCGGTACGTCTTTTCTATAAGATGGCAGATGAGTTTTGCATAGTCTCCACATTGACAAGAAGGAATAAAACCAGATTGGTCTGGTTCAATGAGCCCAGGCATGAGCGGATTGAGACGGTGTGCAAGGACGCCTGCGAAAAGTTTTGCGTCAATGTTCAGCAGCGAAATGGGCCTATAAGACTCGCATTGGGTCAGGTCCTTGGCAGGCTTTGGGATCACCGAGATGGACACCTCTAACACAGACTGCCTGAATAAGATAGAGAATTTAAAAGTTTCGTAAGAAAAGGCTCCAACTCGGGGCAGAAGGTTTTGTAGAATGTGGCACTATAGTTGTCCGGGCTGGGGGATTTCAGGGGTTTCAGTCAGGCAACAGCCACATTCACCTCCTCCACGTGAATGTGCCTATCTAATGCGTCAGCCTCCGTGAAGGGATGGCGCTATTAAGGTAGTCCACTAAATCAGCGGACCGGCTGTCTGCCATAGAGTACAGTGAGGCATAAAACTACTGGAAGGTTGTGGAGATACCTTTGGGATCTCTGACCTTACCATCAATGTCCGTAGTAATAGCCCTCACCGAGCCCGAAAATTGCTTACTACAAACACACTGTGCCAACATGTGCCCCCTCCATTGTTGCTCAGATAGAATCTTAAGGTGCAACAAAGCATATTCCGCCCGATCTAGGTCTAGACGCCATAGTTTCAAGCGTTGCTTCTCTTACTCCCTTCACACCCTGGGGGCACCTGATCGCTTATAGATGGCCTCTAGTTCAGAGACTCTCCTTTCAAGGACTTTCTCAGTTTATTGCGTCATCTACAATTCTCGGCTGCTGCATTGAGCAATAAGCTCTCGTGAATAACCAGCTTCAAAGCCTACCACACCGAGGGTAGAGACGTCACCCCGGTATCAAGGGCCAGATATTCCTTAGGTGCTCCACGGATTGCATCCACCATGGCGGGGGCCTGAAGCATAGTGTCTTTAAGTCGCTTACCCAGTGGTTGAGAGGCGGGAGGAGGCATCCGGAGCGTCAGCGGGATAGTCGCATGGTCTGAGAAGGAACGTGGTTTGATAGTAGTGTCGACCACCTGCTCCAGCACATCCGGAGAAGCCAAAAAGTGACCAATTTGAGCATACGTCTTATGCGTCGCAGACAAAAAGGTATAATCCCTCGCAAACCACATTTAGCAAGCCAGCGAAGGCCCTCGGGTGAGAGCTACGGTCTGGCCAGATCTCTGACCAGAGTGGTCCAGACTAGAATCCATCACCAAGTTCAGATCTCTCCCCACCACCAGAGACTCATCCGGAGACTGAAGATCAATCAGGAACGCTTACTGACGCTCATTTAATGCGAAGATAGAGGCAAGTTTGAAATGGTAAGTCCCCACCCGCACTCTAAGGGCCAAGAGGCGTCCCTTTATCTCTACAACCGTACCAAAGACTGTCCCATGGAAATGTTTAGAAAAGAGAATGCCCCCCCCCTCCCCCTTCTTAAAGGGACTTACCGACCAGTATTGGTGCGGGAATCTCCGGGATAGCATTATATGGACTACTTTAGATGGCAAATCATTCTCCCGCAGTAAGCAAATGTTACCCCAAGTATTTTCAAGGAGTGAATGAATGGCAGAACGCTTTGTGGGATTGTTTAGGTCTCGAGCATTGAGGCATAGCATTTAAAGCTCTATGAGGGATTTGTTGAGAAAAAAGTGCTATGATCAGGCCACCTCTTTAGGCAAGTCAGGTGCTGGGGATCGATGTGCAGGTTTTTAGCGACTGGCAGGGACCCCCAAATAAGGTAACTCCTGTATAAGTAAAAGTATACAGAGGAAGGAAGAAACCTCAATAAACCAAACCACCCCAACAATAAAAAAATAAAAAAAAGAGTATAGGAAAGCAGTCCATCAAACATGGAAACACAAAGACAGGGTGGCTCCATTAGGGACATCCATCAGCAATATCCAACCAAACCCCACCCCCAACAGACCACCCACCGCATCCAGGACTTACTTTATCCTTCTAGAGTCAGAAACAAGCATTATCCACTCTGTTGCGGGATAAGGAGCACAGGACAGCTGCACGCTACCCCTCCAGGGTAGACTTACGACGTGCCCTGTACCAGCCTCGCCCAGTCGGGCGGTCTCGAGCAGAAGCGAATTGTGATCCCTGTTGTGTGGGATCGATGTTTAGAACCTTGCAAGCCTCCGCAAATGATCGAGTAGGGGAGTCTTGCCCTCCAAACGAAAGATCAGGAGGAAGGGATGGCCCCAAGAATAGGGAATGCCTCTGTTCCTCAGATGAGCTGTGACTGGGCGAAAGTCCCACCTTTTTGGTGAGCGATTGTAGGTCCCGATACAACTGGGGGGTGTGCCCCCGAAACTGCAATGGCCGAGCTTTATTTAGGATAGCTTCTTTAGTTTTTAAATCGTGGATACAGACCAGGATGTCGGCTGAAGGTTGTTTCACTGCTCTGGGTGGTCCTACCCATGACACCTATTAAGTTTAATCTCATCTTCCGCTTGAGAACCCAGAATCGAATGGAACAACGCTTGGACATACTCCTCTAGGTCAGAGCCTTCCGAAGCAGTCAACACCCCCCATATATGAATGTCATTCCTCCTGGATCGGTTTTCAAGGTCCTCTGCATGCGCCTGTAGGTCGATTTGCTGCTCTTGAGGGTGAATTACTTCCTTCTAGATACTCTCAATCTCTTAGTCTCTGGCCGTGGCACAGTTCTTCAGGGCAGCCACACGTTCCCCCACCTCATCTATGTCTCTGCGCACTTCTTTCTGATCCGAGGAAAGGTCGTTCTTCATTGCATGTAAATTCTCACGCAGAGAAGCAAATAGGGACTCCAAAAATGTGATTGTAATGGGGCCCTCAGAGGCCTCTCACCAGCACCCGGGACCCAGATCCGCCACCCCGACCTCTCACCGGTGGGCTCTCCAGGAGCTTTAAGGAGCTTGTCCCGCAAGGTGCAATCCTTCTTGGGCTTGTTAGAGGCCATATCGTCGAGATTCACCCCGGGTACATCACTCAAAGCAAGGGGAAAGGCAAAGCCAGGCACCACAGAGCCCCAGACACTAGTCCCCAGGAGGAGGTTAATGCAGGGGCCTCCACCAGCAATCCAGTGCCACCCAGGGATCCCTGAGTTTAGACAGTTATCAGCCACAGAGGTAGGGGCCCAGTTCTGACAGCAGTGTGTCCAAACTCCAAGTGCCTCCGAGACACTCTACTCCGGAAGCCCCTCCGCGAGTTCCAACCGGTCACCCGCTCGCCGATATCTCTCCATACCTCAAAAGGGTGCAGGACTAGCTTGCCGCCGCTTTCTTTCAGGCCCCAAATCTCCAGAGTGCCTGGGAGCTTCACCATACAGTGCCACTCACTGCTCTACAGGACAGTGCAGAATCCTCGGACCCCACCACGACAAGGGGCTCGCCTGATAGCCCCTTTCTCAGGCCCACAAGTCTTATCGCAACAGGTCCAGCTCCTAGTGGCAAAGCATCGACAGGATAACAGGCCCAAGTCACTTCAAGCAAGCCCCAACAGCAGGCTAAGTTTGTCGCAATCCGCATCTGCTATGCAAAGTCCCGCCAGACAAGCAGTCGTCGGGATCTGGACTCCCAGCACTCAAATGCCCAGCCCGCCTAGTCTCCCCCGAGGCCACAGGGCAGTGCGTGCTGCGCAGGCCGCCAATCACGTTCTATAGCGGAGGCATCTAGCTGTCCCTGCCAGGGCCCACAGGTCTCCCATGGCATTTGGGCTGGCCGTCCGAAGTCTCGGGCTGCTTCCAAGGCGGCGAGTGCAGTGGATGGGGCCCATACACCGTGTTGTAGAAGCGCAGGGGACAGAGCGACATGAAAGCACGTCCGTTCAAGCGCCAGCTTGGCCACACTTGTGTGCTCCTATATTTCAGTGACGAGCACACCCCTATGCGTGTCACATTTTACTCAGGGATAAATACACTCCATTTCTCTGTCATTTTCAGATTTTTGTCTTTTCAGTAATTTACACGGTGACACGCACACCCATAATTGGCCTACGCGTGTCACATTGCACTCTGTGATACACATTTGCCTACGCATGTCACATTTGTACTCAGTGATACGCACACTCCATATTTCTCTGTAAATAATTTCAGATTTTTGTCTGTTTATTTGGTCCCAGAACCTACGTATCACAAATACTTCTGTCTTGTCAATTTGGCCCTGCACGCTAGTTTGTCAGCTGGTTTTATTCCACTGGTGCATCTCTGGTATTGCAACTTATCACACATTCCTTCTCCTTCCACTGACCAACATGGCGCCAGTATGGCCCAACCACCACCATTCCTGAATGAATTTAGAGAATCTAACAATTCTTGGAAGGAGTGGATGAAAATATTCAAATCCTATTTAATAGCCATTGGAGGAAAGAAGTTTAGCCCTGTAAGGAAGCAACATTTTACTACACAACCATGGTACCAATGGCAGAAGGATTTTTGAAACATTACCTGACCTGGAACAAGGCTGTAACGTTGATGAAGAAATTGATGTGTACGAAACATTCCAAATTAAACTAAAAATAAATTTTGGAGACAAAGTGAACATTGTGCTAGAACAAGTAGTATTTTTTTTTTTTTTTTAGCAGAGTCCAAGGTAAACAATAAAGTATTACAAACTATGTTGCAGTTTTAAGGGGGAACAAGCGAACGTTTGCAAATTTGGGGATCTCAAGAATTTCCTCATAAGAGACCAACTTGTAAGGTGCACTAATAACCCAAAAATACAATAAACTGTTGCAAAAACAACCTAATCTTCGAAACGCTATTGAGTTGGCCAAATTCATAGAGCATACTGCTATATGGATGAAGGAAATGAAATACCCAGTGAATAATGAACAAGTATCAGAAACTGCCAACCTCCCCGCAGAAGATACCATATGCAAGGTGAAAGTTGATAAGAGCTCTGACCACATACACAATCAAGGAGCCAGTAAACTCAAACGTTACCGCAGTGGCAGTAACGAGCATTTGGCCAAAAATCCCAACTGCCAAGCTAGGAACTCTACGTGAAGAAAAATGCAACAAAAGAGGGCACTTAGCTAGAGTGTGTTGTGGCTCCTCCAGAAAACTAAACTAGGTTATTGAGGCCAATGATAATAAACTTCAATCTGTAAAGAAAATTATTTTCCAAGTAAATAAAGCAATAAGCGTAAACTAGGTTAATTATCCCCAATGTGATATTGGTTTGGATGACAAGGTTATCAAAATCTTTGCTGACTTATGCTTGCCATTTACTTTCATCAATATCTTCGACTTGATGAACATGAACATCTGGGAGGAAAAAGAGTTACTATCTGCGGACATCTCCCCTAGAAGTTACACCAGGGATTCTATCCCTTTAAAAGTGTCATGTTTCTCCTACACAAAACAATCAAAGGCTTCTTAGAAAAGATACACAACTGCACAGTCAGAGGATTCATTGTTTGAGCAGCATAGCATTTCAATGACCATACTGTTCAAATCATGCTGTGGTGTTAAGAACATTAGACATCAGCCATAAATATAGGGTATCTTGTTTCTATAAATATACTGAATAAAGGTGAAGAACACTGCATATGTACATTTCAGGAGCCGGAGATCAGGACTAAGTGACAATGGAGAACATTGGATGTGTAAATATCGGGAACCGCTGAGCAGGAAGCAATGTTCGGCATGAATCAATGTTTCTTTCGTATCTGATAATGTCATTTCTTAGTTTCAGGACATTCGCCGAGAGAAGACGTTGGTCGCCACAATGATATAAAAACGGCCACGCCTTCTTCTCGTACGTGGATTATTCCCGGTCAAGCAGAGACAGAGGTTCCGATTTCTTGCTGGTGTGTTTGGTGTTAAGAGAGCGGAGAGAGTTTTTGGGTGTTTCAGGGCTGGAAGCATCCAGGATCTTCGTTGTAGTTCACTAATCCCTTGAGGTTTGCCTGTAACCCATTGTTTTATGTTTTCAGCAGTACAGGTAGGACAGTTATTTTACAAACAATTGATACAAGGTAACAATGATATAGCCATGGGAAACTTGTGTACAGAGATGACAGTTGCGAATCGTGTCTCTTAACGCACTATCAGGATATTATTGAGAACTGATCATTTAAGTCCTGAGTCTTTGGTGAATATGAGAACATTGAATTATGGGACATTCTTGAAGTGAACCTTTGGAGCATTTTTGAACATATTGTTAACTGGAAGATGTTTGAATCAGAACTTTCCTGAAAAGTATTGAGACTATTTATAATTCTCCTCAAAAATATCATTGATCTTCAGTTGCATACTCTACAAGAACACTAATAGAGAACTATTTTTGTGGAATCACGTATTTTCTTTTGATGGTAATTTGAGTGTAAGACAGTCATTATTTTTTTATCTGTTTAGTAAGGAATATGCTACTTACCAGTATGCATCTGTTCTTGGCATGTAGAGCTGCAGAGCCACACACTAAGGATAAGATCGCCATCTGGTGTTGGGCTCGGATGATTGCAGGTTGTTGTCTTCGGAAGAAGTCTTTGGTCACGAGATTGGTGACTCCTCCCCTGGACACCAGTGCGCATGGGCATCCACTCCATCCTCAGATTGTTTTTCGCCATGATGGGAAATGATGGAGTGTGTAAGAAGTAAAGAGAAAGGATGTCCATGTGTAGTGTCTAATTAAGACAATGCTGGAACAGATACAGGTCCCGGGGAGGCGGGTGTGCGTGTGTGGCTCTGCAGCTCTACATGCCAAGAACAGATGCATACTGGTAAGTAGCATATTCCGTTCGAGGCATATGAGCTGCAGATCACACACTAAGCATAGACTATATAGCAGTGTCTCCCCTAGCGGTGGTCACCTGTATCAGTTGCAGCAGTTTGGAATAGAGTTTTTAGGACAGCTTGGCCTACTGAAGCTTGTTGTTTGGATTTCACATCAACACAGTAATGCTTCGTGAAGGTGTGTGTAGTAGACCATGTGGCTGCTTTGCAAATGTCTTCTAAGGGGATGTTCCCTAAGAATGCCATAGAGGCCCCTATTTTACGCGTGGAGTGTGCCCTAGGGGGAACGGTAAGAGTACGTTTAGCTTTTTGGTAACATATTTGGATACATTTGACTATCCAGCTGGCGATACCCGATTTGGAAATAGGGTTGCCTTTGTGTGGTGGAGCGAAAGCAACAAACAGTTGCTTGGTTTTCCGAAAAGGTTTGGTTCGGTCGATGTAATAGAGCAAGGCTCTTTTAACATCTAAGGTATGAAGTGCCCTCTCGGCTACTGAGTCTGGATAAGGGAAGAAGACTGGCAGTTCCACTGACTGGTTTAGATGGAAAGGGGAAATGACTTTAGGGAGGAATTTTGGATTCGTCCTAAGAACCACTTTGTTCCGATATAGTTGTAGGAAGGGTTCTTCGAGAGTTAAGGCTTGTATTTCACTTACTCTTCGCAGGGATAGGATTGCGATGAGGAAAGCCACTTTCCATGTTAGGAACTGCAGTTCGCATTTGTGCATTGGTTCAAATTGTGGACCCATGAGCCTTGTTAGAACAATATTAAGGTTCCACACCGGGGAAGGCGGTAACTTTGGAGGAATGATTCTTTTAAGACCCTCCATAAATGCTTTAATGGCTGGTACCGTAAAGAGGGACAGGTGTTGTCTATTTTGCAAATAGGCTGCTAATGCCGCTAGATGTAGACTTATAGAGGAATACGCTAAATTGCATCTTTGCAAGTGCAATAAATAGCAAATGATGTTCTGGATGGAAGCATCCAGTGGTTGTATGTCATTGTTAGCGCAGTAAATGGCAAATCGTTTCCATTTTGCAGCATAGCATGCCCTAGTAGTAGGTCTCCTGGCTTCTTTAATGATATTCATACAGTCTGGAGGAAGGTTGAGGTACCCGAACTCATAAGACTTCAGGAGCCAGATTGCCAAGTTCAGTGTTTGAGGATCTGGGTGTCTGATTTCTCCATGGTTCTGAGTTAAGAGATCCGGGGAGAGATGCAGTTTTTGATGTGGAACTAGCGATAGTTGCAAAAGTGTGGTGAACCAGGGTTGACGTGCCCAAGTGGGAGCCACTAGGATGAGTGTCAGCGACTGTTGTTTCAGTTTGCGTACCACAAATGGAATGAGAGGGAGAGGCGGAAAAGCGTACGCAAATCTGCCTGACCAGTTCATCCATATTGCATTGCCCTTTGATCGTGGGTGTGGGAATCTGGCGGCGAAGGTTGGGCATTTTGCGTTTTCTGGTGTGGCGAACAGGTCTATGTCTGGTTGTCCCCACTTTTGGAAGAATGGGAGTAAGACTTTGGGGTGTAGTTCCCATTCGTGTATCTGCTGTGTGTGGCGACAAGAGGTCGGCCACCTGGTTCTGAACCCCTGGGAGGTGTTCTGCTAGCAGGTAGATGTTCCGGGGAATTGCCCATCTCTAAATTTGTTGCGCCAGTTGGGACAGTTGTAGAGAATGTGTCCCTCCTTGTTTCTGTATGTAATACATTGTGGTCATGTTGTCCGTGCGGATGAGGACAGTTTTGTTTTGTAGATGCACTTGGAAGGATTTCAGTGCTAGGAACACCGCTAGAAGTTCTAGGTGATTGATGTGGAACTGTTTTTGTTGAGTGGTCCACCATCCCAGAGTGGTGTGTTGAAGGAGGTGGGCTCCCCACCCTGTGAGAGATGCGTTGGTTGTCAGCACAACTTGTGGAAGGGGCTCCAAGAACGGCCGCCCTTTGGACAGGTTGATGGTGTTCCACCACTTCAGTGAGCGAAGTGAGCGGCTGTCCAACACCAGATCGGTAAGTTGTCCGTGGGCCGGATTCCACTGTTGTGCTAGACATTCCTGTAAAGGACGCATTTGAAGGAGTGCGTAGGGTACTATGGAGATGCACGACGCCACCATGCCTAAGAGTTGCATGAACACTCTTGCGGGGAGAGAGTGTTGTGTTTGAAATGTTTTGATCAGACTTTGTATGTTGACTATCCTGGCTATGCTGGGATAAGCTACGGCTTTGGCTGTGTCTATGGTGGCTCCCAGGTATTGTTGTACTTGGGAGGGTTGTAGTTGAGATTTGGGATAGTTGATGGTAAATCCCAAGTTGTGCAGGGTTTGAATAGTGCGGTGGGTGTGGTGAACGCATTTGTCTAGAGTATTGCCTTTTATGAGC
Source organism: Triturus cristatus (assembly GCF_964204655.1). Taxonomy (NCBI): domain Eukaryota; kingdom Metazoa; phylum Chordata; class Amphibia; order Caudata; family Salamandridae; genus Triturus; species Triturus cristatus. The sequence goes on along the minus strand of NC_140580.1, from coordinate 321,592,991 downwards.
CAGTCGTCCAGATAGGGGGAAGACATGGATTTGTTGTCTCCTGAGATATGCTGCCACAACTGCCAAGCACTTGGTGAACACCCTTGGTGCAGTTGTTACTCCGAATGGGAGAACTGTAAACGGATAGTGCTGACCATCTACCACGAATCGTAGATACTTCCTGTGAGCGGGATGCATAGGGATGTGAAAATATGCGTCCTGGAGGTCTAATGTGGCAAGGAAGTCTCCTTGTTGAAGTAATGGAAGGACCTGTTGGAGAGTGATCATGTAGAAATGATCCGATTGTATGTACTGGTTCAGTAGTCTGAGGTCCAGTATGAGTCTTAAGGTTTTGTCCTTTTTGGGAATGAGGAAGTATAGGGAATATACTCCTGTGCCCTGATGTTGTAGTGGAACAGGTTCTATTGCGTTTTTCTGAAGCAAAGACTGTATTTCCTGTTTGAGGAGCGTGAGGTGGTGAGACGTCATGGGACGGTGTCTGGGTGGTATGTTTGGGGGCGGGTTTATGAGTTCGAGGCAGTAGCCAGATTGGATAATTTGTCTTACCCACCTGTCTGTAGTGATGGTATTCCAGACAGGTAGGAACTGTTGAAGCCTGCCCCCGACCGGAGTGGAATGGTCTGGGGGGAGTGGTGGCAAGTCACTGTTTGGTGGCTGTAGAGGAGCGGGTGTTGTTGTTGCCCCGTCCTCGGCCTTTATTATTGTTTCCCCGATACCCTCATCTAAAATATCCTCTGTTAGGGGATGTTTGACCTGATGCTTTGAAGGTGGAAGAATGGTCTGTTCCCACATTTTTGGAAGCTCCTCTATAAAAGGAGTGACGAAAGGAGCCTCTGGGTTGAGTAGACTGCAATGCTCCCATAGATTTTGCAGTCTCATTATCTTTCTTCATTTTTTCTAGGGCAGTGTCTACTGCAGGGCCGAATAGTTGCTCCTGATTAAAGGGTTGAGCAAGAATGGAGGTTTGTACTTCCGGCTTGAAGCCGGAGATGCGCAGCCATGCGTGGCGTCTAAGCAATACGCTTGTGTTGACTGCCCTAGAGGCGGTGTCCGCTGCGTCTAATGCACATTTAATGGAGGCATTGGATATTAGTTTGCCCTCTTGTACGAGGTCAGTGGCCTGTGTTTTGAAAGGTTCAGGCAGGTGTTGCAAGAGATCCTCCAGTTGATCATAATGGGCTCTATCATAACGAGTCAATAGGGCTTGTGTATTTGCGATACGCCAGTGGTTAGCCGCTTGAGCGGCAACCCTTTTGCCGGAAGCCTCCAGGAGTTTAGACTCCTTGTCTGGGGGCGGTGTGTCTCCGGTTGTTTGGGAGTTGGCCTGTTTTCTGGCATTTGAGGCGACTAGTGAGTCTAGGGGGAGTTGCGCCTTGATGTACGCAGGATCTTGTGGCGCTGGTCTGTATTTTTTTTCTATTCTGGGGTGGAGAACCCTGGCCTTGACAGGGTCTTTAAAAACCTCAGTAGCATGCTTTATCACTCCCTTAATCATGGGTAGAATGTGGACTGTTTTCTGGGACTGCTCAAAAGTGTCGAGTAGAAAATCCTCCTCAGGAGTGTCGGTGTGCATGGTGACACCATGAAACGATGCTGCTCTGTTAATAAGCTGACCGAACCCTAAATAGTCATAAGGAGGGGAGGGTTTTGAGGGGTATGGAGCGGGGTCAGGCACAACAGGCATGGGGTAAGTCCAGTCATCTACTGGTGCTGTGTCCGGGAGTGTAAAGGGATCAGTGGGATAAGTAAAGAAATCTGGGTCTCCCCCTCCCCCAAAATCATCATCATCCTGTGGAGGTGGTGTATGAGAAGGAGATGGTAGAGGTGAAGGCGGTGGGGGTTGGGGGATGGAATAGGAGGTAATGTAGGAGAGGAAGGACGTATGGGTGAAGTGGCACAGTCCTTCTTCTTTGGAGGTGCTGGAGGAGGTGTTGAGTCCAGCTTCCTTTTCTTGTAGGGCACCGCTGTGACATGTCCAGTTTTCGGATTTATGTAAATCCGTTTTTGCTTAGGATCAGGCCGAAAGAGTTCCTCAGTGTCCGAAGGCGGCTGTGGCGCCGACTTTTTTGGGTCTTTATGGATGGGTCTGGCACCGAAGATGTTTTGGGTGCCGAAGAATTTTTCGGTGCCGATGAGCCTTTCGGTGTCGGTGGAGACCTCGGCGCCGAAGAACGTTTCGGTGCCGGTGGAGATGTCGGTACCGAGTGACGTTTTGGGCCCGATTGAGATTTCGGTCCCGAAGCCTGCTTTGGTGCCGAAAGTATTATAGGCACAATGACATGAGGTTTGCTCGAGCCCGAGCCACCTGCAGGCTTACTTTTCTTCGGAGCCGGGCCCAAGGGCGGGGCTTCAGAAGATGTTTTTGGATCGCGACTGGGCCCAGCTGGCAGAGTCTTGACCAATGTCTTTTTGGGTGGTGTTGGGGTAGGGGGGCTGGTACTCACAGGCTGCCCCGGATCTGAATCGTCGGCCTCGGACACGATCTGGAGATCTTCGGAGTCATCGTCAGGGACGTCCTGTGCAAAGATGTCTTCTGGTTCCGGAACCGGCTTGGCCATGATATGGCGTAGAGCTCTTCAGTCCCGGATGGTTTTCTTCGAACGGAATGCGGCGCAGGCTGGACAGCTGGATTCGTTGTGGTCTGGTGAAACGCACAAATTACAGACCTCGTGGTGATCGCTATGAGGGAACTTTGCTCCACATTGGGGGCATTTTTTTTAAAAGGGGTCCTTTCCATCAGCCGCGTCCGGAGTCGGTCCGATATGGTTTTCGACGTCGAGTTTTGAAATTATGAGAGTTGTAGTGATTGCTATAAGTTTTCTGCTGGAGCGGAAAAAAGTTCATCCGAACCCAATGGCGGAAAAAAACAATCTGAGGATGGAGTGGATGCCCATGCGCACTGTTGTCCAGGGGAGGAGTCACCAATCTCGTGACCAAAGACTTCTTCCGAAGACAACAACAACCTGCAATCCTCTGAGCCCAACACCAGATGGCGATCTTATCCTTAGTGTGTGATCTGCAGCTCATATGCCTCGAACAATATATTTCATAGCTATAAGTCATACCTTGTTACGCTTTATTTTAGGTCTCCCTCGCTGCAGTACCCTCCCTAATTTCCCTTCCCCTCACCTGGCCATTCTGATACTCTGTGCGTATAATATCAGTCGGAGCTGCAAGAAAGTAGGCCTCTTGAGGGTACTGCTCCTGAGGAACATTGTGGATCGTGACAAAAGGGCAAGATTAAATTGTGTATCCCGTTTGCGGACCGTTCCACCCTGGGTAAGGTATATGTAGTTGAAGAAGGATCTAACCTCCTCGGATCGCAGCATCAAAAGGAGCTAGGAATAACCCTTGACCCAAATAACCCTGAACAAGAACTCGCCATAGACGGCTCTGTGGCAGGCAAATAAATTTGCAATCAGTTCCCTGCGGTGTTCATGTCTATATTAGGTCTTCTCAAACACTTCCAACATAGGATAACATTAAACAGAATTCCAAACCAAACCAGTGGGGGAAGCTGCTTCAGTGTCCCTTACCTTTCGATGGCATACCACCAGGTGGAATTCCACCCTGCCTTCAGGGAGCTCTCTACTTTCACCACTCCCCTGGGATCATTATTGTTCTGCAGGATGCCATTCGGGCTAACGTCAGCGGCTGTAGTATTTCAAAAAATTATGCACCGCATTTTGGAGGGCATACCCAAAACATTATGCTTCCAAGGCGATGTCTTAATTTACAGTGCCACCACTGAAGAGCATAAAGACTCCCTGAAACAGGTTCTCTCAAAATTCAAAGATGTTGGTTTAACTCTAAAGGAAGAAAAATGCCAAATCTGGGTGGAAGCGGTGGATTACCTGGGCACACTATTTCTAAAGACGGATGTAAACCCTAGATGTGCCTTATTGAAGCGATAGAGAAAGCTCCTCCACCTACCTCTAAACAAGAACTCCAATCATTCTTAGGCCTTGCGGAGTACATGGCAAAATATGTCAAGAACTTTGCCAACTTAACTAACAACCTTAGAGATCTTACAAGAAACTACACACCATACAATTGGCAAGAAAAGCACCAAGTATCCTTCGAAAAATTTAAGTGTGCCATTCTCTCTCCACCTTACATATGTAATTTTGATCCATGCAGAAAAACCATACCTCGCCACTGACGCAAGCAACAAAGGTCTTGGTGCTAAGCTATTGGGTGTAAAGAACCTATTGTAGCCTTTGCCTCACGCACCCTGAGCAACTCCAAATGAAATTACTCCATGGTGGAGAAAGAAGCACTTTCGTGCTTCCGGGCAATCAAACACTTTAAATTATATCTGTGGGGAATCAAATTAACGGTGCGCACTGACCACAAGAACCTCGTTTTGAATGTTCAATCCCAAGGACACGCTCAAAAGCACACCCAGGGTGGCCAGATGGGCTTTAGGGTTAGAAGGTTTCTGCTTTAGACTAGAGTACATCGCTGGTGATCGCCTCTCAGCAGCAGACTTCCTTTCTAGGGAACCCTTAGATGTTGAAGAACAATACGAAACCACAGAGTACCCCATTTTAGAAATCCACTCATCTACCATTAGCACTACAGAGTGGATGGAACGTCTGAGACAAGATACTATCCTTAATGGCCTCAAAAGACTAAACCTTACAAGGTTGGCCAAGTACTCGAAATGAAGTTGACCATGAATTAAGTAAATTTTGGAAGTTAGACACAACATAATCCTACACTAAGACCGCATTTGGAGGAATGACAAATTAATACCTCCTGCAGGTTTGAGAGACAAAATCATTGATCTGGTTTATGAGGGTCACCTAGGAAGAAGTCTAACCAAATCCAGACTCCGAGAACGTTATTGGATTCCGAACAAGGATGCATTGGTGGAAGCCAAAGTAAATAACTTCTACGTGTGCGCCAATAGCAACAAATCTAAGATTACACAAAAAGCCCCGTTATCCCCGGTTTGCATCCCTGACAAACCATGGGATAAGATGGCCTTAACCTAGCTGCATCCCCATAGATGTGGGGTATGTCCCCTGGGCACAGGCTTATATCCTCCGATGGAGTTCCAAAAGTTATTCGAATGTTAAATAAAACGCAGTACTTCAAGTGTTTTACGTCAATATTCAACTGTATTGTTACGTCACAACAAACTGTTTTCTTAATCAAAGACTGGACTGGGATTCCCAGAATGCATTATTAGTGGTTTACAATATTAATTTGTCCCAATGCATTTCGGCCGACATGGCCTTCATCTGGGGACGATCTGTAAATTTGAGTAAACATGTATCAATTAATAATAAGAAGAACCACTGGGTTAAGGTATAGAGAAGAGAAGATGATCCCAGGGAAAGTGGAGTGTAAGTAAGTGGAGTGTAACTGGAGAAACGCAAAATATTTAGTTAAAAAAAAAAAAAAAACCACAACATGCTGTATGTGAAATTGTGTTGCCGGTGCTAAAAGTTCCAAATGGTGTGTGAATTAAATGTTAAAAAGATAGTTTATCGACCGCATGCTATAGATAGTGCTCACAACACGGTGTCAAACGTAAGTAGCTAGTTATCCCAACCGGCCCGTAAAATGATATGCGGATGCAAAAGAAAGCACCCCGAGTGTTTAAGTGGCCATGCGTGCTAAACGTATTACTAAAGCGTCTTACTTGTAAACCTGGATGTCTGCGGGCTTTATCCAAAGTCGTGGCATATAGAACGCGTCTTGTTGCGGATAATCGTGGGGTTACCTTGAGAGTCTATTACGGTGTTTTATGCGGAAGTGAACCAGTGTTAAAAGACGGACTACGAACGTACGGAGGACAACAGAAGTAGAAATAGGACTTAGTTTGGCAGACATGTTGTACTGGTGGTGCTACCGTTTATAAAGTGAAACTAGTGCGTGAATTAAAACATGCAATAAATCAACATGAGATGGATGAAATTAAACAGAGTGACTATGTGAATGCTATCTAGGTCGATGGAGCTAAACAAATGGTGTAAATCGCGTGTAAGCCATAGGAACAGACAATTAGATAACACTGAAATTCCATGTGTTCATTCATTCCATTGGGTTTTAATGAGTTCAGGCTCCGAATCCAATAATTCTCTTGTGGTAATAAAGGATAGTGATGGTCTCTTCCTTCGCATCTTTCAATTGTTTCCAAACTGCAAAACTTCAATTGGCAGATATTATGGCCAGCTTCTATTAAACGTCCAGTTACTGTGGATTTCATTTGTTTAGTTCTGATGTTGCTCCTTTGTTCGTTTAAAAGTGGTTTTATTTTATTTTCTGTTTGGCCAACATAGGTTTTTCCGCAGGGACATTTGAGAAGATAAACCACGTTTACCGGTTGCGTTCACTTTTAATTTGATTTTGTGTCCGTTCATGGGGCAAGTAATATGTGATCCAGTTATGACACTAGGACAGCTGTTGCAATTCCAACAGGGGATGGTTCCTTTGTAGGTAGTTTGTGGGAGTTGACTGAAGGAACTTTTGATTATTTCACCCAAATTTCTTCCCCTGGTGTAAGCAAAAATTGGTTGCGGATCAAAAATGTGATTGAAATCCGGTTCTAGTTTTAGTATCAACCAATGTTTTCTGATGATTCTTTTGTATGGGCTACTCATCGTTGAGAATTTGAACACTACTGTCATCCGATCTTGTGTGGGTTTGTCTTTGGAGATTAATAATTCATCTCTAGATTTGAGTGGACACCGCGCTTTGGCTTGTGTTAGTACTTGTTCTGGATATCTGCGCTCCTTGAATCTTGTTCTATGGGTTCGATACAATTCTTTACACCCTCAATAGCGGTGTATATGGCAAGTGATGTTTTAGACAGATAGCATTCACATAGTCACTGTGTTTAATTTCATCCATCCATCTCATGTTGATTTATTGCAGGTTTGAATTCACGCACTAGTTTCACTTTATAAACTGTAGCACCACTAGTACTACAGGTCTGTCAAACTAAGTCCTATTTCTACTTCTATTGTCCTCCGCACATTCGTAGAACGTCTTTTAACACTGGTTCACTTTCGCATAAAACACCGTAATAGACTCACGCGGTAACCACACGATTATCCGCAACAAGACACGTTATATACGCCACGACTTTGGATAAAGCCCGCAGACATCCAGGTTTACAAGTAGGCCACTTTAGTAATACGTTTAGCACGCATGGCAACTTAAACTACCCCGACTCACCCCAGCCCACAAAACTACCCCGACCCCCATTCCACAAAACTACCCCCGACACCCCCACAGCCCAGAAAACTACCTCCAACCACCCCCCAGCCCCACTTATCTCTCCCTGCGAGGTCTTCCTGCTTGAGTTTAATACAGCAAGCAGCTAGACCGCGCATAGCCTTAACCACGCAAATGTGTGGTTAAGGCAGGCATGGTTTCGCTTGCGGAGTCGGAACACTTGTGGTTTAGACCACGGTGTTACGCCTGTTTCCCGAGGAGAACACCAGGCCTCCCCTGTCAGACTTCTCTTAGATGACATGGTACTATAGTAGTGTGTGTTGAGAGGGACAGGCCATGTAGATGTTGAAGAGGGTTGGGCTCCGGGATGATCCCTGGGGTACTCCACAGTTGATTTCCGCGGGATCAGAGAGGAAGGGTGGAAGTCTGATTCTTTGGGTTCTGCCAATGAGGAACGAGTGGATCCAGTCAAGGGTGGTTCCTTGTACGCTGGCATCATGAGTCTGGCGGCGAGTGTGCGGTGGGAGACGGTGTCGAATGCTGAGAAGTCGAGCAGGAACAGGGCCGCGGTGTGCTGGTCGAGGAGGGTCCGGATGTCGTCTGTGGCGGCGAGTAGGACAGTCTTGGTGCTGTGAAATCCGGATTGGGAGGGGGTCGAGGATGGAGTGGTCTTCGACGAACCTTGTTAGTTGTGCACCGACTGTCTTCTCAGCGACTTTTGCCACGAAAGGGAGGAGTGAGATGGACCAGTAGTTCTTGAGGTCCATGGATCTGCTGAGGGCTTTTTGAGCAGGGGTCTGACTTCATCGCGTTTCTAGTTGTCGGGGAAGGTGCCGGTCTAGAGGGTGGCGTTGATGGTGCGTCGTAATTCTGGTGCGATGTCGGTGGCAGCTCTGTGGTAGATGTGCGGTGAGCAGGGGTCTGTGGGGGCCCGAGTGGATGCCTTTCATGGTCGAGGCGGTCTCTTCAGTCGTGGCCAGTGTCCAGGTGGAGATGGTGGGCTGGCTGGTGTTGCCGGTGGAGGGAGTGGTGGCGAAGTCGGGAGTCCGGACGTTGAATTTGTCATAGAGGCTCTTGATTTTCAGATGGAAGTAAGATCCGAGCTTGTCGCAGAGGTCCTGGGAGGGGACGATGTCCCTGGTTTCGCTGGGGGGGCTTGGTAAATGCCTGGATGACACTGAAGAGTTCCTTGGAGTTGCTGGAGTTGGTGAGGATTTTGTTTAGGATGATGGTCCGTTTGGTGGTTGATGCGTTGGTGAAATTCCGTCATGGGGTACTTGTAGGTGGTGTGGTCTTCAGGCGTTTGCTGTTTCTCCAGTTTTTCTCAAGACATCTGCAGGTGCGTCTGGCTACTTGGAGGTCGGTGGTGAATCAGGTGGCCTTCCCGGGATGCGGTCTGTCAGAGCTGCGTAGGGGTGGGAGCTTGTTTGCGCAGTTGAGGCGCCATATGTGCAGGTCCCTGGCTGCGACATTGGAGTTGGTCGCAGGGGTGTCGCGGTTACGGGCGGAGCTTCGCTGATCCTCAGTTACTTTGCTCCAGTTGTTTCGCAGAGGGCATGGAGCAGGTTTGGGCAGCTTGGGTTTGTTGACGAGGAAGTGTACGCAGTGGTGGTCTGTCCATGCGGGTTGCGTGGTGTGGCTGAAGTGGATGCTGTTTCCTCCTGCGAAGATGGGGTTGAGGGTGTGTCCTGCCTTGAGGGTGGGCCTGGTGACGAGCTGTTTCAGCTCGATGTTGGCGAGGTTGTCCAAGAGGGTGGAGGAGTTGGGGTTGTCGAGGTGGAAACTCAGGTCTCCAATGAGTATGTAATCTATAGAGACGATGGCGTGGGGTGCGATGAGGTCGGTGATGGTGGTGAAAGGGGCACGGGGCCGGGGGTATTTAGACGAGGGTGCCACGAAATGTGGTTCTAGGGCTTGGCTTCACCTGGAAGTGCCGGTGTTCCACGGAGGAGAAGGCGTCGCTCGAGGTGGAGAGAGCTTTTGAGTGCGATGGCGTGTCCTCCTCCTGTGTGGTTGGGGCGGTCCTTCCTCTGGATCTTGTATCCGTCCGGGATGGCGATTGCAATGTCGGGGGCAGAGGAGGCGTTGATCCAGGTTCCTGTAAAGAAGGCAACGTCTAGTGAGAGGGTGTCAAGGAGGTTCCAGTTCTCTTCAGCGTGTCTGTGCAGAGAGCACACGCTGAGGAGGATGCACCTCAGGGCATCGGCGGTGTTGGTCGAGGGGGTGGTGGTAAAGGTCTGGCGGCAGGAGAACTGGCCGTGGGTGGTGTTCGGTGTGGACAGCTGGCAGTGGTTGTATGATGAATCAGATTTTATCTATTTATCTTTCATACCTTTGGTTTGAGCTTGTTAACCTTGCTATAAGATGCACTTTTATACACTGGTGCACTTTATAGATATTTGCTGCTGCCAAAGTCTGCTATCGATTATTCTGGCTGATGAAATGTGTTTTGCACTCTTGCACTTCAAGTATTTCCATTAATATTTCAACTCATGAAGACTTAACTGATGTTTTTCCTTCCTATTTCTAGATACCATATACTAAATACCGAGTTGAATAATTATTTATCTTCATAACTAGGTCTTACGCTGGTGAACTGCGTTACATGATGCACTTTTCATGCACCAGTTCACTTTAAACATATCTGCTGCTTCTAATGCTTAACAATAATTTTTGACTGATTAACTGTATTTTTTACTCCGGCACTTTAAATGATTGATTAGATCACTCCTGTTTGTTTTCTAAAGCAAAGGTGGTCAATACATATCAGGTAATGTTTGTGTTATTTGACCTGCTCAGTAAAAAAAATGTTTTACAAAGAATTTAAAACACAATCTTAAAAATTCACTTAAAACACAAAAGGTTACAGGGACGTTATAGTTTGGCTAAGATTTCATCATGCAAAACGAGTGAAATTCAGCAGATATAGTTAGCTGAGCTAACGATAACTTACGCCACCACAATGCGCTACTTATGACCTCACATTTTACATTACTCATGACATGGTCAGTAACATCACCGATGACATCTTAAATGGCGTCACAGATGGCAGGTATATTTTTGTTATAGTTAGGAAAACGTATTTATTCTTGCTCTACAAGCAAAACAAACTACACAAAAATTAAATTGCTAAACTTATACTTTTACCTTTATGTACGCAACACCTTCAAATTACAATAACTTGTGCACCTTCATACACAAAATTTCAAACTCAATTGCCACACTACATTAACTATAACTCAAACTTTCTCCGTGCACTGCTTATCCTGTCTTATATTATCCCATTTATACCATCCAAGATAATAGTATTTAAAACAAGCATTGGCATAGCCAATAGGTCTCGCCTTGGGGATCTTATAAGTGTTTAGTCAGAGCTATTGGCTTTGCCACTGTATTTAAGCTAAGTTGTAGAGTAGTGTGGCTGTTGTGTAGCATGTTGTAAAGTTATAATATATAAACCTGCCATGGTTATGTTTTCCTTGACCAATCCCCAATATTAAACAACAAACGTGTCTGGAGCACGCAGAAATGTTGTACAGACAGTATATGACATCATATGTGCTAAAAAAAAAAAAAAAGTTATAAAATGTATTCACAAAACATGAAAAATGTACGAAAACCCACGGAAATGTAGGTACGAATCCCATATATGAAAATACAGTCAAATGTGTGCAGCACAGACGGAGGCATGGGAAGGGGGTCGGTAGAAAGAAGGACAGAGGAGCGAGCATTGGAGGACAGTGGAGGGGGGCTGGTGAAGGGGAGCACTAAGTTCAGGTGAAGTGTGGGGAGCTGGGAAGGGAGAGCAGAGGCCCGAGGATGAGATGCAAGAGGACAGGAAGAGAATGGGACTGAGAGAAAGGAGCAGAGAGAAGACCATAGGAAGAAACTGATCCAAGAGAGTGAGTGAGGACAGTGAGGGGCCTTGGGTGGAATGGGAGAGAGTGGGGACTGTCAGGGGGGAGGAGAAAGGAAATGTGGTGGGATGTGAGCACTGGAAGTGAGGATAAAAGGCAAACCCATATGTATAAAGGTGGAGGGGGGTGGGGGCTGGCTGGGTGAGGGGCCTTAAAGAGAGACCAGAGGCGGAGAGAGAGATAGACTGGGGGGAGGGGACCAATAAAATGAAGAAGGGAGGGCATTGAAGTGTAAGAACCAGGAGCACCATACAGAGGGTTAGGGCGGAAGTAGAAGGTACAATAAAGGAGGGTGTGCTGAGAGCTGGGATGCGAGAGCATGGGCTACAAGGAACGAATACAGCGAAATTGGGCTTCAAAGACTATAAAAAGGAGTAATGGCGAGTGAGGGAAGAGATGCTGTGAAAGGGGAGAGGGGTGACTGTGAAGGGCAAGAGAGATGCGGACAGCAGAGGAGGAGTGCGGCTGAGAAACAAGTGCTATTGAAACCAAAAGAGGAATAAATAATACAAGGTTAGAAAGAGAGGGCTTATGAGTGAGAAAGAGATAGGGGAGTGAAATAGACACGACAGTGTCGAGCGAGCGAAGCAATAGGGCGTAGGATCACAGTAAGAGAAAAAAGATTTATCAGAGAGGAGGGAGAACTGAATAAAATAAAAAATAAAACTACTTCGCTATCGCAGAATACAGGAAACAAGAGGGAAGACATATGCAGCCTGAGCTGTTGGGCTGTGCGAGCCCCTCCCCCAAGCATCTTCTTGATAGGAGGTCTAGTAAATGCCGAAGCCATGCGCCTTGAGCACTGCCCGCCTGGCTCTTGGCGCTGGACAGTTTCAGTTCAGCCTGAGAGGAGCGGCACCAGTAACATTAATGAATGCAGGGGCCAACCAGGGGAGGTACAGAGCGAGCCATGCTGAAGAGGGAGCGGCGCGGGAGGGCACGCGCGTGTCCCGAAGGTTTACAGTTGCGGGGACTGGTGCCGCATCAGAGGGTGACGGCAGATGCAGGCTTTGCCGCAGAAGAGTGAAGCGCCAGCGTATTACAGTGACTAAATATAATATTTAAGAAAGCAAATAGGGTGACTAAATGGAGAGAAAGAGAGGGGAAAAGGTGTAAATATTTGTGTAAGGAAGGAGCGATGGAAAGGAGGACTGGTGAGAGAGCAGGGGATTAACTGTTGGATTAGATAGATTAGTGCGTTGAAGTGAGGGGATGGCCATGGATATTAGCTTGTGCTCGCTATTGGTGCGGATTTACGGACATTGGGAGGCCGACGACAGCCGTGCAGAGATGACAAGCCTAGGCAAGCACTCGTGCTGGCATCAACGAGAGCGAGCAGCAGCACGCACGCCATCTGTTTTCAATTAGCACGCACGCCGCTGCTCGCGCCCGCAAGGTGGATGCCAGCACATGCACGAGTGCTTGAAAAGAGCGGACCAATTTCTAAAGGTCATCTCCTAGAGCAACGCATGTGCGCTGCCTAAGCGAGACCTAAAAACAGTTATGACATTGCAAATCACATCCTGTGAGAACACAGTGCATAGTAGAGTGACAAGTTATAGTTAATGTAGTGTTGGTACCGAGTTGGCTACACTCTGTATGGAGGTCACCATATATAATATTCTGAAGGTCTTGTGTAAATTATAAATGAAAAAGGGACGAGCAGAAGTTGAGAAATGTAGTTTAAGTTTTTTTGTAGACAAAAAGTTATATTAATTCAGGGTGGAGCGTAAATTAGGAATGTGTTGTATTTTACGTTTGGTTATGCAAGCATAAATAAAGATTTCTTACAACAAAAAGGTATAAACTTTGCTTTTTACATCAAATAAATGGATATATATTTTATTTCACTGACGTTATAGTTAGTTGCCAAACCAAACAATGCCAGTACTGATACTCAGACACTCCACAGAAATGAATCTATAACAGCCTCAAATACTAATTAGACTTCAATTTATTTTGAAATTCTTTTTTTATTTTTATCTTGATAAAACTTTTTTTTTTTCCTTTTTTCAGGACAAACTTTTACATAAATACAATATACAGAATCTCAAACAGCTTTCTATCCACAGACACCATACTCTCATTTCATCATCTATGTTCACATCCGCTCATCTGCATTCCAACCCATTTATAACCCACACTACAATCCAACTATCCAACACAGACCGTTCCTGGTTGACCAACCCTATTTAATATTTTTGAAAACCAGAGGGCAGTGCCAAACAACCGCATAACGTCTACATCAGTCTTTCTAGTGCACTAAAGTACAACATTTAAAAAAATTCACAAAGTGACAAAATATTTACAGTGCACAAAAGCCCAATTATTACTAAACGTTTGTTTGGCAAACAACGCAAGGTTGACGCGTTTTGAACCCCCTTCCTTTTTGAGGGCCTGCCGCCATTGAAAAGCAGGCAACGCCGCCTTGTTTTGAACATTTATAGCAGCTGATGCGTGCCAAAGACAGATTACGTACAGGACAGCTATAAGATTTGGACACCACTTTACCTACCACTTGCCCTTAAAGATACAAAGAGCAGTAGGCCGTTCTATAATAAGTAAAGACATTTTGGTCCTGAAGAGAACCCATAAAAGGAAGAGGGTTCGAAACAAGTCGACCTTGCGTTGTTTGCCAAACAAACGTTTAGTAATAATTGGGCTTTTGTGCACTGTAAATATTTTGTCACCGTAGTCTGCCAGGAGGTGCATTTGCAGAGTGGTGGAGAAAGGGGGGCATGGCATCCGAAGAAGTCTTAGCAATCCCATTGTGTGGGACTTACTGGAGGTAACAAGAGGGGTAGTTGGCCCCAAGGACATCCTTGGGGGCCAACTACCCCTCCTATTACCTCCAGTAAGTCACATACAGCAGGATTGCTAAGTTCTCATAGCAGGCCATGCCCCCTTCGCCCACCACTCTGCAAACGCGCTCCCTGGTGCGCTCTTGGATTGGAATTTCATTTCCCTTGGCTGCTGGGGGTCCTTTAGGGGCCAACTAGCCTACCTCTTACCTCCACTAAGCCCCACACAGTGGGAACTTCCGAGAGGTGGACAAAGGCCATGCCCCCTTTCCCCACCACTCTGCAAACATGCCTCCTGGTGCGTTCTAAGTTGGGGTATTAAGTCCTCTTCATTCCTGAGGGTCCCTGGGGGCCACCTAGCCCACCAGGTACCTCCAGTAAGCGCCACACATCTGGATTGCTTCGAGCTGTACGAGGTCACGCCCCCTTTTTACACCACTCTGCAAACGTGGCTCCCAGCGCACTGCTTCACAAGGGATGAAGTCCACTTGTGTCCTGTGGTCCTCCAGACACAAGTGGACCTCATCACCCCACGAGCAGTGTGCCACGAGGAGTGTTTACAGAGTGGTGTAAAAAGGGGCGTGGCCACGGACCCCCTCTCTGCAATCCAGCTGTATGGTGCTTACTGGAGGTACCTGTTGGGCTAGTTGGCCCCAGTAATCAAGCCGACTTAATTCCCCAACTTAAAATGCGCCAGGGGGGTGCGTTGGCAGAGTCATGCGGGGCCACCGGCGAGTTGCCGGTTTCTTTTTCTTTATTTTCTTACTTTATGGGAGGGGGGCCTTGTGGCCCCCCTTCCCTGGACCACTTGTGGACCCAGGGACTAGATCCCCGGGGCCTGGCAAGCTTTTCTTTTTAATGTTTGGAGTGGGGTTACACAGCCCCCCCCCGTCCCAAGGCCCCAATTATGGCCCCGGGGACCCCATCTCACGGGGCCTGGCCACCCTTTTTTATTTTATTGTTTGGGGAGGGGGACCATGTAGCCCTCCTCCCCAGGCCAATTATGACCCCGGGGACCCCATCCTCCGGGGCCGGCCTTTCCGTTTAAAAAAATAAATTAAATGTTTTTGAAATTAAAGAGGGGGGGGGGTGTGACCCCCTCCTGGGCCATTTCTGCGAAGGACCCCCGTATTTAAATACAGAGTGCCCCGGGAAGGTGGTGGTCCCCAGGACTTGGGGGTCCCACGAGGCATTCTTTTTTTTTTTTTTTTTAGAAGCCCCAGGGAGGTGGCGGTCCCCGGGGCTGTGTGTCACCCGCATATAATGAATAAAGCCCCGGGGATGTGATGGTTAATAAACTGCACATTGCCCCCAGGACCTGGCCCACCCGGGGGCTTATCCAAAATGAAGCGCGGAAGTCCGCGGTTCTTTATGGGGGGGGGGTCGTTTGGGGGGGGGGCAGGTCGTCAGGATTCGCAAACCCAGCGCATATTCGGTCAATTTTTTTATTTTTTATTTAAATGCTTTTTTGGGCCCTGGGGGTCCTAGTGGGACCCCCTGAGCAGGCCTAGGGGGTCATGGTGTTCCTACCCTGCCTTTTATTCATTTTTCACTCTTCCCCCCCCCCCCCCCCCCCCTTTTTTTCTTGTGCCTCGGTTATGGAGTCACAAGATGGCTGTCAACACTTCCTGGTTTGGATTGTTGGCAGCCAATCAGAGTGAAGCTCGTGCTCTGGAGTCGCCGCGACTCCTCCTCGGAGCTCAGATATCTATAGCTTTCTTTTTTTAAATTTCTCAGCAACTACTGAATGGATTTACACCATTTAAAAAAAGGTTGCTTTCTGGACCAAGACCTACCTATTCCTATGGAAATTAACATGGAGAAAAAGCGTTTTGGGAGCCCCCCTTTTTTCTTCCCTCGGCCCCCGCTTGACGAATCATTGTATTGTATTGTATTGTATATGCTCTTATATAGCGCACAATCACCCTACGGGTATCCCGGCGCTTGACAGAACAGTTGATGAAATTAAGCTGAGAGGAATAGGCAGCGACGTAGGCAATCAGGCAACTGGAAAGAGCCAGGTCTTAAGACTCTTTCTGAATTCCATTAAGGAGTCTAGCTGCCTGATCCTCGAAGGAAGCTCGTTCCATATCCGAGCACCAGCCACGCTAAATGCCCTCCCCCCCAGCCTGACACGTTTAAATCTGGGTTGTGACAGCAGGTTAGCGTTGGAGGAACGCAGCTGTCTCGGGGGGAGATAGCGTGAGAATCTCTCCTGCAGGGGAATTGGACCCATCCCATGTGCTGCTTTATAAATCAGACAGAGAGATTTAAAAAGGATCCTTTCTTTGACTGGCAGCCAGTGGAGCTCGCGCAGCGCCTGAGTGGAAGAGGCGTCGCGTCTACGATTTAGCGCCAACTTTGCTGCAGCCGACTGTACTCTCTGCAATCCCAGCAGAATATACTGGGGGGCGCCCAGATACAGAGAGTTACAGTAATCCATTCTGCTGAGTACTGTGCTCCTTACAATCAGTGCGCGCATATCCCCTGGCAAGAATGGAAGAATCCTACGAAGTACCCGTATTAGTCCGAAGCACACACTGGCAGTCTTGTTCGCCTGCGAGTTCAATTGCAGATCGTTATCGAACAAGACGCCTAGATTACGAATGGTATTTGATGGAACCAGTGGAGCCTCATCTGGAGCAAGCCTAAACTCCGACTGCAGATGATGGATCTGGTTTCGTGGTGAGTAGAACAACACCTCGGTCTTATCACCGTTAAACTGCAGGGAGTTACTTCGCAGCCAGTCTGTTGTCAGGCTCATGCAGTTTTGAAATTGCTCCAGAGATACCTCCTGTTTTCCCTCCATCGAAAATACCAATTGTGTGTCGTCTGCGTAGTTTACCAGCTCAACCCCAAACGCTTTGATAATTGCAAACAGTGGTTGCAGGTAAATATTAAAGAGAATGGGGCTGATGCTGGAACCCTGTGGTACTCCATAGGCCACGTGGGATTTTTCAGAGGTAAACGACCCCAGTGTCACCACCTGCTGCCTCCCTGTCAAATAAGAGCGGAGCCACTGCAGTGCTCGGCCCTTTACACCCAGATCCCTCAGTCTTGCCAGCAGGATAGTGTGACTCACTGTGTCGAATGCGGCTGACATATCCAGGAGCACTAAAACCGCAGTGCTCCCGGCGTCAGCCCGCATTCGTATGTTGTCCAGCATTGTGACCAGGGCCGACTCCGTCCCATGACCAGGGCGAAAACCAAACTGGTCCCTATCCAGTAGCTGATACTCTTCCAGAAATTCCGAAAGAGATCTACTCACGACCCTTTCCAAGATCTTAATTGGGAAGGGAAGGAGGGAGATGGGCCGAAAGTTAGCCGGGTTAGTTGGGTCTAAAGAGGGCTTCTTAATAAGAGGGGCCACCACAGCCTGCTTCCAGCTTTCTGGAACCAATCCGGTTTCCAATGATTGGTTGCAGATCTGGCGCAACCAGGGAAATGTGAGATGACCATATGTTTTCCACACTTTCTGGGGAAGAGGGTCGAGGGGTGAACCGGAGGAGATGCCACTGACCAGGGAGTCGAAAATGGAGGCCGACATAGCAGGAAAGGAAGCCAAGGAGTGTTGGTGGTCCATGGTCCCCTCAGATGTCTTGTTACCCGGGTTCTGGGTTGTCGCCTCGTTGTCCTTAAAGCGGACGACAATCTTGGCCACTTTGTCTTTAAAATAAGTGGCAATCTCGTCGCACAGATTTTGTGAGGCTTCGACTCTGTTCTCCAGACAGGATGGGGCAGAGATGGTTCTAGCAATTCTGAAGAGCTCCATAATTCTATTTGGGGCTTGCAAGATGGATTGAGCATAGAAATTGGCCTTGCTTTCCAAGATGCGCAACTTGTACCTCCTCAAGGTTAACTTAAAAGTTGCCCTATCCTTATCGAGATAGCTCTTTCTCCATGTTCTTTCTGCCTTCTTGCATTGAAGTCTGAGCTGCCTCAGATCTTCTGTGTACCAAGGCGCTGAAATTTTGTTTCTAATTTGGAGTCTTTTTATAGGGAGCACTTCGTCTAATGCAGCTGTAACGTACTGCCGGTAGATGTTGTAATTGTCCTCCACTGTACCTAAGCTCTGAAAAAGGCTCACCGAGGGCGTCGGCAGGAGAGCGCCTGTCCTTGTTAAATTGGACCATTTTCTCCCTTTCCGATACTGCACCACGGTGTTGGATTGAGCGGTGGGAATAGCTGACCGTACTGTAAAGAATATTAGATAGTGGTCCGTCCACATTTGGGGAGAAATATTTAGGAGTTCCACCCTTGAATCATTTGCGAATAAAAGGTCGAGGATATGTCCTCCCTGGTGAGTCGGGGAGGTAACTAGTTGTTGTAGACCGAGAGATTGGCAGGTGTCTGTCAAATCTCTGAGTTGATTTTTTGAGCTCGCATTCTCCCACCAATTAAAATCTCCCAAGATGACCATATTGGAGTGAGATAGGGATAGGTTAGTGATGGTATTTAAAAGGGGCTGTAGTGCAGTGTTACTCCCCGGAGGGCGATAACACAGCAAGCCTGAAAGGAGATGACCTTTAGCTTCCTGAAGCGCGAATCCCATCATTTCAATTCCCTCTATTTTGTCTACATGTAACTGAGTAAAGTGGAGGTTTTCCCTAAAAATCAGCCCCACCCCACCCCCTATGCCCTCCTCCCTAGGTAAATGTATGATTTTAAAACCGTCTGGGCAGGCGAGACCTATCTCCACGACTGAATCTGCTCTGATCCAGGTCTCTGTGAGAAATTATGCATCCAGCTTCATATCTTCGATTAGGAGCGCTATTTCAAAGTGGTGTTTTACTAACGACCTACTATTTATTAACCCACAATTCAGGTATCCACACATATTAGGGCGCGGACTCGTTGCTTTACATCCCGGGGCAATAGCATAGTCCCGGATGGTGTCAGCCTCAGTCCCGCTGTATGCTTTCCCACCGATCTGTAGCAGCTGTTTCCTAGAGTAGACCTGGCGTACCTTATTGGGGGCATAGTATACATCCGTTGTCCGGTACTCGTCCGGGGCGCGGACGGGCGCAGACGGGCTTGCCTCTGGCGCGCCTCCGGCGCGCCATCGGCGCGCCCGCTGCGCGCGCGCGCTGCGCGCTTGCATTGGCCTGTTTTTATGCCCCCCCTCAGCGAGCATCAGCGCGCGCACCCCAAAATGGCGCCCACATCGACTGGATCCAGCCCAATCCAAGATGGCGCCGAACGATGTGGTGAAGGATGAGGCCCCGCTCTAAGCAGCAGGTTGGTGAGCTTTGTTTTATAGTGAGGGTATGCGGAATGAAAGCAACAGTTTTTAAAAAATAACCAACATTAAAAGACCGCGATCCGGTCGATAATAGTAGCAGCAGCAAAATTAGCAACAAAATATAGCAGCAGTAATTATTGAAGAGCGACAGTTGTTTGCAATAGTTTTCAGCAAATTACAGAGCCCAGCGGACCAGCAGAAGCCTCCGAGGCCGCCTACTCCTTAGCGCGTAGTGTTAAGTCAAATGCGCGCTTGCATTGGCCTGTTTTTATGCCCCCCCTCAGCGAGCATCAGCGCGCGCACCCCAAAATGGCGCCCACATCGACTGGATCCAGCCCAATCCAAGATGGCGCCGAACGATGTGGTGAAGGATGAGGCCCCGCTCTAAGCAGCAGGTTGGTGAGCTTTGTTTTATAGTGAGGGTATGCGGAATGAAAGCAACAGTTTTTAAAAAATAACCAACATTAAAAGACCGCGATCCGGTCGATAATAGTAGCAGCAGCAAAATTAGCAACAAAATATAGCAGCAGTAATTATTGAAGAGCGACAGTTGTTTGCAATAGTTTTCAGCAAATTACAGAGCCCAGCGGACCAGCAGAAGCCTCCGAGGCCGCCTACTCCTTAGCGCGTAGTGTTAAGTCCCGAAACTTTCAAGACAGGAGCTGACTGGAGCACCCCATTAGTTTTGAAAATTTCGCGAATATTCGGCAAACGACACCAAAGATATTGGCAAATCAAAAAACGCTTTTCCTATGGATAATAGGTTCTAACTATAACTACTGGCGACTGCGGTGCGCGCACGGTGAAAAACCTTGAAAAATTTTTTTTTTATAAATATATAACTTAAAATTTAAAAAAACGTACAAATTCACTTAAAAAACCATAGGTTTCATACAGGTTATAGTTAGGTGGATATTTCTCTCGTAAAAAAAACAATGAAATTCCCCCGTTATAGTTACTTCAGATAACTATAACTCGCGCGACCGCCACTCTGTCATCAGTGATGTCATGAGTGATGTAATATGTGACGTCATGAGCAGTGGATTGCGGGCGCGCGAGTTATAGTTATCTGAACTAACTATAACGGGGGAATTTCATTGGTTTTTTACGAGTGAAATATCCACCTAACTATAACCTGTGTGAAACCTATGGTTTTTTAAGTGAATTTGCAAGGTTTTTTAAATGCCAATTCCTAACTATAACGTGTGTGAAACCTATGGTTTTTTTAAGTGAATATATATATATATATATATATATATATATATATATATATATACACACACACACACACACATATATACACATACATGCATACTTTTTTTAATATATGCTTAGTTTTATTTACTGTTAAAATGGGGAGGACCTCCATTCCGCAGACACATGTATACATACATACACACACATATAGGAAACCCACGTATCCCAACTCTACATCTTTAAACCCCTTATCAACCACTATCCAGCCCTGAACTCAAATGATAATTTAATACCCCTTACCTATCTCGGAAAGGTAATACCACATAAATAATGAGGCAAATCTTTTATATATTTATAAGTACAGACATATATTCTTTGAAAAAAACAAAAGGTTAAAATAACATAGCTGGGTGAAATGTTCAGTAAAAACTTAACTAAGCAAAAACTTAGAATTTCATCAGTTATATTCATCTCAAGTAACCATCACTCTTGCCCTAAGCTAATTATAAATCTCACAACCGCAATGCACAGTTTTCACATCAATAGTTTATTTTAATGTAAAGTAATACTTTACCATATGTAAAACCAACACCCCGCTGCCCACGTCCTTTCGCTGTGCGTGGCGGGGGTTGCCCACAGGGCTTGGCCTGCCGCCAGACCCAGCTTCCAACACCACGCAAGCAACCAACCCAAAGCTACGAGGTATTCAGTTTGTGAAAGCGTCAAGAAGAGCTGCACACGTAGGGGAATGCATATGCCTCCTAGCGACTAAGTAAAGGACAATTCTAAGAGCACTTTCTCGTTCCAGTACTAAGACATTAATTAATTAGTACCTTCGGTATTAAGAAGGCTATATTTAATTTTTTTTTTTTTTTAACGGAACCTGAAAAAAGGGTCTGACGGCAACGGTCTTAATCTCTCCAACACATCTCGTAATTTTGTGAAGATGCCTTGTGATAAGGTTCAAACGGAGACCCTAAAACTCTATGGAGCTCTCACAAGGTTGGGTATCGCAACAGAGACTGGAAAGTCCTTTGATGATCTCTACAGGATGTGAAACGTGTCTGTGTTGGGGTAGGAGATAACTACACGACAGATACTAAAGGAACTCCCAATCACAAACAGTTAAGGCCCAGATGTGCGACGTACCAAATGCGGGGGGGGGGGGATTTCATAAGGACACATCAATAACAGATCAATATTTATTGGAGTTGGCCCAGAAACTTTGGCAGACGAACCTGTTCTGGTTGCCATTAAAACCCTTTTCAAGATGTTTGAAGAAACTAATTCCAGGTTGGAAGAAGCCAGGCTGTTAGTGGAGACAGGTGGGATTCTCACGTCCTCAGTTCTTTGTCAGAAGGTGAAAGTCTAGTTTGAACTTTATCTGCGGACATGTCCCAGAGATCTAAGAAGCAAAGCTGTCTGGCTGGAGGCACCAGTGTAATATATTTTCTGTTTAATATTTCCCCTTAATGTTGAATAGGCCCACGGGAATCCGAGGGATATGTGGAAAACCTTAACCAAATGTTCCTTAGCAAGGAATCAAACATTCATCTCCTTAACATAATCGACCTTCCCCACACCCTACCTTATGTCTATCTCTAAACAGCAATATCTCCTGCTGAATAGACAGTTTTCGCATCAGATCAAACAAAAGCTTTCACCACCTTGGCAATAAAAAATAAACTTGTGTGGAATCCAATTTACATTTATGGTAACTGACGGTTTGTATGCTCAGTTCATCTGCCCACATGTTTAGTCCTGAACATACTCTATCACAGTGATGTGGCTTTTAATATACCGACAAAGTCCCTGTGCTTCTCTGGCTTTTTCTTGACTAAGAAAACGTTTGTCATTGTGACTTTGGGATCCGCTCTACTGAATATTTTAGGAGAAGCTTTAGGATCACTTCCTGAAGGGCATTCACATGCATGGGTTTTATTGCTGGTTTGTAAGCACACTTTCCGTCAAATTCCCTTGAGTGTCTGCACTGGAAAAGAGCCAGATCTCAGAGCTGAAATGGTGGTTTGCCAAGATAAAAGGTATCCACATATCTTGACCTCTTTAGTATGGACATAGCAGGGTATTGTGGTCAGCAGGGTATTGTCTCAGAGTCAAGTTCTTCTGGCCTGGTTTTGTTTAGAGAAAGCACATTTGCCAATTTCAATGTAAATTAATTTGAGACAAATACCGGTTCGACCAGGATAGCTTTGCTGCTAGTAGGATGAAAAAGTGACCCATTAAGGTTGGTGGCCACTCATTTGCACATAGTGCTGCCATCTGTAGGATGAATAGGATTGGCATACATTAAGTTCAAGAGAGATTTCACGGTATCAGCTGTTCTGGATTGCGGATCCTCATCAAGGTTATGTGTGTATCTCACACTATCTTTCTAGACATGGCCTTTGGAGGTCAAGGGGCAGCAGGTCGTTGTGGAGGGGGAAGGACAAAAAGGCTCAGATAATAGTCTAGCCTGTGGTGTTGAAATCAAAGTACCAGACCCCACAGTGGGTCTGTAAACTGTAGGAGATGCTGCTTCTCATCTTTGTGGGGGGAGTGGAGGGGCGAAAATGGCTGCCTGGGACATGGATGATCCGGATCAAGTAAAAGTGTCAATAGTTGCTAGGCTGAAGAGTTTGGAGACTATCATCATACTTGTGTGAAGGCAGTAGTAGTCTTTGTTCTCAATGAAGTAGAAAGTCAATTTTCCAAGTTTTGAAGACCTGTGCTTTTGGATGCTGCCATAAGCTTCTTTCACACTGAGCATCACAAATCTTTCTGGAAAAGGGCACCTCCAAAATCTGAGTAGAGGTTTCTGAAACTCAGCTGAAGTGGAATGCTTGTCAGAAAAGGACTTGCTGTTATTGACAAATTGAGGAGAGAGGCATCCTCAAAGATACTGCTCTTGATTGTACTCTAGTGGAATAGCAATGCGTGGTCTTCCAATAATACTCCGTAATCAAAAATAAAAATCAGTGATGAAGAAGTAAGCACGTGCTGGGTGCTTGGCTATATGAGTAGGCAAGATGGTCCATTAAAATTTAGGCAGAAATTAAGATCGAAGCCAAGAGAATGGTGCAGATGAAAAAGTATTTAAGATTTTGAATTTCTTGCTACTCCACAAAAGCAGCAAGAAGCCTGCTTCTTCTCAGAAGAGGCTTTGAGGAAAATGTAGACAGTCTTCTGAGGAAAAAAGATGTAGGATTCCAGGTTCATCTGAGGAAAAAAGATGTAGGATTCCAGGTTCATTTTATCTGTGGGCTTGAAAGAAGAGACAGGGGAAACAGTGTTCATTGACTTTTTACTGACTAAAGGTTCTTCACATGCAAGCAACTATCCTCTTTACCTTGCCCTCAAAGTCTCGTCGACTAAAAGATTTGCAGATATCCCGTTTTGTTTGAATGTGAAGGATGCAGTCAGTAAATGTGGATTGTTAACAAAGATGTTCTTGATCCAACAAGCTGCCATGTGCGGAAGAGGGAGATTTACTAAGAGCCAATGTAGAAGGAAACAAACTAGGGCACAGCCACCAAGGAATCTTTTAAAAATGTAGGTGAAACAAAACTCCAACAAGTGGACCAAAAAAAACCTCCAGAAAAAAAAAGCGAATGATTCTGGAGCGCAGCATTCAAAATAATGTCATATTATGCTTTATAGGCAAAATAGCAGGTGACTTACGCTGGGAATACAACTTCTGCTGCTTGAAAACATGCGCTTGCTTCATGCGACCTGCATAATTGCACCCCATGGTTGGATTTTTGTTATGGGGATTGTAGTTTATTTGTAATCCACATATGAGCCATCCATGTTAAACTGCAGTACATAAATAGCAAACACCTGTCCAGATATCTGCTAAGCTATACAGCGGTTACAATGCATGGTAAATTCAGGGGCATCACAAATGACTTACCTGTCCTCACCTCCCCTTTGTTGGATGTCTCGAAGTTTCTTCACGAATTCCGCAAATTTCATTTCCTGCCTCTGGGATTTTGGTTTAAAGTCTTTGAAATGAGCCATTTTCTTCTCGTCATAGTACAGAAAATTGTGCCCATTGGCACTGTAAACAGAGAAGTCCCCACAGCCAATGTTCTCCTGGAGGTAATCCAAGTCCCATTTTAATGCTGTATAAACCAGATTTGTGTCCGTGAGTACCACCGGTTCCTAATTTAAATCATATAAAGAACATGTTAAAAATTGAAAAAGTGTAATAAAGAGGTTCTAACAGGTATAGAGATTGAAACATAAACATACTAACTTTCAAATGGAGAGACTACAACAGCAGAGACTCAAAAAAGATTTGGTTAGACACTATGGCAGAAAGAGAGGGCATGTGGAAATATATTTGGTAAATAAAATTAATTATGACACAGCAGAAAAGGAGATTCAGCCTGGCATGAGAAGGCACGTCATTTCGTCAGCGCCAGTGTACCCAGAAGATTATGAGTATGTCCAGTCTGGGCACATAATAGTGTTTGGGCAAGACCTGTACCAGACCCCAGCGCAATTAATAACAGACGTTTTCCCAGAACGTTTTTCTATCTCAGTCTGGTTTCCGGTCACATCATAGCACCGAAACGGCTCTGATAGAAATAGTTGATAAAATCAGGCTCTCTTTGGATGCCAGACAATCCGCTATTCTGATCCTACTTGATCTGTCGGCCGCCTTCGACACCATCTCTCATGGCATCCTGCTAGAACGCCTACGGGAGTGCGGTGTCGAGGGCCCCACCTTACAATGGATAAAGAGCTACCTAACAGACCGGTCCTCCAAGGTACAAATTAGTGGTTTCTCGTCCAAAAGTCAGATTATTGATAAGGGAGTTCCCCAGGGATAAATGTTAAGCCCTACTCTTTTTAACCTATATGTGTCACCCTTGGCTAAAATAATCAGAGCCCATGGTTTTGGTACGGTGTCCTACGCCGACGACCCACAATTGTTAATCACTCTCAGCCCGGATCACACCGATACTCAACACAGATTTAAACGGTGTACGTCAACTGTTAACGACTGGATGTCAAACAATCATATACTGCTCAATGCGAGCAAGACAGATCATGCTCTTTGGCGATGCTCAACACATTTGGTCCTCCGACGGGTGGCCGCCCTCACTGGGGCCATGCCTCCCGCCCAAGACAACAGTCCGTAATCTAGGAGTAGTAATGGACAATAAACTCTCCATGGCCGACCACATAAACTCCACGATACGTACATGCTACGGCCTAATGCGATCCCTCAGGAACATTTTTAAATGGATTCCCCATTGCTCTCGTATGCCCCTTGTCCAGGGAATAATCACTAATCGCTTGGACTATGGTAACGCGCTGTTTGCATCCATAAAGGAAAAGCTTCTGTCCAAACTTCAGGATCTGCAGAACACCGCGGCAAGATTGGTCTTAAATCCCCCCCCCCCGACCCACCCCCCGTTCTCCATCGGCTACCAGTCTAGAAGCTCTCCACTGGCTCCCCATCAGAAAAAGGATTAACTTTAAACTATGTTGCTTGGTACATAAAACACTCAACAACACTGGACCAATCTATCTAGCAAAGAAACTCACCAAATACCAGCCAGTTAGAATCGTCCGCTCCAACAGCAAACATTTGGTAACCGTCCCCAAGGTCCGCACTGTAAGGAACGGTTGCAGGTCTTTTTCTAGAACTGCGCCTGAGCAATGGAACGCACTGCCTGTATGGCTCCGCCTAGAAACCGACCACAAAAAATTCCGCAAGGCCCTTAAAAGGTGGCTATTATAACGCTCTGCCTGGCCCCCCTAGTCTTCTGTTTTTCAGCTGGCGCTATGAGACCTACAGGTGATATATGCACTCAATAAATATCAAATACATACATACATAAAGCTTTTAGAGTCAACTTAGCTAGATTTTTTGATTTTACGTACAGAGGATTTCAGACACCCTTGTTCATCCATTGATCCATTATTAATTGGCATTTTTCACACCTATTTCATGCAGCATGGAACAATGGGTCAGCCCACTTCAGCCACTTGCTAATATCACTGTGAGAACATTCTGCCATTTCACAAGGAGAACATCCATCAAAGAGTTTCCTCGGTGCCAGATTGACATGGGCCAGGCATGTTCCACAACAACATTTCGCCAAAACCATTAAAAAAACATTCACAAAGCTAAAAATCTGAAGGCCACCTGTATGCTTCGCCAACGCTTATTTATTGAGGTGTTTGCTTGAGGAACGCTGGGATGAGTGCTCCGTGAGGTCTTGGAATAAGTGGAACCAGTCTGCTGATTGCCATATGGTACCTCTGCATGGGGACAGCATACTGGAGCTATGTTCTGGAAGTGCAGAACGGAGCAGCGCAGGCAGGCAGGCGGTCAGCGTTTGTGAGGCTAAAAATCCCCACAGCCCCAATAGCGGCTGGCAATGGGGTTGGTAACGGGGGCAGGAGCGATACGGAATTAGCCCCGGACCTGGGTTTGAACCCAGCCTGTGAGCCTGCCAAACTCCATTGGAATTAGCCCCCGCCTGTCTCTGCCGGTTGTGTTTATTTTCTGACTTTGGTGCCTGTGCCTCGATATCCCGAGGACCTGAAACAGGAGAGACACAATCCTGAGGCCTCTAAGTAGTGATTTGAGCAGGGGGGGGAGGTAAATGGGCCTAAGTCCCCCAGCAAGGTAGGGCCACACCAGTGGGGTGAGCACGTAGGTGGCAGAGGCAGACGCGTTCGGTTGCAATGCAGGTTGTTGCCTCACACCCCCATACCGCTCCCGCTTCCCCGCTCTTCTGGCTGATATTTATAAAGGAGCCAATACTACCTGTAAATTGCTCTGTGCCTCATCCTCCTCTAGTTCCACAAGGAGCTGCCTGATACAATTGTATGAATTGGCCCCATCTACAAAGAAGTGAAAGGACTCTTGGTAAGTACTCACCTCAGTTGTTGTGGCACTATAGCATTTGATCTGTGGGCACGCCTATTAGGACCGGGGTGTAAGACACATTGAGCGAGGCAATATATAGGGGGGGGGGGGTACGCTCCTCTTATAAGTGCATTTAATTTCTGGCAAAGGAGCAGAGTGCACCTGAGGAAAGCTGGAAGGGGCAAGCTGAAACAAATAAAAGCAGCCTGATCACTATTGGGTAGGGCGCTTGCCTGTCCGATACGGCATGAGGAATTAACTCCTAAAGGGATCTTGTAGGACAGTTTTTCTATCAAATACGAGAAGCAGGTCTGTAAATCCTGCGACATTAGGTATTGGAAGAGCACAGTGTAATGACGGCAAAGAAACAGAGATCCAGGAGCCTGGTAATGGGGAAGACGTGCGCAAAAGCTAAATCTAATCCACTACGAAACAGTCATTGCACTAAAAGGCAGGAATCAAGTTCTCGTTCTCTCTCTCTCGTTCGCTCCCTCTCGTTCGCTCGCTCGCTCTCGGAAACGCAAAAGATGCCTCAAGAAGCCAATGTGGATCCCACCTTGGTCCCAGACGGGGCGCCTTAAGGCCAATGCATGAACGGGTCTAATCCAGAGATGGCCACCCCAAAAGCAACGCTACAGGAGGAGAATAAACTAACAATAATGTTTTAAGAGGAACAATGGTCAACAAAAGATTTGGGCTTGCCTAGTGCAGTTTATGCACCCCCCGCCCCCAAACTATCCTCGTCCCTGGGCCTGGACTCAGATAAACCACCAACAGCTCTCCCCATAGTGCGCAAGACATCAAAATTATGTCAGGATGGCCCTTCTCAAAGGGTAGCCTTTGGCACCATGGATGAAGACTTTACGATACCAGATATAGTTGTAGAACTATGTAGGAAATATGGGCAAAAAGATAGACAAATTACATCCACTGGCTTCTCCGCCTCCAACACTACCTTCTGGTCTGCAACTGTTCAGTAGTACACCCTCAAATCACTCCCCTTTCCTATCACAATAATCAGAGACACCGCATTTTAGAGAGGGAGTAGATCTCTCCCAAAGCCAGAACAGCTAACAAGGGCACAAGAGTCAAAGCATATTTGCAATCATATTCCCTTGTGGGGGACCTTTCATATGAAACTTCAAGTTCAGCAATCGAGAGGAGTACAGAGGCGACAATGGCAGCGTCCCTAGCTGGTCAGTCATCTCCCATTGTGTCTTCTCTGAATCCAATGACCATCCCTTTGTGGACTCAAGTATGAAGAAAGGTACGGCGGATTGTCTAATCCTAAAGTCAAAGCCCATAAGTTGTGTAATAGTGACGCCTATATATTGGACTTCATAACACACTTTGATTGTGATTAATCTTAAATAGGTCTACTCTACTTGCTTGCTTCATGGACATTAAGACTTTAAATTGAATTCAAAGCAGAGAAATTAACTAGGAACCAAATCAAGAGTGACTTTTTATTATAAAATAATTGTAAAAACGCCTCTGAAAAACTCTGAAATCTTGCAATGTAGAGGTATTGATATCCGATCTGGGTTGGAAGAGAGCGAAGGTTTGGAAGCAAGCATGAACCAATTCCAGGGTAATGAGTGCTGTAGGGTGGGGGGCGGGGGAGTACATCATATTCCCCCTTGCCCTCTTGGGTTGCTCCGATGGTTGATGTTCAGGGGCTGCAAGTACACCTTGGAAAGAAATGGTTGACGGGTGGCATACAGGGAACCCATAACAATCCTTTGATCAAAGTGTACCTGATAAAAAACAAAGATGAAATTTGTTGCCTGGTGTTCTAAACAGTGCATGTGTGACCAATCGCCCTTTGCTGTCTCATAATTAGCAATGAGCTAAAGGTGGTCTTCTGGAACGCAGCGGAAGTAAAGAATAGTAGCGAGAAGCTACAATTCCTAAGCTCCCTAAAAGCAGATGAGATCTGCTTCCAAGAGACATGGTGCGATAGGGAATTTCAGTGTGACTATTATTTTACTCTAGAATGTAAATCTAGGCTGTCTAGGAGGGTACACGCTAATGGTGGGAGTAGCATATCTCCTGTCCAATAGATTCAAAAGAAAGTATGACTGCTACAGAGATTCCTCTAATTTATTTATGGCAGTAACTTTGTTCCATCCTGGCGGGGAGCAAAGCACAACTTCTCTTTTATTTATAAATGCTTATATTCCACCTGATGCATACCGTTTTTTTCTTTATCAAAGATTATCAGGACAAGGACCAGGTTCCCCATGTACATTTGGGAGTGGATCTAAATTGCAAAAAAATCCAATTATGCTCAGAACCAATTTTGCAACTCTGAAAAAGAGGCTCTGCAAACCCTTCCCCCCCTCCTCCCCCCAATTGCCTTGCCTCCAAACTTAAGAACTGATGAGAGGGTCGCTTCTATTTGATCAATTGAAAAGTAATGATTGTATTATCGAAAATGGGAGACTACCCTTAGACTCCCCCGCACAATCCATATGTAAATCTTCATGGGGACGTATAATCTTAGATTTTGCGGTGGTTGGCTACTCTTCTTTTCATTTATTTGGTGATTTAAAGGTAGTAGATACCCTCATTAGTGATCGTAGTTTGCTGATCTTCTCCCGGGGCTTAAGTATGTCCTCTACCTGTTCCTGGAGATATGATTGGTCCTCATCCAAATTTGACAAAAAAAACGAAGTACACAGAGGGACTTTAGAGGGACCACTGAGTTAAAAAGGCATATTAGAAACCACACTCAATCTAAATGTCTTGGTGCGTGAGGAACTGTAAAGTTTTTCCATATTTACGAAGCAGCTAATAGTAAGGGTTAATCGAAAACCAAGAGTAACTTTAAGCCCATTCTCTTACTAAATAGAGAACTAAACGCCCTAATAAGGAAACACGTGGTATAGTCCCCTGAGAAGGACTCTATGGTGTCACTGTTAAAGAGACGGAGTAGGCTTAAGGTTTGCCTGAAAAGAGAGTAATGTGACCGGCTATGGGTAGATCCGAGAGAGGCAGCAGTTAAGGGATAGACTAGGTCTTTTTGGACTCTAGCAACGGAGGCTGTGGGTCAAGAGTTAGATCGCTTCCCTCGGCCACTAAGGAGGCCAGCTGGATTGACTATTACTAATTTGTATGTGGCAAATGGAGGGGAGGTTGAATGTGCCAAAGTAGAAATGGTACAAAAGGGGGTGGTGATGGACAGAGCATCAGAACCAATCAAACACTCACACCCAGGAGGAGCCTAGCGCGCAACCAAGATGGCCGCGTAGGTGCGAGGCTCCCGAGGACCTCCGCAACCTCCTACGTTTATCCTGTCTTCATCCTGCATCGGTTGAGGGGACTGTGTCGGTGAGCCTGAGCCGAGGTGGTACCCGTTTCCCGTTTTCGAATCGGACCTCGGGTGCCGGAGTGAGCAGCGATTGAAATTTGCGGCCTACTTCTCTCCTGACCCCGGATTCGCGTTTGGGGGCGACCCAGTGGCAAAGTGAACAACAACGGCGGGCTGGGCCTGGCGAGTCGCGTACCCCACACTTTCACTTTCGCGCCCCCTTGCCGTTTTCGCAAGTGGGATCACGGCGCTCTTTGTGTTGGGGTGGCCTCGCTGGGAGACCCTGCCTGCCTGCCTGCTGCGGCCCGCTCTGCCGTCCTGGGGTGGCCCCCCGGAGCTTGTGGCCTTGATTACTTGCTCTCCACTGCGTGGCTGGTGCGGGTGTGAGACCCGCGACGATGGCCACGAAGCAGGATGGGGGATCGGTTAAAGGCCAGGTCAACCCGGCGTGGCGCCGCACATCAGGCCAACATCATGGACCGCTACACCCTCCCGAAGGGGTCTCCCGGCGGATCGCACAAGTCCTCTGAGTGCCCCCCGGATGCCCCGGATTTGCCCACGGATCTGTCTCTGCAAGACGTCATGAGCGCCATTGCTGAAATGAAGGCCTCGGTGGGCCAGCAGTTCGACACTTTAGCGCACAAAATCGACGCGGTCCTCATTGATGTCAACCTTGTGAGAGCTGATCTCTCCAAGACTAACGACCGGGTCGATTCTTTGGCCCACACCGCGTCGGGCCTCACGACTGAGGTGGCGGCCCTTCAAACGGAGGTGCACCGGCTCCGTCAGGCGAGTGCGCTCATGGATCGGCGCCTGGAGGACTCCGAGAGCCGGGCCCGGAGGAATAATATCCGCATCATCGGAGTGCCCGAGAGACAGGAGGATTCGGCGGCGGATCTCTTTGTGGAGGACCTGATCACTACCCATCTCCAGCCTCGAGGACTGAGTAAATTCTTTGCCGTGGAGAGGGCCCATAGAGTTCCCGGGGGCAGACCGAAGGTTGGAGCCCCTCCGCGGTCTCTTATTGCCCGTATCTTTAACTTTCGGGACAGGGATGCGATTCTGCAAGCTTCCAGACTGCAAGGGCCGATTAAGCTGGAGAACATGGAGGTGAACTTTTATCCTGACTTCACCCAAGCGGTCCAGAAGCAGAGACTGAGTTTCCTAGGCGTCAAGCGGCGGCTTCGAGGCATGAACTTAAAATACGCCATGCTCTTCCCGGCCAGGCTGCGGGTGGAGGTGGATGGTCGCACTCACTTTTTTGACCGTCCTGAAACGGCCGGGGACTGGCTGGACACTTTGTCTGGGGGTCATGATCGGGGGGCGGGGGGGGGGGGGCTGCAGGAGGAGACGGCCCACCGGACCGGGTCTGAGGTACTGATGCCGGGGCTCACTCCGGATGATGCTGCCACTTTCGGCCAAGCTTAGGGTCTTTTGTTTGTTGTACTCGTCTTCCCTCTTTTGGAGGCGGTGCGGGGTCTTGAGGGGGTACTCTTTCCTCCTCTAGGGGGTCTAACTAGTTCCAATTATATAGGGGCGACAGGCACACTGCAAGTTGGGGGGGCTGTCTGGGCTCATGCAGGGGTGCAGGGAGGGAGTTTTGTTGGGGCGGTTGGGTTGGGGTGGGGTTTTGTTCATTTGTACCACAAGGCAAAAGTATTGTTGTGCTATTCCTAAAGTGCTCTCGGGGGGACGATTGATCGCTTTCGGCCATGATGGGGGGTAGGGGACTGAGTCTATTGTCCTGGAATGTTAATGGACTGGGGGACAGGATAAAACGGGGTGTGGTCCTGCAGTTCCTGAAACAAATTTCACCCGATATAGTTTTTCTGCAGGAGACACACCTCATTGGCAACTCCTTTTGTGCTATGAATCGACGGGGCTACCGCCTTCTGGCCCATTCGGGCTTCACGTCTGGTTCAAGGGGTGTGGGCATTATGGCTAAAACCTAGCTCCCGTTGGAAGTTGATGAGGTGCTCCATGATGACAGGGGACGTTACACGGTTCTGGTGGGTAGAATGGAGGGCAGAGTGATTGTTTTTGTTTCTGTCTATGTCCCGCCAGGGCTGCAGACGACTACTTTTGCGGATCTGGGGCGCCTCCTCCTTGGCCTTCCGGAGGGGATTCTAGTGGTTGGGGGGGGATTTTAACGCTGTGGTTTCCGGAATTGAGGACCGTCACCCCCCTAGGGATCTCCCCCGTGCCCAAGCGTGGTTGTCTGGCCTCTTGGATACCTTGGGGCTGGTGGATTGTTGGCGTTTGAAACACCCTACACAGAAACAGTACACCTTTCATTCCGGGGCCCATGGCAGTCTCTCAAGGCTAGATTATGTCCTGGTGCCGGCGGCGCATGCGGGGAGGATCGGGGAGGTGCGCCATTTGGCGCGGGGTATTTCAGACCACTCCCAGCTCCTGTTGCACTTCGACATTCTCCCGAGGGGGGAGGGTAGGGTGGTCCCGATTAATCCCTGGTACCTGCGTGACCCCACCATTCGCGCAGAGTTGGTTAAATCCCTTACGCGATATTTTGACGATAATGTGGGGTCTGTGTCATCGGCGGTCTCTCTGTGGGAGGCGTTCAAGACGGTACTCCGGGGGGAGGCCCTGTCCCTTATTTCCCATTCCCGGAAGCGCGAGCGGGAGGAGGTGACCCGTGTTGAAACTGAGATAACCGAGTTGGAGAGTGACCTAGAATGGGGGGTGACGGATGACAAGTTACATGTTCTCCGACTCAAGCAGGCGGCCTATAAGGCCCTCGTCACGGAGGCGGCCAGGGGCCTCAGTAGAGAGCAACAGGGGAGACTGTATGATGTGGGTGATAAGGCTGGGAAATTGATTGCGTGGCTGGATAAGAAGGAGAGAGCGAGTCGAGTTGTCCCGTCGATTGAGAAACTGGATGGTGTGTGTGTCACTGAACCGGGAGAAATTGTTGATTGCTTCGCTGAATATTTCCGTGGGGTGTATTCCCCGGTGTCCTCCCGCTCGGAAGAGGATTCCCATGCCCTGCTCAGGGATATCGCGCTGCCTTCCCTTTCGGAGGAGGACAGAGTGTCGTTGGACGCCGCCCCAACATCTGAGGAAATTGCCCTCGCCATACGTTCGGTCGCTTCCGGCAAGGCCATGGGTCCTAATGGTCTTCCTATCGAATTGTACAAGCTGCGACCGGATACGTTGGCGCCGCATCTCCGTACCATGTTCCTCGCGGCCCGTTCGGCGGGTTCCCTCCCGCTAGACCAGCGTCTGGCTACTATCGTGGTTATTCACAAGGAGGGGAGGCTGCGGGACCGGGTCACGTCCTACAGGCCCATTTCGCTGCTGAATGCGGAACCCAAAATTCTTGCCAAGGTGTTGGCCAATCGGCTGGTTGGCGTGGTGTGCGATCTGATTCACCAGGATCAGTCCGGTTTTATCCCTCATCGCAACACTGCGCTCAACCTGCGGCGCTTGCATGGGGTGCTCGCGCGTGTCCCGTTCATACGGGAGCCGGCCATTTTGGCGTCCCTGGACGCCACTATGGCGTTTGACACACTTGAGTAGCCATATATTTGGGCGACGCTGGCGAAGTTTGGGTTTGGCCCGGGATTCATCGGTTGGGTGAAATTGTTGTATTCCGGACCGCTGGCGCAGGTGGCTGTAAACGGTAGAGTGTCGGCTCCGTTTGAGCTGGGCAGGGGCACGCGGCAGGGCTGCCCGTTATCGCCGCTCCTCTTCGCGCTTGCCTTGGAGCCCCTGGCGGAGTGGCTGCGGTGGCATCCTTCTATCCGTGGTCTCCGATGGACCCCCAAGTATGAGGACCGCGTATCTCTTTACGCTGATGATATTCTTTTGTACCTGGCTTCCCCGCGTAAATCGCTGATAGTGCTGGTTGATGTATTGCACTCATTTGGCCTCAACTCCGGCCTAGTCATCAATTGGGCTAAATCTTGTGTGTATGTCCTCTCTGGGGAGGCTCCTATCCTTCCGCGGGGTTGTCCTATCCAGATTGCCCCGCGGGGATTTAGGTACCTGGGTATCTTCATTACCCTGGACGCGGAGGCCCGGTATAAACAGAACTTGCTTCCCCCCCTCCAGCGCCTGAAGGATGATGTCGCGCGTTGGAGGCGCTTGCCGCTCTCGCCGCTCGGCCGGGCGGCATAGTTTAAGATGATGTCGCTGCCACGTTTCCTGTACGCCTTACAGAACACAATGGACGTTGTCCCGGCGCGCTACTTTCGCGAGGTGGAGAGTTTGCAGCGCCGCCTGTTCTGGGAGGGTAGACCGCGTATCGCCCTGGCGAAGCTGACGCTCCCGTGGTACGACGGGGGGGGGTTGCCCTCCCAGACATCAAGCGATATTACTGGGCCTCCCAGCTGGCTGCGATAAATCACGGCCTTTACGGGCCCGCTCTAAACCCGGCCTTTGAGATGGATAAAATGTTACTGCCGGGCGGCGACTATAATCGGGTGCTTTACTCTAGCTCGCTCGACGCACGTCTGACGGGCCCCACGCGGGTCATGGTGCGAGTGTGGCACGCGGCTAACTTGGCGATGGGGTGGAAGGATCGTTTGACCCGGGCGACGCCACTATACGCATCTGAGCGGCTGGGCTCCCTGTGGACCTCGAAGGGCTTTGAGAAGTGGGACATGATAGGCATCAGCAGGGTGGGCGATCTCTGGACGAGGGGGGGATTCAAAACGTTCGATGTGCTGCAGACGGAATTCCAGTTGCAGGACAGGGAGTACTTTCGATATATGCAGATCCGTCATGCGTTGTGCTCCGTATTCCCGGACGTTGCCTCCATCCCGGAGTACTCCCCTCTGGAGGATAGAGTGCTAGATGGGCATGTACCGGACGCCACGATTTCATTAATTTACAAAAAACTCATCAATGATCGCTCGGGACTGCTGACTGGCCTTCGTGAGGCATGGGGGGCTGATGGATTGGAGCTGGATGACGAGGACTGGGTGTCTGCGGTGGCCTCCCCGAAAGAGGTGGCCATACCGGCTCGCCTTCGCTTCGTCCAGCTCAAGATACTCCATAGGGTCTATGTTACGGGACGAGTCTGATGCGTATGGGCTATGCTGTGGACGGGTTGTGTAAGCGTGGGTGTGGTTCTTTGGGGACCTTTCTCCATATATTGTGGGAATGCCCGGAGGTGGCGCGATTCTGGCGTGGTGTGCACGAGGTCTTGCAGGCAGTTACGCATGTGCCGCTGCTGCCCGAGGCGAGGAGATGTCTCCTGAATGTGTGGGAGCCAACCGACTACTCAGTGCCGCAGACGTGGTGGGTGACTCTGGGATATATGGTGGCCAAGCGTGATATTGCGCAATTGTGGGGTTCCCAGAGGTCACCGACTGTCTCGGCGTGGAAGGACAACATGGATTGGTGTATGTTTCGGGAAAAGGTGGTGTATGTTGCGAGAGGTAAGCCTGGGAAATGGGTGAAGGTGTGGGGCCCCTGGAACGCCTACCGTGGGGGAATCTGTACCCCGCCGCTGATGCCTGATCCGTCACCGGCCCCGTCTCCTTAGCCTGCTTGTCTTCCTGGTTCTGGGCATTGAGTTCACTTTGTCTCCGTCACGACCTATCCCCCCCCTTGATATTCCTGTGGATCGGTAGGGTCCCCCCCAGGGGAGCACATGCTATTGTTTCCGATTGTGGGTTGCCTTGTGGACTTGTTTCTTCGTTATTTATATAAAAATGAAACCGTTGTGTGGGGTCCGGATGGTGTGGCTGCCAACGCTTCTTTCAACTCCTGTGATCTCTCTTCTGCCGCAGCGTGTGTTCTACTGTTTGTATTATATGCTCTTTCTGTCTGCTAGCGGCCGTCCTGAAGGTTGTAGGCCCATCTTTGTATATCTTTTGGATTCTGTAATAAACGGTTTAAAAAAAAAAAAAAAAAAAAACTACTCACACCCAGTCAACAGATCTGGGTTTGATCCATCACCGTTCTTTAGCCCACTCTGCCACCCCAGTTCAGACATGGCCATATGCAAATCAGTCTGACCCTGTGCCTCATGGGAACAGTCCAGCCCGAACTGCCAAGCCATGCCTTCCCTGGACCGTAATCAAACTTCCTAGGACCAGTTTCTGGCATTTCAGCCGTCTTCAGCCAGGCTTACTTGGTTCCAGTGGCAAAGTGAGCAAGGGACTCAACGTCTGAGCATACCCTGCCAACTTATGGCGAACAAAGCGGTACAAAAGGGGGTGGTGATGGACAGAGCATCAGAACCAATCAAACACTCACACCCAGTCAACAGATCTGGGTTTGATCCATCACCGTTCTTTAGCCCACTCTGCCACACCAGTTCAGACATGGCCATATGCAAATCAGTCTGACCCTGTGCCTCATGGGAACAGTCCAGCCCGAACTGCCAAGCCATGCCTTCCCTGGACCGGAAACAAAGTAGAAATGGACATACATGATCATGATCCTCCTTCAGTTAAACAAATTAAGAAGGCTATTCGAGGGATGCGCACCTCCGCCGCGATGGGTCAAAATGAAGTCCCAATCTCTGTTATAAAACAAGAATCACCTCTCTGGAGTAAAATACTGTATCCAGCTTTTAGAAGTTGTTATAAGCATAGGAGAGACCCCCTCCTCCTGGAGAGGAAGTATCCTAGTACCGCTATTTAAGAAGGGAGACCGAAAACTGCCAGGGAACTACCGAAAGATAGCCCTACTAGATGCGGGGGGGTGGGGCAATGTTTTTACAAAAATGCTTACATTACTCAGTTAAGTGCATGGACAGATGACAATAATATAATACCTATGGAGCAAACTGCGTTTCAGAGGAATCATGGCATGACTGACAATGTAGTAGCTCTTGAGTGGATTAATGAGAAATATGCAAGGGTAAGAGGAGGAGTGAACTATGCTGACTTTATAGATTTTTCCACAGCATTTGATAAAGTCAATCGCTCTTTGCTGTGGAGGAAACTCATAAGGTTGGGTATGCCAGGCACCCTGTTCGAATTAGTTATAGCACTCTATCCCCCTAACTGGTGTAGAGTACTTCTACGGGTTGATCGGGCCTCTCAGAGAAAATACCAACTCAAAAAGATTTAAAACAAGGGTGCCTCCTAGTCCCAATACTCTTTTCGCTATGTATCTCTGACCTCACAGTTTGCTTGTCACAGAGTGAGGGTATAGCGCTGTCCCTTGGCACATAAAAAAAAATATCCTGTCTACTATATGCAGACAATATAATAATCTTGGACCTTACTCCTAAAGGCCTAAAACTATTAGTGTTCTGCAGGCTTTACAACAATTTGGATATTCATAACTTAAAGATTAATATCTCAAAAAGTAAAATCACTGGTCTTTCCATGGTAAGAGGAAACCCAGATATGGAAACATTTCCTGGCCCTTAGGCTCCCATAAGTTAGAATTCATAAACTCTGGGGAAGATAATGTGTGGTAATCTCAGTAATAAGGCCCATATTGAGAATAATAAGAGTAAAGCTCAGTCGCAGGATTGTGTGCCCTTTATAAGGCAACTGGTAGAAGACACTTCTCAGACCTCCTTGAGGTTTATCGTGCGAAATTCCCTGCCTCACTGATTTATAGCCTGGAGTTGATCAGAGTAGGCAAATGGGGCTTCTTATATGTGATGGAAGGGTGAAGTCTACGAAATATCTATTCTGTTAACTCCCCTATTTCAGTGGTTGCCTTAAGGTTGGAAATGGATATAAGAAATGCCTGTTTCCATGGCCTGGCGTGGGTGGTACGCTTGGTTGCCTGCTTAGCGAGGAGCGAAAAGAGACTCATTGAGGTCATTATGAAGAAAGAAGTTCTAGAAGACAAGTCATTAGTATAGAAATGTTCTCTTTGATGTTTATCAGTTGCAATTAGGTCCCAAACTGATCCTTACTCTAACTGTGACACAATTAAAAGTTAGCCTAAACAGCCTACGTGGGTGATTTGCTTTCATCTGGAGGTGTGCCTTTAATAAAGTGGTTTTCAGTATATAACAGACTCCATCACAGCAAACAGAGTGCAACCATATATTCATTGGAATTTGCCCCACGGGCTGAGAAGAGTTTGGATATTGCGGACGTTGGGTATGCTTCCACTTAATCCCCTCATGACCAAATGGTATGAAACTTCCTTTGAGTTTCATTTATGTTGTAACGAGATTCAAGACCTGAACCATGTTTTTTGTTTGGCCGACGCCTCTATTATATCGTCGAAAATCTTGAGGCCCATATGATTAGTTATCTATACATTTGGTATCGGAAATCATTTTTCGTTACCTCCTAATGAAATCTTTTGCTATAGAATTTATAACAGTGTTTTTTAAATGTGTACTGATCATATAAATTTCAGTTATCTACATTATCAGGCTTGGAAGCACTATAGTAATTTTATGCGCCTTCTCATGAAAGGTTTTGATATATAATTTTTGTACTGACCATATATTTGCAGTTATCTAGATTATCGGTCTAGAAAGTAATTTAGTTACTTTATGTGCCTCCTAATGAAATGCTTTGTTATAGAATTTAAGTGTTTAAAATTTGAATTGATTTTATTATTGTTTGTTACAGTCTGGTAGTGTTAATGTGGATAGGTTTCCCTATTTTTGTCACGTACTAGGAGTACATGTATAATTTTTCTAAGTGTTTTTATCTGGACGACTTTGGAGTTCTGAAACATAAATAAACTTGGTGTTTGTAAGTTACACTGAACTGAAGTCATGCTCCCGAGCGAGTATGGATATTTTCATTTTCTCTTTAAGTTACATTATTTTTAGCAATCATTCAGGACCACGCCAGAAGTTATCAAATATAACAAAATTGATTATACTTACGGGAAATGATGCAATCAAATACCAGAAAATCAAATAAATTTAACAAAATTTCATGACACCATTTAAGTATTTCAATCGAAACAAAACATATTAAACATACATAACACTTTAGTCACAAGATCCTAGGGATGGTAGAATAATTCTGCCAGAATGCGGCGAATGCCCTCTGATGAGGCTAAGGCTAAAGTTCACGCCAACCATACACTGCCAAAGACTAAAGCCCTCAGCATTGGCTTGGAAAACCTGTGCGGCACTGACCTTTTTATTTTTTTCTGGCGTGAACCATGTTTATTTTCAGTGAACTTTACAATCTGTAGGCCCAATTTAGTATTAGGCTGTTAGTCAGCAAATCTAGGTTCTGCTCTGACAGTGGATTGGGATTGCATTTTGTAATTTGGTTTAAACAGTGCTAGTTTTGTACTGCGGAGGGCTCGATAAAGTTATTAGCATCGATTATAATCACTATGATATACACAGAGCACAGTTCCACAGTGGGGCGTCTGGCACTAAACTACTGGAAGGAGAAAGGAATGATTACTTACTTAAACTAGGTTTTGAAAATTGCTTTGGAACAATAAAGACTAATATCTAATGTATAGATGTTCCAAAAAAAAGGTGACAAGAGGTTAAGAGGCCTCCTTGACCGACATTTTTGCCGCATGGAATAGTGGCCAACTTGTACTGAACAGAGCGAAGATTGCAGGTAGGTACTTGGAGATTAACCAGGTTACAGATTTACTTGAGACCTCCATTGTGAAAGGTTCTATACAACACGCAGATGGCATTTGGACCTCGAACGGTTCACAACGGACAGTCGGTGGAAGTCGGTCAGCGGACCAGAGACTGAATGATGATGGGGGGGATGTAGCAAGAGCATTCTTATGTATTTTTATGTTTTGCAATTTATCTTATGTATTTAGGTGGTATGCCATTTATTCTGCTTGTATTTCTTTAATCTGCTTTCTGTATTCTATTTGGAACTTACAGTATGGTTCTGAGAACTTCATGGTGTCACACCTTGCCAGTCCTCAGAGCCATCTGGATATCTCCAGTGTCATAGGTGCTTATTCCAGGAATAAAGTACTTTACTTCAGACAAAGACTCCGTGGCTCATCTGTGGAATCTGCAGACACAACCCGCTCTACAGGGGGAATACGGAGAAGACTAGCACTTTGGATTACCTGGAGATGATGGGAAAGGAATTTTGTTAAGTCTAGGTAGAGAGGCCTGTTGTAATCCAGGTGGGCCGTTAATCAGTGCATA
Source organism: Triturus cristatus (assembly GCF_964204655.1). Classification (NCBI taxonomy): domain Eukaryota; kingdom Metazoa; phylum Chordata; class Amphibia; order Caudata; family Salamandridae; genus Triturus; species Triturus cristatus. Next base: position 321,552,390 of record NC_140580.1, on the reverse strand, counting down.
GAGGAGACGGGCAGGAAAAGCAATACTTTTCTGTGAGATGGGAGCAGGGCGAAGCACATGGTAGAGACTTTTGAGAATTTGGGCTATAGCAGGGAAAGGGTGCACTGCCCCAATTGCGCTATGGTGTACTTTCAAAGCAGCTCTATGTTTCTCAGTAGAGGCAGCAACCCGCCTGAAGATGGGAAAGAAATCCCTTTGCAGACCGTTGCAGTGAGTGGCTGCACCAGTCTGGTGCCAGTGCTATCAGTATTACAGGAGGGAACTCACACACGTCTGCGGCCCCTCCTGTAATGCCATTCCGCCCTGGGGTGCACAAAGGAAGCACAAAAAGTGGGCATGCACAGTCTTTGTGCCACCAGGGCATAATTTATAGTACGACCTCCAGATTGTAAAATGAGAGTTTACTATCAAACCAGAACTCAAGATTCTGGACAGAAGATAAAGGCACAGGGAGCTACACTAGCTTAGGATGACCAACGGCTAGGCAACCAGAAAAGTGTATTAATCTGAGAGAGTTAATGGTCATCTAATTCACAACTGCAGTCATACAGATGTAAAAGTTGTCAGATTTGCTGCTGAACAAGGACCCAGTGAGTTGTGGTCATCTGCATATGAAAAGACCTCAAAACTAAAAGGCCAGAGGCGATCAGCTAATGGGGTGATGTAGATATTAAACAGGATGATCCTAAGGGAGATGTTATCCTCAGTTTCTTCTGTGCTGCCTCTTGGCTCAGTTCAAGTATAAACGCATAATCCACACGCATTCGAGATGTTGGCATATAGACGGAATGCTAGAATAGCAGTGGGGGGCAGCTGTACGGGACAGGATCCATGTAGTATCATTATATGTAAAAAATAGCCTTATTTACTTAAGGACCTGTAGCGATCAATCTCGATCCTACTAAGGGAACTCGATTTCAGGGAGACATAGCGTGGGAGTACTAACTGGGGTAAGTTAAAGCTATTTCCACTGTGGCTATCCAGAGGCCAAGACTCAAAGACCATTCCAGTGCTGGGTACATAATGGGAAATCAACAGCTTTCGATATGTGGGCAACTGAATTTCTCATGATGTGGAAGCACAAAACAAACATAGCATGTGCAGAATGCTAACGGGTCTACTGCATTCAATGGGATTCTGGAACACCCTCATGTTGCCTTTAGTAAATAGCACTTTACTAGACTACATTATATTGTTTACCATGATGTCTATGTTCTTCAGAGATCTATAACCCCATGCTGCAGACGTTTTTCAGGGAGTTGGACTCACTATTGTGGGCTGGCAAGCAAAGACAAATTGGACATGCTGATTTTGCCCTGGTGGCATTGAGGCCTGGGACTTCCAGATCTCCTCTGATATTATGCGGCATCACAGCTACAACATGCAGTTAGCTAGTTTGATAATGAGTTTAGCTAAGAGACTCATTTACTGAGTGTACCTCAGCCACAGGGTAAGCTGCAAGATGTAAATGTAAATGTAAATGTGCAGGAATTTATATAGCGCAAATCACCAAGCGGTCTCTAAGCGCTTGCTTAGGGAACCCGTCCTGGTATTCCCCTGTGAGATAACCCAGCAGGGCATCCGCAAGGTGAAAGCCAGGCATCCCGCCGCGAGGGGCCCATGTGGAGATTAAGCAAGCTATTGCCCAGAGTCGCAGAGTGTGAACCCATGAATTGAGTATGCACTGGAGCGAGAAATATCGAGTCCATGGACATTTATGGACTCAAGACCCAGCCGAGCCGGGAATTGAACCCTGGTCCCGGGCTGACCTCTGCTTCCAGGTCTGCCTCCTCTAACCAGTGAGCCACACTTCTCCACAATGATGGGTTCTTCTGTCACTGGAAACTACCCATAGGTGGTCAGGCGGGTTGAAAGATGAAAGGGTGTTGAGGCGCCAGCTTTTGCGAGTCCCAATATCCCACTATGGACTATCAAGCCTTTTAAGAACTTAAAGAGCAGCAAGCTGGCAGGAGCAAGGATGTAAGACATGTAAATAATAGATGTCTCACCTTCACAGAAGAACTGAGAGTAGGACAGGGTCCATTTCACAGCACATTAGACTAGGTTTGGAGAACATTCGCGGATGCCCCCCACATCAGCTACAATAAGGATAATGCTGAATTCAGCATGGGGATAAAGTTGACTGTGCATATATATGCTGCATTACAGCGGAACAGACAGATGAATCACTGAAGGCAGGAGAAAGGTGGTCATTAGATCGCCCTGACCCGCTGTCAGGTGAAGATTGGAAGGAGGACCTATGCACAGGTGAAAATCGACAAATCAATATACATTTATGTCAGGTTCAGGCTGATCTTGGTCAATTATCTCCAAAAGAGCTACACCACATATACGAGCCAGAATAAACGCAGATAGATCACCAGCTTGTCCACAAATTTGGAATCAGTGGCTTGCTTTCTCACGTGATATGGAAGAGCCCTCATGTGCAGGAATTATGGGACACAGTGTTGAGTCTAACCGAGGCCACAGGGGTTTATGCCTGAGGAGAGCATTAACCAATGTCCGTCAGGGCTATTTTATGTGGGGAAAGGACATAAGCAGACACGGATTTGCTACACTACTAACTATTTTAGCTAACAATAGATCACTCTCCAAAAGTGCCACTTGGTTTTAGCATGCAAATAAATGTTGGTTGTCACCGGAATCTCTATTAAACTTCACAAATAGCTTGCAATCAAGTGGTTGCCAAAGAGGACAAAGTTTCTTCCTCTAATCAAAATTGATGCTATCCTAAAAAACAAAAAACCTCTAGAACCCGAGGAGAGGCAACAAAGCAGCTCCAATGGGGTGGAAAAAAGTAAACAAGAGAAAGGGCAGTGAGGTGTTCTGGACCCTGGTGATGATGTAACCACCGCATCATCCCTAGAATGCTGAGAATGGAATGGAGAGACGAATTCCAGTTGGTGATACCAAGAAGAGCTGACTTGTGAGCAGCTTCTTCTATAGATGAGGTCTCAGTTTTTTATGATCTCACACACACACACACAACACAAGCATGGCAAGGAGAGATTTACCCCCAAGACACAGGATGATGAGAGGTACCCTTACCATTTTTTAATAATCTGGACTCTAAGGATTGAAGGGTGATGACCAACGGCTAAAGTGGGCTTAAGGCAGGCAGGCAAAAGTAGCACGTTGTGGGTGCGAGCCTCCCAAATCATATGATGAGCTGCAGCCAGCGCAAGCACTGAGAACCACGTAACAGGCCTTCTGTTATCAGGCAACATGCAAGCTTCAGGAACTGCATGACAGGCTCCCAATTACCAGGCAACGCTATGCGCTGGAAAGTGACAACAGAGGAGCAACCGAACAATTCTGTCTACTTCTCTACCGCGGGACGTCTACGATACACTTAACAGTCTCCCGGCTACCAGGCAGTGCTACATGCAGGGAGATGACGAACGCCTATACCCTTCCTGCATGCCTCTACGGCATGCTGTCAGTGACAGTGGATCAGAGAGCAAAGCTTGGCTCAGGAATCCACTCACAGTTAACAGCGGGTGAAGATTTTGCCCAAGGCAATCTTTGGGAACGGAAAACTAAAAGACGTAAAGAGTTTTGCAGCATATTGACAATGGACATCCACAGCATGTTAGTGATAAGCAGCACCACACATGCAACTGCACCCGGCACTAATGTCTCTCTGAATAACAGAGTACACCCTCTGCTGACATGGACATTAACATTTTGGTATCTCGAGTATACCTTTGCATAGTGCGCCACTCGGGTATTATTGTCGAAAATCAGAGTTGGTTCTGTAGAAAGCGTTTATATTCATCTTGATTTTGTTTCTTCTTTTGGTCTATTGTACTTCACAGTCTCTTAGTTTATTTTCTGTTAATAAGAGTGCCTCAGCCCTTGAAAGTATATTTACATTGGGCAGAATGTCACTGCGCCGCTGTTCTTCCTTGCATTACCAGGTGATCCACCTATATCGTGGATAAAGTGGAAAAAGGCATTCACTCATTATGCAAGTGTTTGTGGCAGTTCACTCAGTGCTGAAAGAAGAACGTCATCATTGATGTACTGTCAGGGTCCTGAAGGTCAAGACGTATTTGAGCATCTTCCTGACCTGTCAGACAGTGAATTGGCAAACTTGAATGAATATGAAGTTTGTTTTAAGAAACTGGATTTGCATTATCTTCCGAAGCTGAGCACAATTCTTGAGTGCTATCACTTCAGAAAGAAGATGGAAAACCAAGGGGAACTGTTCAGCAATGCATAACGGAGTTACAGAGGTTGGCATCAACATTGAGCTTCGCCTTCGCCTATAGGACCATTTTATGTTGGGGTTTATGCTGGGAAAAAATAAGAAAAATATGTGGCAGAAGGACAATGTTTCTTTTCAAGAGGTCCTAACAATAGCTAAAAAAAAAAACACATGAGCATTCAAAGGCATGTGTTGTGGTTATTCGTAGTGGCACTTGTCCTGCAGATAAAGGGGGTGGTGTGGCAGTTAAACTTGTGCAAGATACGAGAACGCTGAACAAAGCAACTCAGGATAAGACAGGGGTACACAACAAAGTCACTAAGGCATTTTCTGGCAAGTGCTTCCGGTGTGGGAATGTAGGCCTTGTATGCGAACTTTAAAGAGAGTGTCCTAGATGGAAAATGGTATGCAAGAACTGTGGGAGGAGAGGCCACTTAGCAAAATGCTATAGATCATCATACAACACGAAAAAACAAAAGAAGTAGACTGCGATGGTAATGACGGAGTTGTTAGAGAAGTTGTGGTACTACAGACAAAGAGGGTGTGCCAGAATGCCCACTTGAGGTTATTCAGGGTAATGGTGAACCAGTCAAGATATTATTAGACTCTGGTGCTAAGATTACACTACCAAAAACTTCCTATTAAAAAAAACTAAAAAAGGGTAAGTAAAGCTCTTGTAACCAGATATGAAACCTAAAGGGTATATATGATGGTGAGCCAATCAAACTACTAGGACATTTTTGGGAGACGATCAATTCAAAGACCGCATTAAATCAGTGAAATTATAGGAGATTCTCTTATAAATTGGTTTTATCAGCGTGACCTGTTTGTTTATCTGGACACAAATGAGAATCCCCCTGTCCCAATAAAGAACATTCCAATGATTGGGTGATTCGGAAGAATGTGATGAATTGTGGAGTGATTTCCCTGAAGTGTTTAGGAAAAGTCTGGGGTGCCTTAAAGATTATGTACGTATGATCAGGTTCAAATCAAATGCCCAACACAAAATTGCCAACATTAGGAATGTACAATTATTGGTGGGAGAGAGCATGATGAAATAATTGAACTAGTTGATTGAGAGTGGAATTATCCAGGAGGCAGAAGCCTCGGAATGGCTTGCACCCATTGTGATGGCCAGCAAAGCCAATTCGGATGCAAGATTATGTGGGGACCTTAGAGAACTCCACAAGTCTGTGGTGGTAGATCACTATCCACTTCCCAATTTCAATGAAATGTGTTCTCTTAATGGCGCTAAATATCTTTCTTCACTAGATCTAACCTCAGCATATCACCAAATAAAATGACAACGACATGGCAAGATCTAACAATGTTTGCTACTCCCCATCGCACCTTCAAATTTCTAAGGAAGTCACTTGGATTGATTTCAGCCACCTCTGTTTTTCAGAGGGCAATGTAGGTTTACAGGGTGTGAAAATGTACCAAGATGATGTGTTGGTGTTTGGGAGCGATATAGGTGAACACAATGGAAGATTGCGTGAAGTGTTTGGGAGAGTGCAGAAAAGTGGATTAACATTAAAGTCAGAGAAATTAAAGTTGAATGCTCAAGAGATTGAATATTAGGGACATGTGAGAACGGGGTCTGGCATTCAGCCCAAAGGAGGGTTGGTTGATGTCTTTAAATATTTACCATCTCCCCAGGGTAAAGAAGAATTGGTAACATTTCTTGGTATGGCAGAATTTTATAACAAATGTGTGCCCAAGTTCACGGAGAGAAGGGAGGCGTGGCCAAGATGGCAAACGAGGCGGACGCGCGGTAGAGAGATCCACACGTGGCCCGCTATTAATCCTGACAAAAACACCACGATCGGCTTGCCAGTGGCTTCCAAGGAGCTCCTCCCGTGCCTGTGCAGCTCCCATTTCTGAAATCAGGTGCGGCTGCGCTCGGAAGTCACTGATCTGGCGGATTCCGACCTTGAGCCTGGAGTCCTGCACCTCTTCTGCCACCTTGTCTGAGCTGGGCTGCGAAGTGGGAATCACAATCCTCCCTGAGGAGGTGCCCCTGACTACCACACGCCCAGGTCTGTGGCAGATGGCATCTGGGCCTCACGAGAGGTACCCCCAGGGCATCGGGGCATCCCGGAGTGTTGTACCGGAGGTGGACTGATCTGCCTGTGGCCCACAAGACTGCGAACGGATGAAGGCGGCAGCCCATTGCTGCGGGCCCCATATTGGCAGTGGCAGCACCTGGTCGGGTACGGCCAGGGCTAGGGGGCGCCCTTCCGAAACTTAATTGCTCACAGACTCTCCCCCAGGACATCAACGTGTGGAGGGAGAATATCAAGAGGAACAATACAAGCAGCACGCCCTTGCGCACACGGCCCTATGGACATAACATACAGTAAGCACCAACCAGAGGACAATGGTGGCGACTTCACTGTACTTAAACGTCAAGGGTGATGAAAATCTAACCAAGTGACCTGTACCTGCAGTACTTCCCGCTGGCTGCCACACTGAAAACTATTCCTCCGCTCACAACAACCACTCAAGATGGTAAAGAACAAGCAGAACACGACCTAGGCTCTGGCGGGCAGCACACAGATTCCCACTGAGCATCCGACGGAAGCAACCCTCACAGATAAGATGGTGGCGGACACCCAATCTGACCATTCTTGCCAATTCGATGAACTGATCTCAGCAGTTCTGGATATTAAATCTACTTTGGTACCGAAGATGTACTAGCTATGCATAGAGGTGGGTCACCTGCAAGAAGATCACAATAACCTGCAGGATCAGGTAAAAAATTCTGAATTCCTGTTGGCTACTCTTAGACTCACAGTTTTAGATACCAATAGACACCTTCAGGCTTTGCAGGAAGAGGTGAAATACCTACGAGGCCGGGTTGAAGACCTGGAAGGGAGGTCACGGAGAAATAATGTGCGCATAGTGGGTCTCCCCGATTGAGCACAGGGCCACAGCATGGAACTTTATCTGGAACATTGGTTTGTTCACACAATCCTTCAAGGAAAACAGTCTATCTTCTTTTCAGTAGAGAGCGCCCACATTGTGCCTGGGGACCCGCATCGCCCTGGTGCGCTGTCGCGTCCAGTGGAGGCACGTTTAATTATCGCAACAGAGATCATATACTACAGGAGACGAGCACAAAAGGCCTGTAGTTGGTTGAGAACACCCAGGTACATATCTACCCAGACTACACTTTGGATGTGCAGGGAAGTAGATCCTCCTTTCTTGAGGTGAAGAAAGGTTTTCGGAACACAACGTGAAATATATCCTACAGTTCCCTGTAACATGAGGGCACAGCCAATTTTTGCGCGACGCGAGAGGAGGCCTGGACCTAACTGGAGCAAAGGGGACTCACGTCTTCACAAGGAAACCCCACCGGATTCCACCCCCCCCCCCCCCCCCTCCGTGGCAACTACAGAAGCGACGTAGGGCACGCAATAAATGCTGTCTGCAGGGTCCCACCAAAGAACAAGCAGCAAAGGAACGAGCTCAGGCGGTACGAGACATGCTACATCTCGTTCTCCTCTGGCCTCAGGTTCAGAGGCGCAGAATCCACACAAAAACACACCAGCACTGACCGAGTCACAGCTTGCAGTGGTGCTGGGTGGGGGCCCCACCATCACCCCACAAACATCCGAAGAACTGATTTGACAGACTTCGAATAGGTTTGGAGGGAGTTTGAATGAATACTCAGGAGTTTTGCTAGATTAGGAAAGCATTAAGGCTCTAGTTCTTCATACTTACGGCTGGCCATGAGAGGAATAATGTATCATGCAGGCCTCCCGTCGTTGCTGAATTTGCATCCCCCCCCCCACCCAATCACATTGTATCACTGAGATAGACATTGTTTATTCTTGATTAGTTCCTCAAGAATACAAGTGCAGCTGGCCGGCCTGCCGCCTATTGGTTCACTGGAGCGGGAGTTGGGGACTGTTATTACCCAGTTTTTATTGTTCACAACACAAAGGAGAATATGCTGATCATTACCTGTGGGGCACCTTGCATGCTGTGGGGTGGGCACTGTTCGATGTGGAAAGGATTTTAGTATTGCTGCCTGTGGGGTCGATGTTGCTTACATTAACATGGCTACAACGGCATATGCACCAGGCGCACCTATACTGTTACTGATTGAGAACATCCGTGGCCTAGCGGGGTACACCAAACTTTACCAAGTATGCCAATATATACAGAGAGGCAAGATCACTGTAGCACTCCTACAGGAGACCCATCTCACAAATACTGAACTCCATGCGTAAGCGGTGGAGGGGGGGATCACTGGTGGGGACCACATATTCAGGCTATGCTAGGGGTGCGCCGATCTGGGTGGCCACTGGAAGTCTTACCCACTCATGTTGTCCCGGAGGGTCGCTATGTGGTGCTGGAAGGGCTGTTAGACGAGCACCCGATATCACTGGTCTCATTGTATGTGCCTAATACTGGCCAGTCCTCCTTCCTGCAATCACCGACTCTGGCACTACTCCGCAGCCCAATGGCACCAACCAACTGGTGTGGTGATTTCAACTGCATCCCTGACTTGGATATGGATCGTTTGGGACCCCCACTTTCAGGCGCACACACAATTCTGCTTGCACAGCACCTACGGACATGGGTAGCCAACCTCCAAACACAAGAAACGGGGCATGGCTTGCATCTGGATACCAAGGAATACTCATAATACTATGGACTACACAAACTGCACACTAGAATTGACCTATTGTACTGCTCGCAAGATGCTATTACTAAGGTGTCCCAAGCAGAATATCTCGGACGCACACTATCAGATCACTACCTCCTACAGTTGCAGCTGACATGGGGGAGAAGTAAACCTAAAATCCCCATTTGCCACTTACCACTAGAAGCCTACCGCGATGCCCCGCTCCGCTACTCCCTCACGGACTCCATCAGGTCCTACTTCCAGGGTAACAATGGTACCGCATCTGGGATTGAGAGAGAGTGGGACACGGTTAAGTTTGTGCTGCGCGGACACATGATAAAAGCGGTTTACAGAGCCTGCATGACCCTCCGCAGGGAGCAGGGCGCCCTGGAGTCGGAGAAACGTCAATGTGAGCAGACACCCCCTACCGCTCCAATGGCTACGGCCACACTGGCCCAAGCAAGACAAACATAAAAACAAAGCTGGATCAATTGGGTGCTCTTGATTATAGGTAATAAATGGCTAGAAGACCCGCAGAGGGGGACAAGGCCAGTCGATTGCTGGTGAGGCCCCTCCGATACAACTCACCCAGAACCAAGATATTTGCTATTCACAATAAGGAGGGACACGTCGTCAATACGCAAGACGAAATTAACACAGCCTTTCACTCATAATATGCCTCCCTTTATAAAGCTCCCCCGGAGAGGCGACCAAGCAGAGATGCAACTTTTCCTTTAGGGTGTTATCCTACCTCGAATCCCCGCAAGATAATCCATAGTGCTATTATCAGTCGTAACAGTCGTAACAGAGGCTGAAATAGTATACGCCATCCAACAGATGGTGAGGGCTACGACCTCTAGAGCAGGTGGATGGCCCTTGTAATTATATACAACCTTCCACACACGGCTAGCTCCTTACCCCCTTTGAGTATATGTCGTCGCTTATGAGAAAGGGGTACTGCCCTCCTCACTCTTGGAGGCCGTACTAGTGGTCCTGCCCAAGCCGGGAAAGGAGCCACTACAGCTCCGTTACTACCGCCCACTGTCACTTTTGAATTCTGATTACAAGATTCTTGGCAGGGTTCTGGCCAACAAACTAACTGCGGTGACCCAAATCTTAGTGCACAGCGACCAGATTCATACCCGGCAGAAATACCTGCTTCAATTTGAGGAGACTCTTCCTGTTGTTGGAATGGGCATGGGCATGCACAATGGGCTACCTGGCCTGGATCGCTTCCCTGGATATCGAGAAGGTGTTCAACAACTGGGCTGGAGATACCTACATGCTGTGCTCACTGGTTTCGGAATAGGCCCCCCGATTCTTAAAGTGGATCTCATTGCTGTACAATTCACCTACGGCGCGAGTCCAGAAGGGTCACGCAACATCGGACCCATTTGATAAGGAACTAGCAATGGAGCCCCTAGCTTGTGTGCTGCGCCAGCATGCAGCAGACTGGGGTGTAAAGGCATATAATCATCGGCACGTAGTCTCGTTCAGTGGTTTGGAATTTAATAAGATATCTCCATGGGGCAGGTTGCTTCATAAATCTACTTGTCCTGTAACAAAATCCATCTGTCCCTTTTGTGCCATGTAATGCAGCGACAAATTATGGCAGCAATTTCATTTTATATATAAGAGCTCTGAAATATCCTCTCTGATCATGCCAGGGCTCCTTCCATAGTAGGGTTTGAATACTTGCAATTACCTTAAGTTGCCACGTTTCCGCAGATCTACATACTGGGGCTGAAGATAGTGGTAAACATCAGTTCCAGGGTTGCAAATGACCTTTTGAGTCAGTGCAATCCTATTCATTTACATGGTTTAAGGGTTTTCACTAACTCTTCTCTAATCTTTTCCTATACTGAGAAAGGTTGGACATTTAATCCTGAAAATGGCAGACATAAAACTTCTGCCAAGGTTGGGAAAAAAAAGTGGTTGGAGGGAAAGGGAACTTGCAAATACTCAGATTTTCATATGAGCAAATCTATACCGGGATATTTGCTCATGCTGAATTAAATTGTAGGAGTACTATTTCTTGATCTACTTGTGTAAAGTCTTGTGAATTGATAAAAGTAGTATATCTGCACTTAATGCAAGGACATGGGTGCACTTATGAGACTTTATTTAATAACTGGGCCCCCAATTAGGGCATGACCTTTTGTGTTTATTAAAATTCTGTCTCTCTCTCTCGGTCTATCAGCTAGCTTCACTGCGAGTTACAGCGTTCTGTTCTTTCACAAGGAGCATATCAACACAGTAGTTATGTTCAGTGCCAGGAACTACTGTGGTAATGTGTGCTTTTTGAGACCAAAACAATTTTTGCTTTTGCCAATGTTTGTTATAATGGTGAGGGCCTGGCAGCTCCCACACCAATAAGGTTTTACAAAAATCATGCCAAAACAACTCACGAATTGACAAACCAAAAGGCTGACCAACAATTTCAGACCTACTGGTTTTATCAATGCTTGTTTATTTTTGTGTTTCCCGTAATCTTTTTAAAACTAGTTACACTGATTTTCCATTATAAATATTTTTGGGAAATACTAGCATACATCAACACATTTTACTAAATGATGTTGCAAAGAAATGGAACCTAAACTTTTACTGTAGTTGAGCGGAATGTTTTTGCATTTTTTTGGGAACATTTTATTTTGAAAGCAAAGAATCATCAATCTTGCTTTCAAGCTTCTGCAAATATTTGCATCTAATCAGAGAGCATTCTGGGAGCAGTATGCACCCGCGATGTCAAAACGGCAACAGCGGGCCGCAGCACTGCGTCACGCCCAAACAAAAGAGGGATGTGCCACTAGCTGTATCGTGGCCCACAAGGAAGAAGCAGGCAGCACCGCAGGCCAAATCGCGGCCCGCGGCGCAACAGCGCGAGGTGAGGTGTTTTTCTGTACCTCTGGTGTTCTGTAACTAGGTGATGATGCGGCATTCTGTAACCACTGCATCATCCCTAGAATGCTGACAATGGATTGGAAAGACATATTCTAGTTGGAGAGATCACGGAGAGCTGACCTTTGAGCAGCTTCTTGTTTGGAAGAGGTCTCAGTTTTTTGGGAACCTCATAAAAGGATTTTGGACTTTTGCTGCTGGTGTAAAAGACTGTCAGTTGGATTCTAAAAGACTTCTTATACCCCATCACCAATTTCGATTACAACTGCACAAAAGCAATTCTGGCTGCAGAGATGCCACACACTAGCAAGAAAAACAGACCTCTTAGTAGCCACAGCATCAACCTACAGAAACCATACCCTGGTGTGTCAAACAAAAAAAACAATCATTGGCATAGCCAATAGGTCTCGTCTTTGGGACCTTATAAGTGTTTAGCCATGCAACAGTTGCATAACTAAATACTTATAAGGTCCCAAAAGCAGGACCTATTGGCTTTGGAAAGCGGCCGTGCGGCCGGTAAATGCACTGTAGCTCCAGGCTGGCCTGATAGCACTTTTTGGAGCCCTCTCAATAAGTCTCACCAGACCAGCGCATGCGCTGGGTCAGGCGAGACCTAAAAAACCAGGGCACAGAGTAAACTACCAACAAAAGCCAGAAGACGTCACTTGTAGGTGTTAGCACTATATTAAACTATTTTATTGTGTTTTGCTAAATTTGATTGATGTTAAACGAAATTACTATTAGTCATGCAAGATACGGCAAACCACTTTTTTTTGCTATTTCAACACAAAGTCATACATACCTCCTACATAACTGCTACGCAACATACCAGCAAAAGAGTGTCCAGGAAAGAAAATGTTTCTTTGATACATTTTTGGGTCACAATTGTCTCCTGCGTGTGAAAATGACGCAAAATGGCCTAATTCAAAATTGAGAAATTTCACCAAAGGAATTTCAGTTTTGCCCAGGCTTAGCTTACTTCACACCATTGTTAAATTCTCAACTCCCATACAAACTTTTAAGTTTATGGGACTTGCCAAGAGGTGCCTGTTAAATGCCAACAGATTAGCTCTCCAATTAGCCAATTTTGGACCAATTACACTTTCCACCACGTTTTGAGCCAATGCGTAGAAACTGCAAACAAAAAACAAGCATTGGCATAGCCAATAGGTCTCGCCTTTGGGACCTTTTAAGTGTTTAGCTATAGCTAGTTGCTTTGCCAATGTGTTAACGTTATGTTGTAAAGCAATGTGGCTGCTGTCTAGCATGCTGAAAAGTTGTAACAAAAAATTGTTAGAAGTATTTCTGTTTCCGACTAACGTATAACATTTGGACAGTTAATAGCTGTGATTGTTGTGACATTGTCTTATTTTTGCTTGTTGTAGATTTGTGTTGTTGCTATGTAGTATGGCTAAAAGGTTTTTGGTGTAAAGGGGTGTTGAGGGAAAGTTTGTAAATTAGAGTAGAGTGTATTGCTATTGGCATTGTAAATATTTTTTACTTATGTGTTTTTGGAGTGAAAAGTATGTGGTGTGTAGTGGAATTATGTGGTATGTTGTGCAGTGGAAATATGTGGTTTGAAATGATGTGGTATTTGGTGCATAGGAATTATGTGGAGTGGGATTGTGTTATGGAGAGTAATTATGTGGTATGGTATTTTGTGTTGTGAATTATTATGTAGTGGAGTTTAATTTTGGGGTGTGCTGTTTAAGTTTGTGATGTAGAGTTATGTGGATTGTGTGTGGATTGTATGTATATGGTGTGTTATTTAATTGTGGTGTTTTGTATTATGTGGTTTCTTCTTGAATTATTTGGTGTGTAATGGAAACGTGTTGAGTTTGTGTGGCTTAGAACTGTGTGGCGTTGAGTGAAATTACGCTGATTGTAATTATGTGGCATGGTGTGGAGTGCATTTATGTTGATTGCTGCTATGTGGTATAGGTTGGTTTTATGCGGGGTGTATTTATGTAGTAGTGAGTAGAATGTTATTATGTAAAATTGAATTAAGTTGTGCTGAGTGTTATGTGTAGTGTAAATATGCTGGGTGGTTTTGAATTGCGTGTATAACAGAATTAGAATGCTTGACTCCACCAGGATCCTAAGTCATCAATTGTACCGACCTCCCATGAAGCAAGGAGGTGACTTTAATCAAAGCAAGTACAACAACTTCCACAAAAAGTTTGAACCCTCGATTGCCATCACTACTTATCCAGGAGCAAAAATGTTAGGAACCAGCTGGGTGTGCGGCTTTGTTGTTAAAAGTGCATGGAAATCAGTTTAGCCAGCGCCCTTATGCCGACTTTCACTAAATGAATGTGAAACATGCTCCCGTCACCCCCAAACATCACTAGTTGCTCAGCCCCACAGAAATGGTAACTCGCCAAGAGGAGCAAATTGCTAGCAAGAGGATGTGGCCTAACAGCCAGAACCGTCGACCTCGAAGCTGAGGAACCAGGTTCGAGTCTTGGCAGGGACGCTCAAAATCCTGTGATTCTGGGCAAATCACCTAATCACCCCGTGCCTACCAAAATGAATGCATCCGTCTGTAACTCAACTGGTGATCATGTAAAGCGCTTCGATACTTTCGGGTCGAGTTCAAGCTATATAAAACTGCCCCCAAAAATAGCGCTATTTACGCACTTGTATATCTATTTTTGTTCTAATTTGTATGCAGGCACGCATACACATGGATACATGCTTAGCAATGTAGCCACAGATATACATACACATAGGTTAAACTAGAGTGTCTCCCAGGTCAGCCCTGTCCACAAAGAAAACAGCTTGTGAAGCTCCATGCCCAGAGCAAGGCAGGGCTGCAATACTATTCTAAACAAAAGGGAAGGTGTACTGTTACAAGAAGTCTTCACTTCCGGTCTTGGCACGTCTCTCAGAAGCCCGGGAATGCCAAGAATCTGTAAGATGGAACAATTGAAAGAGCCAAGGGGGTAGGGAGATATCCTCAATATACTTGCTCCTGCTTTACTTCTCCATTCGCCCCTCCAAAAAGTGAACATAAACTGTACACCACAGTGGGACTGCTTCCCGAAAACAAAAGTATAAACAAAGAAAATCTCAGTGATGCAACCCCCTCCCCGTCCACCTTTTGATATGGATTGGTCCCCGACACACGGGTGGGATCCTCCAAAGACATCCAATTGTAAAAAATAAAAAAAATAAAGTGACTTCTTACATAATGCAAACGCTTGCATGTTGATTGAAGCCATGGTCAAAGAAGCAGCGCAGACTCGCTACGCTTAAAGGAGAAGTGGTTCTGCCTTTTGTTGACGACATTGTGCAGTGGTCGCAGTTAACGTGTGGTGCAGAGCAGCAGCGCATCGTGGAGTGGCAGAGCAGAGTCCTCTCTCACAGGGGGAAAATCCTCCGTTCTCTCTGTGTTTATTTTGGTTGTAATGCAAGGAAACCCCCATTTTCAATGTTTAGCAAGGGGGGGTGGCAGGACTAGCGCATTGTCACATGTACTTATGTGCACTCTAATCGGGAAATACGCTGGAAAAATTAAAGTGGTCTTGTGTGAAAGATAAAGCGCGGAGGCCGTGAAGCGGTACTGTGGTGATTCAGGGAAAGGAAACACGAACGCTTGCATGCAGTGCTCTTCAGATGTAAAAATAAAAAAATAAAAAAGCTAGCGCCAACAGTTCGGCGCTGCGGAATAATGCCAGGACTGTGTACGTGCGCACACGACTGCAGCCAGACATGCTGAAATGGTTTTGAAGCGCGCGTTCCCAGGGAAGCCTCTGGAGTGAAGAAGCGGGTCGGGGACGAGGAGCGGCGTTCAAAGGATGAAACCTGACCCAAAACAGATGGCAGCCTGCACGCCGCTGCTGGCTCCCAAGATCAAGACGCTCTGGGAGTAAATATTTCCCAAAAAGCTGGGACATCCACACGCCTTTGGCCAATTGCGTGCTTTCAATTTTGAAAGCCAGGCGCAAAGACCAATAGCATGTGAGCACCACACGCACGAGCTTGCAGAAAAGCTGAAGTGATTCCAAGAGGCCGATTTCCTAGAGCTGGTCATGCGCGCTGCGCAAGGCTCGACCTAATGAATTTTGTAATACTGAGACCGCGCTCAGGAGACACAGCTCTCAGTCAGTCTCTGCCGTTAGTTACCATGATAGAGGCAATTACGATGTGGCATTACACACCACTAAGAAAAGTCGTTGACAAGCTGCTCGAGTGGAAAGTCAGATTTAATTTTAAGGGAAGCACTAACCAACAAGCATTGCCAATGTCAATCATTTTGACTCATGTATACTGAGAAGGTTTTCAGCAAGCTTCACTAACATGTAAAAAAATTTGCAGCACGAACAGGTAAAAGGCAGGTGGCGATAGCAGCAGCTCATGATTGTACAGAAATAGTTTATAAAAAGACGAATAAGGACAACTTGGGCAGCCCCGGAATGGCAGGCAGAAGTGCACACTTATTCAGGCACAGGACAGTTACTCAAGTGCGAACTCCCCTTGCATACAATGCATATTAAATGCCTATGATGTGGAACTGCCGGCATCCAAAGAGAGGGAAAAGAGAAAAAGGGAAATAAGGAAAAGAGAGTGGAGTGTAGGAAAAAAGAAGCAAGGAATAAAAAGAAATAGTAAGTAATAAAAAGTGATTTAAAAAGAGACAGAAGCAGCATTGTCGGTGCAATATCTTGGTCAATAAGAATCTGAGTTCTCATGCAGATGGTCTAGAAGCGGGTAACTACTTGAAACAAGCCTGTATGGTGAGCAATTATTAATTTTTTCGGCAAAGGGAGAAATAAAAGCAAAAGGAGGAAGCAATTATCTACAGTATTGTGTGCTGTTAATGAAACTTTCTCTAAGGCACCATGTTCACTTACGAAAGCATTCATTTTATGTATTCAGTGGGCCACCTTTATCAGGGTTTTTTTTTTTTGGTTAGCTCAAAAGCCTACCTTTGACATATTATCTACATCTGGAGTTTAGCGTCTACTTCTAGAGCCATACCACGAAAGTTGCGTTCAGCTCTGGAAGACTATTTGGGACAGTGTGCGTATAAACGAGTGAGAGTAGAATGATGGGGCAAACAGGCGGAGATAGCCATGTAAAATAGGTGGATAGGCAAAGGAATGGTGAATATGGCTGAAGAGCGAGACTGCAGGTATATAGCACATAATAAAAATGTGTTACTTCTGAGGTGATGGGAAACTAATGCAGCTGCAGAATGGATGTAAACTACCTGGTAAAAAGAGAACGATATGCTTGCATCACGCAAATGCCAACTGCAGAGAGATTATATAATTCATGGTTGATTTTCTCCAACCATAAGATATCTAAAAATAAAATACATATATATTGATAATGCTTTGATAAATCCAGGGCCATTCCACAAGTTGAAGCAAACTGGAAAAACGTATCAGTCATTCAACTTACATTTATTCAGCAACAAAAAAAAAAATCAGATTGCGAGGGGGATTAAAAGCGTTTTAGCGTGTTTTCTGTTGCTAGCAGAAGAATGATGTATAACAATGACTCTTCCTAAGGCGGTATTGTCAGTTCCATATAAGAATGTTTTTTGCAGAGGGACTGTTTCGCAGGATTTCTCGCCACCTAGGTCAAATTTTTAATTTCAATTCAAGTCTCCTTTTCTAAAATGTTCCATCTCCCTTACCGAGCAACACGTCTACTTTCCAAATGCATTCAAATAAAAGCAGAATGCTGAATCAGGCCAATGGAAATAACGTGCCAAACCAATAATTTTTTATTGATTAACATTCAATTTCAAAGCATTTTGTAGGGAGAATCCACCACTCCTTGGCTCCTCTGTTCTCTCACACTGCCCTATTCCATGTTATTCCGACTTCAATTGTACTCTTACCCCTCCTCTACCACATGCCCTCACCGCCAAACCACTCTTTGTACCCAACCACATCTTACACTTGTGAAAATGTTTCACCTTCCTCCATGAGCAAGCGCAAAAGTAAGCTATTTCTCAATACAAGGTCAGCATTTTCAGTAAATAAAAATTAAACTGGCAGTACTGCAGCAAGTTACAATGACTTTATTTCAGACAGAAAACCTCTTGAAGCATAAGAAAAAAAAAAAACAGATATTGTACCAAGAGCTGAAAATAATATGATCCTTCTTCATGAATATAACAATGACATCAACGAACAAGAGCAAAGAAAGTAGCAGCCCACATACATACAAGCAATACATATACACCTGGTAGATTGATTTAGTGGTCATTCAAAATATAAAACTAGCCTGACAAATTAGACATTTTTGCAACTAGAAATCTTTCAGGACATTTTTATGTACCAAACTTTATACTAATTCAATACAATCGAAGGTGACCATAAATGTTTAAGTAGTTACTAGTAACAGAAGGCACAGATTTTTCCATAGACTCCAAAACAGAAACAAATGAGTGGTAATGCTACTACTTAACTATTCTCCCACTGCTGCAGAGTTATAATATTTGGAGGACTAACTGGACCAATGATCCGATACTCCCGTATTTTATCATGTAAATACCATTAATGTTTCATGCCGGCAAAGACCTGCTGGAAACCAAATGGACGCAGAAACACGTGTGGTATCATTCACAACAAAGTTATTCCTAACGGATATGTACAACCCACTTGAGAACCTGATACAGATTAAGTCTTAAAGGGGGGTGCCAGCCGCAGGACATTGTAAATACCGATACTGCAGGATGATGTATGATCAGGTGCCGTAAAAATTTCCTATTATAAATTTGGGCCACAGAAATTAGATATAACTTGAGGACTATTTATTTGTTGCACAAAAATCTGCACCTACTATTTTCCCCTGAAAGTCACCAGGTAAAATCTGCTAGAGGAAACCTGTCGGATTAAATAATCACCCAACCAGGTATACCAACTCCAGAGCAAACACCTGTTCAGATTATAACTCCCATGTCATAATAACAAAGAGAACTTAAAAACAGCGCATGGGAATGTTTTAAAACATGGCTGTGTATTCCCCCATTGGCACATCTTTGTGATGCTTTTGGGAGTATGTAGAGCCTCTAAAGTGGCAGACAGTGTCAGAAATAGCCAGGACCACTGGTATAAAGCGATTCTTCGGCAAAGGCATTTTTCACATAATATGGTTTTTCTGCATTTGCCACATGCTACATAATTTGCAAATTTCAACAACCAAAAATTGTTTCTAGCACAAGTGTACCAAATGTTACTAAAAATGCAGTGATGCATGCTTCTTGCAGTGCAGAGGAAGGCACTCTGCAAAGGTTGACTGTTAGACTTTCAGTTGCATATTACTGTATTTGGGTGTTAAACTAGTACTGATAAAGGGAAAATGTTGTACACAGTGTTGTTAACATGTTTAAAAATAATGAACTGATACTATCACAAAATGTACCTCATGTCACATACTTTGCATTTTCTTGCAGTATAATTTGGTAAACTAAATAAAATAATGAACTGATACTAATCACAAAATGTACCTCATGTCACATACTTTGCATTTTCTTGCAGTATAATTTAGTAAACCCTGCTGCATAATATGGTCCTCCCTTGCCGCATTATTCCAGTGGCCCTGGAAATAGCCTTCTTGCTCTCCACCTGTACGAATGACCACGACAATATATGTGGCCAGTTTCGATGTAAATTAAGATTTACTAAAGTTTAGGAACAATCTTATCCAGCTGTCGAAAGAGATTATGCACGGTCTCTTCCCGCTCCTGCATTTGATAGACATAATATTCCTGCGCGGTTGTTTTCGTAAATACACAACCTTGCTTGCTACTTGTAGCGATTCGCAATTGGCTTCCTAGTGTCTCCCTCACTCTCAGAGCGGTCTTGGCTGGCCCAGCCTTGCTGCCAGCACCCTCTCTTGCACTTGGAACCATAGTCCTGCTCCCAACCCAGAGTGTAAAGATTCCCTGCCGTAGCAGGTGCACTATCTTGCGGCCGGAGCTAGGTCTCCCCTCAACACCTGGATCCCTGGCCCTGCACTTTACACCGGTGTGCCTTAACATCAATCCACAGCCCCAGGGTAACTTTATCCAGCACTCTTCCAACTTGCGTGCGTCTCTCGGGAGCATAAGGCAAGCTCTGAATTTCCTCCCCGTCCCGACTGTCGAATCTTCTTTTTTCCCCCTACACTTGTCCAGGCCCGCTATACCATGCTCTCACCTCGCAGTCGATGAGGCTCTCGGCCAGCGGGTCACCGTGCCGCAGCCTCGGAATGGGCCGGGTCTGGAACGGGTAAGGACGAAACTGGCTCTGGCTCCAGCCGGGAACCTGGGACTCCACCTCTGAATTATCGCTGCTACCAGTTCCTTCACCTCCCAAATCAACTCCGGCCCCTTCCTCCTTCCCGTCCCCGGCCTCCGCCATCACTGGTTCTTGTGACAGCTCCCGCCGGTTCCGAGGACCGGAGAGGCCGCAGCCGCTCCTCTCACAGGAGCTAGGCACACTGACAGCGGCGGAGGCTGCATGAACACCAGGAGCCTGCGGGCACAAACAAAACATGTGGAGAGAAAGGATGGCCCTGCAGACAAGGACCACTGCAGTGCCCTCCCGCGGACCGGCGGGGTAGTACAAGGTTTCACACAGGTACTGCTACGTGTTGAGATAGCTCCCGCTAGCCTGCACCCAAACAGGAGTGCTACACACACACATCACTGGCAGCCAAAAGGTACACGAATCTCTACAAAGTGGCAGTGCTCTTTGGAAAGGTCGATTTCTGAGCTTTAGAAAAGGTCGATGAATAAATAATTTCGACACAGTTCTAACTAAAGTGCTCAAGATTTCGCTTTTTATACATCTCTCGGTCGATCTAACAGTACGCCAGAATCTCTGTTGCACAAACACACGTTTATGTGAGCAAGTCATATATGAATCTAACACAAATAAAAATAATGCATTTAAATGTGAGTCGGTGGGTGTTGGTGTGGCCCACAGGATACTCGTTTTTGAGCACTGGGACTTATTGTTCATCATAATATTTTGACTGGGGACAACAGAGAAGCAGGAAAGAAAGAAGAATGATATGGAGCCTGATTACTAGTTGAGGCATTATTTTTTGCTCCTGATAAATGACAACCCCAAGGGGCTACGTTATTTTTCGGGTGCGATAAATAACACCAGTTATGAGTTTATGGAGAATAACATGCAGATTTTTGAGTTTATGCACCAAAATCCACATGATACAGCAAATACCGTATGCTTTCCCGAGTTAAATTTTGGCAAGTTTAACTAATGTTGTGTTATTTAACACATCTGATAATTATTGAATGCAATAAATAAAATCAAACTTGGTAATTCTGTCCCTAGTGTAAACAGAGATTTATGCACAGGACGGAATTAAACGTCTAAATTGTAATCAGGCCCTAAGACATGAAAGAAGTTACACAGGGAGACAGAAGGCATGAAAAAGAACTTGCTAGAGAGATCTAAAAGGGCAGATATTCAAGATTGGTAACTGAAAGAGTCATGAGGTGGAATTAGCAATCAGCAGCCATAGTATTCGGCAAAACCAACATTTGGCAGCAGTGGTCTTCAGAGAGAATCTGTGGGCACCAGCATTTATTTATTATTATGATATATATATAATCCGGTCACCCCTGTGTTGTATCTAATTCCTAAGATCCATAAGGACCAAGTAAATCATCCAGGGAGACCAATAATTTCGGCTATTAACAGTGCTTTAGCCAATACTTCAAAATTCGTTGACTCCTTCTTGTGTCCTTTAGCTAAATGTCTGCCGTCTTATATACAAGACACAGGAGATTTCTTAAAACAGGTCTATGATTTACCATGGGAGGAGGATTTTGTGATGGCTTCTATTGACGTAACAACCCTTTATACCAGCATCAAACATTCAGATGGGTTAAATGCGATAAGACACTTCCTGGGCAATAGACCTGTTAAGTTTTGGGCACATACTCAAATGCTGATTGAGATGACGGCCTTCTGCCTCAAGAACAACTATTTCCTTTTTAATGGTGAATTGTTTCATCAAATATGCGGTACAGCAATGGGAACCTGCTTCGCCCCCAGCTTTGCAAATCTGCATATGGGCTGGTGGGAGGAGCAGGTGGTCCAAAAGCTGTATCCTGATGAATGGCAAAACAATGTGATGCAATGGAGTAGATTCATTGATGATTTATTTGTGGTATTGAAAGGCTCAGAGGAGTCGCTAAGCAATTTTATTATGAGATTACAAAACAATAATCTAAACTTAAAATTCACGAGTACAATCAGTAACTCCATTATCAATTTTCTAGATTTGTCCATTTTTATTAAAGATGGTAAACTTGAAACAGCCCTGTACCGCAAACCAACAGCAGGAAACACATTGTTACATGCCAAAAGTTTCCACCCTGAGAACCTAATTAAAAGTATTCCCTATGGTGAGAGTCTTAGAACAATTCGCAATTGCAGTAATCAGGCGAGTTGTGATGAAGAACTATTAAGACTACAGACTCGATTTAAAGCAAGAGGGTATTCAGAGCACTGCATCAAATCAGAGATGTTGAAAGCAAAAAAGAGATCGCGGGAGGATATTCTTTTTAACAAAAGCAACACCAAAAAGAAAAAGGAAAAATCTAATAACAATGAGTGCAGAATGATAACTACTTATAATGCCCAACACAAAAAAGTGAGCAGCATTCTGTCTAAGCATTGGCATTTAGTGCGGAGTGACCCAATTCTGAGTAAAATTTTTCAAAAAAGACCGCAGCTGACATTCAGACGAGCAACTAGTTTCAAACAAATGCTGGTTAGCAATGTTTTAAAAACTCCCCCCAGCAAAACGGCAGCAACTATGTGGTTATTAAAAAGAGAAGGATTTGTGAAATGTATGAAATGCAAAGCTTGTATACATGGCATCAACACTGCCAAGTACACAACCGGCTTGGCTGATAAAGAGTTTAAGATCAGAGGACACTATACATGCAAGACTGATCATGCTGTATATGTGTTACAATGTCCTTGTGGATTAAGATACGTGGGCAGCACGATTTTACCTGTACACAAGCGAGTGCTTCAACATTTAAGGGCCATTAAAAATGGCGACAAGTCCTATCCAGTAGCTCGACATTTTGAGCGATACCACCAGAAAAATATAATTGGGCTGTCATATTTTGTCATTGATTCTGTGAAACCCAGCATGAGAGGTGGGAACCGGGAGAAAATATTGAGAAAAATGGAATCCTCATACATAATCAAACTAAATTGCAAAGCACCAGCAGGTTTGAATATGGAGGAGGATCTCCACACACATTTGTAGATTTTTTAGAGGATGCTAGCTTCTTCCCTTTATCGTTTTAACCATTTTGCTTTTATTTTTGCATGCGTTTGCATGACATGAATATCATGTAAAATAAAATGTTTTTTCACATAGGGTGGAACACATTAGAAGGGACATATAAATTATCTGTTTGCTAATTATCTACCCTGATTGTTAAGCCCACTTGGGCTTTACATCAAATGTTATCTATAATCCTTTTGAGATTTGCGGAACAAAGTTTACAACTTTGAATATTTACGCATGGTTGGAGGCATCAACTACTCTCTCCTCGTTTTTTCTTGTTGTGTTCACTTGAAAACAGGAATAGCCAACTAATATAAACAAGTTAAGTATGATTTATAACATGTTGAATTTGCAATGTTATTGAAGTTGCAGTATTTCAGACGGCTATATAATGCATTTAGGCGTTTATTTTCGTAGAGACTACGAGTCTGTCTTCGATTACACTATTGTGGTAGTTTTAGTCATGTGACATGTCCTTTCAGTGTTCAAAATGGTGATGAACTTTATTGTTGACTGTTGGTGAACAAGCCTGCAGGACAGGCGAAACGCGTCCAGCAGCTGACGATTAAAATTGTGTTATCGAGCAAGACATGGCGTCGTCATCTTTTCACTGGGGTGATTTGAACTATCGGAGATATATATATATAGATATATAGATATATAGATATACATATATATATCCAATTATTTTTTTTGTTTTAAGTAAGCACTGTCATTTAGAAATATAAATACTGTGGTATGAGCATCAATGTCTCTCACAATACGGTGCCTAAAAGAATAATATTTACATATCTGGCCACTTAAAGGCTACCAT
This sequence comes from Triturus cristatus, assembly GCF_964204655.1. Classification (NCBI taxonomy): domain Eukaryota; kingdom Metazoa; phylum Chordata; class Amphibia; order Caudata; family Salamandridae; genus Triturus; species Triturus cristatus. The sequence continues at coordinate 321,528,528 of NC_140580.1, read as the reverse complement.
AACTAGGCCTGGGCAAAATTATAATTACGTTGGCGAAAATCACAACATTTACAAATGTTGCATTATGTGAAATTCCTGAAACTTTTTAAAATGTCACATTACATAATATCCCATAATCTTTTTTAAAGCAAGCCAGTCATCTGCTGGTATCTGGTGATAATGAGGGGTGGTCGTCCGGAGCCCCCCCAGAATAATGTTCCCCAGGCACAATGGGTTGAATTTTTTGGACCTCAGTACGCTAGTAGAGCAACCAGTGAAGAGGTTTTACCACCACATTTTGAAAAATTCTATTCTGGTACAGTGTTTTGTATTAAGGATGTTGAGATAGCACTTGACTGTGTGGCAAGGGGAAGAGCTCCAGGTATGGATGGAATTCCGGCCGACATATTTTTAAGTGATAAGCCAACTTGGTGTCAGTATATAGCCCTTCTTGCTAATGCAGTGGCTAACGGAGCTCCAGTGCCTCCATCTTGGAAAGGTGCTGAGATAATTCCTGTTTTTAAGAAAGGAGACTAATCCCTCCCCAGTAATTACAGGCCCATAAGTCTTATCGACTCAATACAAAAGGTTATGGGTCGTTTAGTTCTAGGAAAAGTACAGACCTGGGTAGAGGATGCTAACATTCTGTCCCCATTCCAAGCGGGGTTTCGTTCCTGTACCAGTACTATAGACCAAATTTTTCAGTTTATAACTATTTACTGGAGGAACGTGCTCCTGAATGAGGGGTCACTCTACGCTGTTTTTGTAGACCTTAAATCAGCGTTTGATTTGGTCCCTCGGTGGAAATTGTGGGGTGTGCTTGGTGACCTGGGGATGGCTCCGGAACTGTTAACACTTCTCGCCCGCTTACATGAGGGCAATTTTGCAAAAGTTAGGTGGGGGGCACAAGGGGAGGCTACTGACTCCTTCCCTGTTGTGCGGGGTGTCCGACAGGGGTGTGTGTTGGCTCCTACCCTGTTCTCCTTGTACATCAACGGGGTAGTTGAGTATCTCTCGGCGGCCCCCACCGGTGCTCCCCTTCTGGCCGGCAACCATGTCCCTGTCCTCATGTTTGCGGACGATACTTTGCTCATCTCCAGGACTCCGAGCGGTCTCCAAAAGGCCATTAATGCATTTGTAGAATTTTGTACTTTAAGAGGGCTGGAAATAAATACCTCAAAAACCAAGTTTATGGCTTTTAATCAGCATAAATCTTTTAGAGGCAGTATTTTATTAAATAATGAGCCCCTAGAACAGGTGAGTGCGTTTACGTACCTGGGTATTTCTCTTCAAAAGGACATGGGCTGGAACCACCACTTGCCAAATTCCTGGGCTGGTTTTGGATTATACGCACTCGCACTTTAAACAAAAATACTGCTGTTATTTTCTCCTAAGATTACTTTTTAATCAGGATCTGCTTAGCGTGCTGTCTCCTCTCTTTTAATTGTTCTTAAAGGGTTTTAGACATTTGACAGTATATGGAATTTAATAATCTTTTACCCTGTAACTATATTGTATTATGTGTTATTTATTTGTGTGACATGTGTTGTATTGTTGTGCTTTTATGACAAACTGTCGAAATAAAGCTTTTTGATATAAAAAAAGATAATGAAAAATGTCCTAGCTATCGTAACGGAAAGTTTCAATTCTATTAAGGACTTGGAGGCAAGGATTATGCTTTACTTTCTTTACTTCATTTTGATAGAAGCCATTTTAAAACAACTTAACCAAACCACATTTCCCAACAAACCTGGGAAATTTGGTGATAAAAAACACAAACAAGGGAAAAAAATATCCCCAAGTCCAATGTCCAATCATAACGCTGGGTCCACCATATAGTCCCCCTTAAGTACGTTGCCCATCCTCTTTTGTTGTGCGAGCACACCATTTGTCTTATTCTATGCGTCTTGTTTCCCGGAATCCGCTCCTGGAACGAAAAAACAATATCAGGGCTAGAAATCCAACACTGGCAAAAGAAAACTTTATTACATACAGGTTAACAAGTCACCATATGACCGCAAACGCTGGGAGTTGCATCACAAGAAGTCCCACGAACCAATGATCCATACTGGGATACGAACTACTCCAATTCATGCAATTACATCAACCAATGTATAACAAGAGACAAAAATTGTTCTTACTCCCAACGGGACGGGCGTTTCGAAAGATCTCCAAGGGCGGGATAATCCTCTCCTCCGAGTCCTTAATAGAATGGAAACTTTCCGTTACGATAGCTAGGAAATCTTTCATTCTATGTCAGGACCGAAGGCTTCGGATTATGCTAGTTTAAAGCTTACACGCAGCCAAATGTGCCATATCAATAATAGGCTTGAAATAAAACCTTTTAAAGGTTGAATCCGAAGACCAATCTGCTGCATTCATTATGTCTTCTAATCTTGCCCCAAGTGTGAAAGCCTTGTAGGCCATTGCACCCCTTGCTGAATGAGCTCCGAATTGTGTTAGACTAATGCCAGCCTCCTGCATGACCCATCGCACCCAACGTGCAATCGCAGGAGATGAAACTGCCTTATGTGGTTTCCAGAAAACAATCAAAAGTTGTCTCTCCCCTGGAGGTCTAAGCTCCAAAGACATTTCTTCATAAGCTTTCAAGCATTAAAACCACACACAGTTTGGGGAAGTCTGGTAACTCTGGGTATTCAATCACTCTAGTGTGACATTTAATCCTTCGTCGAATGGTAAATGACACTCCAGAGGGAGAAAAAACTCTGCCTGTGATGTCCAGGGCCCTGACATCTGAGACTCTCCTACAGGAAATAGGACAAAAGAGCATCACCAGCTTTGCGGATAGTTCCTTTCTGACAAGAACTCATTAGATTGCCACAACAAAAATAATTTGAGAACTCTATTGACATCCCATAATGCTGAGTATATTGGTTCAGTGGGAAGTGACAATTTGAGCCCCCTCAGAAGGTGACAAACAAAAGAGTACTCCCCAACCGGTACCCCTTCCACTGGAACATGTCCCGTTGAAATGGCGGATCGAAAGGTGTTCACCGAACAGTAGGTTAAACCCTGTTGGGCTAAACTCACCAGGAAGTTCAAAATCTGGACTACATCTGCGCCCACAGGATCACAACCCCGTCTCACACACCAACGACACCATCGGCACCAGGCCGATCAATATCTCTTGATTGTACTACCTTCCCAGGCCTTGGACAAGAGGTCCTCAGCGAATTCTGAAAGGCCTGGGATTGACCATCTACTCCTGTAATCCTCCACGCCATGGGATGCAGGGATCTGCTGAGCACCATCTGATGAGGAACCTGATCTGGATTGCGAAGCAATTCTGGAAAGTGGGGGAGTTTGATTGGAAAATCCCAAGAAAGTTCCAGAAGAACTGGAAACCAAACTTGCGACCTCCAAATCGGTGTGATGAGAGCCACCTGCACCTGCTGCCGTCTGATCTGGGCCAAACCCCTACGTGATCACTGCAAAAGGCGGAACGCATAAGCTTGTTCCTGCGTCCAATCTTGCAGGACAGCATCCGTGGCCACTGCTAACAGTTCTGGCCTCCAGCTGAAAAACCAAGGAACCTGGTGGTCCAGCCTGGAGGTGAAAAGATCTACTGAAAAATGTCCCCAAAGGTTCTGCACCATTGAAAAAACGTCCGGATGTATCTTCCACAGACTGGAATCTCTGAAGTGACGCAAGTGCCGATCTGCCACCTGATTCTCCCGTCCGGGAAGATACTCTGCGATCACCGAAATTTGATGATCTAGACAAAACTGCCATAGGTTCGTAGCGACAACAAAAGTACCTTCGATTGGGTGCCCCCCCCGGTGGTTTATATACCGGACTGCCGAGATATTGTCCATTTTCAATAGGACTCATGACTGAACCCGTTCCTTGGTCCAGCACCGCACGGCGAAGGACCCCGCCAGCAGCTCCAGGCAATTGATATGCAGAGTCTGTTCCTGCGGAGACCATGATCCCCCTGTGGAAAACTCTCCACACCTGGAGCCCTAACCTGATCTGCTGGGGTCTGATTTGATTACCAGATCTGGGGTCGAGCCGAAAATTGCTCTCCCATTCCACCCTTCCATGAGAGAGAGCCACCAACGAATCTCCTCCTGTGTCCCCTCTGACAGGGAAACTGGATGGGAATAAGGACACCCCTTTCTCAAATGCTTTGCTTTTAGTCGTTGCAAGCCCGGTAGTGCAAAGGGCCCAGACATATCGCTTGAATGGAGGCGGACAGAAGCCCCACTACGCAGGCAATCTGTCGAAGCAGGACTTTCTCCTTGGTCAAAGTCCGACGCAACTCGTGACGGATCTTGGACATCTTTCGCGACGGAAGGCTGAGAGTTGACTTGCTAGAATCTATCATGAAACCCAAGAAGGTGACCTTCTGAGCTGGAACCAACAATGACTTTTTGGTGTTTATCACAAAACCCAGACTTTCCAGGAGATTGACTGCTTGCTGCAACTGATCCCTTAGTACTTGAGGTTCTTGTGCCAACAGAAGCATGTCGTCTAAGTACACAGTGAGATGAGTTACTCGCGCTCAGAGGTACTCCACGACTGGTCTCAGCACTTTCGTGAAGCACCAAGGAGCGGAGGAGAGCCCGAAAGGAAGAGTGGTGAATTGGTACACTCGTTGGCGCTAGAGATACTGAAGGAATTTCCTGTGAGGTTGAAAAATAGGTATTGCCATGTAGGCATCTTTTAAAACGGACCATCCTGTCTGCCGGGCGCAGAACGTCTCTTAAGAGGTGAATTCCCTCCATTTTAAAATGGTGGTATACAAGCCATTCATTGAATCCGCGCAGGTTTATGACCGGTCGCTGCCCGCCATCCGTCTTGTCCACCAAGAACATGTTGCCTATAAAGCTGTGTGGGTGCAGAGAGGTGTGACAGACCGCCCCTTTGTCTAAAAGGGCGGCCACTTCAGCGCCGATCTATTCCGCCTCTTGGTGGGGAAATTGGATAGGTCTGGGCTGGACGGTCTGCCTGGGGTTGCCGCAAAACTCTATCTGAAAACCTTGAACCATTTGCACCACCCACGCATCGTTCGTGACTGTTTCCCACACACCCATAAATTCGTCAAACCGGCCGCCCATTCACCCTAGAGACGCAGTAGAAACAATTACAGGTGTTAGAGGTGTTTTCACCTCCTCTGAAACCATGACCACTGGAGCTTCGTCCATGGAAGGGGTAGAAGTTGTTATAACGGGTGTGATTTGATACTGCCCTTGCCTGGAGTCTTGCCCCCTGGAGTTCTGGGGGGCTTGGCCGGTCGAGCGGCCCCTGCCTCGACCGGCCCCACGAAAAACCCGGGAAGAGAAAACTTTCTTGATCGAAGACTGAGCTTTATCAACCGACATGAACATATTTACAAACTTGCCGAGCTCCTTAATAAAAGGCTTGCCAAACAAACCTCCCTGGGCTACCGCCCGCGCTTGGGAGTCAGACAGATCCCCTAGCTTTGGATCCACTTTAATGAGGAAGGATCTCCTCCGCTCTGTCGAGAGAGCACAACTGGCATTCCGCAAGAATACAATTGCACGCTGTGCCCAACCTCACAAGGCTTCTGGGGATATAAGGGCTCCTTAGGCCTTGGCGTCTTCAGCCATATCCAGGATCATGGTGAGCGGTCCCAGGGCATCCAGAAGCTTGTCCTGGCATGCCCTCCAGGACCTATCTATGCCTTTCTTGGGGTCCTTAATGAACTTGACCAAAAAGGTCACCATTCTAGGGTCCAACTCTGGGGTCTGCTCAACTTTTCCATCTAGGGAGGGCCGTGGACATTTCGATCGGAGGCGACTATGGGCTTCTTTTCCCATGGGAGTGCGAATCCGACTCGCCACGTAGCCGGCGTTCTTCAGGGAGTGTGTCCACTCAGAAGACCTGGGGTGAATAATAAGTTCAGGGTCTAACATGTCTGAGATACCCCCTGACCCCTGAGGTTCTATAGGACCAGGATCTGCCGATGGGCGCCATGGTCTGGACAGCCCGGGCTCTTTTTCAGTGTACCCTTGGGTATCTTCCCCAAAACCTTGTGATGGACTGGTGGGGGTAGGCAAAGCTGGGGGGGAAGGGTCCAAGGGGGTGGCCCCGGAGTTGTTCTGGGCCTGGAAGGCTTCCCTCAAGCGCTCAAACGCTTCTTGATCCACCCGTCCAACATGGGACGCTTGGCCGGTACTGGATCCCCCCCTTGTGCACCCTGTGAGTTGCCAGGGACATTCAAAGCAGGCTGGGCCCACCTAGCACATTCATGCACAATATTTTGCGCTAAACGTTCCTCCATGGGTGCCATGACTTCCTCAACAGCCCTGTAAATTGACGCATCAACCACGTCATAAAATTCATCATCCCAAGGAATCTGGGCTAGTGGATCCTCGTCCCACTGCATGTCAGTCTGTTCTGACATGCCTAACAGAGTATCAAGTTGGACAATCGGTCCCTGGACTCTGCCCACTGGGTCAAATCTAATGCACCAGATGGTTACCTTCGCAGTCCTGCTGACTGCTTTATACGCGCTGGGGACCAGCAAAATATTTTACAAGGGAAAAACCCCAAATAATACTACTGAAGGAGGGCAGCTCCCCTCGGGACACTGCAGTGTGTGAAGGAGTCCACTAAAGTCTACAAATGCTCCTTGACAGGCCCAAACAATCACCCTGGGAGCGTGTCCCTGCAGGCCAGTCTTAGAGCCTGTCACACAATGCAGAAAAAACATACACCCTGTGTGCGTCTAACTCAGGCACACCGATCCAAAAATTTACCTCTGAGTGTCAACCAATGTACAGGCTATTAAGCTGCATGGACCCTCGTGCACAAGGGCGTCACTCTTTAGGGGCTGGCAGAGGCACAGCCAACAGCGGGCGGATCGTGGAACTGACTTAGGAATCCAAAATCCACGTGCTGCTGTCAGTGAGGAAGATGAGAGATGCGCTAATCACAGCACCCCTAGCGGTCGGAGGTCCAGACCGTACTCCGCCGCAGGGACAGGAAACCTGGCATCGCGTGGGGCTGAGAAGCGGACCCACGAGGCCAAACTGACAGTAAGGTGCTTTACTCAACGTGCCCGCCTTTGTCCACACTTCAAACCTGACACAGTCGCGTAGGGCCGTAAACAGTCCCACGACTCACGAAATCGCATTAACAGCAATGACGGCAATACAAATAACAACTATACTTTAACAAAAGCAACAGACAGGCAAATAAATCTTGCAGTCGCGGGAGACCGCGACACGGCTCAGCGACGCGGCTCCGCGACTACGATCTATATCTTAAAACACAATCTGTCATACACTGTGAAGAAAGGATAAGTAACACTCACAGGTGACCCCTGTGCCCCACACAGACGGTCGCTCACCTCTCACTGCTGCTGCCTGTCGCCTGCTGCTGCCTGTCGCCTGCTGCTGCCTGTTGCCTGTCGCCTACCTGCTGGTACCGACCCCGCTCACGCCACTCCCTCCTCACCTGCGCTGACCTCCGCTTCACGCCGCTCTCCTCCTGCTGCTGCTGGCCACTCTCCTCGCCTCCTCGCCGCCGCCGCTGGCCCGGTCACTCGCCTTCCTGGTTTCCCGCCGCTGACCCCGCAGTCCCGCCTCTCCTCCCTGCCCATTGGCCACCCAGCCTCCCGCCTCCCAGCGGACCCTCCCTCCCGGCTCCTTACTTAAGGTGACCGCGGCGGGCTGGTCAGTGTGACCCCTGTGCCCCACACAGACGGTCGCTCACCTCTCACTGCTGCTGCCTGTCGCCTGCTGCTGCCTGTCGCCTGCTGCTGCCTGTTGCCTGTCGCCTACCTGCTGGTACCGACCCCGCTCACGCCGCTCCCTCCTCACCTGCGCTGACCTCCGCTTCACGCCGCTCTCCTCCTGCTGCTGCTGGCCACTCTCCTCGCCTCCTCGCCGCCGCCGCTGGCCCGGTCACTCGCCTTCCTGGTTTCCCGCCGCTGACCCCGCAGTCCCGCCTCTCCTCCCTGCCCATTGGCCACCCAGCCTCCCGCCTCCCAGCGGACCCTCCCTCCCGGCTCCTTACTTATGACGCCCCCCCAGCGACCGCGCAGCGGACGCGCGCAGCGGGAGCGCCGATTGAGCGCCGAAGGTGCGCCAAAAGTAAGCCCGTCTGCGCCCGTCCGCGCCTGGACCGCGCCCAGCGCCAGACCCCCTGGCCCCCGCGCCCGCCAGCCCCCCCGCAGGACCTACGACTTCGCTACGCTCATCGCACTCAAACCCGCCCGAGCCCCCGGATGCCACCGAGCGTCCCCGCGACGCACCCATGGACCCTTCGACTGCCGATCCTGCAACTTCTCCTGCCTCCGAACAAGCACCACGCCCACCAAGACGGACAACAACAACCACCTCAAGTGCATCCTGATCAACACCCGCTCCATCCACAGACACGCCGTGGAACTCTGGAACCTCCTCGACACCGCATCTCCAGACGTCGCCTTCCTCACGGAAACCTGGATGAACGACTCCTCAGCCCCCGACATCGCCATAGCCATCCCGGACGGCTACAAGATCATCAGGAGGGATCGCAACAACCAGACCGGAGGGGGCATCGCCATCGTTCACAAAAGCACCATTCGCATCTCGACTGACTCCACCGACGCATTCAACACCGCCGAATACCTGCACTTCCAGATCCACACCGACCCCAAGACTACCCTCAGAGGCACCCTCATCTACAGACCCCCGGGACCACGCGCACAGTTCTGCGAAGACATCACGGACTTCATCAGCCTTCACGCCCTCCCCTCCACCGACTACATCCTCCTCGGAGACCTCAACTTCCACCTGGAGAACAACAACGACCGCAACACGACCACCCTGCTGGACAACCTCGCCAACCTCGGACTCCAGCAACTGGTCAACACCCCCACCCACTACGCCGGCCACACGCTCGACCCCCTCTTCTCATCCAGCAAGCACATCACCTTCAGCCACTGCACAGGACTCCACTGGACTGACCACAGCTGCGTCCACTACAGCTTCAAGAAGAACACGGTCCACCACCACCCGAAGCAGGTTCCCCACAGAAACTGGAGCAAGATCACCGTCGACCAGCTCACCACCTCCCTCAGCCAGAACCCACCGGTCAGGACAACGGACCCTAACACAGCAGCCCTCGACCTCACGCAATGGCTGACCTCCTGTGCCAACGACCTCGCCCCACTGAAGAACCCACTCACCAGGCCCAGAAGCAAGAAGGCCCCCTGGTTCACCGACGAACTCAAGGACTCCAAGAAGGCCTGCCGCACCCTCGAGAAGGCCTGGCTCCTCGACAAGACCACCGACAACATGACCGCCCTCAAACTCGCCACCCGCAGACATCACCAGCTCATCCGCACCACCAAGAAGAAATCTTTGAAGGAACGACTGGACAAGAACGCCCATGACAGCAAGGAGCTCTTCAACATCGTCAAGGAGTTCTCCAACCCCAGCACCAGCAACAACGACATCACTCCCTCGCAGGACCTCTGCGACTCCCTCGCCTCGTACTTCCACCGCAAGATCGCCGACATCCACAACAGTTTTGGCGCTCCACCCCCGCACCCATCGACCGAACCTACGCACCCCGCCGCTATCCTCCAGACATGGACCAAAGTGACCCTCGAAGACACGACACGCATGATGAACACCATCCACTCCGGATCTCCGACCGACCCATGCCCCCACCATGTCTTCAACAAGGCCGCCTCTACCATCGCACCCCACCTCCGAGACATCATCAACGCCTCCTTCGACACAGCCACCTTCCCAGAGAGCTGGAAGCACGCCGAGCTCAGCGCACTACTGAAGAAACCAACTGCGGACCCGACCGACCTCAAGAACTTCCGCCCTATCTCGCTCCTTCCTTTCCCTGCCAAAGTCATCGAGAAGGTCGTCAACAAGCAGCTGGCCGCCTTCCTCGAGACGAACGGATCCCTCGACCCATCGCAATCCGGATTCAGAGCCAACCACAGCACAGAGACCGCCCTCATCGCAGCCACCGACGACATCCGAGCCCTGCTCGACAAAGGTGAAACAGCGGCACTCATCCTCCTTGACCTCTCCGCAGCATTTGACACTGTCTGCCACCGCACCCTAGTCCAACGCCTCAACGACACCGGCATCCAGGGGATTGCTCTGGAATGGATCATCTCATACCTCTCCGGCAGAACACAGAGAGTACGTCTCCCTCCGTTCCGCTCTGAGGCCACCGAAGTCATCTGCGGCGTCCCGCAAGGATCATCGCTCAGCCCCACTCTCTTCAACATCTACATGAAACCCCTCGCTGCCATCGCACGCCAACACAACCTCAACATCATCTCCTACGCCGATGACACCCAGCTGATTCTCTCCCTGACCAGAGACCCCGACACCGCCAAAGCCGACCTACACGAAGGGATGAAAGATGTCGCCGAATGGATGAACATCAGCCGCCTGAAGTTGAACACGGACAAGACAGAAGTCCTCATCCTGGGACCATCGCCCTCTGCATGGGACGACTCCTGGTGGCCCCCGGCCCTGGGCACCGCACCCAAGCCAACGGACCACGCACGCAACTTGGGCGTCATCCTGGACTCCTCCCTATCGATGACCAGACAAGTCAACGCCGTCTCCTCATCTTGCTTCCACAACCTCCGCATGCTCCGCAAGATCTTCAGATGGATCCCGACTGAGACCAGGAAGACTGTCACCCAGGCCCTCGTCACCAGCAGACTAGACTACGGAAACACCCTCTACGCCGGTACAACAGCCAAGCTTCAGAAAAGACTTCAGCGTATCCAGAACGCCTCCGCCCGTCTCATCCTGGACGCCCCCCGACGCAGCCACATCTCGAGCCACCTAAGAGACCTGCACTGGCTCCCTGTCAACAAGAGGATCACGTTCAGGCTCCTCACCCACGCACACAAATCCCTCCACGACCTGGGCCCAAGGTACCTCAACGACTGCCTGACCTTCTACACGCCCACCCGACAGCTACGATCCGCGTACCTCGCCCTCGCCGTCGTCCCTCGCATCCAGAGAGCCACCGCTGGAGGAAGATCCTTCTCCTACCTGGCGGCTAAGACATGGAACTCCCTGCCCGTCCACCTGCGGCTGACCCAGGACCACCTCGCCTTCAGGAAACAGCTCAAGACCTGGCTGTTCGAGCAGTAGCAGACCCCCTCCCCCAAGCGCCTTGAGACCCTTCCGGGTGAGTAGTGCGCGATATAAATTCCTTGATTGATTGATTGATTGACTCATCTGATGGCTGCGAGCAGCAAAGAAAGAGGATGGGCAACAGTCTGAAGGGGGACTATATGGTGGACCCAGCGTTATGATTGGATATTGGACTTGGGGATATGTGTGTCCCTTGTTTGTTTTTTTAATCACAAAATTTCCTGTGTCTTGTTGGGAAATGTGGTTTAGTTAAGTTGTTTTCAAAATGAAGTAAAGAAAGTAAAGCATAATCCGAAGCCTCCGGTCCTGACATAGAATTTATTAGGCAAGGTTCATTCTCTCTTAAAAAAGTCACACAATGTACCAAATTGAACATTTTGCTCTGAAAGCATCAGTGTGTATAATTTTGCAAACATTTCAAGGAATTTAGAGAGCTTTTGCTTAAAAAATTTACAATTTCGAATACTCCTAACAAAACACATACACAATTTGATCCTTCTTATGTTACCAGATACAGGAATATGAGGGGAGTGGGATAACGTGGAAATGCAGTCAAGTTACTGAGGTGCAAACTTAAGCATCAGGAGGCTGAAGTTTAATGTCCACTTCCCCATTTTAACCCATAGTGTGATTGTAAGAAACTGAATTATTATTTGGGGTGGATCACTACCCACATCAAGCCATAATCACAACCCTTGTCAGAGTGAACCCTCAATGTCACAAATTTAACAGGAGCTCAGCCTCCTGGTATCTATGGCACAGAGCAAACAAGGTTAACCCTAGGGCAATGTGTAAAGTATTTATGCAGTACCAAAACACTAATGAAGTTAAAATACAAAACAAGAAAAATTCCAAACCAAATTAAATACAAGCATTGCAAAGTAAATAGGTCTCCCTTTTGTGACCAATTGGCTTTGCCAATGGCTTTTAGCTATGCTGCACAGCACCCACGATGCTGTACAGCAAGGCTAAAGTTAAAAACAAAAAGCTTTTGATGTGCCCAACTCCATTGATAAAATGCATCGCCCAAATCGTCAAAAGAGTGTTGATGTTCTTGAATGGGAGGCCACATTCCCCCAAACGGGGAAGTGATTTTTATAATGCCCCTCGTTCTGCTGCTAAGTTAAGAGTCCAAGCCTCTAATTAAGTAATGATCACTCACACACCGTTAAAAGGAAGCCACTCCCAGGAACATCATTTAAAATGGAAATACACTACTGCGTTTGTTGGCCTGCCCATTACTTGAGGCCTCACTTCTGAATTCAGAGGCCCCAGACTACTGGAGAGGATTTATTGTACATTCGCTTTTATAAATGACGAGAGGGCCAATATGGTAAATTATCAATAATCACCTTTATAGGTATTGATGCTAAAGTTTGCTCATGATCTTATCGACTGAGTTAAAAACTTGGATGCACAAAAGGCACCTAACCCCTGTTTCTTGAAATGGATTTATACCTAAATGTTTTACTGTGTACAATATAGTAAATATATATGTCCTTTCTGGCTTTTCATGCAAGCCAACAGCCTGTATGTGTGCTATAATGATTATTCTGCTGCCTTCAATGTGGTGGATCAATCTCGCCTGTGGGGTAACCTGCACCCTGCAGTCTATTAAACGCATTGCTGAGAGGCATTGTTTCTCTGTAGTCAGGTACCTTTGTCAGAGCCAAGGTGGGAGACGGGACACCTATCAAAAAGCATCCAAACCAGTGGCCGTTCAAAGAAAGAATGTTTACTGGAACCCCTGCCTCTGCCTCTGTGATGTAGATCTCTATGGTGCTCTGCATAAAACAAGACATTATTCTCCCAATATATGACCTTAGCACATACAGTTCTTATAAAAGCAGATGCCTTAAGGACCATACCATTATTGGCCTACAGCGCACGCTGCAGGAGCTACAGAGTGCAACCAGCTAAACACATTAATTGCAAACAAAACTAAAAAAAAAGTTATGACATTTAGGAAGCAAAAAATAAATCAAAGAAGTCCCGATGGCTGGACGATCAGAAACTAAGCTTGGGGCCACTATACAATTATCTAGGAGTCCAAATGACTGACCTTCCCGAGATATCTCCTGTCTTCCTTAATTTACAGAGGGCTGCAATAGCTTTTGCATTATGGGGGTTGCATGCCAAATTATTGTTCCTATCTTCAGAAGCTGTACTAAAGATCACAAAAGCCAAGTTTAATACCTGCACTGATTTATGGTGAGGAAGCTTTTCCTTTTAGAAGTACTAAAGTCCTGGATTTATTATAGCCTTATAGCCCGCCATAGCGGGCTATACCGGCTATTAAAGGCCCGCTCTAGCGTTAAAGGCCCGAACCGAAGGCGAGGGCCTTTAACAAGGGAGCGGGACTTTAATAGCCGGTATAGCCCAGCTACGAAGGTCTATAAGGCTATAGGAACATTCTGCCACTAGAGGGCAGAATGTTCTAACAAATTAAACAAAGACTTCTCGAAGCTCGAGGGGATCGAAATCCCTTAGGGCTTCAAGAGGCCTTTGTTTAAACAATATTGGAATGTTGCTCTGCGGACCTTTACCGGCCTGTAGAAGCACGGAGCACTCCATTGTCTGCAATGGAGTGCTCCACATTCCAATGTTCTAATACAATGTAAAACACTTAGGAAAATTGTTTTGTTTGCCGACGCATGTGAGTATAGCAGTTACTACGCATGCTATTACCACGCAGTAGGTTACAACGCAGTCGTTACAACACGTGGCTTTAAATCGCAAGTCGTTTCTACGACTTGCGCTAGGTGGCGTGCTGGACTTAGGAATAGTACAAATTACTATTCCTACTCCAGTTAGCGCAACAGCAGGGAATGTGTTGGATTTAAAATCCAACACATTCCCTGGTGTTGCACACCACCTAGCGCAAGTCGTAGAAACGACTTGCGATGTAAAGCCACGCATGGTAACAATACGGTCGTTGTAACGACCGCGTTGTTACCTACCTGTGTGGTAATAGCAGCATTGTAAACGCTGTTTCCCACGCATACTTTTAATTCGCAGTTAAGTTTGGAATCGTGGTTGATCCAACAAGATTCATCTAGGTATGTAGACTTTTTGAAATACTATCACCAAATTAAAAGCAAGGCTTGTTAAAGGTGGTACTTTCGTATGTTATGGAAGAGGAAAACAAGTTAAAGGAAAATTCTTGGCTCTGCTGTTTTTGAGCTTGCTGTCTTCATACATAAAGCAATTATGACATCTCAGTTACTTTTAAACTCCTGAGCAATGGAGTTGGCAGAGTACCAACTTAAGACACACTCAGAATTATTAATTGACTCATACAATATACTGACAAAACAATACTATTAAAAAAAGAGTCGATGAACCAACCATGTGTCCGTTAAATTATCCGGATGATATTCATATTTTTCTCAATACAGTCATTTAAAAGAAAGCAGGATAATACGCCCACTAATTTTAAGTTGTGCATCTATAAACCGAACCAATTATGCACGTACTAACCTGTTGCCTGGCAATGTTAGAAGAGCGAGAAACGTTTTAAAAACAGATTTTTATATAATTAATTTAAAAGTTGTAGGCTGCCGTAAAAAGCTGTGCAGCAAAATTTCCTCATTTTATCCTTTAAAAAATGTGTCAGGAACGTGCACTGATTACTATATTTTTATGATAATATCTGTCATTATTATTCATGAAAAAGGGCATGATGCCCTTTTTGAACAAACAACTTTGAACTTATATTAATTTACCTCTCTCGTATATGGGTTGACTAGCTGATTTTGTTTTTGTTCTGATCTAGCCACATACATGGTGATTCGTATAAAATTAAGTAGCGTATGGGTTTTTCATACAAGAGATACGGATATGTATGTTACAATGATTTTAGTTACATTTTTTGCAAAAAGCATATTATTCAATAAATCTTAATTAAGCTTCAACTTGCTTCACCTAAGCTATCTTACCAGTGATCACAGTTTTCACAGACAATTGTGCAGCCTGTGGTTTAAGTAGGTAACGTTTTACTTGTTGTCAGTTTATTCAGTAATGGGCAGAGTTTGAAAAACAATGCATACGTGTTTTCGGATAGGCTGACTTTCAGTCTGCTGCCACCATGACACTGCAGATCCTCATCACTACGGTCCTTCTTGAGCCCGCCTCTTATCTGCCCCTACAAACTTTGTATATTCCCAGAGTATTCTTTTTCACATTTCCAGTACAGATAATAATAGGCAAACAACAATCAAAGAAAATGTAAAATCAAAAGAGAATGGTGGAAGAGGAGCTGTTCAAATAAACTTGCTGAAGGTAGGGGACAAAAAGGATGTGACAGAGTGAAAATGAAGCAAAGCAGAACAAGACCATGTACGAGAAGCAACAAGGGTGAAAAATTATCATGTAGATAAGTGCTGCGAGAAAGAGATGGAAGGGGGAGAAAATAAAGAGAAAGAAAGTAACCACTTTAGTACACAACTAGAGAATGTGGCCTGACCTTGGGATGTTTCAACACAGCTCAAAGACATTAGAGCTCAATGTGAAGACCATCATGTCCCATACGTAGAGTGAAACAGCTCCAGGCGGGGAAGGAGGGGGGGCCGTGTTGGCTCCTCCGCTAAGGCGGAGGAACTTCATCCCACTGCCTTCAAGCAGGAAAAAGAAGGAAAAAATAGAATGATAATAACGTAATCTTATTATCATTTTATTTTGTCCTCCTGCTGTAGACTACGCAACTAATTTTCCCGAGGTCGTGGCATTACGACAACCTAACACCACACATATAGCCAAAGCCATGATCAACATATTTTCGAGTGTGAGGTTCCAGAAGGAGAGCCTAATGGACCAAGGGACTCATTTTGTACCAAGGCTCAGAAATCAATCAAACAGGATTTTTATAGCGCTGCTTATCAACCGTGAGAGTATCTAGGCGCTGGGGGGAGGGGGCTGCTGATAAGTGCTGTTAATCAAATACCAGGCTTTTAGGTCTTTCCTGAAATCCTGTAAGATGAGGGCTGTTCAAAGATGGAGGGGGGCCTGTCCAAGATTTTGCAGCCGGGCTGGAGAAGGCACAGCTGCCACCTCTGCTTCTGTGGATGCAGTGCGTGTGCGCTAGAGAGAGGGAAGCAGAGCGATTTTGTCTGACGTGTTGGTAGAAATTCACTCTCTGATTAAGGAAGGCCGGACCCTTATATGCAGGTATGCCATCAGTTGGGGATCAAACAAATCCGTACCGTGGATTGTCACCCGCAAACAGATGGACTTGGGAAAAGATATAATGCAACAATGAAAAGTACCCTAAAAAGTTGCTTGACCTCGAAACAAGGAAATGGGAAGATATATTGCATCTTGCTTTGTTTGCCATTAGATGAAAGGTACAGAAAAGCACTGGTTATTCACCATTCGATCTTCCCTTTGGCTGACAGCCATGTTCCCTAATGAATATGCCCAAGGCAAGGTGAAAACATGAGAAAGACAGGACCAAACCCCTGCATAAGTATGTAACTAATCTCAAGACTCACTTGGGGCAGTATAGTCAAAACCAATATCGAACAGGCGCAACTCTCCCAAAAGAACCAGTATGATAAGAAAGCGAAGGAAAGGTCATTCAACGTAGGGGACCCAGTACTGTTAATGATGGCCTCTTCAGACCATTAACCATTGGGACAATGACAGGGCCCCTATGGGATCATAGAAAACGTTACTCCTGTTATCTACTGTATTGAATTAGATTCCAACAACAAAACAACTCAAAACTATCACATAAATGTGAAAAAATGGGAAGGCCCTGTACCTGTTATGTTATAGTCATCCGGGGAGGAAACTCCCTTATACATGCAGAGCATAGATCCCAATCTCCCGGCAACCCTGAGGCAGGAGCTAACTCGCCGACTCCAAACCCTTGAGGGGGTGTTCTCCCTTCTGCCGGGTAAGACACCCCTACTGGAACCATAAATACTCCCCTAGGGAAGGAGGTTCGATTAAGGCCATAACACATACCAGAAGCATGGAGAGACACCATTTAGAAAGAAGTGAAGCAAATGTTACAGATGGGTGTCATCGAACCTTCCATTGGGGAATGGAATTCTCCAATTGTACTGGTACCAAAGCCCGATGGGTCTGTACGTTTTTGTATTGACTTCAGAGAAGTGAATAAAATATCACAATTTGACGCTTATCCGCTCCCTAGAGTGGATGAAATGGTAGAGAGACTGGAAGAAGCTAAATACATCAGTATCCTGGATCTCTGTAAGGGGTACTGGCCAGTGCCCCTTAGGGAACAAGACAAGGAGAAGACAGACTTTTCCACCCCAGGGATGAGTGTATTACTTTACTGTATTGCCTATGGGCTTCATGGGGCTCCTGCAACATTCCAACGCACTAAAGCGCTGGTGACTTGAACCAAGCCACATTTAACATCTTCCTGGTAGTGACCCATCTCTACCTGCATGTTGTCTGTGTGTCTTTTTAAAGTATCTGTAGCATGTGTCAGCCTGTGAACAGACCCTGGGAATGCATCTAATAAGCACAGAAGCTGATGATGGTGACACCTATGATTTATATTACCCTGTTGTAATATTGTACATAAATTTGATAAGGCATCTGTTAGTTGTTTGAAATTGTCAGCAATAACTTTTTGTCTCTTCTCAACAGTGTTATTGATCTTGTCTAAGCCATTTTCATGTTCACTGTGTCTGCATTCATTGAATCTGTGTATTAATAGATGTCATGTTTTTAATTTGTAAGCGCTGCACTGCCAACATTTATTTCAACAAACCACAAAAAGTATGCTATTGTCCCAATCATCTGCATGCCTAACAACACCTGAAATGTTTGCACGCAAAAAGCCTTCTACATACTTCTGCCTCATCTACCAGGTTGTGATATATCCATTCCTGTTGATTGTCCCTCTGAGTCCTGCAGAAAATCTGGCAGCGGAGAAGCTGCTGCTCTGCATCTTACAGGTCCAGATGGTGTTGCTGTGGGTGTTGTAATATTATCTTGCTCCATGTCATATATAAAAAATAAGTACCGAGAATCCAAACGCATGGTTTGTAAAATATTTTTTGAAAATATGTTCTGTTTGGGATTTGAATGTGTTTTTTTTATATTAGTTCTTACCAATCCTAAATGTATAAAATAGTTTGTAAAAATATCTAAAATAGTACAGCCTTTTAAACGTGTAATCTGTATGCACTACCTCTTCAATCACGCATCATAAAAGTAATAGCATTGATCAGGAATGTTTCCTAAATGCAAATTTTAAAAAGAATATAACATGTTCAAAATATTTTTACATTTAATAATTACTCTTTGATGTATTTGGTGGTGTAGACGTATCAATTTCTGAAAGCCCTATTAAACTTTATGCCTCAGAGGTGCTGTCAATCATTTCTTCTAGCGGTGTTGGAGGTGCCTGGGTTGAGGGTCCCCCACCTGTTCCAAGGGCCTCTGCATGTCGAGTTGCAACCTTTTCTTTAGTATGTGAACGCAACATGGCTTCTTCTCTCCTTGATGGCGCACTGTTTCACCCAAAATGCACGAATGTGGTCTTGAATGTCCTTACATATTTGTTTGTCTGGCTGTCAGCAGCCTGTAAAGAGCTCTTGCCAAATAGCTCATCTTGATGAAGCACACACTCTGCAGTGAGAACATCCAGCTCCTTCTCACTGAATATTTATTTTATTTTCCGTCCACCAACTTCCTTTTCTGTTTCCTGCCAGGACATGGTTGGTCAAAAGCAGCTCCAAAAGGGGCAATAAGGTAAACAAAAAGCCAAAAATACACAACCTGCCCTTCCACTCTCCTTCAGACAACTCATGTTTGAAAATACTTCTTCATTGTGAGGTCATCAAGGTGTTCCCGGAAGCAACTTCAACATTTTAGAGATATCCAAATATCGATCTGCTATTTAGGAAATCCCAATTGGGAAATCGCTACTTTGTGAATGTGAATCATACCAATTGACAAAAAGAAGAACGGTCACTACGATAAATTAGGATTAGCGATTTCAAAATTGCAATTTGGTCAAATTAACAATTTGGAAATCGCTAATCTAAACTTTCATACATCTAGCCCTAAATCACCGTGGACCCTTCCAGCCTTTTGAGATGCCCCATTTTCAACTCACACTACCAGTTACGCCCACCATCTCCTTCCTTATCTCCCAAATGATAAACACAGTGGTGCGAAGGAGGGCTACAAGCTCCATCATAGACTACTGCAGAACCACACATATAGATAATCACTGATACCTGCCAATAGACCCAATTCAGACAAAGACTCACCATTTTTTAAAGTAAAAAATGGCTTCATTTTAGCTGTCTTCCATCCGAAATGAACTCTGTTTTAATAGCGGTCAATGGGAAAAATTCACTCCCTTAATTTTGTTTTCAAAATCTCCCACTTTCCTGTTTTAAAATGTTGGTGTGTATGGATACTTTAAATTCAGAGAATTGTCAACAAACACACAGGTGTGCGGGAAGGAAACATAACTCAACTCCATTGGTTCAATGTGCCAAACTACTACTTTAAATAAACAAAAAATGGCATATGTCATTTTCAAAACGTGTTTTTTCTTTCAGACTTTTTTCCATGTAATCTGATATTTTATCAAGAAATTTGAGAATGTTAAATCCGCTTTGGGTATTAAATCATCTTGGAGATTACCTCAGGCATGGCGCATTCATGGGGAAGCAGACTCCTTAAATATTTTAGTGATGCTTGTGGGAAGAATGATGCATTTATGGACAAGCTTGGTTGCTTTCAGGTTTAGAGGCAGCTACCTCCTTACCACTGCCAATACAGAATTCTGTAGATGTCAAAACCTATATATGCATCGTTTTTCCAATCAATGACGTTTTCTTGGCATTCTGGCAGTTATTGACCTTTTCTTTCATTATAAAATGAGGCGTGCAAATACAAGAAGGCAAAGAAAAAATATGGGCAGTCTAAGTAATTTATGCATGGAATCAAGCAGCTTGCAAGCCCTGTCATACCAGTGTTTTCTCCATGTTCATAAACTACTTAAAATATAATTCCATAAGCTGCCAAGAAGCACCATGTCATAGGAAAAAGTCAGGGATTTTTGTTGCATTTTTATAGTTTTATACAGTGTAATCTCGACCCAAATGTATTGGAGCGTTTTATATGTGCACCAGTTACATTACACAAGGACATTCTTTTCTAGGTCTCACCTGAGACAGCGCTTGCTCTGCATGCGCTCTCGCTTACGTGAGATATTATATACAACAAGGGGCCACTATAACCACCAAGAGCAGCCCATTGCATTGGATGATCACGGCTGAGCCAAATCCAGGCCGCACCAACATGAAGCAGTTAATCTCATGGGCCAGAAATTCAAGTAAAAGAACATGTTTTCCTAAAACCTGCATTTTGGTCACCCCTGGTAGTTTATTCTGGCTCGAAACAGCCTAAGTGATCAAACCTTGGGACTTGTGACTGTCTGTACTGGACTGAGAGTGTCCGAATCCCTCTGGGTCTCTGGTTGTGCCTACAACACTGACAGTCATGTAGTGGTTTCAGTCCCCTAGCTGTCTGCTGTGCCTGCAGACCATACACACGTGCATGGCTGCCAACTGGCTTCATGGCTGAGTGACGCCTGCAGGCAGTTCTGGCTTTTTTAATATATCATTACAATGGCGAGACTGCAAACCCCAGCATGCAGTGTGCTATTGACTTCAAATGCATAGCTGCAGGTATCACACGTGAAAAGGGGCTACCCCTCCCAACCCCAAGAATCTGACTGGTTGTGAAACGCAGACTGAATTCCATTTAGGATACACTGAGGACCAAGGGGCATATTATCAAGGGCCGGCAATAAATATCGCAAAGCGCGCTTAGCGCTTGCATATTTATTGCCAGCTATCGCTGGAATTTATCGCCCGGATAGTGCGTTAGCAACAACGCGCATCGCCGCGGCGATACAAATTCCAGAGATTGTGGGGATATCGCCATTTTCCATGGTGGAAAACGGCGATATCCTAGATGATAGGGCCTGTGGTCTTAGCCACACAATCCACCCCCATGTTAGGTATGCCTTAGTCAGGAATTTAACAGACGTTAAATTCCTGCGTTAAGGCATACTTAACGTGATTTTAACTATCGCTAACCCTCGTTGTCATTATGACGAAGCTGGGTTAGCGATATTTTCCCAAGGGATTCTTGTCAGGCACGCCCCTTTGCATCTCATTAGCGATGCGATGGGAGGCGTGCTGAAAAGGGGCGCTATAGCAGGAAACACGCGCTAGCGTGTCCTTGTTGATAATGCAATAATATTATCGCCGCTTTTCGCCCGAAAACAGGCTCTAAAGTGTTGATGATATTATCGCCACCCCTTGTTGATATGCCCCCAAGTTCTCCCATTTGTTGCAGTGTTTTTACTAACTGAGCAGTGTCTAATCGTACCCTCAAGACCAAACCACTCAACTCACCGGAGGGTCACCCTCTTGCCAATTACAGATTTCACCCTCTAAATAAGGGAAACGCCTCTGCCATACACTTTGGGGCGGCCCACTCAGGGGTCATACCTCACTCTTCACTAGCGAGGCTAGCGAGGCTAGCGAGGCTCAAGTCAAACTGAGCTTTGACTCACAGAAGGCTGGTGACTTGGTCAGGAGGCCCACTTCTCCACATACCGAAATACCAAGGTGGGTAAATTCAGGTATTTGTGTCATTGGATGACCCCACTGACGTCAATGGAAGCAAACAATATTTTGGGTAGTGAAGGTTTGGGGGCAGAGAGAGGGGGGAGGGTGACGTCATTGAGGACTATAGGAAGAACATGGCACGTTGGGATGATGTAAATGATTCCAATGCAGGTGACACCCTACACATGAGGACATTTCAACAAAAGGGATACCTCTCCAACCATCAATCGAAAATCTTTTAACTACACGAGTTCCTTGTATTAACTCAGAGTCTGTTCAATTCATGTACTTTATCTCTTTATACACTTGTATATTTTCCCATGCATTGAATTTAGGCATACACTTCAGATGGATTATATCAATATTTAATCATATGCCATATCCTTTGGCTATATCAAACATTTTCTATTTAAAAAAAACCAGAACAATGGAATAGCATATTGACGCTTTTATATGTCACAAAAAACAATTCATGCATTGTTGAAGACAAGACTTAAACATAAGCGCATCAACAGGTTTGTCTAATTAGTCTGAATAACAAATTGGACATTACACACAAAAATATCAACTTGGACATGTATGGGAACATTTATGGATCTTAATATGTCCTACTGTGCTTTTGAGTGTCGGGCCTATCTACTTTGGCTCCCCGATGCTTATCTATTGCGTGGTGCTGGTGAGGTCAGAGTATGAATATAAAACTCCTTGTCTATGCCAGTTTTCTTGAGCTTAGACTGTCCGTTTTTTAACGCAATATTTCAGAATAATTACTCTTGGCCTCAGTAAAGTGGTGCCGACGCGTTTCAACCTTCGTAATGGGATCATGGGATATTTTGACGGAAGGTCTTCATCAGGGCGGGAGAAACTTTTTATAGGACGCTGCAATTACATAATACAGGACATGGAGGTGTTGTTAGCTATCAGCTAATGTGTATGTGCTATACTATATCTGGTTCTTCTTTATTTTAAATTTTGTACATACTGGAAATTCTTGAGCATGTGATAGATGGCCAACTTTGAGGGAAGTCTGTCAGTGACTTTGTTAATTCTTTTCTCATACATTTTACTCTCTTCTCATCACCTTTATTCTCATGCTGTCTGTGGGTTGCATAGGGGAGGGAAAAACTTCAGAGCTGGTTTCACCTGCATGGCTCACAGTTTATGATCTCTATACACACTTTATACAGTGAATCTCGCATGCTTTATGTGCTCAGACTTGCTTTCTGTGCGGTGCATTGGGATAAGACGGTTTGAATATGCTCTCCAATTTAGTGCCCGACATGCTGGAGGGTCACTTGAGCTGTATGGATGAGGGTTGGAACCGGACTTCCAGATGCGACACAACTCAGAGCTCCACTGTACCCGGAGCAATAGCTGAGGGGGCTGGAGGAAGATGGCTGGGGTGCCGGAGGGTGACTTGAGCTGTATGAATAAAGGCTGGAACCGGATTTCCAGATGTGACACAGCTCTGCACAGCAGCTGAAGAAGTTGGGAGAAGAAGCCTGGAGGCTGAAGGGGTTTGGGTAGGACTTACCATAATGTAGGGCTTCACCTGCACCTATTGTTTAATGCAGTAAATATATGAATGGAAATGGTCATTAGAAAAGCAAACTATTTTCTCTCGGAATTCCAATCACTATATTGCCATGTGTTTCTGCTGTTAAAATATAAGAGAGGATGTGTTAGAGCCTGAACTGTTGGCTTTGGAACTGGGAAACAGGTTTGAGTCTCAGCATTGCCTCAAAATCCTGTGACTCTGGACAAATCACTTAATCTCCTGGTACCCCAAAGAAGAACAAATAAACATATCCATGTGTAATTTAACTGCAGCTCATGTAAAGCACTTCAATACCTTCTGGTCACTTTCATGCAATATAAAACTCCAGAGAAAAATAAAAGGATTCAGTTTGACTTTGGTGCGGAGTTAGTATTTTTTTTTTTATCTAACTCGTGATATATAAAAGCAGTACCATATAAAATGCTTTCCCAGGTTTAAACAGATCAGGCTCTATTTATGGCTTGATGCTTAAAGTATCTCTGCATCAGCATAATGCCCCTTGTTTGCAATAAGGCAATAAATTGTAGGTAATAGCTTTATAGTGACCTCATTTTCCAGTTCTTCGGTCTTACTATCTCAGTTCACCAACAAAGCCCACTTTAATTTTACTTTCCTCTGGATCTTGTAATTTCCACAAAAGGACTCTGTGCTAGCAAGAGCACTGAAAACAACTGATAATAATGCACTAGGACTGGTTCTATGTTTAGCAAAGAGCTTGTGTTGCATGAATGCTTCTGTGGAGTTTAGTAAGACTGTGTGAGAGAGGTGTAGCTGGGCCCTTCCTAAGATCTTAATTATGGTGTGGACGTGTGCAAGCTACACAAGGCAGGTCGGTAATTGCTCATTCTTTCATTCTGTTACATTACATGAACATAACTGACTTGTTCCACACACGAAGGATTGACATGGAATACCCTCCCACTGAGCCTACGACAGACCCAAGACCTGCTGACCTTCAGGAGGATACTCAAGACCTGGCTGTTCGATCAGCAGAACCCCCCCCCCCGTGCCTTGAGACCCTCGCGGGTATGTAGTGCGCTTTACAAATGATTGATTGATTGATTGATTGAAATGTCACACATGCTAAAATCATGAAAATGCCACACATAAGTCAACTGAAAACTTCACAGCAATGTCTGTTACTGAGAACTGCAGTCACGCAGTCTGTCTCCGGTTAGTGCCGTTCCATTTCTGGTGCTTTGCAGCAGTTTTAAGATCTTCTAAGAGTTTCCTGATGCTCAAATGGGTGCAATTTCGGATATTTATATGTCTTCCTCATCTTCATTGCTTGATTTTGCTTGTGAGAAAGTGTCACTCATAGCCGTTTAAATGTCACTCATAATTACTCTGAAATTATGTAAATGTCACACGTAGCAATCTGAAAGTTTGGCATCTGTGTCTATCCATTCTACTGATAAAACATTTTGAAAGATTGTTTGCAGAATGAAAATACTCTCTCATGTGCATGCCATAGACCTTATTCAGGCGGACGACTCCTGATTTTTTAAGCCGAAAATGATTTTATTTTGGCTGTCTCTCGCCCGAAATTGCCTCTCCTTCAATAGATGTCAATGAGGGAGATATATTTTCAGGATTTTTTTTTTTTTATCTCTCACTTTCCTCTTCACAAATGTCGGCATGTATGGGAAATATATTTTCACGTTTATTTTTTTGCAATCTCTCACTTTCCTCTCACAAAATTTCGTAATATCTGCTCATGTTAAGGGAGACATATACTGCCCAAGTTATTTAAATCAGTTTCGGTAGGAAACGTGGCCTGCTTTGATATCACGCCTATAACTTGTTTCGTTTGTCTACAGAATTCGCCGGGAGCGTGTTTAGCATATCGGCGAATGCAATGTACATCACCGGACTAGCGATGGATATATATGTTTTAAGGGGAGGCTTTTTTGAGATTCTCGAGTGACTGCGAGTTTATTTATTGGTTCTGAGTCTCAGTTCCTCTTGACCCCGTGTTCTCTCTATTCAGGGTCTGGGCGCCTATAGACTAGTTTCTTTGAGCAACCCCTCCCCCGCCCGCTCTCGCAGACCTTCCTCGCTGCACGCGCTGTGCCGCACGTAGCCTCATTCCGTAGAAACCAGTGCCGCCTCGAATTGTGACACGTGGTTTCTATGCCTTCCGTCCTTGTGTAACAACTAACAAATTCATCCTATCAGGGAAAGGTGAATTTAGCATTATCGTAAGTGCTGTGGCGAGGACGCTGCTGAAAGAAAAACAAAACAAAAAAAAACACGATGAATATCTGAAAAAAATAAGCATACATGCCAATAGACCCGATTCATACATGCCAACATTTTAGAAGAGAAAAAGGGGGAGATTTTTCAAAAAAAGAATCGCGAGCATTTATTTTCCCCATTGGCGATTACTGAAACAGAGGCTATTTCAGGCAGGAAACCTCAAAAACGAAGCTATTCTTATGCTTCAAAAACCGAGTCTCCCGCGTGCATCGGGTCTATTGGCATGTATGCCCATTCCTGAAATTGCTTCTGCTTCGATAGAAGTCAATGGGGAAAATACATTTCCTCCATTATATATTTTGCCTCTTTCCTCAACCAGAATGTTGGCATTTATGAATAAGCACCATCCTGGGGTCGAAAGTTCAAGGTAATCTTTTCTGACCTTATAGGAAGATGTCTTCATGGAGGTTACTTCAAGTTTCTGTACTTTCCCTGAACAACCTAACTCATTGTGGGAGTGGTAGACTTTTCCATTTAATTATTGATTTGTTTGCCTTGTAAAGAGAGAAATCCATGGAACAGCCTACAGAGCTTTGTGGATTCAGAGCAGAGATTTGCAGTTAGCGCAGTGTGCAAAACAAACGTCACAGCGAGTAAAACAAGCATTTTCAAGGCAATAGGTCTTGCAATTGCGAGATTTTAACCTACTGGCATTGTAAATTATAATGCCTTTTATTTATGTGTTTTTCAAGGTAACACACATATAAAAGGCATTGTCATTTCTAATGCTACTAGCTCAAACTCCCCAAAATGGGAGACCACTTTAATGGTGACCACACCCCTTTTCTTTAGACCATGGGTACTTACAAACTTTCTGTCGGGGGGCCAAAATTACAGTGTGGTTTGAGGCCGAGGGCCGCACCGATTAGGGGCGGGGTCAGTGGGGGGGGGGGGGGGGCGGCGGGCTAAAGTAAAAAAAACTAAAACCATTTCAAAACAGACAATGTGACAATGCTGTATTTCAAAAGCAGATGTAACTACAAAGAACACATTTTGATAATGCATTTTTATTAGCAGACAATGGCAATATTTAGAGGCATTGCATAGCTTCCTACACACTTTGACTGCAATTCCTACACAGTCTCTCTCTCTCTCTCTCTCTCTCTCTCTCTATCTCTGTCAGTCTGTCTCTCTCTCTCTCTGTCAGTCAGTCTCTCTCTCTGTCGGTCAGTCTCTGTCAGTCAGTCTCTCTGCCAGTCAGTCTCTCTCTGTCAGTCTTTCTCTCTGTCAGTCAGTCTCTCTCACTGTGCGTCAGTCTCTCTCAGTCAGTCTCTCTCTCCTAGTCAGTCTCTCTCTTAGTCAGTCAGTCAGACTCTCTCTCTCTCTCTCTCTCTCTGTCAGTCAGTCAGTCTGTCTCTCTCTCTCTCAGTCAGTCAGTCTCTCTCTCTCTGTCAGTCTCGCTCTCTCTGTCAGTCAGTCTTTCTCTCAGTCAGTCTCTCCCTCTCAGTCAGTCAGTCGCTCTCTCTCAGTCAGAAAGTCTCTCTCTACCTCTGTCAGCCAGTTTCTCTCTCAATCAGTCAGTCTCTCTCTCTCTCTCTCTCTCTCTCTCTCAGTCAGTCTCTCTCTCAGTCAGTTAGTCTCTCTTTGTCAATCAGTCTCTCTATCTCTCTGTCAGTCTCAGTTAGTCAGTCTCTCTCTCAATCAGTCAGTCAGTCTCTCTCTACCTCAGTCAGTCTCTCTCTCTCTCTCTCTCTCTCTCTCTCTCTCTCTCTCTCTCTCTCTCTCTCTGTCAGTCAGTCTCTCTCTCTCTCTGTCAGTCAGTCAGTCTCTCTCTCTGTCGGTCCGTCTCTGTCAGTCAGACTCTCTGTCAGTCAGTCTCTCTGTAAGTCAGTCTCTCTCTGTCAGTCTTTATTCTCTGCCAGTCAGTCTCTCTCACTGTCCATCAGTCTCTCTCAGTCACTCAGTCAGTCTCTCTCTCTCCTAGTCAGTCTCTCTCTTAGTCAGTCAGTCAGACTCTCTCTCTCTCTCTGTCAGCCAGTCTCCCTCTCAGTCGATCAGACAGTCTCTCTCTCACTCTGTCAGTCTCTCACTCTCTGTCAGTCTCTATCTCTCAGTCAGTCAGTCTCTCTCTCAGTCAGTCTCTCTCTCAGTCTCCCTCAGTCAGTCAGTCTCTCTTTCGGTCAGTCAGTCTCTCTCTCGGTCAGTCAGTCTCTCTCTTTCTGTCAGTCAATCTCTCTCCCAGTCAGTCTCTCTCTCTCTCACTCTCTCTCTCACTCGGTCAGTCAGTCTCTCTCTCTCAGTCAGTCAGTCAGTCTCTCAGTCAGTCAGTTTCTCTTTGTCAGTCACCCTCTCTCTGTCAGTCAGTCAGTCTCTCTCAGTCAGTCTCTCTCTCAGTCAGTCAGTCTCTCAGTCAGTCAGTCAGTCTCTCTGTCAGTCAGTCAGTCTCTCTCTTAGTCAGTCAGTCTCTCTCTCAGTTAGTCTCTCTCTCTGTTTCTGTCAGTCAGTCTCTCTCCCAGTCAGTCAGTCTCTCCCTCTGTCAGTCAGTCAGTCTGTCTCTCTCTCTCAGTCAGTCAGTCAGTCTCTCTCTCTCTCTGTCAGTCTCACTCTCTCTCTCTGTCAGTCAGTCTTTCTCTCAGTCAGTGTCTCCCTCTCAGTCAGTCAGTCACTCTCTCTCAGTCAGAAAGTCTCTCTCTACCCCTGTCAGACAGTTTCTCTCTCAGTCAGTCAGTCTCTCTTTGTCAGTCAGTCACTCTATCTCTCTGTCAGTCAGTCAGTCTCACTCAGTCAGTCTCTCTCTCTCAGTCAGTCAGTCAGTCAGTCTCTCTCTACCTCAGTCAGTCTCTCTCTCTCTCTCAGTCAGTCAGTCAGTCAGTCTCTCGGTCAGTCAGTCAGTCAGTCTCTCTCTGTCAGCCAGTTTCTCTCTCAATCAGTCAGTCTCTCTGTCAGTCAGTCTCTCTCTCTCTCTCTCTCTCTCAGTCAGTCTCTCTGTCAGTCAGTCAATCTCTCTTTGTCAGGCAGTCTCTCTCTCTCTGTCAGTCAGTCAGTCTCTCTCAGTCAGTCTCTCTCAGTCAGTCAGTCTCACTCTCAGTTAGTCAGTCTCTCTCTTTCTGTCAGTCAGTTTCTCTTTGTTAGTAAGTCTCTCTCTCTCTCTCTCTCTGTCAGTCAGTCAGTCAGTCTCTCTCAATCAGTCTCTCTCTCTCTCAGTCAGTCAGTCTCTCTCCCAGTCAGTCAGTCTCTCTCTCTGTCAGTCAGTCAGTCTCCCTCTTACTCTCTCTCTCTCTCTCTCTGTCTGTCACTCTCTCTCTCTGTCAGTCAGTCTCTCTCTCAGTCAGTCAGTCAGTCTCTCCCTCTCAGTCAGTCAGTTTCTCTCTCTCTCAGTCAGTCAGTCTCTCTCTACCTCAGTCAGTCAGTCTCAATCTCACTCTACCTCAGTCAGTCAGTCAGTCTCTCGGTCAGTCAGTCAGTCTCTCTCTGTCAGCCAGTTTCTCTCCCAGTCAGTCAGTCACTCTGTCAGTCAGTCTCTCTCTCTCTCTCTCTCTCAGTCAGTCAGTCTCTCAGTCAGTCTCTCTCTCTGTCAGTCAGTCTCTCTCTCTCAGTCAGTCTCTCTCTATCAGTCAGTCTCTCAGTCAGTATCCCAGTCAGTCAGTCTCTCGCCTCTCTCTCTCCACTCTCTCTCTCTCTCAACACTCTCTCTCCTCTCTCTCTCCTCTCTCTCTCCACTCTCTCTCTCTCTCTCTCTTTTTGGGGGTTCATGGGTACATTACCTGAAAGGTCCGCGGGCCACCAAGGAAAGCCTGCCGGGCTGCTGGCGGCCCGTGGGCCGTACTATGAGTACCGCAGCTTTAGACGCTGCTCGCCGTATTCAGGTTACAGTGAGCAGCGTCAAAGAAAGGGGCCCGGACAACATTAAAGTGAAAGCACGTATGGGGCGCTCTTACACAAAGTGTAAAAATAAATGAAAGCTTTTGTAGCATGGCCGCTAAAGTGGCCTGTGCTGTGAAGAAAGTAAATAAGTGCTGCCTCTAAAGTGAAAGCAGACCACGCCGTAAATTAAATAAATAAGTGCAGCCGCTACAGTTAAGGAGGACCGCGCTAGAAATGAAAAAACACATGACTAATAACAATATAAAAGGTGGCGCTGTGCTGCAATGTTGTGGGTGGAATAGGGAAGATCATTAAAGAAAATTATGCTCACCGACTAGATAAAGCAGACCGTGTAACAACACAAGAAAAAAGTCCAGTCGTTATGTAAGGTTACAAATGCAGACATGGCGGTAGCAAGGAGGGGCTACTAAGTCTATTCACAAATGAAAAGCGATGATTTAGAAAGGACAGTAACAGGAGCCAATTTAAAAGATCAGCGGTAAATGGGCGGAGCTTCTATGCCATACCTCAATACAGCATGCCTTGCAGAGCAGCGCTTGCTCTGCCCAGGCTCAACCTAATAAACGAAGAGCCAGGTCTTGCATGTGTGGGGCTGGACATCATTACATGATATAAGCGATACATACATTTACAATAGTCACATTTATTTGTCGTAGCCAATGAAAAGAAGCAGAGCATTCTAGAACGTGCAGTCGAACTTAGAAAAAACACAAAGGTTTAGGTTATAAAAGCTGAATTATTCATTAACATTTTGTCATAGCTGACTGAGAGCGCAGCAGAGTTCAAATATACTGAACAACAAGGACGGTTACTGAACATACTAGCTGTATTGCAGACCAGAATGGTGCAGACTGCAGCAAAATCATCCATGTGAGTGCCAAACGACATGAAAAGTATAAATTGGCATTAGCTTTGTACACTAAAATAGGGATATGCAATGAACTTTCAGTGTTGTAAGGGAAAGCGGATATGTAAAAAAGGTAGGCGAGAAAAAGAGATGCCTGGTCAAGTTGAACTTGGCGTGGCTCATCACTTAGTTTATATGAGATGGTTACAATTTTGCAGAGAAAAAAATACAGGGCAAGGAAGTGGGTGTACAGAAGAAAACCTAGAGTAGACGAAACCCACCAAAGCGTGAGGACATGAAGAGCAAGCACCTGCATAGAAGCGGCACACAGACTCTTGAGATTATGCATCAAGATGAATACCTTTTTAAAGTTTCAAATTCTTAGGGTTGATGTGAACAACTGAACTGAACAAAGAGAGCATGCTTGAAGTAAATGGAAGAGTGTTCCACATTACAGTAGCATTGCCAGAGAAAGATATGCAAAGGGCAGTCTTCTTAAAAAGGGGAGTTGAGTGGCACCTGTTTTTGCTTCCTAGAGCACAAGGCCCTCCAGATAAATATGTCCTAGGTAGAGATTATTGTCGTGAGTGCATTTACCCATTAATTTATTCCACAAGCGTATACTGTCAAAGAGATTTAACAATACACTCAACACCAATAAAAGAGAGCAGAGCCTCAAATCACAATAATAACGTGATTATTTTATGTAGCACCCCTGACTGCATTTCTGCCCTTCACAAGGGCTGTAATCAACATTTGTGCCAAATAAGTACAACAGGCATGAACAAGCACTACACAAATGCACAGATTTTTGTGTTGTGTCTCTTTACAACCTGCTTCTTTCTGTGCCTCAGATGTCAGTGCCCCATTTTTAGGACGAGCTTTAGCAACAGCACGCATGCGCTGCTCGCTATGCGAGACTGCTGCGAGGCATGCAGTAGTAGAGTATGGGAGATAAGCTGCCCTGCTCTCCGCCCTATTTTTCATTGACTTCTGTGTTTGTCCTTCGTAAATTCTGTCTTCTGATTGATGATGAGGCTTGTTAGTCCCGTCTTATTATGCCATGTCGTCATTTGTACCCTCCCATGGCTATTGACCCCTTTACTTCGAGTGTTACGCTGTACAGACATGTTATTTAGAGCACTATTTTTATTCTGTGCCTTCTCACCCTCTCCCCTGCCCGCACTCTCATTGCCTGTGCCTTTTCCCCCCTCCCTTCTATTGTCCATGCCTTCTGTCCCCCCCGCCCCCCGCCCGCACTCCCGCTGTCCGTCCCTTCCCACCCCCTGACCCCACCCACCCGCACTCCCGTTTGCAATGCAATAGGTCTTGCGTAAATGCGAGTCCTATTGCATTGCAAATGCTTGTCTTATTGACTATCGCTGTACCTGCAGAGCACCGGCTTAAAAAGAGCTGCGTACATAAAAGCATACTCTGGGGCACTGTGTAAAATATGAAACATCTGTTCGCCAGAAAGTGCGTGAACCCTGCAGCTTCTCAACAATGCCGCCTACTTCCTCTGGCAACATGAAACCAATGAATGAACCCACATCACACAGATGAGGGATGGAGGGGAGCCAGTATGTGTGAAATTGATTCAGTTGTATACATGGATATGTGGGAGTGAAAAATGCCTGGATCATGTTTCTAGTAGGGTTTTGCATTCTTCTTTACAATGCGTGTTTCTTAGTGTATATTTGTATTCTGTGTTTCCATCCTAGCCCTGTTGTTTTGTCTGCCATGCTGTATGTCTTGATATAGAAGGTATTGTTACTGCACACTGTCTCTGCAACAGCACACCAAGCATGTTACGCCTCGCCCTGTTACTTCTACCCATCCTACATACACGAGTGCCCTCCCACAATGCACGTCTGTGCCAGCTTTGACGCTGCTGTGTATGACTGGCTGTAGTGGTTGTACTGTGGAAGCCACCGGTGTGTAGTGTTATTTCAGCCGCTTGCAGTTTAGCTTTTACATGTTATTTATTGTTTATGTAAAGTTGCTTTGTGCATTACCTTTGTATGTAGATTGTGATAAATATATAATAAACTATCGGGCAGTTTCGGCGCAAAGGTTAGTCCAAATGATTAGGACGTACACGACAAAAACTGGCATCATGGACTAATATTTCCTTGCAAGACCGGCAAAAGTAGGAAGCAGACTTGGGGTAGGTCTGTAGGGCAAACTGGCAGTGCCCAGCAGGCTGATCTAACAGGTGAGTGTGTGGGCCATTTTTGGCCTGTTCTAGGTTCTTTTAGGCCGCTTTAACTGTTAGTTTCCTCGACGTTAGCACAGACATTGTCTTCATCAAGCACAGATCTAGGCTATGGAACGGTAGCGTGCAAACAGCTTCTCAGCATGTTACCTTGGCATAGACAGCAATGGTTAAAGGAGGCAGGGTACAGGGTAAAAAGGAAGGGCTGGCACGGTTTACCATTTTCCTCCCTGTATGATTGTGGTGAGTTTACAATTTTCATTTAAGGAAGGTTGAAAGTAAAATGTTCAGTAGGCATAATGTGTACAAGCTGCAGGAGTGCGGTGTTTTCTGTTTTATTGAATGTCCTTGTTTTTTAAATTATGACTAGTTTTTTTTCCCAAACGCGGCGTGCAAAAAAAGTGTTGTATTGTGAGTCATTCGACATGCAGATGGAGAGGGGCTGTGGCCTCCAAGCGGGCGGCATTCGCATAGTTTTGAATAGAAAAATGTGGAGCGGGAGGAGAATTCCTGGGTCCGTGCACTCTCATTGGCCAGTGGACTCTAGAAGCTTGAAAGAGCCCCCGCCCATGCCTTAGCATCTGTTTTCTCCCCCTCCTGCCACCGCCCTACCAGCTCCTCCTCCACAAGAATTTATCACAGATTATTTCAGGTCTCTGCCCTAGTGTCTCTGCACTAAAGCATGTTATCCTTGGTTTTAGAAGCCTGTCACGTAATTGCAACAGTAACTACTAGACCGCCTCATCAGTAATATGTGTATGAATTGAAATTTGATGGTCTGCTTCGCTTTGTTTGTCAATGTGGTTACAGTGCTATGATGATATTTTACTGCAATGGTAGTAATTAACTGTGCTAATTTAATAAACTAAACTAAACTAAACCATGCCTTAGCATGAGACCGAGGGAGTAGCAGTATCCATAGCTGACACGGTGACCCTGACCCCTGCAGAGCCCGGCCCTTCACTGGCCGCCTGGCTGAAATTAGCAGCTGGTTGGCAGGCGAGCTCACGGAAGCTTGTACAACTGTTAAACCTACTTCTGCTATTTGTCACATTTATACTACTGAGAGTGGAGAAGGATTAGAGGCAGAGTTTCGCCTAATTAAGCTAATTAGGAGCCCCCACCTTTCTGAAGCAGTTGCTTGCACCCTGCGTTGGTGTTTGTGCACAATAATGATAAACAATACAGACAATGGATAATTCTCCAACGTAGCATATTTCTACATCTTTTTTTAGTAGTGCTCATGTTTTAGGTACAATAGGGTGCTCGGAGGCTGCATTAGGGCACGTTTACAGTGCCTGATACACAGCATACCAGGCATCATAGCTAGGGTTTAAAAAAAAGTTATTTGGAAGATTATACCTCAAATAAAAGACTCTACACAGTTATTTGTTGGAAGTATGAATTTTGTTGCTTGTTTAATAAAACATCTTTGGGTTAACTTACAGGCGAACAGAGGAATTTAACAATGAGATGATCTAAACTGACTACCCACTTGATTTGATAACCACCAACCAGGAAATGTTTACCATCTGGTGTTATCTTTTTAGAGTTCACCCACATCAGGACCCCATGATCAGGGAAAGTCTAGCTCGCGCTCAAGACAAGTAGCCCCAGGCCAGCCCCACAGTGTTCAGGATTTCAGCTGTCTCGTAGGTGTGGGAGATGATGATGCTTTCATCCCAAGGTCCTGATGTAGAGACTGTTCAGAATATGCCCTGAAGCCCCATCAGTACATATTATTGGAGTCTTCGCTGGACCAGTTACCATCATATCGCTCTGTAGGTCCACCAAGTCTCCTGTGACGCTTACCACTGCCCAGTACTCCCCACCACACCTGTACTATTACTTCTATTAACTGCAAGCCACCTCTTGTTTAGACTTTTTTCAAATGAGATTCATTGAAGCCAGCAACGATGCTCACCCTCTTTCGCACTGCTGCCCCTAATAGTGGTGCGCTCCCTCGTGTCAAGTAGCAAGAACCAATACTGCGTTATGATTGCAGCAGCCGTGATATATGGCTGCCCAACACACTGCAGATCCCACTCATTGAAGTTTCCAATAAGCATTTAATTTTTACGCAATATGCTATTTGGCACCCCTTATTTTCTCCTGATCCTCCACTGTTTTAGGGATCCACCTGTAGCTGAATACATAAAAAGTATCCTCAGGAGCTAATCGTATCAAAGTCAGACATGGCTGCACCATATTATTGTTTTTCTCCTTACAGTTCACCCTTTTGTCAGCCATGATTGTGCTGTAGATAGATATTGCTGTCAGTCAAGATGCATGTCTGATCCTACCTAGCACTATTCTCCATTCGAGGCAAGCTATCGAGAACACCTGTGGTGGTAGGATGCAATTGCTTTGAAATTCGCGAGCACTGATCAGATACACTAAAATTTGATTGCATAAAAATTATTGCCTGTGTTGGGAATTACGTTTGCAACAGGCTGCCTACGTCCCATGTTTTTATTGGCCCACAAGCCAACAGCTTAAATGCAGCAAATTGCACCAATAGTTGCACACAGAAGCTACTCATTGTATAAAGTGTTAGAAGCAAATGTCGCTGCCCCAGTGGGTTGTGACTCACAAGTTCCAGTGACCAACCTCTGAGTTAACAAAGTCCCCCCCTGTTTAAAGTCTACCCATTCCATAGATGCAGAATCTATGAGAGATGGATCTAATCGACCCTTGTATCCCTCCCCAACTGACAGCAAAAGCAGTTTCCAATTTCGGAGAATACTTAAACAATGGATCTTAAAACCATTGCTGTGATCTAATGCTATGTAGTATTTTGAACTCAAATTTGGTTTCTGTAAAGGGGCAAAACTGCATTGAGTATTGACTCAATTATTGTTTACTCATTGTGAGTCACGATGATCTCAAAACATATGTGTTCCCATACCTGACGTGTTCCCCAGTTTGGTGCTTACTTTCCCTCCATGTTAAAGAACAATAGATATTTCAGCACCCAGGCTAATGTGCTGCATAGTTAAATACATATATGGTCCCAAAAGTGAGATCGATTGCATTGCAAA
The DNA here is from genome assembly GCF_964204655.1 of Triturus cristatus. Lineage (NCBI taxonomy): Eukaryota > Metazoa > Chordata > Amphibia > Caudata > Salamandridae > Triturus > Triturus cristatus. The sequence continues at coordinate 321,493,047 of NC_140580.1, read as the reverse complement.
TGCTTGTTTATTTCTGTGCTTGCGGTGCTACCCTGCACAAGCACTAAAAGCTTTGCTAATAACAAAACCAGCAGCACTTCAAGTGTGGTGAGTAAAGAATATGGCACAGCCATCGTAGGCACTGAAAAAGGCATGCTGCACAGAGACATGGTACAAATAGTCTTTGCACATTTGTGCATCCCAATGTTAGTAAAGTAAACAATTGGCCAAAGTAGAAACAATTTCTCAAAAAGAAAACAATAAATAACAGCATTCACAATCCCAATATTGCATCATGCACAGCGAATGCAATTTATTTTCAAAGCATTATTCACTTTAGTTTTGGCAACACAGTTGCTCTTGTGTCTAGAATCAGTTCAAAATATTTGAAGACGCGGTGCTCAGGTGTTGGAAGAGGAAAGGTCAGGGTAAGAAGGGAACAACGTGGATGAGTGAGGGTGGCAGACAGGGGAAAGGTGATGTGACATATATACATCAAATTTTCATGGTGAGACCAATCCGGCCTATCATAGGTCAATAGTTCCAGTTATGACACATAGCATTGATGGACACTGATAATTAATTGATTCCAGTCGTCAGATGCTTGTGCCAATGTAGTGGTCAATGTTTCGACCCCTGGGATATTAAAAGGTAATTCCAGCCTTACACTGTGGTCTTCAGCAGGACTGTGTAGACAGGGAGCACCTAAAAGCAATTGGATATCGTGTATTAGGGAAGGAATATAAAAACGGTTGGTAGTGGATGCTTGTATTAAAGGTAAGAGTTACCTATTCAGGCATTCACCACATTAAATCAGGCTGGGCTGTCAAAGAGAGTGGGCTCAAAAGAGGTCCTATTCAAAGAGTAGACACCCAATCAAAGATATGAGCTGTACCACCACATGGAAACAATGTCTATCCCCATATTGGTAAGAAACTCACTTCATTCTGGGAATGATGCGGCCAAACGTGAGCGCACGAGCAATGGTATTCACACTGTGGGTCGAGCGATCCCTTAAGTGGCAGGAAAAATCTATCAAATAAAGAAAACAACTAGAAAGTGAATGGGTGGTTCCTAAACTGCACCCAAAAAGGTCAGTTGGGACTAAGCCTAAGTAGTACGGGGAGGGAAACCCCAAGTCAAACCTTGCTAGGGATGCTAATAAACCAAATCTATGCTGGAATGGTGTATAAAACAGAGCTGGCAACTAGTCATCATAATTTATGCAGCGAGGTGCACGCATTGATTTTAGATGCAAACAGAGAATGCAGGGTTTACGTGAAAGGATGGAAAAATCACACAATAATGCCGAATTGACCATAGTCCAGGTAACAGTGTAGATTAAAAATCTGACGTTGTACAAACCGACACAGGTTTCCTAAATAACAGAGACACTAAGTACTGCCCCACGGGGATATACAAAAAGTCATTTTCTGGTAGTTGGAAAATGCGTTGTTACTAGAAAAATACAAAAATACAACCGCTCAAATAGCGCTATATTTTAGTAGGTTGTCAACCAACATGAGGGGAGATCATACTTCGTCTTCTTTCCTTCAAAATCTTGACTTTATTGCACCCTGCGCATGCTAAAGACCTGGAAAAAACTGACAGCAAGCATTGACAAATGGAACAGCTTTACTGTTAAACTAATGCATACATACACAGACATGTGCAAATGCCCAGTCTTTATACCATATGGGAAACGGCCACTACAACGCAGCCGTTTCCACGCATAACATTAACCACGCATGCATTACAACGCATGGGTGGTTACCACGAATAGCCTTTACCACGCATACCTTTACTACGAAATACGTAGTAAAGGCATTTGTGGTAAAAGCTATTATTAAAAAAGGGGGCTTGGGGGGGTCTCTCCCCCCCCCCCCCCCCCGAAAAAAACATGCGAAAAAGAAGGGGGCTTGGTGGGGTCTCCCCCCAAAAAAAACTCTCCTGTTTCCGTCTGTAGGAAGGTGGATATCTGACTATGGTTACCCCCAAATTTTTGCCTAGTGTCTAGCTGGTTTTTCGACTTAGTAGGCCTGAGATCCTGCCATTCAGGGTCTCAGCCTGTCTGCTCTCACTCTAAAATGGACTCCATGTACCCTAGGTGCATAACCCATTGGAATTAGATCACCCTGTGAGCCCCTGTACCAGTGTACACTAGGTACCCAGGGCATTGGTGTATCTAAGGCCTACCAGGGGCTGAAGCATGTATTGTGCCACCCCTGGCCTGGCCTAACAAATTTGACACAACTGGCTGATCACTCAGCTGGGGTAATTTGGTGTAACCACCTCTTACTTAGGTGTAGTATACTTATACCTAACCTTAAATGGGACACATGTTAACCTGTAAGTCACTCCTATGGCAGGCCTTAACAATCCTGAAGGCAGAGTGCTTGGTTCCATGTGAGATGGTGCTCTGGCATGAGCTGAGCCTGTCTGCAGTGGTCGGAACAACTTCCTTCTACTGTTTCCAGATATCGTCATACCATATACTCTTAAGTGCATTATGAACCTCGCGGTTAAATGCTATCTTTGGTTTGGCTTTATCAAAACATGTTGAGTAAGGTGTCATACGAATTGGAATACTAACCCCTCGCCAATTCTGGCGACGGGGTTAGCATTCCACCCTTCTAGAGGGACACGACATGTACAGTACCTGAAACCCGGGTAAAACCAGACATAGCCTCAGCTCCACAAAATGGATGCTGCCACCACAGACACAAGTCTGCCCTCCTGCTGCTGGGAGTCCTTCCAGCTTGGGAGGTGTGGACAAAGGGTTTCCTGCCAGGGGAGGTGCGTGCACCACCCCAGACAGGATTTTGTGTATTGGTCAGGTAGGGCTTGAAAGAAACCAGACATGCCTGAGGCTCACAAGGAGCCTCGGTGCATATGCCAGTTCAATCCGGTCCTGGGGCACACCAGTCCCGGGCCTGGGGCGAGCTGGACAAAGGATTGGGGGTGTAACCACCCCCCTTCCTGGTCCCACCCTTAGGGAGGGACCTAGCAGGTAGTCCGGCCCCTAGAATCCGCTTAAAGGTAGGAGCTGTGTCCTAAGACTTTAGACATCCTGGAATCAACTTAACTACAAGAAGAAGACGGGAACTTCGACGCTCTGCCGCACAGAGGACTGAAGCCAATCTCCCCTGTGGTCAGGGAGTGACCACCTTGCTAACGCAAGCACCATCCAGCGAATCAACGTCTGCTTTGCCGCCGCCTCCCGCCGGAGCCCGAGCCCAGAGACTGACAAGACCTGGACCTCCAGACCTCTCACCGCCCAATCCACAGTCCCTGAAAAAGAGGAACCCGTGGAGGCACCGAGACACGTGGAGCCAGCCATCTTGAAAAGACCACGACAAGCTGCAAGCGCGATAACCGAGGCTCCCTCCAAGTTGTGCTTTGGGTCCTGAGAAGCCCAACATCCGAGCAGCATCTGCACCAAAGGTGAGCCCTCCAGCATCTCCACGATCTGCGTGGGGCCCCTCTGCATTTTGCCACTCGACGCGCCTAACCGGTTGCTGGCCCGCTGGCTAGTGGCCATCTTGGCGACGAACTTCAAGAACTACACCACTGGTCTGGTTGCTCCAGACTGGCCCTTGCTCCCCTCCAAAGGAGCAGTCCCTCTGACCTTGCTGGTCAGAACCATCAGCTTATTTCGTTTTCCACAACAATTGCTTTTGCCAAGGCTTGTTTGCTTCGATCAAGTCGCCGACACTGCCGACAGCGAGAGCCTGCGTGGGACAGCTCGTGAACCGACTCCTGGACGTCCTCGACCTTCAGGGACCACGTGGCTGCAGAGACAAGCTGCACCTTTCCTCCTGTTTGCACCCGACATCGCCTGGTACCCAACTGGTGCCACGCTGGTCACTGGCTAGTGACTGTGAACACTGTCCCCTCTGCTTACAGGTCTTCTACAACTGCGATCCACTCTTGGATCCACCGCATCTCTTCAGGACCGGCCGCCTGCAGCATCTTTGTCTTCAGGCTCCATTGAACATATAGAAGAAACCCGACGCACTTCGAGACCTATGCACCCGCTTCCTGTGGGTGAGGTAAAGCTGGCACTCCGGTGCCCAAGTGTAGAGTATCATCTCTAGTGTCTGTGTTTCCAATCTTGAGTTCATAGTCCATCCGGAAGAACCTTTTTGCAGTAACTTTGTAACTTTTACGCACCCATTGAAAACCTATGGGAGCCCGCGTGTGACTGTTTGCTCTGCACACGCAACCCGTGGACCTCCTGGTCACTAACTAAAGTTAGCTCCTTGTAGGCCCAGCGATTCTAGAGGCCCTAGGCCTTTTCCCTTTTCTGTTCGTGGTACTTATACCACTATTTTAGTATATGGTTCGAGTGACCACCAGGGCCTATCCATATAAAGTGCAACTTCTGTGTATTCTAACGTATTCTTGTTTAACGATTTGTGCTCCTGTGCTCATAAAGAGTCTAGGGGATACTTTGAGAAATAAATACATATATATTTTCAATATATATCTGTGTGGTGTCCTTTCATTGGTATAAAGGGGGGTTACATTTGGTAAAACAGCCTGCTTAACACGCTTTAACGAGTTTAGCCTCAAAGACTGCTTAGCCTACGCTACCACTAGGGCAGCTAGTCCGAAAAGGTTGACTTACAACCACACCATAAGGGTTGCTTGGCATGGTACAAGGTGGGCACTTTAACTAGTGAACATCATATACCAGGCCAACTTCTCACATTGGTGAGCAGCGGTTGGATTTGAGCTTGCTGTGTTTTACCATTGTAATCTCTTGGTTACCAATTGAAAGATCACATAGGTACCTGTAGGTACATATAAAACAAGATTAGATATACTTAAGTTCTACTGAACTTAGTTGTTGTAGAGCAAAGGGAGTAGCACACCCTGACTACAAATACTAGATAGGTTTAGTAGGCAAACCCAAGTGTAGGTAGATTGCAACACATCCACCCACACTTAAGAGCAATGGCTGGGGCAGAGGGGTCCAATGTACCCATCTCTGTTGAGAGTGACCCCCAGAGGGCACCATCCATCTTTGCTACCCTAAACCAAAATGAGCTCAGGTAGTTGGCAAATATCAGGGGCCTTAAACAGCCCAAGAATCCTACTTCTGCTGAACTCAGAGAGCTTTTACAGGCTGATGAAGATCAGAAAGCTCTCAGGAAAGCCTCCCAGTTAGGCCCCTTAGGGACAGGAACAGGAGGCCCCCCTTCTGAAGATGCTACTGAAGTACCCCTTTCCAATAGCCATCCCTTAGATGAGAATCATAATACAGAGGAGGAAAGTGGTGGGGATACAGAAGGTAGTGAGGATGAAGGGAGAACTAGCCCAGTGCCAAGTGTTATACGTGGCCCAGCTAACTTAAGGCTATTGGGGACTGACAATGGGATCATCCCATTGGATCTCCCCAGTGGACTTAACCAGGGGTCTGGGAGGCAAAGGAATCACTCAGGTGAATCTAATGCTTCTCATACCTCTAGAGGCTCTCAAGGTCACTCCAGGAGAAGGATGACCACCCCTCAGAGGAGGGAGCATGAGGCCAGAATGCAAGAAGCCCAGCTGAGGATCAGGAAGCAGGAGCTAGAAGTAGCTCTGATGGAAGAGAAACTGAGCAAGGCTAGGCAGCATAAAGAGAGTGGGTCTATACCCACTGGTGGCAGCATTGTCCCTAAGGACAAAGATAGGGTCTTTGATAATAGGAACCTGTCCAAGGTTGTGCCCCCCTACAAAAGTGGGGATGACATCCACAAATGGATGACTGCTCTTGAGAGAGCCTGCAAAGTGCAGCAGGTTCCTGAAGACCAGTGGGCAGCAATCCTATGGCTCTCCTTTGAGGGGAGAGGCAGAGATAGACTCCTCACTGTTAGAGAAGAGGATGTCAGAAATTACAGAGTCCTGAAGAGTGTCCTAGTTGATGGGTTAGGCTTAACCACTGAACAGTACAGGTTAATGTTCAGAGATACCCAGAAGACACAGACTCAGGACTGGTCTGAATATGTGGAATGTGCCACTAAGGCTTTGGAGGGTTGGTTGCTGGGAAGTAAGGTGTCTGATTATACAGGATTGTACAATTTGATGATGAGAGAGCAGATTTTAATTAATTGTCAAAACCAGCTTCTCCATCAACACCTGGTAGACTCAGATTTGACCTCTCCCCAAGAATTGGGAAAGAGGGCAAATAAATGGGTCAGGACCAGGATCAGGCCTAAAAACCAGGGTGGTGACCAAAATAAAGATACCACCAAGCCTCAAGAGAAGGGTGGGGATAAAGCAAAAGAGAAATCTTCCTCAGGACTCCAAAACTCCACACAGGGTGGTGGGTCCCAAGCTCCCTCCTCTACCACAGCTAAAAAGCCTTACTGCCATGAGTGTAAAACTCCTGGGCATTGGAAAACTGACAGCAGTTGCCCAAAGGCTAAAAACAAAACTGTTCCTCCAATTACTCCTGTCACACCACCTATTACTGTCAGCAGTAATCCCCCAGGTGGTGGGAGTGCCCTCAGAAATCTGGGTGGGTTCACTTGGGGAACACAGGGGGACCCTGGCTTAGCCAATTCCCCTACAGCAACTAATCTTGTCTGTGATGGTGGCATGGGGTTTGCCAACTTCACTGCCTGTCCCAACACTTTGGGTAGGTACAGAAAGGAGCCCTACATCAATGGTACAAGAGCTGAGGCCTACAGAGACACTGGAGCTAGCATCACTATGGTGGCCCATTGGCTAGTTCCCTCTGAGCAGCTTTTGCCTGGTTTCTCCTACCAGGTAACTAACATTGATGGCAAACAGAACAGTCATCCCATGGCAGAGGTATGTCTCAGCTGGGGAGGTGTCACTGGCCCTAAAAGGGTGGCAGTGTCCCGACCTTGCCTGTAGACTGCTTACTGGGGAATGACTTAGAACTCTCAGCTTGGGCTGGAGTTGAACAAGACACCCATTCTAAAATGGTAGGCCTTTCACAAAAGGGTAGTGGGGTTGTGCCATTCACAACCCCTGTCCAAATAGATTTCCTCCCTGGAAAGGTTGGAAGGGCAGTGGTAGCCACAGCCCAGGCACAGACAGACTTCCCTGTAGAGACTGGCAGAGCTGTGACAGTCACAGCTCAAAAACAAACTGAGTGCCTCCCTGAAAAGGTTGGCAAGGCTGTAATGGTCTCAGCCTATAATCAGACTGACATAGGTGTAGTGAAGCCTGAAACTATGGATCACTCCACACAAACAGAGAGTAGTGGGGAGGAAGAAAAGTCTCCCTCTCCCCAGACATTAGGAAAAGGTCAGCCTCCTCAGGGATCTGACCTCACCCCTTGTGAAGGAACTGCCCCAGAGGTAGCCAGGCCTGGCCTGGCAGAGCCTCTGATGTCATTGGCCCCTTCCAAGGTGGGACCCAGTCTGGTGCAGGTAGCCTGCCTCTCTCTACCCTGCCTCAGTCAGCCCAGGGCTGCAGAGGTCAGGGAGGCCAGTGGACCCCCATCAAAAGAATGAGGATTGCCTGGCTAGTAGCCCTAGTCAGGTGATGGGTAAAAACATTCCTGAGGGATCTCCTTTACAGGTAGTTAGGGACCTCCCCCAGAGGGATTCTGTTGGGCACAGGCAAACATGGGACCTTAGGGCCCCAAACCTGACCTGTCCCTCCAGTAAGCCCACAAAAGGGACCCAGCCTCCAGCTTTAGGTAGCCAGAGGCTGACCCTGAGAGCACAGTGCAACTCAGTTAAGGAAAGAAAGGCATCCATGGTGGAGGATGATGATTGGAGGAAGCTGAGGCCTCCCTTTGAGGACACTCACTTCAGTACTCCATCTCAACACCAGCCTTTTACTTTGCCAAGACACACCAAAGGTAGAGATTCCCTATGGTGGAGACCCTCTGATACCCTTAGGGTGAGGGATTGCTTAGTGGACCATGAGACAGGGGGTAACCATGCCAGTGCTGGTTCCTCCTTATATGGTCACTTGGGCAATATAGGCTTACCTGGTCAAGGTCAGCCTTATCTCCCTTCGTTTGGGGGGGGGGGGTTGTGTAGGAAGGTGGATATCTGACTATGGTTACCCCCAAATTTTTGCCTAGTGTCTAGCTGGTTTTTCGACTTAGTAGGCCTGAGATCCTGCCATTCAGGGTCTCAGCCTGTCTGCTCTCACTCTAAAATGGACTCCATGTACCCTAGGTGCATAACCCATTGGAATTAGATCACCCTGTGAGCCCCTGTACCAGTGTACACTAGGTACCCAGGGCATTGGTGTATCTAAGGCCTACCAGGGGCTGAAGCATGTATTGTGCCACCCCTGGCCTGGCCTAACAAATTTGACACAACTGGCTGATCACTCAGCTGGGGTAAGTTGGTGTAACCACCTCTTACTCAGGTGTAGTATACCTATACCTAACTTTAAATGGGACACATGTTAACCTGTAAGTCACTCCTATGGCAGGCCTTAACAATCCTGAAGGCAGAGTGCTTGGTTCCATGTGAGATGGTGCTCTGGCATGAGCTGAGCCTGTCTGCAGTGGTCGGAACAACTTCCTTCTACTGTTTCCAGATATCGTCATACCATATACTCTTAAGTGCATTATGAACCTCGCGGTTAAATGCTATCTTTGGTTTGGCTTTATCAAAACATGTTGAGTAAGGTGTCATACGAATTGGAATACTAACCCCTCGCCAATTCTGGCGACGGGGTTAGCATTCCACCCTTCTAGAGGGACACGACATGTACAGTACCTGAAACCCGGGTAAAATCAGACATAGCCTCAGCTCCACAAAATGGATGCTGCCACCAGAGACACAAGTCTGCCCTCCTGCTGCTGGGAGTCCTTCCAGCTTGGGAGGTGTGGACAAAGGGTTTCCTGCCAGGGGAGGTGCGTGCACCACCCCAGACAGGATTTTGTGTATTGGTCAGGTAGGGCTTGAAAGAAACCAGACATGCCTGAGGCTCACAAGGAGCCTCGGTGCATATGCCAGTTCAATCCGGTCCTGGGGCACACCAGTCCCGGGCCTGGGGCGAGCTGGACAAAGGATTGGGGGTGTAACCACCCCCCTTCCTGGTCCCACCCTTAGGGAGAGACCTAGCAGGTAGTCCGGCCCCTAGAATCCGCTTAAAGGTAGGAGCTGTGTCCTAAGACTTTAGACATCCTGGAATCAACTTAACTACAAGAAGAAGACGGGAACTTCGACGCTCTGCCGCACAGAGGACTGAAGCCAATCTCCCCTGTGGTCAGGGAGTGACCACCTTGCTAACGCAAGCACCATCCAGCGAATCAATGTCTGCTTTGCTGCCGCCTCCCGCCGGAGCCTGAGCCCAGAGACTGACAAGACCTGGACCTCCAGACCTCTCACCGCCCGATCCACAGTCCCTGAAAAAGAGGAACCCGTGGAGGCACCAAGACACGTGGAGCCAGCCATCTTGAAAAGACCACGACAAGCTGCAAGCGCGACAACCGAGGCTCCCTCCAAGTTGTGCTTTGGGTCCTGAGAAGCCCAACATCCGAGCAGCATCTGCACCAAAGGTGAGCCCTCCAGCATCTCCACGATCTGCGTGGGGCCCCTCTGCATTTTGCCACTCGACGCGCCTAACCGGTTGCTGGCCCGCTGGCTAGTGGCCATCTTGGCGACGAACTTCAAGAACTACACCACTGGTCTGGTTGCTCCAGACTGGCCCTTGCTCCCCTCCAAAGGAGCAGTCCCTCTGACCTTGTTGGTCAGAACCATCAGCTTATTTCGTTTTCCACAACAATTGCTTTTGCCAAGGCTTGTTTGCTTCGATCAAGTCGCCGACACCGCCGACAGCGAGAGCCTGCGTGGGACAGCTCGTGAACCGACTCCTGGACGTCGTTGACCTTCAGGGACCACGTGGCTGCAGAGACAAGCTGCACCTTTCCTCCTGTTTGCACCCGACATCGCCTGGTACCCAACTGGTGCCACGCTGGTCACTGGCTAGTGACTGTGAACACTGTCCCCTCTGCTTACAGGTCTTCTCCAACTCCGATCCACTCTTGGATCCACCGCATCTCTTCCGGACCGGCCGCCTGCAGCATCTTTGTCTTCAGGCTCCATTGAACATATAGAAGAAACCCGACGCACTTCGAGACCTATGCACCCGCTTCCTGTGGGTGAGGTAAAGCTGGCACTCCGGTGCCCAAGTGTAGAGTATCATCTCTAGTGTCTGTGTTTCCAATCTTGAGTTCATAGTCCATCCGGAAGAACCTTTTTGCAGTAACTTTGTAACTTTTACGCACCCATTGAAAACCTATGGGAGCCCGCGTGTGACTGTTTGCTCTGCACACGCAACCCGTGGACCTCCTGGTCACTAACTAAAGTTAGCTCCTTGTAGGCCCAGCGATTCTAGAGGCCCTAGGCCTTTTCCCTTTTCTGTTCGTGGTACTTATACCACTATTTTAGTATATGGTTCGAGTGGCCACCAGGGCCTATCCATATAAAGTGCAACTTCTGTGTATTCTAACGTATTCTTGTTTAACGATTTGTGCTCCTGTGCTCATAAAGAGTCTAGGGGATACTTTGAGAAATAAATACATATATATTTTCAATATATATCTGTGTGGTGTCCTTTCATTGATGAAGGGGGGTTACATTTGGTAAAACAGCCTGCTTAACACGCTTTAACGAGTTTAGCCTCAAAGACTGCTTAGCCTACGCTACCACTAGGGCAGCTAGTCCGAAAAGGTTGACTTACAACCACACCATAAGGGTTGCTTGGCATGGTACAAGGTGGGCACTTTAACTAGTGAACATCATATACCAGGCCAACTTCTCACACCGTCGCAATGTGGAGGCAATCGGCGTCGTTAGAGGAAACGGAAAGACACTTCTGCTTCCTCTTTACGACGTGCAACGTCACAACGGAAGAGCTTGAAGAGGAGAGGTCGAGGAAAGGTAAGTGGGATTTTCGTTTTTAAAAATAAAAATGTAAGGGATGAGGGGGTTGTGAAGAGATGGGGTAAATTATTAGGGTTAAGGAGAGGGGTATTTGATAAAAGGGTTTGTGGGTGGGAATCGGTGGCAGTTTATAGAACTGGGGCAGGGATCAGAGATAACCTTTACCAAAAAATGCCATTAACATGCATAGATTTACAACGAAAATCGTTGTAAAAATATGCGTGGTAAAGGCATATTCGTTGTAGAGGTAATGCGTAGTAATTGCATTCGCGTTGTAACGCATGTGTGGTAAAGGCATGCGTTGCAACGGAATGCATTGTATCATCATAAAACCATACCATATCTCTGTTAAGTCTGCCATTTTCTGTGTTTCCGGTGTTTTCCTCTTTGCAGTACAAATTGAAATCTCCCAGGAAAATCTGATCACAATAGGAGGTAAGCAAATGATTAATATAATAAAGGAAACCTCTATAAAACAATTTTTGCTGCCAGGTTGGTGGTATAAAACGTTTAGCCTCTGTGGTTTAGGTGCTGTGCTTATCAACTCCCAAGTAAGGTATTGGAAAGAAGAGGAGTTTAGTTGCTCAGCTTACAATTAATCAATTCTTGTAGATACAGACTTTCACCCCCACTTAGCAGTTTATTATTTTATGAAGGTGAAGGATGTTGTATTCATGTAGTAAGAATGTTGTATGTACCAACAGCATAACAAGATTTCATTGAGTGCTCTAGCATCATGGTCAAAGTCTTGGATGAAGGCAGAGATTAATATTTCATTAGAATATTGGGATGTTGCGAGCTCCTTTGAAGACAATGGAGTAGCTCTGGGCTTAAATGGCTAGTAAAAGGCCGGAGTCCAACATTCCGATGTTTGTCTTCACATTTCTCCCTTTTTAATTTAGAACATTCTACCCTTAATGGGTGGAATGTTCTAATAGCTTTATAGCCCTTCTGTCTCGGGCTTTACTCAGTAGCGGCTCCTCGAGGGAGTGCTGTGGGGCGGTGAGGCGGGGGAGGGGCAGAGTGGGGGGTAGTAAACTCCGGCATACGGCCGAACGGAGTTAAGTAAGTAAATAACGAAAACGAATTTCATTGCGCGCGCTGAAATGCAGCGACCCACAATGTAATTTGTTTTATTTATTTACTAATCTCCATTTGGCCGTATGCCGGAGTTTATTAGCCCCCACCCTGCCCCTTCCCCACCCCACCCCACCGCCCCACAGCACTCTCTCGAGGAGCAGCCACTGGCTATACCGATTGTTGAAGGCCCTCTCAATTGCCATAGGCCCTTGCCTGCAGCTCTGGCCTATAACACGGGTTCATGGCCTTTCACAACCAGTATAGCTGGTTATTAAAGGCTCATAGGGCCTATTAGGGTGTATCAGAGACTGCTGATCTATAGTTTAGGAGGATAGCATGGATGCGATGTGTAAGAGATTGGTCACTGGGATTGAAGTTGATGTGATTATTAGGAGATGGGTCATTGCATTGAAAGAAGGTGATTCTTCTGAGGTTGCCAAGCAGATTGATTTTGATTATGTTTAGGAAGTCTACTTCTGGAGATAATAGTAATAAGATTTGTTGGCTATATGTGATCATAGAGTATTCAGTGCCTGGGGTGCATACGGGGAATGTGTATGGAAGAATGCTCTGAAGCATTGGGGTTGATGTGCATGTTGGGCTCTTGAGAAGTAGGTGTTTTGATGGAGATGTAACAAAGAGATGGGGTGTGTGCAGGGGCATGACATTTTTAAAGAAATCTAGTTGTCCAAAGAACAAAATTCTCCTGAAACCTACATGTCATGTAAGAAAGGCTATTTGGTCTGCTTATGCCCTAATTTATTTAGGTGGGTTGGAACACACTCACAATAGCAGTTTGTTTTGTTTTATTGAAGACGGTAACCAAAATTAATGCTGTGCAATAATTATGCTAAATTAAAGCTGTTTTTAAATGTTAGCTTTTGAAATCAATATCTACAGAAATCAAGCTGAAGATGCATTATTTGGGGGGACCTATTAAATTAGTAATGGAACACATACACACACAGAGTGAACCTGTTACCATAAATTAAGCACATTATCTGCTGCGGTACATTAATCCACTTAGATTTCTCAGTTAGTTTAGAATGTGTGATCTGCAGGAATACACCCTGATCTCTGCTGTAGCTGTACATACTCACATTTCTTTTGAGTGGAAAAGGACCTGTGAATAGCAAGCTAAACATGTATCTCTTCAGTCATGTATTAACTCAATGAATTAGCTTGAGGATGAGACTCGATGGACTGCAGGTTACACATGGAACTTTGCAATAGGCACTTCCCATATGGCATCTCTCTTAAAATGTTTACCTGCAATATAAAGAGGTTGTTTGTTTATTAAAATAACAGTTCCACGCTTTAGCCTTGCACCTCTCAGGTTATGTCAATAGGGTTCTCAGAAGGCACAGCAACACTTGTCAAAGCTTCTTGGTGACAGAAGAAGGAGAGACCATATCAGCCTTAACTTCCACGGTAGTACACCTTTCTGTTTCTTGTAAATAATATTTTGTTATTCTACCTCTCTTTTCTGGTAGTTTTATGTCAACTGAGCTCCCATACTGTGCATTAAGAGCTGCTAATGATTAGGGAAAATCAACTACAGAATAATGCCTAAACCTCTACCTTTTAGTTTCCAAATAACCGGTAGCCCAACCTTGCGCCCTTTTTTGGGGCTTTATGGATCACACCTCAGCATTTGACCGGGTAAACCGTAAGAAACTGTGGACTTTACTTGGTTACCTGGGTGTCGAGCCCGCTATTGTAACTCTATTAATGACCCTTCATGCCCATACTACAGCTGCAGTCAGATAGTCACACGAAGGGGGGCTTACTGACTATTTTAATTGCACTAGAGGGGTGCACCAAGGGTGTATATTAGCCCCTGTTTTATTCACGGTATATATTAACGGCTTCGAATCTGCCCTGATATCACTACAGAATGAATGCCCTAGAGTGGGCAGGAAAGCAGTACCAGTCCTATTATATGCCAATGACGCGGTACTGATGGCACACACACCGATGGGCCTTCAGGCCCTGATCAATGGATTTGTTTCCTTTATGAATGATCTGGAACTGCCGGACAACTTCACAAAATCATATATTTTGGAAGTTGGCTCTCGGGCGAATGAATCTAAGACTTTCAAGGCAGGAGCCCACACTTTAGCTATGGTCCCGGCTTTCCCTTATTTTGGAATTTTATTTGATGCAAAATTGAACTGGAAACATCTGTTGGGGGGGGGGGGAGTTAGGAGACTTGAATAAATCCATGGGTGCCATCGCTAATTACGCCCATAGATTAGGCACCAGGTCTCGGGGGGAATGGGGGGGCGGGTGATTCTAAAGTTTTACCAGTCCCTCTGCATCTCCAAGTTCCTGTACTGAAGCGAGGTCTGGGGGTAACCTGCGGCTAACAAACCACAGACTGCGCAAAACAAGTTCTTGAGACGAATCCTGAAAGTCCCCAAGGGGACCCTCTCGTTTTCCGTACACGAAGAATTAGGAGTTAACTATATAGCTGACATGGTGGCAGAAGGCCTTTGTTGTGTTGGGTGAAGATCTGGTCTAGCAATCAGGCAGAATTTAACCGTTTGATCATTTTAGATTGCCTATCACTAGACCACCCACTCCCCTGGTTACGGTACGTTAAAGAGTCCCTCACGGCCCTAGGCAGGGCAGATATTTTCCTCAAATACAACACAGTGAAGCCCCAGGATCTGAAAATAGTAAAGGAGTAAAGGTTTGGTCAGTTGAAAAATATGCTATGGCTCTCGGTGAAAATAATGAGCTTATCAAACCAGTGGTGAGAGGGCACGTTCTTTTAAAATCAGTCCAGGGTAGAGAGAAATACCTCTCTACTTCTGATAGATTTTTAATAACTAATTTTTTATTTAATCAGCTCTATCACCTCCTGGCATCCCCGGGTGGCTGTGTTTTACATGCAGAGAAGAGAGGTCCCTGTTGCTGCGACGATAGGTCTCCAAAGGATACCCTACATTTTGCCATCCTATGTAAATATTTTACTCACCCCAAGAGAATGTTCATCAAGGTGCTTTTAAAAGCTATGAGATGTAGACAAGCCCATGTCACGCTAATGAATTTGCAGCTTTTGCCCGTTTTGGTAGTCATAAATTTCTTGGGAGCAGCACTCAGATTCAGAAATTCCAGATGCGAGTGATGGCTGCATGGACCCTGCGATTTTGCACAATACTTTTAATTCATTTTAACTGTAACGATGATGTGTTTGATAGCTGTTTTTTTAATCTTTTATGGTTGAGATTAGTTTTGAATAAAGACTATGTGATCATGAATACTATAGGCTTTCCAATTACCTCTCATTACTCACCTTGTCTCGATTTTCTGTATTTTTCTGTACTCTAGTTTCACACACCCACTACACGAACAATTTTATATATCCTATGTACTGAAATAAAGTTTCAGATGCGCCTACTAACATAACAAGCATTGGCATAGCCAATAGGTCTCGCTTTTGGGACCTTATAAGTATTTAGTTATGCAGCACAATATCCTTGGTGCAACAACATCAACTGTTGCATGGCTAAACATTTATAAGGTCCCAAAAGTGAGACCTATTGGCTCTGCAGATTTATTTTTAAACCCAGAAGATGATTAAGAATTTATAAAAAAAACTTAAATGGCTGTAGACCTCACACTTTTGTGTTCTAGATGCGTTTGGAATCTTTTTTTTTTTTACTATATGAAGAGCTTTAATTTGATTTTGATAAAAGTCCAAAGGAAGAATGAAATGCACGAACAAGACCAGTCTGGACTGACCACTTGTGTTTCCTAAAGAATTAAATGTAATTCTTCCTGCTTTGAAACAGAACTTCGTACATAATCAATGAACTAACCATAATTCTCCATTTAAATGTCCCGTGGAAGAGACCAGTCTGTAAATGTGGCGTCCTGCACATCCATATACCGTAACCAAAATCATAACGAAACATGAGTGTCACAAGGCGAGTCAATGCACAAATCACTGAGCTCTGCTGCTGGAGGTCAACTGAAACTTGTAGGGTCAGCTCTTCTGGCACTGCTCTGTACTTGATGTTATTCCATCGGCAGATGGTCCTATCCCTTGCTGTACACGGGGCGTCCACTTCAGAATATTCCCCTCACTCCCTCAAGGGGGCGACCTGTGCTGCAACAAATAAGCAGTCGGGGGCTCTGTAGACTGACTGAGGCTTCTCGTCTTTTAGAGATGGCTGGTGGTACCGGATGTGCACAGGGATGTCCGCTCAAAAGCATTCAGCACAAGTAAATGGGTCCGGTTTGGCGAAACATAAATATTCTGCAGCTTCACCATCTACCATGTCTGTGATGATAGCCTCAGTAATGTTGTGCTCCTGCAGAGAAGACAGCTGATAAGGGGTCCATGTACAACCCAGAGGGAACCTTTTCCTGAAACGTAATTTAGCAATTTTCCGCATGCTCACATAATCCAATGACTTTCACTTGAGTAACCAGGACTCTGTGAAATCCTTCATTGCGAATCTCGCGCGTCACAGTGACCTCGGGACAAGTCGTCCAAATGTCTTAAATGGAATGTGATGTTAAACAAAAGAACAATATTGAACCCATGGTTGGGGATTCCGTCCATGGTGTCATTTCTCTACGCCTTCATCTAATAGAGCGGTACTAATCCACATTGGTATTAGATTTCTGGATAGAAAGGAAAATACGTCATTGGATCTCTTGTACGCTTTCATTTACTGTTCTACAATCTGAGCCACCCGCTATAATCTGTTTTCTTTTAAAACTCCTTATGTGTGGCGATTTGCCTGTGGAAAACGGCCTCAATGTTCCCCCACTTGGAAATAACGACAGAGATGGTAATTTCTTTCTGGTTGTTTTTAATAAACACAGAAGTGTTTATTAACCCTGTTATTTTAAATTATAAAATCATGTGGCCGAGTGGTGGAGTAATTTGTATAATAACTAAATTTTTTTGTTTGATGGAAGTGCTCAGTTAAAAGTATGCCTCGTGGCTGTGAGCCGGGTCGAGTTCTTGAGCAGAGGCGGGCAAGTATGAAAATAAACAAAAGAAAGGCTTGTGAAGCGTGCCAACGGATGCGGCACTAATGAAGCCCAAACACACAAACACTTAAGGAAAATACATGCTGAGCCAGCAACGAGCCAAAAGCATAATAAAGAAAACAAGCGCGCGCTTTATAAAATCATGTGGCCAAGTGGTGGAGTAATTTGTACAACAACTCAATTTTTTTGTTTGATGGAAGTGCTCAGTTAAAAGTATGCCTCGTGGCTGTGAGCTGGGTCGAGTTCCTGAGCAGAGGTGGGCAAGTATGAAAATAAACAAAAGAAAGGCTTGTGAATCACGCCGACGGATGCGTCACTAATGAAGCCCAAACACACAAACACTTAAGGAAAATACGTGCTGAGCCAGCTACGAGCCAAAAGCATAATAAAGAAAACAAGCGAGTGCTCGCGCTGCAACTTAAAAAAAACTAAAACAAGACGTGCGGCCGCGAGCCGCGCTCTGTGGCGGGGGAGGGGCTGTTAACTGAGAGGGGTAGCATGAGGTAAGCCTGCGAGTGGTGCGCGTGGCAAAGGAAAGCCATAAAGGAAAGCCAGATGGCACTTGATCGGGCGCTGAAAGCTGGCGGCTGTGCGCGTGCTGGCGTGCTTAACCGCAAGCGCTAGACCAGTAAAAGCATGTGGCAGCACTTTTAAAAGCCACTTACTAAATGTCTCGCAGAGCAGCGCATGCGCTGGCTCAGGCGAGACCTAAAAAAGCTGCTTTCTATAGTGCTGTTCTGCTCTTCTGAATAGGGTTCACTCTATTTTAAATGCCTTATATAAAATAGCTGCAACTCTGAGGTCACATGTGCACACGTGGACTACAACAATTGCATCAGACTACAAAGCTATCTTACCGCCATTGAAATCTGCAACTTCCATGTGTCATACATATCTCTGCAGCAGATACTCAACCATCGGAATTATCAGACTGGAACTGGTGCTTGTCACCTGCTTGTAACTCAGTTTCTGTGTCAACTGGAAAATCTTATCAATGTTTAATTGTACAATTCACAGACATCCCCATAAAATCTTAGTAGACAATCTCCCTTGTGCTGGTTGAAAGTAAACTAGAAGTGTGCCTCGCTCAGTGATTGTAGGGACAAGTCTATGATCTGGTGCTAAGACTATTCTTCAAAACTAATGGTCTATGAAGCTCAAATTAGGTTTGCTGACACTCAGAACAGATCAGCAGCACATCCTGCTCCGCTACATAATTGTTTAACATCATTACAGGGCTAAAATGGTCCCATGCAACTTCAGAAGCCTGCATACCATTTGAAGTAATCTGCATCGAGTTATCAGTTTTATCATGTCCAAAGAATCAAAATGATTAAAGGACATTTCTCAAGAGCAGGGGTTTGTAACCTTATGTTCAGTGAAACTCATGCAGGCTACTAATAATATCAGTATTGTAATAGTGACCATATTGGAAAAGATGACATTAGCGCCACCATATGCAAGATTACCAGTAATGATCACCTCAGTGGAGTAGGCAGGGTTGCAAGCAGTAATGTAAAAAGGCTTTGGCATTTTGGAATTCCTCTATGCAGTTAATACTTGCCAGCCACAGCGGCAGTGACCTTATCGCAAAAGTAATGAAAGTGGTAATACAAATGTAAATATATTTTGAAAATTCAGAATTTTTTCTCAAAAATCAGCTTTGGAGATTGGAAACTACACACATTTTCTCTTTAATACACAATTGTGCCATACATATATTAGATCAATCAAGCAAAAGGTTCTAATTTAGTGGGCTGGGATGCCCCCAGGAGAGTTACTTACAGGTAGCTGAAGAGCTACCAGTGGCTCACGAGCTGCTTGTCGGAGAAGCCTGCCTAAAATATGTCAAAAAACCAAAAGCCCTTGTTCAGAGAGAAGACAGTTCAGTCCTGGAAACTCTTTCTGAACTTGAGTTATGTGTGGAGTCATTTTTCTTAGACCAAATGCACTCTAATCATCCATCTGAATCTCCCAGAGAAGTTTACCCAGTAGAGTTGACAAACCCTTACCTTCAGCATTGTGGAAAGATGACAGTATTAAACTGTTTGCTGATAGGGGAATGCATCCCTGTGGATGGTAAAGTCACAATTGTAAACAATCTCCTAAAAAACTTCTCTGCCTACCTCTGTGTTAAAATCTAGACCCATCTTCCTACTGCTTTTCCATCCAGTAACACTTCTGGGGATAGTTGTTATTGTAAACAATGGCTCCTGTGAAATGATAAACAACTATATGATAGAAAAAAGCAAAATGGCAATATATAGGGTTTGAGACGGAGTCAGAAAGAAAATTGGCTATACACATCGGAAAGTCAATACATAATGATATTGTTTGTATTTTTGATAGGCAACAAATAAACAGTGTAAAAATACACAATAGAATTAAGTACAATCTGAGAATTAGCAATCATAAAAGGTGTCCCAGTGAAAAAGTGATTGAACCTAAACTAAAAGTGACATAACATGTGACATATGTACAAGGTTTCAATTATTAAACATAAAGGCGATCATAAGGAATAAAACAATACAATTCATAACACTTATTAGTCGTAAGTGTTGAATAATGATTTACCCTTGTTTTCTGTCGACGGCGTTTCAAACCTATTTAGGATAAAGGGTCTCTTGAGGACCTTAAAATGTCGGGACACCTAGAGAAAAAGGAATGATACCATCAGGGCGGGGTCCTATTTAGAGAATAAAGTGGGCAAAGGCTCTTTTTGTGCAAATGTACCTGAATGATGGTCTGCGCTGCCTGATATATAGAGACAGTGACACCGTGTAAATAGTGAAAGAAATGAACTCACAGAGTACCCAGCCGGTTGCTGTGAATAAAAATTCAGGTATAATTAATGAAACAGGCTTTGCATGCCTAGGTACAAAACTGATGCTTGTAGAAGTGGAAATCACTTACCCCTTGTGAGGGTGCTATCAGGCAGTCAAGCAGGAGAATCAATGTGGCTCTCCGTTGCAATCATAGGTCGTAGTATTCAATATAGGTTAGCCATTAAGCGTGTAATAACGCTCTGGATGCGGGGAGGCTGGGTTTTGAAAAAAATATGAAACCAGGTGGGCCTGATAATGGCTCTCACTCTGTGCGTAGTCAGTGATGCGCTGCAATGGAATACAAACGGGCATGAGTTTAGAGGTATCCGGTGCACCTCTATCAAGCAGTATACAGGATTAGGAAAGGTCGTCTTTACCTTTCACATGGCGGTAACAGTATCTCAACTCCCCGCAAGTTACTGGAACAGAAGAGCATCCATCTCTCTGTATGGTACGATGACAGTGATTAAGGGTCGGAACGCGGTATTTAAAGGTGACTCAGCAATGTGATACAGACCGGCAGACCGAGCCGTGGAGCGCAGAACATGGATACAATCCATGAACCTGCGTTCCGTAACTAAGCAACCTGTCACGTGCGGGTTGAATACATGTAACCAGGAAGAGAAAGGAACGATGTGAGGCCACAGTGTCTATGTTACTAATAAAGTTACAGGTGCGCGCCTCTCATTTTCGCGCACTGTAATCCGTCTTAGTGGTGTGAACTTCAGTGTGTTTTGCAACGCATTGTCACTGTTTTTGAAGGAAGACAGAGATCATTTGGCTATACCAGGGATAGCGCAAAGTTGCAGATTTTGATTAACGTATTACATGTTAAAACCTAACCAGTGAATAAACACCACGTTACATTAAATATATTGACCTTTTGCCAACTGTACTCAAAAAATTCAACATAATCTTTATTACTCCTTAATTTATTGTTCTAACCATTAAGAGATGCACTGTTAAGCTGTGAACGTAAAATGATGTTTAATTATTAATTACTTGTTAGGATTCATTTTGATATAACCAACTGACTTGAGTCTCTTTGTAAAACAGCGATTTACATTAATGTTCACACTATTAAGAGATGCTTTGCTACGGTTTTAATGTAACGTGGTGTTTATTCACTGGTTAGGTTTTAACATGTAATACGTTAATCAAAATCTGCAACTTTGCGCTACCATACAGAGAGATGGATGCTCTTCTGTTAAAGTAACTTGCGGGGAGTTGAGATACTGTTACCGCCGTGTGAAAGGTAAAGACGACCTTTCCTAATCCTGTATACTGCTTGATAGAGGTACACCGGATACCTCTAAACTCATGCCCGTTTGTATTCCATTGCAGCGCATCACTGACCACGCACAGAGTGAGAGCCATTATCAGGCCCACCTGGTTTCATATCTCAAAAAAACCCCGCATCCAGAGCGTTATTACACGCTTAATGGCTTACCTATATTGAATACTACGACCTATGATTGCAACGGAGATCCACATTGATTCTCCTGCTTGACTGACTGATACCACCCTCACAAGGGGTAAGTGATTTCCACTTCTACAAGCATCAGTTTTGTACCTAGGCATGCAAAACCTGTTTCATTAATTATACCTGAACTTTTATTCACAGCACCCGGCTGGGTACTCTGTGAGTTCATTTCTTTCACTATTTACACTGTGTCACTGTCTCTATATATCAGGCAGCGCAGACCATCGTTCAGGTACATTTGCACAAAAAGAGCCTTTGCCCACTTTATTCTCTAAATAGGACCCCGCCCTGATGGTATCATTCCTTTTTCTCTAGGTGTCCCGACATTTTAAGGTCCTGAAGAGACCCTTTATCCTAAATAGGGTTGAAACGCCATCGACAGTAAACAAGGGCGAATCATTATTCAACACTTACGACTAATAAGTGTTATGAATTGTATTGTTTTATTCCTTATGGTCGCCTTTATGTTTAATAATTGAAACCTTGTACATATGTCACATGTTATGTCACTTTTAGTTTAGGTTCAATCACTTTTTCACTGGGACACCTTTTATGATTGCTAATTCTCAGATTGTACTTAATTCTATTTTGTATTTTGCACTGTTTATTTGTTGCCTATCGAAAATACAAACAATATCATTATGTATTGACTTTCCGATGTGTAAAGCCAATTTTCTTTCTGACTCCGTCTCAAACCCTATATATTGCCATTGTGCTTTTTTCTATCATATAGTTGTTTATCATTTCACAGGAGCCATTGTTTCCTATTTAGATTTACTACCCAGGCTCCATGTGAGTAGGGTTCCCTTGTTTTTTGGTTTCGATAGATGTTATTGGGCAGGTCTAAGGGTTTGCCAAGCCTAATCATTTGCTTGACCTTTTCAATGCAGGATTTCACCATATTAATACTACTGAACTTGTGGTCAACCTGTTTTAGATGACCTGAGACGGAAGTTGATGATGTTGGTATTCCAGTGCTGGTGCTTGTCCTATTGTATTCATCAGCAGCCCCTGAGACTCTGATGGCTAGACCACAGTGGCTTTAGATGAATGGCACCTACATTCTTAACATCATTTTTGGCTGCTGCTCACTGATGAAAGTGGGAAGCATACTGAAAATGAAACCCGTCTAAACTGGACGCCTTGATGCCAACCAGGGAATCCTCATTATAGCATAGCTTCATGGCTTGTCTTTGTGGGTCTTTGCCCCACTCTATGTAAGGAAGTAAAGACTCCGTGGCTGATCATCGACAGTAGGCTAACATGATAAACAGGTTGCAGAAGACACTAGCACATGTTACCACCACTTTAAGGCACTATGCAGAATTGTACCTAATTAGGAGCACCATCTACATGGGGTGGTGGCGAAATCCCATATCTAGTCTTGCTTAGACTTTAGAAACAGCATTTGCCTGCCAGCCCCAGAAAGGATAGTGGCTGCCGACAGTTAGTGACAGTCAGACGCACAGGAGGGCTATATATGTGTGATCATGTGTCAGACTCTCTGGGAGCCCAATACAGCCTGCAAAACAGAAACAAAATCCCTTTAAATCGCCTTTTATTGTCCATAAGGCCAATTTCTTCAACTCACCATATTTCTTTGCGTGTACATTCAAGACATAGTCCCATTCACACTCACCAAGATATTTACATCACAAGTCACTAGTAGTCGTCCTCCTAACACAGCTATGTAGGAATAGAGGATATAGCTGTCCCTGAGGCTGCAACTAAGCCGTGCAACACTTTGCACCTTAAATTGTACAGAGAGGAATGCGCTGTTTAGGTGGTGCAGAGAAGTTAGACTGCAGTGCTATGTTTAGACCAAAAAAAACTTCAGTGTTAATGTGTTTTTTAAATGTATATAACGTGGATATGAAGGGCTTCAAGAATGTTGTTTACTTTCCACACCACTGAGCAGCAGCTCTACCACTGTCGCACCTTACGTTCCTCGGCCACTGCAGTTTGCATTGGTGTCAATCACCTACCACCTCTACCACTAGTCGACGCACACTCTTTTTATTTGAATGATGGTTGGGAAATCTCTGTTTCAGACTCCCGAATCTTAACGAATAAGATATGTCCCATGTGCTCATTACTTCTAACATTAACAGTTGTAAGTCCAAGAAAACCTCCAGGCTTTTATTTTATTTACCAGTTTTTCTGTTCCCTGCTGACAGATCTGCTTCCTTGTCTTTTAATCTCTCCTTTCATTACTTCCCTCGTTTTGATTTTTTTCATTGTTTGCCGATATAATATAGTTTCATATTTTTATTTACTATTTCCTCCTTTGCCACCCAATGCCATTCCTCTTCGCTATTACTCTCTTGCTTTGTCTCCTTTTCGCTTCCACTACTGTCTTTCTGTCCTTAGACCACATGGTTTGGACCCTCGCACAGCAGATTCATTTCCACAGAGAAACTGATGGTCAGCTTTTGGTCATAAAACTGTATTTTATGAAGAGCACACGGATAAAAAAACTGTGCCCAGATGCAAGCATTTCCCCTCACATTCTACACCAACCCTGCACATACGCAAAATCTGGAAAAAAGCACACATACATCTCCGAAGACATGCATACCAGCAGACAGACACAAACATAACTGCAAACACACGTTTCCTGCCACACCCTGACCCTCCCCTGCAATACACTGCACCGTCACCTACCCTACACACACCTGCACAAACACACACACATATATATAGAGACTAAGACACATACCTATAGTCAAGCATCGAGCTAAACCAGTGCTTGGAATGGAAAAATTGAAGTGCAGGTACCTTGTACCAGGGTACCTGCTTGTTTCCGAGAGTGCCGTATTCTCCAATTATAAGTAATATGTCACTCTAGAGAAGTGCAGGTACTCTCCTTCTCAAAATAAAAAAGTGCCGGTACTCAGTAGTGGACAGTACCGGCCCATTTAAAGCACTGAGCTAAACAAACACATACTACATGATGCGCAGACTTGAGAGAAACACCATACACATCCACCGGAAAACACTTAACCCTGCAGACGCATACCCACTTTAAACACACCAACAGACTTCATCACACACTGCTGCAGACAGATACACACATCTCTCCTCACAAATACACAAGCTACACTTCTCGGTGCACACATATCTTGAGGGGCGAACAAACACTAAGGGGTTGATTAAGATGGCGGGCGGATCGCCACCGCCGGCCCGGCGGTGGCGATCTGCCCGCCATCGCAACACGATTTACACCCCACCATATTATACTGGCAGGGGGTTTCGCGGCGGAAGCAAAGTGCGTCTGCCACTTTTCTGCCAGTCGGCAATGCCGGGTGGATTTGGGCCACAATATGGTGACGGTGCCTAGCAGGCACCGCCATCCATATTAGGATGTTGGGAAATCAAGGCCTTTCCATGGCGGCGATGCCGCCATGGAAAGGCTGGCGGGGATTCACTTTGGGGGCCCATTGCGGGCCGCCGGGGGGTACCTATGGTACCCCCCTACATTGACCTGCACAAGGTGGCAGACACCGCACGGTGACCTGCCACGTTGCGCATGGCAATGCATAACAAGGCATTTCACCTTTGCGGCGGGTGCTGCAGCCAGCAGCACCCGCAGCAATGTTGAGAATGCCTGATGCGACTCCCGCGGTGGCGGTCGCATCATGATTTGGGTGGCGGGACCGCCGCATGGCTAGCGGGCAGTCCCGTTTCCGCTAGGGTGGCGGGCGAACTTAAATCCGCCCGCCATCCTAATCACCCCCTAACTGAGGAATTCCATACTCTATTGCAGACCACACATATCAACAGCTGACCTATCGCTACAAAACCTGCTAACCCAGTTAGGGTGAGCCTCACTCCATGTCATTACAGACACTATTTCCAGACTGGGGCTTTTGTGTGACAACCTAATGCATTTTGGATGTTGTTGTCTTGGTTTGAATCCATGAGCTAATTGGACCTAATACAAATTACTAGAAGGTAAAAAGCCCAGGACTCGAAAAACCATCTATAATGACATGGAGTGAGGTAGTCCCTGTAGTCCCCCCAGTAGAGGCTCCTGCATGAGGCACGGGATGGAATCTCAGAGGAAAATTAGCTACTAATGGCAGTGAGATTTGGTCTTCAAACTGTCTCTGTGTGGGAAGTTGCAGGGGGCTTGGTGGCGTTTTGGACAGAGGTTCTCACTGGACTAAAGGCTCGGTTTTAAGTCTACTGGGAGTGGGGGGATCAGGAATGCTTGTATCTCAGAAGTGGTGTGCTTTGTGGGTAAGTGCTGTAAAAATGTGTAGGATTGGAATGGACGCAGCATGATAACATCATAGTCTTTATTCGAATTTTTAAAAGAATCCATAAAAGACACAAACATATACAAAAAACACAATTATCAATGATCTGAGCCTTATAAAATAGATAAAATCATCTTTTAAATATCTTAAAATTTCAATTAAGACAATTAAGACAAAAAGAAAACAGAAAAAACCAGACATGTCAACAGACTAAAAATTACAGTTTAAGACAAAGATTAAACATGACAAAAGACTGAAGATGGAAACATTATTTAAAAATGCATTTTAAAATAGTGTTACTTTTCTTGGAAGGGATTTTACTGCTAACTACCCATGTGTCCCTGTGGTAGATGCTCCCGCGGATTTCCTGAGAGCCCTATGTCTTAAAGACCAAGCCCATCCCAGGTATTTAGCTAAAACGATTGATAATACTGGACGAGTGCTTGTACACAGGAGTCTTAAAGCAACAGCAGAGCTCCTAGTGGCAAGGATTTTACACAAAGGGGACAACCATGTCCTTCTAGGGTTCGCATAAACGGGGCAAACAAACAGAAAATGTGCGATTGTTTCCTCATAGGTTAGCCCGCCCATAGGTCGGCCTTTTGGGCCCTTGATCGCTGGAACATAAAAGTTCAGATAGCCCAGCAAAAACTGGGGCTCGCAGGACCATGTTTCTTGCAGAATGCAAACATCATAATTGTTAACAAATCCCACCCAGTCAGGGGACTCTAGTTTGGCCTTCATACCTGCTAAATTCCACGATAACAAAGTGCCTTGTCTATTCCCCAGCAATGAACCTTGGTGTGCAACAGTCTCAATAGAGTCACTCGGATTCCCACTCACACTACAAGGGCCTATTGGGCAAACCTTGGATGGAATGGGCACCCCTGGCGGACCAGGATTGACAACATCATGGCCACCAGTAGCGTCACATTCATTTGCCCTTTGGACTTTAGAAAGTGTATAGTTCGTTTTGCAGTGTGAGTGTCAATATCTAGGGGCTGTATCGTAAAAATGGTGTAGGGTGTGTGTCTCTATCCCTGAACTGGATCCGTAGGATGTGTGGTTCATAATGAACCTCGGGATTCGAGTGTCTTCGAAGTTAACGATAATACAATCACCCGCCACATTTTTAATACTTGAGCCCACCCAATTTACTCTTCTTGCAAATAAAATTCTCCCATTCAGGTTGTTTGGGATTGGCCTATTTATATTTAGCCAATGACTTACTTTGTTTCTTAGCTCCTGAAAAGATTCAGTTTTGCCTACGGATAATTCTGGGACACCAGTTAAAACAACTACGTATGGGAGAGATTCTGGTGGTAAGTGAATTTGGGCTAAGGGTCGACTTGAGGGCTTTGCGGGGGTAACAAGATTAACAACTTCCCTCCCTTCCGCAATGTACTTTGGGTTATTACTCATAGATTCCTTACGTGTCCCTCCCTCCCGCCCTGGCAACTGATGAGTATTAGCCGCAGAGTTGGTAGAGCTAGTTCCTAAGTCTGTAGTGGTTGATGAGGTGGATTTTCCAGAAGGGAGCGATGCATTATTCGAAGAGTTTGCAATATAGGGGCAACTGGCTTTAACATTATCTCTAGTAGACATTTTGACAACATTTTTTAAGGAACAAAAATTGTCCAAAATAGTTTGTTCCAGCCTGTCAACTTTTTCGGTGACTGATTTAACTCTTTCTAGAATTGGCAAAATTAAAGATCGAACGGCCTGTTCTAGCTGGGAAATCATGTCTCTACTATCGAGCAAAAAGGGGGTATTTGTACTAGCGTCCTCCCCATGTAAGCATTCCTGGATACGTGAAGTGTCGGGGATAGCTGAATTTTTACATATTTTAGGCATTTTCGCCTGCCTGGTACGTACCATAGATCCACCCCTTTTCCTTTTAGAGTTGACTGGTCTAGAAAGTTTGGTCGCAGCTCTTGTCTGAGGGGGAGTAGGGTTAGCATTGGGTGAGACTATTGCTGACGCTGTAGAAATTCCATCAGACAAAGCAATAGCAACAAGCGACCTGTCCGAAGATGTTGATACGTTAGAGTGTGTTTCAAAGCCAGCCGACGGTGATGCATCCCTCCGAAACTGCGCCCTTAATTTGGTCGGTGACTTTGTCTGGGCCAGTATTCCTAGTGAGGAGCGTCTTGCGAGCATGGGATCCGTAGAAAGGCGCCTCTCAGTGATGGCGATTTCATGCTCGATTACCGAGACTGCTCTGGTTATGAATTGGTCCATAGTACCAGACACTGTTACAGGAGCTGTGGCACGCTTCCCCTTCCCAGCCATGTTTAGCAGACCTAATAAAAACCTTACGTGTGTTGTTGGCGATTAGATCACGCGGGCGACGTAATTCGGTTAACAGTTCACCGTCACCTTACTTCAAACACTCACTGAAAGAGGGATAGCCCAGCCCAGCCTTGGCCAGCCCCGGACGGCCACAGACGGCCCGCCCTTTGTCCGGGCTTCGTCCGGCGCGTCCCGCTCGCGTAGCGCGCAGCGGTTAACACCTCCACTGATATAGGGCGTGGCAGGACTAAGGCGGGTAGGTGGGGAAAGAGCACAGGTGCAACTGACCGCGGGCTCCTGGGATACGGACTCCCGAGTCGTGCCTTTACCCCTCTGCAGCGCCTCCGGACACAGCAACGATGGCAGGCAGCCCCTCCTAGGGCGACGATGAAAGGAAACAACACCTCTGCACCAGGTAAGACTCTCAGCGAGGCGGGACCCGCGCCAGCGGGTTCCGCCAGGTCTTTTCTACAATCCAAGGCGGGTAGGCGGGGAAAGAGCACAGGTGCAACTGACCGCGGGCTCCTGGGATACGGAGTCCCGAGTCGTGCCTTTACCCCTCTGCAGCGCCTCCGGACACAGCAAGGATGGCAGGCAGCCCCTCCTAGGGCGACGATGAAAGGAAACAACACCTCTGCACCAGGTAAGACTCTCAGCGAGGCAGCATGATAAACAAGGGCTCTTTATTCGTGCTTCAAAGGGAGATTTCACTTGAAATAGAACTTACAATTTCTCAAGGTTTGGCATTTTCAGTAGTGGGGCAGGGAGACATTTGCACCGGTGTCCGCCGCCATAGACTCTCAGAAGGATTTTGCTTGGATTACATCCTGAGACACTAATTATTAAACATATGGACACGAGCTTATACCTGATGTTGCTGGACTATATACAGGAACTGTCCTGTAGAAGTCAGTGGATACTTCCACAGAGACAAAACATGTGTTGGCTAGGAGTTATTTTGCTGTTGGCCGGAGTCATTCGCTATTTTATTGTTATGCTGATGGCTTGAAGTAACTATGTGTGAGCAAAGCTTCGAATAAACAAGATCTAAGAAGACTTTTATGAAGTAATACTGTGCGGACTTTTCAAATTTTATTATGAACTTTTTGTGCTCCAGATATAGATTATGAAGTTTACTATAGGTGTGGACCTGTGTCCACACAGTTGGTAACGTAGGGTGATCACTACCCAATATCCTTGGAGCACTTTCATTTGTGGTAACGACTTACTGTATGATTCTATCACGACTTAGCGCATACCATACCCATCCACCTGTCCTTTTCACCTCATATTAATTTTGGGTCCCCTCAAATAGCACAGGCTGATAGCACAGTATTTATCAGAAAATCAATTTATCTTCATTCAAATTTGAATACATGCAATCAAACTGGGGGAAGACAACGATAAAGGTTTTGGACTATCGACCATAGAGATACTGGTGTTCAGAAGGTGAATGGGCAATGAAAATGCCTTTGAATTGAGTTTTTACCTTGTCACATTTGTTGTGTGTTTAGAGACAGAGGTTAGATGTCAGGCTATGCTTCTAACAAACTGCTGCTTATTCTTTTATAATGGAGATGTTGTTTACTTTTCTTTCTCTGACTGCAAAGTGATGTAATTTTGTAAAGAGAACTATGTGACAGTCTCACTGGGGTACAGGAAATCGAAAAGAAAGACTGTAGGATGTCAATTTTTCTTATAATACACAACACAATTTCAATACCTGTAAATGAACTGTACAAATGTCTCAAAATATATCTAGAGTTGCAACCCCAAACTAAGCACATTTTGTTTTGTAATTCTGAAGTGTGATGAAAATAATTATTGTAGTAGTATCAAAAATCTTGGTGATGCACAAATGATACATATTGTATTGTATGGTATTACAGCATTTATATAACACTTACTACCCCTACGTGAGGCACTGAAGCCTTACCTACGTGGGCAGCAAGCTATGCAACATAGGATGTGTAGTTGGAAGGGTGTTGTCTTACCTTTGTGACCCTATGTGGGAAGTGTTTCCATGCTGTGTGTGATGACCACGAAGTGTGGTTATTGTGTTTTGGAACACAGCCCAGAGCAGTGAGGTAGATGATGAGGAGTGAGAGACACAGATGCCCAGTAAATGGTTTTTTTAAGTACATTGTGAGCTTTAAACAGCTCTGCAGGTCCCTTTGTTGTATTTATTATGATTATACTCTGCCAAGCTGGTTACTGTACTGGGTTGCTCAATGAGACATTTTCTGTATAGTTGTGGACCTGAGCTGACATGGTTGGTGGGAGAGAGAAGTGGAGCCATGTGCTAGGATGGGCATTGTTACTCTCATACCATAGAGTGGCATTATGAGATGTAAAGATGCGGCCCAAGTTAGAGCCATTTGAAATTTGCGGCAGAGACGACCAAATTATATGCCAGGGTTCACAAAATGATTCAGCAAGACAAAGGCAAATTATGTGATGTAATGCAGCACATTTTGTGATAGTATTACTTCAGAATTGTGACATGCCCCCAAAAAGGCATTGCCTGATCATGTTACCAGAAGGCATGCACTAACAATTGCACCGGATCCTGGCACTCATGTCCACTGTTCCAGCATCTATTGAGGTACCCGAGGGGTTTCACCTCATTACGACCAATTTAACATCCAAATAGAGTAACATGCAACTCAAAGATGGTCAGTCAACCTTTGTATAGTGTCTCCTACTGCGCGACAACTCGGGTCACCGTTAATTTTGCAACTTTTGATCCGTTTAAACTAGAATCTGCAGATTATGCAGCAGATGATGTATTATGTGGCAAATGCCACAAATCTATAACTATGCAGAAAAACGACCCAGCCTCAGAAATGCAAAATTGCAGTGACCATGCCCATACAGTCTGTGCTACGCTCCTGGTTTATCTGCCTCATCTACCCTTTCCTCATTCTTATGGAGCTACGTGCTATATCCCGCGAATTGCATTCATACTTCTAGCTTCCCATACCCTGGGACTCCACCCAATAACTACCCAAACCTGTTTGTTCTATTCTCACTGACAGTAGTCACAATTTCTACTTCTTTCAAAAAGTCCTACAGTGAATACACATGATCAAACTTCATAATTCATGGAATGTTCTTAAAATGTGGTCATGCTGGCTGACTTGATTGGTGGGTCGAGTGCTGGGGTGTTCTCCACTTGAGTCCCCATGGAGAACCTCCCCTACCCTTGGGCGCCATGATGGATCATCATGTGGAGTTCAGTGCAGCTCCTGTTCTCTGACTACAGCCAGGCATAGGCGTTGCTGGACAAATCCCCAAAACTGTTAAAAAATATATACTCTCACGACTACTTGAAGTCTGACAAGTTTATTCAAAAGTAAAATGAAACCCCAT
Source organism: Triturus cristatus (assembly GCF_964204655.1). Taxonomy (NCBI): domain Eukaryota; kingdom Metazoa; phylum Chordata; class Amphibia; order Caudata; family Salamandridae; genus Triturus; species Triturus cristatus. Next base: position 321,461,867 of record NC_140580.1, on the reverse strand, counting down.
GAACTGCAGAGTCGCGTCACAGGAGGCCCCCCTGCACCCGCTGCGCATAAATACCAACATCCAACTGACATCTCTGGCTCCCAACATTCTGTAGCACATCATCTAATGAACATTCCTCTGGCAGAGCAAGAGATTGCATGAATACATAAAAGTCAGGATATAACACATATGTTCATAAAACAAATGTATATGCATTTACACAAGGCTCAAAGGAGATCACGTGGCCGAAACCGAAACAAAGAGGGTAATGCAGGTGTGAAAGAAACCCTTAAGATAGAGCCCATTCGACGTTCAAAATGTTTCAAAAATATAAACTTCACCGGCACTAAGGAGCCTGCTTGAGAAGTCTTGCTAATACTATTGCCAAGCATAAAAATGCTACTTTATACGTCAGAGACGGCGCAGCTTGGTACTCCGGATTACAAAGAGCAAATACACTGAAATAGAAAATAAAATAAAAAAGCTAATAAAATGGCAAAGTTTATCAATCACAGTAGCATTATGGCAAATCAGAACAAGCATTTGCAATGCATAGGTCTCGCATTTACGAGAGTTTGAGCTATTGGCATTGTAAATGACAATGCCTTTTTATTTATGTGTTGTTTTTAAAACAGATAAATAAAAGGTATTGTCATTTACAATGCCAATAGCTTAAACTCTTGCAAATGCGAGACCTATTGCATTGCAAATGCGTTTGGCGCCCGTGCTATAAAGAAGAAAAAAAGCCTTTGGAGAGTGCGTGTCCTGTCTGCAAAAGCAGGCAAGGCATAGCTATTTGAGAAAATCGTGCTTGGAGGCTATAATAAAAGCTTACCCACACATAACAGGGGGTGTCCTCATGGGAGGTTACAAAATATGACAAGGCGGTACTTAGGAGGTACTACTAAACCTATTGACCAATTAAAAACCACAGTTTACAGTGGACAATGACACAAGCCAATGAAAAATATGGGCGGAGAGTGGGCGGAGCTTCAAGTCCATACCTTAATAGAGCATGCCTCGCTGAGAAGCGCATGCGCTGCCCAGGCTTGACCTAAAAAGGACAATCCGTTTTCCTTTCAATATCGGGGAAACTCCTCACAAACTGCACTTTGGAAAAATGTTTGAGGTTATGCTTAGTCAATAGTGCATTTAGAGCTGTGAAGTGTGTGCTTTTTAAGGGGCATAACACAGGCCCCTGAGCTGCAGGGGCCTGTTTTAGCCCCTAACTATTCTCCACTGCTCCAACCAGGATTCAGTTTGTGGCTGTCTGCATTAGCTAATAGAGGTTTCATAAAATATTTCCCACTGATTAACTTAACTTGCTTTTGTTTTACGTTTAAGCTGTGTGTTATTTTATTGTATATGTTCATACCTGAAGATAAAAGGCCAAAAAAACGTACATAATATTTTTTTTTGCTACACCTTTGACACAGCCCCCACGCTTCAACACGCAGTCCCCATTGTGCACAGCATCAAAGTTCCCTTACTTTTTTAATGCACTTCGACCACTGCCTTTATGTAAGTACAGATATGTATGTTTTTTAAGTTTTCTTTGGCAAAACTAAAGGTCTTGGCTAACGCCGGACCTAAATGAAAACAGTATTCTTGACACAATAACATTGCCACACCTTAGTTATGCAAGTATAGGCACATATGAGTGGATTTTCTTGGACACAAACTGGCCAACAGAGTCCGCAACCAAAGAGGGCTAAACGCTAAAGACCACAGAAAATAGAAGACTGGAGGAAGCATTTCCTACTTTTGCTGTGTTAGAAACAGTAAGCCCTACTGACATCAAAGAGATCGCACAGACTGATCATGAATCATGACCAGAGCTGCCATAAACGGAAGGACACACTAGCCATTTCAAGTACACATCTGAACCTGTACTGAGCGGCCTTTGTGGAGAAGTGGACCTCCATGCCTAATCAAGGGGAAATGCTCCCAGGTGTTAAAATCCCTTGCATTCCTTTCCTGGAGGCCTTACGCAAGCTCGTAACCCTGCACTGAGTCACTTATCCAGGAACCAAAACCCTATCCTGTCGGCTGCCGCAGAATGTACACACCCACGGACATGACTTTCAGGTGCATATTAATCTTCCTGTCGCACCACGTCTGAATTAATAACATTCAAGCAACAATAATAACAAGTGCTGTCTTTTTAAACATTGTTGTAACAACGAATTTTGCTGTATTTTGGTTAATTGCAAGGAAGTATAAATAATCTGTGTAGTAGTCGCTTACTGTGGAGGAAAATGCAATGCTATAAGGACACTCTGACGAACAAGTGCGACACACCAATGAAACTGGACTGGTGACAAAGCGACGGCTGCCTAAACCAAAGAAGCCCTCCACTGAAAAAAAGCAAGATTGTTTTTGAAACAGCCTCTTGGTGAGAAGAAGGAGAGCGCTGCTCGTAAAATGGCCATTGCAAGAGAATTGGAAGCGCGGTGTGCTGCGCTGTCACTGCTGGTCTTAACATAAAACAAGCGTTGGCTGCGCGCGAGTGGCCGGAGACGCAAAATGTGGTGGGGGAGGGGGAGAAGCGGGAGTTGTGTGTGCGCGTGCGTCATCGCAATCGCTCTGAAAGCGAAAGTGATCGCGATGACGCTCACGAGTTTTCAAAGTGCTGCTGGCGGCCGGCTGCGCGCGTGCACGATCGCGTGAACGCAAGCGTTAGGCCAGCCAGCAGCACTTTGAAAATCCCACATACAAAATGTCTCTTCGAGCCAGCGCAAGCGCTGGGGCTCAGCGAGACCTAAAAACCCTCACAGGGCAGTAGAGCAAGAATGGCACTTATTCTTCAGAAGAGAAGGTCACATGGAGTTGATTTTAGTGGTGCAAGAATGAAGATTGGAAAGGCGAACCAACAGAAGCAACACAGAAGGTCCTCGTATAGACAGAGACCGGAAGTCCGCTGCACTTTGGTAATCTGGTGATGGGAAGGGAAGGGCGGGGGCTGTCCGTTCAGGGCCGGCTTTAGGGCAGTGCGACTGGTGCGGCTGCACAGGGCGCTGTGACCTCAGGGGGCGATGTGATTAGCAATATTTTATGATAGGAGAGATGAGGGGCACTTTTGCAGGTGGTAGTGAGAGAATCTGAGGAGGCGGTCATGGGACGTGGGGGCGCCAAAAGTGATTGTCGCACTGGGCGCCACGAGCACTAAAGCCGGCCCTGTGTCCGTTCGTTGTTCACCTGTGTGCAAGTAGGAAAAAGTCAGGCTTTGAAGGCCTGCTCCTTACTGAGCCGTCACCACAATCACGCGCCACACCTTTCCCCAAATGCTTGGTTAGCAGGCGCCTGTGCCTTGTGTACAAACTACAGCGGTGCTATTTTAGGCTGTAGAGCCCACTTACATTTAGAGCTCACTTCTTCCAGTCTGAGACACTTTAACAGTGTGTGGTGCAGATCTGCGGCATAGACATAATGGGAATATATATATGTGTATTTGTGGTGATGTCATTTGTGGTAAATTGCTACATGATGAGATTACATCAGACCCTTTGCTTCTGTGTGTGGCGTTGTAATATTTTTTTGCAAAAGTATCCATCATTTCTTGAAGTTAACGCTGCAGGAATGTAACTTGCAGATTTATAAAAAGAACACCATCTTCACGTCTAGTCAGATGTTATTACTGTTGCGAAGGGGAATGAACTAAGTTTACAATTTGAACGCTTCTTATTTTTGCCATTACTTGATTAATGCTTCACGAAGGGAAAAAAAAAACAATAACATTTTCAATTCTAATAGCTCAAAACAATGTCATTGCGAGACCTATTGCATTGTAAATGCTTGTTCATTTATGCAATTATTGCGTTCATGAATAATACATAATGTATGCTATTATCGTTTGTAAGATACTTTAAAAATAAATAAATAAAATAAAATAGATTTTGTGTAATATTGGCGCCTCCCATGGCAGAGACAGTCACTTTGGTGGAGAATTAGCACTTGCTCATGAGTGGCCTGCAAGCTATCTGCTGTAGCAGCCTTTGGGAACTGATAACACGGTGTTAAGTAGCAAAAATTGTAAAAGTGAATCTAAGAATCTTCCACATCTTAAAACTAATATATCTACTTTAAAACTGCGCTTGTTAAGTTCACATTCTTAAAATGTGGGCCATTATTTAAACAGCAATATGCATACCATTCAATAGACTTAATGATAGGAAACTTTTTAAAGCATTGCTGTGCCACCGCTGTCGACATCATTGCGGCTTCATTACATGTTAGTGCATATATGAATAACTGATGGAAAGCAACTGTGTCAAATAGTTCATTTAATAGGCTTTAGAAATTTAATCAATTAATGCGCATATTGAATTTATTTGGCATGAAATATACAGTACATTTTGAAAATTACATTTATGGTAAATGAACTTTGCTGTTTTACCTATTCGCGTCTTAGGAATAGCTGCCTGCCAAGAAAAGTGAAGACTAAATTAAATCCGTGCCTTACCCATAATAATATTGATACTTATACAGAAAGGGCCATTTACATAACAGAGTAATCTGTAGAATTGGGCTTATTTGATATTGATCTGTCTTTCCATTATATGCAGTTGGTGTGTTTGAAAAATGGTATATTCAATAAATTATAATTACAATGGAATTAGAAAGCTTGAATAGAGAAGTAGGATTAATGTAAAGATCCTAACTTCCTATCTAAAATCAATATTAATGTAACAAAGGATAATTGAGTAATATTTTAGAAAATATATTTGTTACTCCTTGATGTTTTCGATGCACTGGTAAATGAAAAATAAAAATATTTATTTTGAAGCAGGTACAATTTTACTAAGGGACTTTCTTTCACAGAAAGCAATCAATGCTGTAAATAAATGTAATGTATTGCTTGAGTGTTAATCATAGCAAGGCATATTTAACTGTTTTTGTTCTGTAGCTTGGATGAAAGGAGGAACAAACAGGCAACTATGTAAGGCTGCAGAGCATAAGGTATTATAACAGTTGCTTGCTCATTCTTAGCCCCACTCTTTATACAGGTGCAAAGATTCGCCTGGGAGAAAACTACTAGAGTCCATTTGCAGTTTTATCTCAAGCGGTTCCTGCTTTCCCTTCTGAATTAATTTTTCACTGCAAATTGCTCCAAGTAATTCCTGCAGGGTTTAGGCGGGGAAATCACCGGCTGGATAAGCAAACTTCATGTGACTCGGAATAAAGACTCGGGCATAAACAGTGTTTTTGCATGTATCCAGATTCCCAGTCGTCTCCGAAGTTACAACAGGACCATAGTAGGCTGTGAGGTGGAGGAGCGTCGCCCCACTGCTATTTCTGCAGTGCAAAAAAGAAAATTATGTTATCATCATTTTCTTTTTCTATGCGGGAGTCGGGCGGGCTGGCTCCGTGACTCCTCTAAGTGCACATGTCAGTTTGGCCGGCCCTCTGGGGCCAGCCAAACTGTTTTGCGCACTTGGCATGTTCTCCATTGGGATGTGTTGCACAGCCCTGTGAAGGAGAAGCCTGAGCATCCAAATAGGACGCTCAGACCAATCACGACACTGCTCCTGCAGCTGTATACAAAAAGGGGGACGTGGGGGGGCCTTTCTCTACTCAAGCAAGAGTGGGAGGTTCAGCATATAAAGGTAGCCCCAATCGGAGTATTTAACAAAGTGGAAATATGCTGTTCCTCTAGATTCAGAAAATTAAGGGTATACAGAGTCAGGAAAGAACGGATCCAACAATGCGCCCTTAATGGGTTAGCGTTGGCAATTCATATGTTGGATTTTAATGTCCTCACACACCCTTGCAGGTGTCATGCTTCATCATTTGGGCTGCTCCTCGTTGGGTCGGCGGTGCAATACCAACGGGCACCCTAAAAAGGGGCACTTTATCGGAGATCTTCTATCCAACAGCCGTGCCGTGAAGTGCGGGTGTGGAGCCAGAACTGTGTAGATGTGGTGAAGTGATTTAAAATAAGGTTGGGAGTACCTTTGGGAAAATCTTTATTCTGGGGGTCTCCTACCCTACATAAAAGCAATAAACAAGGCACTCGCCTGAGTATAATATCTCGCGCAGTGGTCTCCTTGTTAGCAAGTGTGGGTCAACATGTTTCTCGCTTTTTCATGAAATTTTCCAAACTAATTCTTTGTTCATATCAGCTCCTATGTTGAAAGTTTGGGGGTGATTCGTCAAGGGGGGGGGGCTGAGAAAATAGGGGGGTCCCAAAACTGTTTTTCTCCAGGTTAATTTCCATAGGAAACTTTAGACAAGGCTACAGGTGGAACGGGTGAACGGAATTACCCCAAATTTGGCAGGGAGAAGGGTCTTGGTCTAGAAAGCACGCTTTTCTTTATTTGGTGTAAATCCGTTCAGTAGTTTTTGAGAAATATCGAAATTTACAGATATCAATATTTGGGAATTCTGCCATCTGATTGGCTGAGGCGTTACGAGCACGAGCTTGCTGCTTACTGGTTAGGAGCGCTGCGAGCGGTTGCAACTAGGAAGTGTTGGCCGCCATTTTGTGATTCTGTTGAAGCGGAAAAAAGGGCAAAAAAAGTAGGAAAGAGGAGGGTAGGAGGACTGTAACCTCTGTGGGGTGTTTAGGGTGTGCTATAGAGGGGGTGCGAAGCGAACTACTCATACCTACCGGTCTGAAAGTGCTGGGTATGGAAATTAAGTGAAGTATTGCATAGAGTCTGATTCTGCTAAGGTGAGCTGCTGCGGGAGTCGGGGATGAAAGCGTGAGCCTAAACTGTGTGTCTTATGGTGTGAAGTCATGTGCCCTGGCCGCTGCAGCACACCTGTGGAAGTAGTGTCAGCATGTGTTTATACCTACTAGGACGAACTACTGACTCCTACTGGTTTGAAAGTCCTGGGGTACGGAAAATATGTGAGGTATTGTCTAGAGTCTCATGGTGCTAAGCTGAGGTGCTGATGGAGTCGGGGATGAAAGCGTGAGTCCAAACTGTGTGTCATATGCTGTGAAGTCATGTTCTCTGGCCGCTGTGCTACATCTGTCAAGTAGTGCCAGCATGTAGGTATACCTACTCGGAGGAACTTTTGTTTTGAACATTGTAACTTGTGTATGGTGCTTAGGGGGTGTTATACAGGGAGTGCGAAGGTAAATTTGCGTGTATCAAATCAATACGGTATTTGTAAAGCGCAAACTACTCACCCATATGGGTCTGAAAGCCCTCGAGGCCGGCGTGGAAATTATGTGAGCTATTAAGTGAGCTATTGCCCAGAGTCACATGGTGCTGAGCTGAGGTGTCCAAAGGTGTCCTTCATAAGCATTTCCAAACCTACCCCAGTCAATGTGCCTAGGTCATTTCCACCACAATGCACAATCATGAGGTCAGGGTGTGGAAGATGCAAAGAGGTTTTAACCAAAGGTAGCAATTGGTGCCACTTCAATCTTCTCTGTGCAAACCACTTAATGTCCACATTTTGTAAACCTAGGTCTAAATCAATATGTCTGTGTTCTGCATACCTCTTGCACCAGAAAATATAGCTATGTCCTACGATCCATACTAGCATTTTGAAGGTATGGCTGGAAGGTATGGAAAGATGTCTGTAGCTCATGTAGTTCCTTGGTAGAATAAGAGATATATTTAAAGATGGGGGACTACTTTTTTTTGCCATACAAAACGATACGTGATTGGGAGATGAAAAGCGATTCTTTTGTAAAAGTAGGGTGCACATTAGTTTTGTGGAAAAGCATTATGGTGATTGGTTAAGAAAAAGCAGTTCCAACGTGGAGTACATATCATAGGATAAAATTTGCTCAACTCAACCAGACCTTATACTTGCATTTGGAAGGCACTGTTCGAACTTAAAACAATCGTGAACTTTTAACCTGCACTTGCCGTTAAATGTTCGAGAAAATGTTGCAAAGAAATATCGTTAAGTTTAAAAAAATTGATGAACTTTTAACCTGCACGTGTTGTAGAGTGTTCTAGAAAGTGTGTTGATAGAATACGTTGCACTTCTGACTTCTATGTGTTGTTGAATATTAAAAAAACGTTTATATGGAAAATTAAAAAGAAACCAATAGAGAGAAGTTTTGAAACCTAAAAGAATCAAGGAACTATTCTAATTTGTTCTTTACATGTATTTATGTGTGGAGCAACAAAATTATAGACACAACAGCACCAGGAAGAGGAAGAAGCAGGGAGTGGGGGGACGGGGAGAGATGGGCAGAATGGCACACATGCACAATTAAGTACAGCACAAGTATAGACAAACAATGGCCAAAATGAAACACACCAACAAGGAGCACAAGTCACACAACCCGCCAACATCACACCACTGAACGAGCATAGAAGTGAAAACCATGCTGCATTCATACAGGATGTGTACAAAGGCCGTGGTTGGTGTTGTGGGATGTCTGCGACCGTGGTCATCATGGATGAGATGCCCAGCACGTGGCACATGGGCGAGTTCACTGTGTGTTACGTTGCCAAACAGCTGCTCCTCCCTCCCATGAGCCCCCACACTTTTGTACGGTGCGCTGTTGTATCTCGTGCACTCGTAAGGCACACCATTGTAATGCCTATTCGCGCATGTCCTGCTACATTCCAACTACACCATCACAGTGGAGGTGGTGCATGCCACTTTACAACATCGACTGCTGCGGCCCTTGTGGCAGGCCACACCAGAACACAGAGACACACTTACCGCACTTCCTGTACACGGACATGTCCGAGACACCCCGTTCCCCTTGCCGGATAGGCACACCCCTGCGCTGACCTGTGTACCCCGGACCAGCACACGCCGGTTGTGCATGCAGGAGGATGTGTGCTACATGTCCAGGCTCACTGCCAACGCTGAGGTGACAGCACACTGTGATGTTGCAGGGCCCGTGCCTATCATGCTAAGACAATGAACAGAGGGACACACTTGCTCAGATGCGGGTTTGCGGGGCGTTGGCGGTCCTGGAGTTGTTGCGATGAGTCTTGTGGCCCTCATGGGTATCCCTGTATCATGCTAATTGACTCTATGGCACCTGTGGGTGTTCTGGTGTGGCTCTTGGCTGTGTTCCCTTTCATGGTGCAGGTAGTCGTCCTGCTTAACACCAGCAGAAAGCAGGTGTAAAATCCCTGGTGGTAACGTGGCTTATCGCCGGAATTTGTTTCGCATTGCAGTTGGTGTGAAAGTTGTGATGTGAGTTTTTTCGTGTGCAGAACAAAATACAAACTGAGCAGTGCATCTCGTAAAGATCCAGCACCTGACACACTATTCCCAATCAATATAAATACAATGAGATTTCTTAATTGATTTTGTGTGTCCACTGTAAGGGCAGCCACTACCTTAGTGCAATTCAATACAGGATTTTAGTATTTAGAATAAATCGGAAAGGTGCACCTTGTGTCTTTTTGCACGGGAACGGCTAGTCTGCATTTCATTATCAGCACTTTAATGGAAGTAAAGTTGAGATAAATCTAATTCACTATTCAGAAGTTGGTGCAAACTGCAGACATCACACGTATTCCCGCAAAAAGTGCCCCACAATTTAGCACCATGGTGGACTCAATCAAATAACAGTAATAAGAACAAGAAAGAGTCACACAGCAGTTAAGAGAACAACCAAAAACGGTATTCATTTTTTTTTCAAACTATATTTTTTTATAAACATAAATATGTAAACGATAAACTATTTTCAAACTTTATTTTTATATTAACATTTATATATGAACGATAAACTAATAAGCAACATTTATTAAAAATAATACAAAACAACAAGGCGGAACACTCCTGTGGGGACCATGGATGTCGATGACAAAGCCCGGAAAATAAAGCACAAAATAAGGATGTGTGCAATGGGCATATCAAAGGAGAGAGTCACAGAGAAGGAAGAAAAAGCCAGAGAGAAAAAGAGAGGGAAGGAAAGAAAGGGAGTGAGAAAGGGAGAAGGAAAAGAGAGAGTTAGAGAGATAGAAGGAAAAGAAGGAAGAGAGAGAGAGAGACAGACACTGCCGCGCCTGCGCATCCATGAGCAAATAATTACCTGGTGCCACAGGAGTGTGCAGCAGTGGGCACTCCACGTGCCCGTCAAAACTCTACGCATCCCAGATATGTCGCTGAGTCCTGAGTCATGAATGGCGGAGACCACATCAGCTTCTCCGCGGATCTCACAGATGTCGCTGAGTCTTGAGTCATCAATGGCGGAGACCACATCATCTTCTCCACGGCCCGACAGATCTCACACATGTCGCTGAGTCCTGAGTCATCAATGGCGGAGACTACATCAGCTTCTCCGCGGCCCGGCAGATCTCACACATGTCGCTGAGTCCTGAGTCATCAATGGCGGAGACCACATCAGCTTTTGGGGCCGCTAAGCCTGTGGAACTCAAGTCCGTGCCACGTGGTGGTAGGCCCCTGATGGCCATATGAGCTTCAGGTGACACTAACCCTGTGCATCTGAAATCCGCGCCAAGGGGATGGTAGGCCCCTGATGGCTATACAGATCAGGGTGCGACTAACCTTCTGCGCAACTTTTCAAAGACTCTTTATGGTTGAGACACGTGGAGCTTCCGCGATCTAGTCAGCACCGGCAATTAAGGATGTGACGTTGTCGATCTATTATATTTGCGTGGTCACATCGCCTGTGACGCATGTGCCGGATGGGTGTGATGTGTGTGCAAACCTGCCCTCAGGGAGTGGCCGTGAGATGTTGAGAACTAGACCACTGACCTGCACACCAACAGCGAGTACGCCTGCGTCAGGGAACTATGTTGGGCCAACGTCGGAACGTAATCGGAGTGGCGTGGCGTGGTGTACGACGGAACAGGGCAGGGATAGCTACAATGACGCGGATGGCTCGTAGTACTGCGTCTGTGAGTCGAGCGGACGGGCCGCAGCTGTCCCTCTGCGAGCCTGGGTGCGAACTGTTCATAACTCACACTACATAAGCATTGAAAAACCATTTTGTGATTCAGTCCATCAGCTGGCATTTGTCCGAGGCATTTGTGAAAACATATCGGAGTTCTTTCTGTGATAGATACCCCTTTGACACTGCCTCTCCCCACATCAGCAGGTAACGCACCCTTTTCCCACATTACCATCATACCCCCAACAACCTTCTTGGGCCTGGAAGTGTCCCTGTGCGGTTGGACAAAGAAGAATCTTAGTCATGTATAAATTTACATATAAAAAAATTATTTAAAGAAAAGAACAACAAATAAGACTGAAGGGAGTCTGGTGCTGTGGTCGCTGCCATGAAGTTGGGGTCACTGCCATTCAGGACTCACAACACAGTTACACATGTGGGATCGGCTTGTATTAAAGAGGGTTAGTGGGACTACGTGTCGCCGGCCTTCCATATCGAAATATGCCTTACTGATCGAAGGGAGTGTGGTGCTGTGGTCGGTGCCACGGACTTGGGGTCACTGCCATTCAGAACTCAGGACACAGTTACACATGTGGGATCGGCTTGTGTTAAAGAGGGTTAGTGGCACCACGTGTCGCCGGCCTTGCATATGGAAATATGTCTAACTAATCAGAGGGAGTATGCTGCTGTAGTCGCTGCCATGGACTTGGGGTCACTGCCATTCAGGACTCAGAACACAGTTCCACATGTGGGATTGTTAGGCTTGTGTTGAACAGAGTTATTGGCACCACGTGTCGACACCGTTGCATGAGGAAATATGCCTCACTGATCGAAGGGAGTCTGGTGCTGTGGTTGCCTCACGGAGTTGGGGTCACTGCCATTCAGGACTCAGGACACAGTTCCACATGTGGGATTGTTTGGCTTGTGTTGAACTGGGCTAGTGGCACCACGTGTCGCCGCCTTTGCATATGGAAATATGCCTCACTGATCGAAGGGAGTCTGGTGCTGTGGTTGTCTCACGAAGTTGGGGTCACTGCCATTCAGGACTCAGGACACAGTTCCACATGTGGGATCGGCTTGTGTTGAAGACGGTTAGTGGCACCATTTGTCACCGGTCTTCCACAGTGTAGGCCAGAGGTAGCAGTGAGCAAGGGCTCACAGTCACGTGCATACGTTGGTGGTCCCACCGGCCTGCATAGTGCAGGTTCAGTGGCACCACGTGTCGCCGGCCTTCCATATGGAAATACCCCTCACTGATCAAAAGGAGTCTGGTGCTGTGGTCACTATCATTCAGGACTCAGGACACAGTTACACATGTGGGATTGGCTTGTGTTGAACAGGGTTAGTTGGTACCCCGTGTCGCCGGTCTTCCACAGTGTAGGCCGGAGGCAGCGGTCAGCAAAGGCCCACAGGCAGGTGACGTTGACTTGAGCTGCACAGATTGGGAGCATTTGGTCTTCTTAACCCACTATAGTCTCTTACACAATTTGCGTCGCTACTAATCTTGAATTGTGAACCGTGTAACCCCAGTGTAGGGCGGAGGCCATGGTCAGGATGGGCACACAGCCACGTGGCGTTGAGTTGAGCTGCACAGTTAGTGGCACCTGGAGTACTCAGCGTGTACGCACCCTGTGATGATACGGAGTTCCGGCGGGCCGCACTGGGAGCAATGTGTTTTGTCTCATGAATTCTGCCTTGATGAGGCCACATGGCAATGACTTATGGTGCAGTGAGTTAGTAGCACCTGAAGCACACAGCGTGTGCGCACCCTGCGATGATGCGTGGTCTGGGCGGACTGCACTGGGAGCAACGTGTCTTGCAAACTGGACTGCGACATCTGCAATCGCCACTGCATCTGAATTGTGAGCACTGCTGTCTGCAGTGTAGATCAAAGGCAGTAGTTGGTACAGACATAAGTTTGCGGTGCTGTGCCGCTGGGTTCGCAGGGGGCCTGTGTCGAGGAGGCCCGCGGTCATGGCGGTAGCCACGTACCAGGGTGAGGGCTGCCGCTGTGACAGACTCGTTGGTCTTCCCACAAGTGAACCACGCCTAGGGCCTGGCCTATTTATTCATACTCCTATGCTGGAGTGGCGTACGTTGGAGCAGCCCACTCCGCTTCCGCTTCCAGGGGGAGACAACACAGCTACATGACCGAGATCTTCCCCACTGCCTGTGGTAACATGGTTGCGTCCACTGTACACTACACTACAAGTATCAATAGAATATCTCCACATGGAGAGGTTTGTTCTTTGTATAGTGAGGTCTGTGCAGCACATCAGCGTTACACTTGGCATTGTGTACTTTATTGTTGATGGGTGACTTGCCTCCTTCATATATAGTTGGTTGCCACATCTCCCAAGATTCAGCTAAGGTGTGGCTGAGGGGCATCGCGTTTTGGGAAGGTCCGTTGTCCTGTTTTGTGCTGCCTCAGTGGTAGTAGGGGGGGTGGTGCGGGGGGGAGGTTCTGGTGGTGGTGGCGCTGGGTGTTGTGGCCTTGTTGGGTGTCGGAGCTGCATGATCAGTAGGTCTATCACGTGTTGGTCTTTAGATGTGGCTGTGAGTTGGGTCTAATTCACGGAGTAGATAGTCGACCTCCTTACACCAGTTAAAGGTTGATGTTAATTTGTTACTGCTAACTCGGCTTATTGCCTGCTTTTTGGATCACATTGCAGATTTGGCTGGTCGTTGAAAATATGTGAAAGTGGTGTTTTTGTGTTTTTTTGCACTGGAACGCCTACTTTGCATTTCATTAGCGTTAGTTGTGGCTCTCGTTTGTGGCGATTTTGTTGGCGTAAGGTATCGATGGAAGAGTGGTGAGATTTGCAGTTTGATGGGATGATAATTAAAAAACACAGAAAAAAAGATAGGTTTAATGAACATTATAATTAGAAATTAGCATTTAAAAAACCTTTGAAATTCACTGAAAAAAAACATAGGTTTCATGCACGTTATAGTTAGAAATTAGCATTTAAAAAACCTTTGAAATTCACTGAAAAAAACATAGGTTTCATGCACGTTATAGTTAGAAATTAGCATTTAAAAAACCTTTGAAATTCACTGAAAAAACCATAGGTTTCAGGGATGTTAGAGTTAGTTGGACATTTCACTCATAGAAAACCATAGAAATTCCCCTCTTATAGTTAGTTGAACTAACTATAACTCGCGCCCCCGCAATGCACTGCTGATGACGTCACATATTACATTATTCATGACATGGTCAGTGACATCACTGATGACATCACTGATTACATCATCCACGTCAAAATCTGATGCACCTCATCAGACCCTAATATAGCACCCTACACAGACTATAATTTTCGAAACCATGAACACACCAATACCAGTTAGTACATATCCACTCACTAATTTGTAGGTCTACACACACATCCATTCATGCACCCATACACTCACTCATACATACAGTCAATACAGCATTATCATATCCAGTCACATATCTATACAGACAGTTACACACTGCCTCTCATTCATAGAGTTATTCACACACCTAGTCAGTAATGGAAATAATCAATCACACTTTCATTTATTCACCTGTACAGTTATACAGATCCCACGTCACTTATTTAAACATATACTAACACATACTTACACTCTAATACAATAACTAATACAAGCACACACTGTTCCATGCAGGCACTCTCACATTCACTCACTCTCACATATAGTCATTTATACAGTCCAACACTCATATATACTGCCTTTCACATATGGAGTTACTCACACATGTACCACTGAGGCATCCATTCACTCACCAAGACACTCATACACACGCTCACCCAGCCATACAGACCTTCACAGATACAGACTTGAACACATATACCCAGTGAATTATTCACTCACACATCTATGCACAGAGTCACACCCCCCGCCCACCCACACAGACACTCAGGCACCCATACAGGTAATCAGACAAGCAATCAATAGCTCATATAGATCCTTATTTAGTTGCTAACTAAACCATGGAACTGCTTACACACCAACTGACAACCTAAACTGTGTGAATGTCTGTATCAGTCGCTAACACATGCATTAAGAAAGACACAATTATTCACTCACTTATACAGTCACACACCTACTTAATCATCCATCCTGACTCTTATACACCCATTCATTCTTCAATACACCTTGGCATATATATATAAAACATATTTACATTTTATAGAAACACACATCCACTGGATGATGTCATCAGTGATGTCATTTGAGATGTCATCAGTGATGTCATCAGTGACCATGTCATGAATGATGTAATATGGGACATCATCAGCAATGCATTGCGAGGGCGCGGATTATAGTTAGCTCATCTATATATATATATAAAGTCACAACAAGGATACCCTTATGGAAGAGCCTCCAGGCAAGTAGTAAAGCACTTCTTCTTTAATGGAAAGCAGCAGTGCTAAAAACGAAATCCCTTCTTTCAAAAGTCAAATGGCAACCTCTGCCAAACGCGTTTCAGGCTTCCCCTTCGTCAGTGGCCGATGGGGCTCGATATTCAGGCAACAGGTGCTGCTACTTTATCAAAGATGAACCTCCCCAAGTGGGCGTTGCCGTAATCACAGCATGCTGGTTCATGTAGTTGCACAATCTATAACACTCCAGTGAGATGTTGCCCAAAGTTCGTTTCATTACTAGTTTGAATCTCAAGTGGATGAAAACAAAAGTCTCGCTAAAACGCTGCTTGATTTATGCTCTCCATTAGGCTTATACTTCCTGCTTCGCTGGTGACCTCTCACCTGAAGTCCTGTGTTCTCTTCTACAGGGGCTATCTTTTGTTCGGAGTGATATTAGCGGCTGGAGCCCAGCCGCAGGAGAGACCCACCGCGAGTGCGGGCCCGTTTTGGCTTCAAACGGCGTCATGAGTGTACGGGAGGAAGTGTGTACGGGAAGAGCGGCATGAACAAGCAACTTTTAAAAGCGAACCCTGGCACCAACCCACTGGGGTTTTATTATTGAATTTATTGTGCATATCCCGAAGACGAACTCACATGAGGAATATGATCTGCAGCACTACAAGGACCAGAGGGCTATGTGGATGGCCCCGCCCACAGGGGCTGTCCTAGAATGTTTAAATAGCGCGCAGGATTGTCTGGGTTTGATGCAAGAAATGCCATTGAGAAAGGGATTCACACCCGAAACGCGTCTGGCATGGGGTTTTAATTGGATGCAGTCTGTTTGTTTTAATTGTATGCTGCTGCTCTTCAATAAATCACTGGAGAATCAACTACCTGTGTTCTCTTCTACAGGGGCCATCCTTTGTTCGGAGTGATGTTCGTGGACGACACTTTGTTGTTGTCCAAGACATCAACGGGCATCCAACGCATTCTTGATGGTTTTGCCGATTTTTGTGTTTCTAGGGGACTAGAGATTAATCTAGATAAAACCAAGTTCATGATCTTCAACCCGCCAAAGCAGACACGCCCGAATCCCGTCCTAGGTGGAACCCCGCTGGAGAGAGTGAAGACCTTTGAATATCTATCACCTTGGGAGAACACTTGGAATGGGATTCGAAGTTGGCCAAAGCTGCACTCAAGCTAACAAAGGTGGTGGTGGGGATCCAGAAGCTACATAGAGAGTCCGAATTTAAGCCTGCGGCTCCAGTAATTGAAATTTATAATATCCAGGCCAGATCGGCAGCCCTATATGGGGCCGAACTTTGGGGGCACCAAAAATCGCAAAACCTAGCCAAGGTGGAACATGCAT
This sequence comes from Triturus cristatus, assembly GCF_964204655.1. Lineage (NCBI taxonomy): Eukaryota > Metazoa > Chordata > Amphibia > Caudata > Salamandridae > Triturus > Triturus cristatus. The sequence continues at coordinate 321,445,375 of NC_140580.1, read as the reverse complement.
TTGTGAGGAATATATTGGGTCTTCCTACAAGTACCCCATTGGTACCATTGCGTATGGACCTAGGGCTACTACCTATTGAGGAGGTTATGCCTTTACGCCCGCAATTATATTGGAAAAGATTGTGGTCCGTACCTGAGCTTGCTTGCTATAGAAACGAATTTAGGGAAATTTGGGATGCACTGAGAAACAGGAATATCAGGTGGCTGGCCCACATTAAGTTAATTAGCTGCAGGCTAGGCCTATCTGAGCTTTGGGTATCTCCGGAAGTTGCCTGTCCGGAGATATCGAAAGCTGACCTGAGTCGCTGTTATAAGAATTATAATTTAGCATCCCTGCATGCGAGTTCTGATGGGGGCAGATTGACTACTGAGTTCCTCCAGATTAAAGTAAGGTATAAAAGAGAGGAATTCCTAGACCTAATATTCCCTGCACTAGCACGAAAATTGTATATGCAATTTAGGCTAGGTACTCTCCCGCTTAGAGTGTTTTCTAGCAAGTGGGATAAAACTACGAGCAAGGAGTGGCCCGCCTGTGGTTCTCATTTGGAAAACGAAATTCATGTTTTCTTTTTTTGCCCCGCATATCAGGGTCCACGCAAGCACTGGCCAATTCCAATCTGTAGAAACTTAGGGTTTCGCCAGTGTGCACATGCACTTAGGGTGTTAAAAAAGGATATCCACCCCCCCATAATTTTTGCTGTCTCCCGCTTTTTGAATGCAATGTGGCACATACGGAGGAAATTGATTACTGAACCCGGTGCTGTACATGAGTTTCTTGCTCTAAATTAATATAACGCTCGATAATGAATTTTAAGTTTAATCCTTGTTTTAATCGACGTATAGTATTGTATGTATATGTAAAGTTATGTAACGTAATTTTAAATGCTATTTTTATTCCTTAATTTAAATTTTGAATTACATGTTTTTTATGAACTTTTATGGTCCTTGGTGGCCGAAATAAAGCTATCGAACGAACGATATATATATATATATATATATAAAAAAAAATATATATATATATACATGCATATACATATATACATACAAAACATACAAATATTACCTACTGGCGGTCGCCAGTAGGTAGTTATAGTTAGGACCACGTTTCCATAGGAAATCCGCAACATTCTATTTTGAATAACTTTGGCGCCGGTTGACGAATCCTCGCGAATTTTTCAAAATAGGTGGGGCGCTACGCTCCGCTCCTACCCTGAAAGTCTCGGGGGGATTCGTCAAGCGGGGGCTGAGATAAAAGGGGGGTCCCAAAACGCGTTTTTCCCATGCATTTTTCCATAGGACCTTTAGACACAGCTACAGCCCGAACGGCTGAACAGAATTACTTGAAATTTGGCAGAGAGGTAGTCCTCAGGTCAAGGAAGTGCCTTTTGTAGGTTTGGTGTAAATCTGTTCAGTAGATTCTGAGAAAATAGCCTTTAAATCAATATATATATCTGAGCCAGCTTACGGTGCGCTTACGGTGCGCTTACCGTACGCGTACGGTGGCGTGCGCGAGCGCGATTCTGATTGGCCCTTAGATCTTAGTAAACATTCGAATCGGTCGAAACCAGGAAGCGGCGGCCGCCATTTTCTCTCTCGCACTCTGACAGGGGGTTGAAAAACCAAGTGCAAAAACATGTAAAGGGGCTGTTTACACAGCTCCCAAGCACCTAGCCATGTCGAGGGAGTCCCCAACGATCCCCCAAGTGAAAAAAGGCAATTTTAATTTTTTCAAAAATTTCGCCGATTACGCTTACCGTACGCGTACGGTAAGAAATAATAAAAAAAAAAAAAATATCCACATTCTCCTCACCCCGTGTGCAAAAGGTTCCCGAAGGGCACCTTTTGTGCATGGCTTGATAGAGCTAAACAAAACATATATTTTACCTGTCACAACGATGCTCATCATATGTCTTCCATGTGCGCACGGTGCGCGAAGCGCATCGTGCGTTCATGGCCCATCTAGCGTAACGTGGGCACGCGGTGCGCTAAGCGCACCGCGCACGGAACGAACTGCGTTAAGTGGGCGCGCACGCCACAAATGGCGTAAAGTAACTTAGCATTTAAAAAAACGTACAAATTCACTGAAAAAACCATAGGTTTCACACACGTTATAGTTAGGAATTAGCATTTAAAAAACCTTGCAAATTCACTGAAAAAACCATAGGTTTCACACATGTTATAGTTAGCTGGACATTTTACTGATAAAAAACCAATGAAATTCCCCCGTTATAGTTACTGTAGGCAACTATAACTCACGCGACCGTAATCCTCTGCTGATGACATATGTGTCTTTATGAAAAAAAAATATTTGTAATATATGTATCGCTAAAATTTAATGGAAGAAGACATGGGCAAATAAGTGCGCGAGCACGATTCTGATTGGCCCTTAGATCTTAGTAAACATTCGAATCGGTCGAAACCAGGAAGCGGCGGCCGCCATTTTCTCTCTCGCACTCTGACAGGGGGTTGAAAAACCAAGTGCAAAAACATGTAAAGGGGCTGTTTACACAGCTCCCAAGCACCTAGCCATGTCGAGGGAGTCCCCAACGATCCCCCAAGTGAAAAAAGGCAATTTTAATTTTTTCAAAAATTTCGCCGATTACGCTTACCGTACGCGTACGGTAAGAAATAATTATAAAAAAAAAAAAATATATCCACATTCTCCCCACCCCGTGTGCAAAAGGTTCCCGCAGGGCACCTTTTGTGCATGGCTTGATAGAGCTAAACAAAACATATATTTTACCTGTCACAACGATGCTCATCATATGTCCTCCATGTGCGCACGGTGCGCGAAGCGCATCGTGCGTTCATGGCCCATCTAGCGTAACGTGGGCACGCGGTGCGCTAAGCGCACCGCGTGCTCACTGTGCGCGCACGGTGCGCGAAGCGCACCGTGCGCGCACGGAACGAACTGCGTTAAGTGGGCGCGCACGCCACAAATGGCGTAAAGTAACTTAGCATTTAAAAAACCGTACAAATTCACTGAAAAAACCATAGGTTTCACACACGTTATAGTTAGGAATTAGCATTTAAAAAACCTTGCAAATTCACTGAAAAAACCATAGGTTTCACACATGTTATAGTTAGCTGGACATTTTACTGATAAAAAACCAATGAAATTCCCCCGTTATAGTTACTGTAGGCAACTATAACTCACGCGACCGTAATCCTCTGCTGATGACATATGTGTCTTTATGAAAAAAAAATATTTGTAATATATGTATCGCTAAAATTTAATGGAAGAAGACATGGGCAAATAAGTGTCTAAATACAGTATTAGCATCAGCAGAGGATTACGGTCGCGTGAGTTATAGTTGCCTACAGTAACTATAACGGGGGAATTTCATTGGTTTTTTATCAGTAAAATGTCCAGCTAACTATAGCATGTGTGAAACCTATCGTTTTTTCTGTGAATATATATATATATACACATGTATATATATACATATATATATGTGTGTATATATATATATATATATATATATATATATATATATATATATATATATATATATATATATATATTATCTACTGGCGGTCGCCAGTAGATAGTTATAGTTACAACCTAGTTTCCATAGGAAATCTCAAAATTCTATTTTGAATAACTTTGGCGCCGGTTGACAAATCCTCGTGAAATTTTCAAAACTAATGGGGCGCTCCGCTCAGCTCCTACCCTGAAAGTCTCGGGGTGATTCGTCAAGCGGGGGCCGAGAAAAAAGGGGGGTCCCAAAACGCGTTTTCACCATGTTATTTTCCATAGGACCTTTAGACACAGCTACAGCCCGAACGGCTGAACAGAATTACGTGAAATTTGGCAGAGAGGTAGCCATAATGTCAAGGAAGTGCCTTTTGCAGGTCTGGTGTAAATATGTTCAGTATTTCCTGAGAAAATAGCATTTAAAAGCATATCAATATCTATACGCGCGCACCGTGCGCGCACCGTGCGCGCACCCTGCCGTGCGCGAGTGCAATTCTGATTGGTTGTTAGATGTCGGTAAACATTCGAATCGGTCGAAACCAGGAAGTGTCGGCCGCCATTTTGTCTCTCGCAGTCTGAGGGGGTGAAAAAAAAAGGTGGAGAACGTGAAAAGGGGGCAGAGTGGACAGTTCCTGACCCCCTAGCCTTGGTCAAGGGGTCACAGAAGGACCCCCAAGGGAGAAAAAAACATTTTTTCTTTTTTAAAAATCGCGCGGTGCTCGATGCCCACAGCGCGCGCACGGTGCGCAAAGCGCACCGTGCGCGCAGGGTGCGCGCACCTCGTGATTTAAAAAAAATAATAATAATTTCACGGTGCGCGCACGGTGAAAAACCTGAAAAAAAATAAAAATAATACATAACTTAGCATTTAAAAAACCGTACAAGTTCACTGAAAAAACCATAGGTTTCACACACGTTATAGTTACGAATTAGCATTTAAAAAACCTTGCAAATTCACTTAACCTCTTCGGGGCCCATGACGAGATAGTCTCGTCATGGAGCACGGTTGCGCTGTGCCCATGACGAGACTATCTCGTCATGAACCCCACCCACTAGTGCAACTGATGAGTACAGGCCCCAGCTAGGCCCGCAGGACACAAGGGTTCGCTCTCCTGTAAAGGAATCTATAAGGAAGTTGGCACGGAAACTGCAAAGTACAAAGACACAGTTTATTAACCCTTAAGGGTGGTCCTACAATCCATACAATACCCTTCAGCATTGCATAGAGTAGCACAAAGAACTTGCATACACGGTCCCCTTTTATACACAACAGAGGGGCTCATAAGTGGGAGGATACGACATGAGACGAGGAATGTTACCTTTTATGGACATTTGCAATACTAGATCGATATGTGGGCGGAGCTGACATACTCCTTAAGCCCGCGAAACATGGTCAAGCAAGGACTAACTGATAACAGATGTGGTCAAGTCTGGGCATGCGCCAGACGGACAAAGGAACTATTTATAGACTGTTACTAGGCAGATTACAAGAGCAACTAACACAAAGATAAGACTCTTCTCGTGCTGAGCACGTGGAGACATGACAATACAAAATGGAGTCCAGACTTCAGTCAACATAACAAAAAGGGCATGTGTAAGCAGAAGAATTCATGTCTTTAGTAAATGCTTAATCACATCGAAGTTGCAATTTACAACAGACGACCCTTTCAGCATTTACTGAAGACATCCGGCTTGTTAGAATAATCATCATATATATCAATTATCATCATCTCTTCTACTTCCTTAGCTAAATATTTCTGATAAGTGACATTGGCGATAGCTTTCTTATCGGGGATACAGAATGATACACATGAGGAACAGAGCAAGGGACCACATTGAACACAGATGCAACAAGAAAACAGAACTGCTATAATTATACAAAGACCAGTTAAAACCTTCCAACCCCAAGCAGTAATCAATGCCCAGAACCATCCAGAAAAGGACCAAGTGCCGTTTTCTGTATGGATTTCAGCTGCAATTTTATGCAGCCTGTTAATTGCATTATAGACTGAAGGTGTGTGGTCAGGAATAAACACGCAGCAACTGCTTCCGATAATTTTACAAGCTCCACCTCGATCAGCTAACATAACATCTAACACCATACGATTCTGCAATGCAACAATTCGGGTAATCTGTAATTCTTCCGTAAGATTCCCAAGAGCAGCAGCGGTTTGGTTTGTCACGGCCTCTACCACTCGTGTTAATCTTCGAACTTTCCTACTATTTAGGGCAGCTCCAACGAAGAAAAACAATCCTAAATTGAAGTCGATATACTGCTGCAAACTGGTGTCAGTCTGGTCCACGCCATCAATTGATAGAGTACGTTTATACCTATTTACAGTCACATTATTTAACAACTTTAAATCCTTATGATAGGATGCAGGTGCCAGAAATACAGGAGGTAACAAAAATGATACATAGCATACTCCGGACCAACCGGCTGGCAAACGGTAATAACCTTTATTTCCGCATACAAAGTACGTATTATGGGATGCTAAGAAAGTACTGTTATTCAATCCATCGATGTTTAATATGGTAATACAATCGCTAACACCGACAGGAATATAACCCACACTTTGGACACACAGGTCCGCTTGAGCTTGTGCCACTTGAATCACAAATTTGTCTTTTCCCGCAGTGTCTCTGGTGTTCGTGAAAACATATGGAATCGATTCATTGTCTGGTCGATACTCTTCCCATTCCCAAATTGTCCCATTCGCTTGCGGATATCCATCTTTATCCTGATGACATTCTTTATTAAGTCTGAAGAGTAATCGTCCCACTGTGGGTTTCCGAGTGGCAAAAAGCAAAGTGTACCATGCTCTACAAGAGCCATTATGAGAGAAAGGAAGAGGTATGAATGGCGTTCCTCCTTTCTTCAGATGAGCTGGCATCATACCACATATCCAACAGTTCGTAGCATTGGTGGCAACATGGGTATGATGTAACATCTGGATGAAAGTGTTATTCAAATAGGACTGACGATGCTTCAATTCTTGATACGGAAGGGTATAGAAATAGTGCTCCGCAGGCACTGGAGTGGTCAACACAAGCAACTCTCGGGCAGGAGTCACATCCTTCACAAACCATGTGGTTATCCCAACAATAGCTACTGTGAGCATAAAACCTGTTGCACAAAGGATCTTCTTTTTCTCCATGTCAAAATAGAGAATCAATATCTTCCTGAAACTAAAAGTTTGTCAGAACTCTTCCCCTTGGGCAGCGATCGCTTTCTTCACCAACGGGCCAAGACGGGTGTCGCTACACTAATGCAGGGCTGATCCCCCCCCCTTGCCTCACTGGCTCTCCGTTTCACTAACCCAAGGGCCGTTCTGACAACATGTCCCGATACTGAAGGATTCACTTTCTTGGCCTCAGATGATATCGCCTTCCTCCAGGAGTCGCGTGGTCCGGAAAGAGCTCCTCAGCATCGTTCGATTCCACAGCACGGCCTTTCTCTGTGCTCAGAATCTCTCGTTGATCGGTCAATACAGCGGGCTCCACCAATCCGGGCGGTACTTTGCGGCAGTGCAGGGAATGGATCCAATTCTTTCTGTTGGAAACTCGCACGGCCGTCCTCGTTGCCAGTAAAACTTGCTCAGGGCCAACCCATCTCGGCTCCAGGCTGTTCGTCCTGTCAAAGATTTTCAGCATGACATAGTCTCCAGGCCGGAGACTATGTCCTTCGCCGGTGGACCGATCAGGGAGCGCCTCCCGGACCTGTTGATGGATGGAAACCAAGTTATCCGTTAACTGTGCCAGATAATCATTCATCATTACACAAGGTACATCATACACAGTCTTAGGTTTTGGTGGACCCCAAATATTCATTGGACGTCCAAAGACAATCTCATAAGGTGTAAGACCGATTCGAGAGTGCGGTACCGACCTAATTGACAACAATGCCAGCGGTAAAGCATCTGGCCAAGTCAAAGACGTTGAAGCTTGAATTTTAGCGATCTTGAGCTTCAGTGTACCATTATACTTCTCGACTAGTCCTGCAGATTGAGGGTGGAATACTGCGTGGAACTTCTGGGTGATGCCTAGACCCTTCAGAACATACTTTATAACATCCGCTATAAAGTGGGGCCCGTTATCACTCCACAGAAGTCTACAAACGCCATATCGAGGGAAGAACTCCTTCAACAGCATCTTAGCGGTAGTCATTGCAGTATTGTCCTTCGTGGGGTATGCCTCAACCCATTTGCTAAAGGCACACACCACTACTAGAACATACTTCAAATTGTTACAACGCTCGAGCTGGATGTAATCCATCTGCAAAACCTCAAAGGGTGCAGTAGGTGTTACGAACCCTCCTGCTGGGGTCCGAGTCCCCTTTCCTGGGTTGTACCTCAGGCAGATCATACAGGTCTGCACCACCCTCTTTGCCGTGCTAGCAATCTCTGGATGCTCCCAAACTTGGGTAAGCAATTTTACAATTGCGGAAGCTCCAACATGTGCTAGCCCATGTGCCATCTGAACCATAGGTTGTACAAAAGCTGTGGGTAATTTCCATCGATCCATCTGCTTATTTCTCCAGCAACCCTCATCATCCAATTCTCCCTCACCGGACCATTGCTCCCGTTCTTTATCCGAAGCGGTCCTCTGTATTTCTCGCACCTCTTCCTTCGCATCATGCCATCTTTCTACTTGCGACTTCACTACATACATGGCAGTAGCACCGGGCTGCATCGCAGTCTCCCGCGCCACCCGGTCTGCTAACGCATTCCCTTCTCCAACTTTATCGACTACTTTCCTATGGGCGCTACATTTAACGATGGCAATTTTCTTCGGATATGTCAATGCAGTTAAAAGATTATGAACTAACTCCCCATGCATTATTTGTACTCCATGTGACGTTAAAAACCCTCTCTCCTTCCAGAGCAGGCCGAAATCGTGCGCTACTCCGAAGGCATACCGGCTATCTGTATAAACATTCACACACAATCCTGTACTGAGCTCACATGCTCGTGTTAATGCTATCAGTTCCGCTGCTTGAGCTGATTTCTGCGGTATGCGTGCTGTCTCCACTATTGTTTGCAATGTGGTAATCGCATACGCTGCTGAAGTCGTACCATCTGGTAGCTTCAGGCATGACCCATCCACCCACAGTTCTCCATCTACATCTGAAAAGGGCGTATCCTGGAGATCAATACGACCCTTTGTTTGTTCCTCGGTCACAAGGATACAATCATGTGCTTCTCGTGCCTCAGACCGAGTCTCGGGGTATGGCAACAATGTGGCAGGATTTAACGTCACGCACCTCTTCAACGTAATATGAGGAGCCAAAAGCGTCAGCTCATATCCCGTTAAACGGGCACTGGTCAAATGCTGCGTCTTTGTCTGATTAACCCCTTCCATGCGGCGCGAATTCCGCCGCGGTGCTGACCGTTTCTTGCGCGGGCGGGCTCATGACGGAACGGTTCCGTCATGAGCACAGCTCAACCGACGCTCATGACGGAACCGTTCCGTCATGAGCATGGAAGGGGTTAAGCAGGGCATCAACAGCATGGGGGACTAATACCAACAGCTTATGAGATAACACAATTCCCTCGCTCTGGCGTATTGACACAGCTGTCGCCGCGACCGAGCGAAAACAACCAGGCAATGCTCGGGCAACAGGATCAAGTACAGCCGAAAAATATGCACAAAGGCGCTGCTTGTCGCCGTGCATCTGCACTAAAACCGATAATGCACATCCATCTTTCTCATGCACATACAGCGAAAAAGGCTTGGTATAATCGGGAGTCCCTAACACTGGTGCTGAACAGAGGGCCTGTCGCAGTTTCTGAAAGGCAGTGTCACACTCATTCGTCCAAGGAAGCGGGATAGGTGTATCTTTTGTCAAAAGGGCTAACAATGGCTTGGCTATGTACGAAAACCCTAATATCCACTGCCTACAAAAAGAAACAAGACCCAAAAATGCGCGCACGTCCTTCTGCGTGGACGGCGTCGGTGTATCCAGAATCACTTGGACACGATCTGGTGTGAGTGCACGTCCCTCCTTAGACAAAACGTGACCTAGATAAGTCACCTTTGGTCTACAGAATTGCAACTTTTTCCGAGAGACTTTGTGATTGTGGGATGCCAAAAAGGAAAGCAAAGACAACGTACTCGTTTCACACAACTCCGGAGTGTCAGCCGCCAGCAAGATGTCATCGACATATTGAATGAGAATAATTATAGCTATTACAGCACAACCATAAATAGTATAAATGAAGTAGAACTGAATAACCAATAATATACTCATGCGTTACTCAGAAATTGAAACAGATATACATATATATCTCGGAAAGTTCATGTGTAGAAATCATCTGATGTGAAAAATTAGGATGAAAGGTCCAAGTTCTTTATGATGCAAAACTTGCTTTTATTTGATAGTAGTATTAGAATAAAAACTCCAAAGGCGAAAACAGCCAACACGTGTTTCGTCAGTACAATGTAAGTACCAAAGACTTTCTCAAGGCTGTAAACAAACAGATAAAATATATGTAAGAAACTAAATGATTTAGACATTAAAATAAAACAAATATAATTTCGATTGTAGACTGAAAAACAGTACCCAAGAGGTATAAGCATTAGAAGACACCGATCAGGTGTGATGTTAGAATTACCACGAGGCTGTGAATAAAGGCCAACGTCCCAATTTGTAGAGATAACAGGGTGTGAAGTAGCAACTCACGAGAATACAGGAGTCCGTGTCATATTAAAAGAGAGGTCCCTATAAAGATGATAGAAAGAAATCAAAGGTTGTTAGAAAAGAATATGGAGAGGAAGTGTGTGGAGTAAATGAGCTGACAAGCCAGTGAAACTAAGAAATATCAGAAGTGTAGTGGTGAACCAAGGAGAAAGCAAAGGAGTCGAATTAATAAAATACCGGCTCCTGGAGAGATATATGTATAAGTCACATACCTATGAAGGAATACAGTATGCAATGAAGTCCAGATGTAATCATAAGAGGTACAAGTTATTACGCTCGAGTTACGTGGAACGAGAGCGCCAAGAATATCTAGAACAACACACAAAAAATATTTATTTTGTTACCAATTTAATTAGAAGATAGAATTTCAAATCAATCACGGTCTGACTAATTGGAGAAGGCATCACGTGTAAAATTATTGCAGTGAAACCGGATAGTAGGAGAAGTAATATGAATCAAAAGAAGGCTGATGGTGACATGCAAATAATTAGAAGAGCATGTCCGTCTAAAATTCTAGAGTAATAGTCCTGGTATTAATAAAAACATCCAAAGACTGGTCCAAATCATCAACTCACCTAGATAGTGTCGGGGGTCGCGTAACTAATCCCAATGTATCTTAAATGCGTTAGTGGAAGGTGAAAAGATAATGTCCTTAAAATACAGTAGTATCTAAAAACAAAATGAGTGGTAAGTAAACAAAAGGACGGGAATTCCCAATAATACTATTAATAATGCTGTCAGTACCATTAAATACTTGACAGTGACTCACCAAAAGTATACTGCGGACGGAGTACCCCCAAGACGTGCTGATACGATGTTCAAACGTCTCAAATGCGAGAATGTAAAGAGTCACTGGTAGATGTCCAAGTAGAACGGAAACATCTAAAAATGAAGTGAGCCATGATTAAAAAAGGGAGACGGGAGGTCCCAATAAAGGTGGTGAACTTAACGTTAACATCAGAATAAACTAAACGTCAACTCACCGTAGAAGAAACAAAGTAAGTTCTCCGAGTATGTGCGCTTGATAACGCTTCACCGGAGGCAGTGTCAGACCGGGAAAACGCCGTGTAACGTGGATTCATGTAATGAGACTAGTCACATGATCAGCGTTGGGAGCCACACGGCTCAAAAAATCAGAGAGCGAGAGTGGACTAGAATATAAAAGGCCACCGCCATTTTGTAGTGGCTAATGTAATATACTGTGATAATGTTAGAATAATGTTAGTGAGCCCGAAACGGGATCTAACATAGTAGTGTAATAGAAAAGAGTATTAAAACTACACACTCCCACGAAGTGACTTATTTATGATAAAAATAACGGCGGGGCCATAGGGTAAATAGACCGGCGCCATCTTGTAATGGTGAATGTAACAGTAGGCAGAGACTGTGGTGCAAAAGAGCAGTAATATTTTACGCAAACTAATGCTGTAAACAATGTTGAGTAAGCCTGACGTTGGAAATAGACAGGGTTGAGAAGGAGAAAACTTTAACGCAAACTAATGCTGTAAACAGTGTTGAGTAAGCCTAATGATGGAAATAGGCAGGGTTGAGAAGGAGAAAACTTGTGTCCAAAGAGGCTACGAAAGGATGGAACACACAGAAGCAAAGGAAATGTTAGAATATAGCCAGAGCCCCAAAAGATAATAGTATATATGATGAGTAGAGGCACTGATAGTACTACATTGTTGTGACAAGAATTGATCAATATTAGATAGTTACAACAAATGGAAATCAGAGTAACAAGTAACAACCTGTATGTATAAGGAACTTTGCAGAATCAAGATGATAACAATATTGGACTACTATTGTGCCTATGCTGACAATGTGGTAAATAACAAAGATAATTCAGAGAAGACATAATAAACATGTAGTTAATCACGTAGGAATACATGCAGTTCTCTATCTATGTTCAAACCATGATCCACTGATCTCAGTTTAATCAGCCACATGGCTTCTAATTTTCTAAGAGCTGAGATCTTGTCACCACCCCTAGGGTTATCACGTAATGCAGCAATACCATGGAATTTTAAGCCCAGAAGTTCCGTGGACTTGTGTTCGGTGTTATAATGAACGGCTAAAGGAGAATTCGTACTATTGTTTCGTATTGTATTGTAACTATCTAATATTGATCAATTCTTGTCACAACAATGTAGTACTATCAGTGCCTCTACTCATCATATATACTATTATCTTTTGGGGCTCTGGCTATATTCTAACATTTCCTTTGCTTCTGTGTGTTCCATCCTTTCGTAGCCTCTTTGGACACAAGTTTTCTCCTTCTCAACCCTGCCTATTTCCATCATTAGGCTTACTCAACACTGTTTACAGCATTAGTTTGCGTTAAAGTTTTCTCCTTCTCAACCCTGTCTATTTCCAACGTCAGGCTTACTCAACATTGTTTACAGCATTAGTTTGCGTAAAATATTACTGCTCTTTTGCACCACAGTCTCTGCCTACTGTTACATTCACCATTACAAGATGGCGCCGGTCTATTTACCCTATGGCCCCGCCGTTATTTTTATCATAAATAAGTCACTTCGTGGGAGTGTGTAGTTTTAATACTCTTTTCTATTACACTACTATGTTAGATCCCGTTTCGGGCTCACTAACATTATTCTAACATTATCACAGTATATTACATTAGCCACTACAAAATGGCGGTGGCCTTTTATATTCTAGTCCACTCTCGCTCTCTGATTTTTTGAGCCGTGTGGCTCCCAACGCTGATCATGTGACTAGTCTCATTACATGAATCCACGTTACACGGCGTTTTCCCGGTCTGACACTGCCTCCGGTGAAGCGTTATCAAGCGCACATACTCGGAGAACTTACTTTGTTTCTTCTACGGTGAGTTGACGTTTAGTTTATTCTGATGTTAACGTTAAGTTCACCACCTTTATTGGGACCTCCCGTCTCCCTTTTTTAATCATGGCTCACTTCATTTTTAGATGTTTCCGTTCTACTTGGACATCTACCAGTGACTCTTTACATTCTCGCATTTGAGACGTTTGAACATCGTATCAGCACGTCTTGGGGGTACTCCGTCCGCAGTATACTTTTGGTGAGTCACTGTCAAGTATTTAATGGTACTGACAGCATTATTAATAGTATTATTGGGAATTCCCGTCCTTTTGTTTACTTACCACTCATTTTGTTTTTAGATACTACTGTATTTTAAGGACATTATCTTTTCACCTTCCACTAACGCATTTAAGATACATTGGGATTAGTTACGCGACCCCCGACACTATCTAGGTGAGTTGATGATTTGGACCAGTCTTTGGATGTTTTTATTAATACCAGGACTATTACTCTAGAATTTTAGACGGACATGCTCTTCTAATTATTTGCATGTCACCATCAGCCTTCTTTTGATTCATATTACTTCTCCTACTATCCGGTTTCACTGCAATAATTTTACACGTGATGCCTTCTCCAATTAGTCAGACCGTGATTGATTTGAAATTCTATCTTCTAATTAAATTGGTAACAAAATAAATATTTTTTGTGTGTTGTTCTAGATATTCTTGGCGCTCTCGTTCCACGTAACTCGAGCGTAATAACTTGTACCTCTTATGATTACATCTGGACTTCATTGCATACTGTATTCCTTCATAGGTATGTGACTTATACATATATCTCTCCAGGAGCCGGTATTTTATTAATTCGACTCCTTTGCTTTCTCCTTGGTTCACCACTACACTTCTGATATTTCTTAGTTTCACTGGCTTGTCAGCTCATTTACTCCACACACTTCCTCTCCATATTCTTTTCTAACAACCTTTGATTTCTTTCTATCATCTTTATAGGGACCTCTCTTTTAATATGACACGGACTCCTGTATTCTCGTGAGTTGCTACTTCACACCCTGTTATCTCTACAAATTGGGACGTTGGCCTTTATTCACAGCCTCGTGGTAATTCTAACATCACACCTGATCGGTGTCTTCTAATGCTTATACCTCTTGGGTACTGTTTTTCAGTCTACAATCGAAATTATATTTGTTTTATTTTAATGTCTAAATCATTTAGTTTCTTACATATATTTTATCTGTTTGTTTACAGCCTTGAGAAAGTCTTTGGTACTTACATTGTACTGACGAAACACGTGTTGGCTGTTTTCGCCTTTGGAGTTTTTATTCTAATACTACTATCAAATAAAAGCAAGTTTTGCATCATAAAGAACTTGGACCTTTCATCCTAATTTTTCACATCAGATGATTTCTACACATGAACTTTCCGAGATATATATGTATATCTGTTTCAATTTCTGAGTAACGCATGAGTATATTATTGGTTATTCAGTTCTACTTCATTTATACTATTTATGGTTGTGCTGTAATAGCTATAATTATTCATATTATATAGGTTGATTTTCTATCTACCTTACTGGCACTTTTGGGTAGTGAGTGCCCATAGCTAGCCAAGCACCCAAATCCATTTTCATATTATCAAACGTTATACGCCTTTTTGACTGTTTTAAATATATTTGTGTGTTCTTTGATGTGCAGGTTTTTTTCGTTTAAGAACACCACTACCCTCCCTAGTTTGTTGACATATTGAATGAGGGCGACACCCTCGGGCAGAACAAAAGAGTCCAATTGTCTTTTCAAGGCTTGACTATAGATGCTAGGGCTTTCCGTATAGCCCTGAGGGATTCTACAAAATCGGTAAGACCTATTATTTAGAGTGAAACCAAAAAGGTATCGACTATCGGGATGAATGGGAATCGAAAAGAAGGCATTTTTCAAATCAATAACTGAAAACATGGTCGCCGTAGGCGGGACCAAAGTAAGCAACGTCGTGATATCCGAAACCACTGGGTACTGAGGTATCACGATCTTATTCACTTCTCTCAAATCAATGATAAACCGATAGACTTTGGCATCCGTATCCTTTTTCAGAATGGGTAGAATCGGGCTATTACAAACATTATAGGGAACTTCTTCCACCACTCCCACCTTAATCAAATCCTGCACAATCTGTATAAGAGCCTCTTCCCCCTCCTGCGAAATACGATACTGGGGAAGGCGTGGTAACACCGCCCCCTCCTGGACACTAATGTGAACAGGCGGAATCACCATCTGTCCCACATCAGTATCCGAGGTGGCCCACAGAGCACGAGGGAGGGCAGCTAACACAGCATCTTCTGTAACCACACACATCCGTTCAGACAGGGGGTAATTGTCATTCAATATCACCCGCACTCCAGCAGGGGAACACCGGATCGTAGCTCTGAAGTGCTTCAGCATATCAAGGCCCATAATATTATCCGGCGTGTTCGGCGCTAACAAAAACGGACAGGGTGCAGAGAAGGAATTAACCTGAAATGTGAGGGGCTGCGAAAGAGGGCTTCGGGAGAGTGTTCCATCAAACCCTACCGATGTAACCATTAAGCCAGATGGGGGAGCCCTCGGAACCAATTGTTTAGACAGCGCACTACGAGTCGCTCCTGTGTCCACTAGAAACTGATCAGTGGAGCCCAAAACCTCAGCTGATACGTAAGGACCCTTCTGATCAACTGGCACCTCAACTGATTCTAACCCCCATCTAACGCATTCCTATGCATGCTGAGAATCATAGTACCCAGAACGGTCAATCCCCGATACTTGATACTGATTTTGTCGATCAAAAACATTAGACCTATCTCGTTGCTGCCCGGCAAGGTCAAAACGAGCGTGATCATTAGAATTCCCTCTAAAATTCGAGAAACCCCCTCTACCTCTCGGGCCACCCTGATTGTGTCCCTGACTGTGTCCCTGCCGCGAAGCATGCAACGCTGGGCAATCTCTGGCCCAGTGCCCCAATTGCTTACAATACGCACATTGATTCCTATTCAGGTCAGATCGGCCCGAGGGAGGACCATAAAATCCTCCCCTACCTCTATTTACACCCCGTCGGGGCGGACCATATACTTGTGCTAACATCACCTTCGTTTTTAAATCCTTCGATTTCTTTTCCTCCTGCCCCTTCGCTTCTAGCTCCTGGCGCTCATAGTACTAAGCTATAGTCAGGAGGGCTGTCGGGGTCGTAGTGGACCAAGAACTTTCACTCGCTTTGAGGCGAGCTGCAATTGCCGGTAATAAATTCGCCACATATTTGTCAGCAAAAAGGTGCCGACCCGTATCATCAGTAAGAGACTGACCACTAAAATCATGGAACGTCTCCTCAAAACGCGTAAAGAAATCTGCAACTGATTCATCGGCTTTCTGCTTACACGAGGCTAGCATATTCCAGTCAATCTTTTTAGGGGGAATAATGGTCTTCAACTTAGTCAGAATAGCAGCGGGGAGATCTAAGATAATCTGAGGTGGTTTCTGCGCGGGCTTTCTCTCCCTATCCTCATCCTCAAGTTCAGACCATCGAGCCTTAAAAGTGGCAACATCATCCACCTTCCGCACGGATCGCCACATATCTGGTGGTAGAATAAGCCCAAAGAACAAATCTATATCTGCTAAGGTCATAATACAAGAATTCAAGGCCCCCTCGACTTCTTCGTAAAAGGCCGCTGGATTCTTGCGGGGATCAGGCAACGCATTTTTTAATGCCATGACGTCAGCCCTGTGCCAGGGAGTATAAACCCAATTATACACAAAATATCCCTTAGCATCGGCGGAGGTAATATCCGAGCTAGTCCCCGCTCCTTTAGGAGGAACATACAAAGGCGCCGCCTCGCGCATTGGTTTAGCATGCACTGGATCGCTCTTATCTGATTGAGAGATGGTTGAATGGCCGCCTCCGGTACGCGAATCCGACCGCTTTTCCTCCTCAAGGTGTTGGCGCGCTTTCTCTTTAAGATCTGCTGCCGCATCCCGCAACGCAAACAGTCGCCGAACCGCCTCAGGCGCCTTAGAGGGAGAGAAAACACCATTACGCAATGCTTTAGAGTCTAATACCACATCGTCAGGTTCAAAGACACTGGAATATTTCCGAAAGGCAGCAATCACTTCATCAGAAAAGTGTCCCAAGAAATACAACCTTTCTCTATCCTGCCACGACTCCCAAGAAGCCAACAGTTCATCAAGGGATAACTTGCCCTTACATGCACGATAAGAAAACTGTCGAAGCTCACCCATTCGCTCAGCCGATAACATGGACCGCGTGTCTACCTTACTCGAACCCGATCCAGAATCTTGTGGCCTCGGGGCAGACGCGCCAACATAAGGAGGCGGAGAACGATCTAATAAATAAAAATCATCGTCATGATTATTAAGGACAGGATAGAGTGGCTGACGAACAGCATATTGACCCGAGACTTGTAACCTATGTTCTTTCTCTTGTTTCTCCGTCTGTTCTCTTTCCTCCCGACGCTTTGCTTCCTGCGCTCTCACATGATCATTCTTTCGTTGCTCTTTATCAAACAGCGCTTTCTCGCGTTTCTCTCGCTCACGCACTTCCTTCACCCATAGTCGCACACATTCAAACATGTCTTGACGCGCACGCCGTTTACACATACACTGTTCCACATACTCAATCTTACGTATATCAAACGACCCATACAACGGCCACCGTAACTCAGGATCCTTTTTGGTATATTTCCTCCATACTGTGCTGTACATTATGGAGGAAAGACCATGCTTCACATACATATCCCTATTAGGAGTCCCCTCTGGGGGAGCTGGAGCAGATTCCTCGAGGTTTAACCGGTTTCCAAAGCAGCAGCACCACTTACGGAGTGCGCTAAAAGCAGGCATGCTCAAAAAATAATGCAGAATATGCAGTATTATCAAAAAAATGGCACTTAAACGTTGTGCTATTCAAAGTTACACAGTTCCGGAGAAATATCTCCACATTACCTGCCTATATGTGTTGCAACGCATATATTCTCACAATAATCAATACAAGATATGACCGGTCATCCCAAATCAAACTCAAATAGCCAACCCAGGCTTCAAAAACTCGGAGCAAGTACCGTACAACGGTTCTTACCAATCAAGAGTCCAGATTCCAACTGCCAAGCTCCGAAATTCGCCCAAACGGCTGTCACGGCAGGACCGACAGAAGAGGTCTCAGTCGAGGACCGGCGCCACCCAGATGGTCAGCTCGGAAGGGAAGGAAGAAAACCTCGGGATGCCAGGACTAAAGTGCCTCTGGCAGTGATCACATCCCCGGCCAAATTCCTCACCTTCGTCGCGACCAATCCTTCGAGCATCCGAGTCGCCGATGAGCCCCACGTGACGGGCGCCAATTGATGAGTACAGGCCCCAGCTAGGCCCGCAGGACACAAGGGTTCGCTCTCCTGTAAAGGAATCTATAAGGAAGTTGGCACGGAAACTGCAAAGTACAAAGACACAGTTTATTAACCCTTAAGGGTGGTCCTACAATCCATACAATACCCTTCAGCATTGCATAGAGTAGCACAAAGAACTTGCATACACGGTCCCCTTTTATACACAACAGAGGGGCTCATAAGTGGGAGGATACGACATGAGACGAGGAATGTTACCTTTTATGGACATTTGCAATACTAGATCGATATGTGGGCGGAGCTGACATACTCCTTAAGCCCGCGAAAACATGGTCAAGCAAGGACTAACTGATAACAGATGTGGTCAAGTCTGGGCATGCACCAGACGGACAAAGGAACTATTTATAGACTGTTACTAGGCAGATTACAAGAGCAACTAACACAAAGATAAGACTCTTCTCGTGCTGAGCACGTGGAGACATGACAATACAAAATGGAGTCCAGACTTCAGTCAACATAACAAAAAGGGCATGTGTAAGCAGAAGAATTCATGTCTTTAGTAAATGCTTAATCACATCGAAGTTGCAATTTACAACACAACGCCCGGCACAGGAAGGGGAAAGGGCGTGGCACTGAAGGGGTTAAAAAACCATAGGTTTCACACATGTTATAGTTAGCTGGACATTTCACTCGTAAAAAACCAATGAAATTCCCCCGTTATAGTTACTGCAGGCAACTATAACTCACGTGACCGCAATCCTCTGCTGATGACGTCAGATATTACATCACTGATGACATATGTGTCTTTATGAAAAATAAATATTTGTAATATATGTATAGCTAAAGATTAATGGAAGAAGACATGGGTAAATAAGTGTCTAAATACAGTGATGTAATATCTGACGTCATCAGCAGAGGATTGCGGTCGCGTGAGTTATAGTTGCCTGCAGTAACTGTAACGGGGGAATTTCATTGGTTTTTTACGAGTGAAATGTCCAGCTAACTATAACATGTGTGAAACCTATGGTTTTTTTAAGTGAATTTGCAAGGTTTTTTAAATGCTAATTCGTAACTACAACGTGTGTGAAACCTATGGTTTTTTCAGTGACTATATATAGGATGTGGATTCTACCATACAAATCCAAATTCCAATATGTGCGATAGGTCAAGTGATGGCACGTATCAGAATTATACTGCACGTATCGTATTGAGACCTTTAATGGGTAAGGGAGGACAATCTGAACAGCACACACTAGAACCCTAGTGTGAGGAATATAACAGCTCATCAGAGCAAAACTTAGTATTTGTGATGCTATGAACCACAAATACCTTCTGAATTAATACCACAGTGGTAGGGAGCGAAAAACCAAGAAAGGGCAGGTTGAAAGGAGGCCATTATTTAAAAATGGGAAAGACCATGGACCTACTGGCATGTTTCTGGGACTAAGAATGGCAACTTGAAGTTGACAAGGATCTTTATCTTGCCAGAAAACACAAGATGAGCACAGACCTCTGCCAATCATGACTAACAACTTTCAACTAGCATTTGCAATGCAATAGGTCTCGCATTTGTGAGAGTTTAAGCTGTTAGCATTGCAAGTGACAATGCCTTTTATTTATGTTTTAAAAACCAAAACATAAATAAAAGGCATTGTCAGTTACAATGCCAATAGCTCAAACTCGCGTAAATGCGAGACCTATTGTATTGCAAATGCTTTTTTATTTTTTTATTATTGTGATGAACTGATTAACTGACGAAGTGCTAAACACCAGGCTCCCAGGACAGGTTTCTATACAGAAGAGCAGCTCTACTATTGAAATATCAATATAGGGCATGTTTGTAGCTACGCGGGTGTTGCTATACTATGCTGTGCTCTACTTTTGTAATGAAGAAAGGCTGAAACCTGCCTGGATCCATGAACTTCACACACAAATTGCTGCATCAATAACATTACACATTCCGCTTTTGACACCTTAAAAATGGGAAAAAAATATGAGTGGTACTTTTGTAGCTTAATTATCTTGGTACTGTGGTTGACATCAGCTACTCGACTGGTTTACGTTTGTTTTTTACTCTTGTGCAGTACACACTTTGATTTACCTGCCACAGGGAGACCGCGGATTCTTGCAGTCCAACATTCTCTGTGTGTTGCCCAGGTGTTCAAGTGTAACATATGCAAAGCATGTCTAAAACAGGGAGGGATCCATCAGTTGTTGAATCATAGGCCTTCCCCACTGCTCCACTGGGACATGTTAAATGTGTCCCGGTGAAATTTGCTGATGCTTCGATATATTTAGCAGCACCCGCAGTTCGTGGGTGTTTTGTGTCCACTGCAGCGCCCCAGAGGGGCTGTGGTAGGTCCCTAATTACAGTTATAGGAGGACCCCAACAAAAATGCTTCACTTAAAAGCCAGTCAGAACTCCTTCCCATCAAGTCCCGTTCGTCTTACTTTTTGACTACAGGATAACCTTTGATTAATTTAGGAGAACGTTGCAGTACCTCAGTATTCCAGATAGATGGGCAACACAATTAGCAACTGAACTAGGAGAACACCACCACCGAACCAGGCTTCAAGGGGAGAGGGGGGCATATTTTGACCACACCATATGCGAGAAAAGGAGGCAGAAATCCAGTCTCGTGCAGAGGTGTGAGAACTAAGCTCTGGGGACCAAAAAGCAAGACCAATACACACATGCCCATGTTAGCATTAACTGTAAGCTAGGCCGCATCACAGGAAGTAGACATTAAGAAGTTCTGTATGACCCACTTGCAGTCCACAAATGGGCCTCCAGGCATCTGACAAGTTGTCCAAATCCATTTAGGGAGAACCTATAGTGCTCACAGTGCATGGGTATGACCAAGAATCCACTATCGGCCATGATGTGGCAAGGAAATGTGGGACCCGGCCATTCCTGACCCGGATAAATCAAGGCATGGTGGGCACTCCCATATCCAACCCTAATACAGCAAAGCATGGCTATGTCCAAATCAGATGGCACTGAGCACAGTGGAGCCTGGAACAAAGACGTAGGACATGGTGGCGGCATGGCTTTTTCTTACCCTAGTAAGCAGGCCATGGCTATCTTCATCCTAAATCACACAATAGGCATATAGTGGAGCCAGCGCCCCGATGAAGCAACGTATTGTGGGGGTCCAGTAACTGACGTTTGGAAATAAACATAGAACATGAATAACAAAACCACATTTTAGGGGGGCGGGGGGCAAAACTGGTATTTTTTAGAATATTTGTAATTAATTGGATACATGAAAGCTTCGCCTAGAGTGGGTGTTTTCAGAAATACAAATGCAACAGCACAAACAGACTTTTGCAGGCAGGACCTAGTCTGGGCACAGGCTCGCTTTCTAGAATTCGCAATTCAAGGGACATTTTAAAGACTGTGCTTCTACTCGACAAGCTGCTATCACAGCTCAGTGTGTTTGAGCACCTGTTGCATAGGTCTGTACACTTATATGAATAAAAGTGAAAGCTTCTTTAGCTTTTTTTTTTAATTCAGTTTCCTAATTCTCTACCAGATTTACAGTTGATGGAGCATTGGAAATAGACCACATTCACACAGCATTTTATGAGTTTTGGAGAGGGAAAACAGAGAGAGGCACAACTTCTACAATATGACCCGACTCTATTCAAAAGACTTTTACTTGGCACAACTTTCAAACCCGAGTTCAAAATGAAAGAGGAGACGCCGGCGTTTCCCATCAGTGCCAGAGGAGCGTCAGTGCAATGAAGTGCAAATGGTGGGAACACCAACACAATCAACCTTGTCTCTGATCTCAAATACTCGCACTGCACTTACGGACAAATCTGCACAAGAAATCATCGATTGGAATGACGAAGGGCCAATTAACACAAATAGTGTCAGAAAGTGCACCTGTATTCCCCCCACAGAGATCATATACAAGTGCAAGACATTCACAGAAAGTATTTACTATAAATAGAATGTAATACATTTATGGGATTTCACCAATTTCCGAATGTCAAGTTAAGTACAAGCCATGATACTATAAAAAAAAAAGTGCAGCGCCCATAAATAAAATTAATGCGCCGCGCTTTGAAGCTGCAAATAAAACGAAGGCACGGCTCTTTTAAAATCAGTGCCACACTGATTTACATTTGAGAATTTGTAGGTCGAGCAGCAATGGTGAAACAAGCATTGGCATAGCCAATAGGTCTCGCTTTTGGGACCTTATAAGTATTTAGTTATGCAACTGTTGTGTGGTTGTGGTTGTGTGTGGTTGTGGTTGTGTGTGTGGTTGTGTTTGTGTTATTGTGTGTGTGTGTGTGTGTGTGTGATTTTGGTTGTGTGTGATTGTAGTTGTGTGTGTGTGGTTGTGTGTGCTTGTGGTTGTGTGTGCTGTGGTTGTGGGTGAGGTTGTGGGTGTGTGTGTGGTTGTGGGTGTGTGTGTGTGGTTGTGGTTGTGTTGTGGGTGTGTGTGTGGTTGTGGGTGTGTGTATGTGGTTGTGTGTGTGTGTGTGTGATTGTGTGCATGTGTGTGTGGTTGTGCGTGGTTGTGGTTCTGTGTGATTGCAGTTGTGTGTGTGTGTGTGGTTGTGTGTGCTTGTGGTTGTGTGTGCTTGTGGGTGTGGCTGTGGGTGTGTGTGTGGGTGTGTGTGTGTGTGGTTGTGGTTGTGTGTGTGGTTGTGTGTGTGTTATTGTGTGTGGTTGTGTGTGTGGTTGTGTGTGTGCTTGTGTGTGCTTGTGGTTGTGTGTGTGGTTGTGTGTGGTTGTGTGTGTGTGGTTGTGTGTGGGTGTGTGTGTGTGGTTTGTGTGTGTGTGGTTGTGTGGGTGTGGCTGTGGTTGTGTGTGTAGTTGTGGTTGTGTGTGTGCAGTTGTGGTTGTGTGTGTGGTTGTGTGTGTGTGTGCTTGTGTGTGGTTGTCTGTGGGTGTGGTTGTGTGTGTGGTTTTGGGTGTGTGGGTGTGGTTGTGTGTGTGGTTGTGTGTTTGTGTGTGGTTGTGTGTGTGGTTGTTTGTGTGTGGTTGTGGTTGTGTGTGTGGTTGTGTGTGTGATTGTGTTTGTGTGTGTGGTTGTGTGTGTGTGTGTGTGTGTGGTTGTGGTTGTGTGTGTGTTATTGTGTGTGGTTGTGTGTGGGGGTGTGTGTGTGGTTGTGGTTGTGTGTTATTGTGTGTGGTTGTGTGTGTGTGGTTGTGTGTGTGGCTGTGTGTGTGGTTGTGTGTGTGGTTGTGTGTGTGTTATTGTGTGTGTGTGGTTGTGTGTGTGGTTGTGTGTGTGGCTGTGAGTGTGGTCGTGTGTGTGGTTTTTGAGTGTGTGCTTGTGTTTGTGTGTGTGGTTGTGGTTGTGTGTGGGTGGGTGTGTGTGGTTGTGTGTGTGTGTGGTTGTGTGTGTAGTTGTGGTTGTGTATGTAGTTGTAGTTGTGTGTGCGCGTGCCTGTATGTGTGTGTGTGGTTGTGTGTGTGGCTGTGGTTGTGTGTGTGTGCTTGTGGTTGTGTGTGGGTGTGGGTGTGTGTGTGGTTGCTTGTGTGTGTGGTTGTGTGTGTAGTTGTGGTTGTGTGTGTAGTTGTGGTTGTGTGGTTGTGTGTGTGTGTGGTTGTGGTCGCTTGTGGTTGTGTGTGTGGTTGTGTGTGGGTGTGGTTGTGTGTGTGGTTGTGTGTGGGTATGGTTGTGTGTGTGTGGTTGTGTGTGTATTATTGTGTGTGGTTGTGTGTGTGTGTGGTTCTGTGTGTGTGGTTGTGTGTGGTTGTGGTTGTGTGGTTGTGTGTTGTTGTAGTTGTGTGTTGTTGTGGTTGTATGTAGTTGTGGTTGTGTGTGTAGTTGTGGTTGTGTGTGTGTGTTATTGTGTGTGTGTTGGTGTGTGTGGTTGTGTGTTTGTAGTTGTGTGTGTGTGTGGTTGTGTGTGTGTGGTTGTGTGTGTGTGTGTGGTTGTGTGTGTGTGGTTGTGGTTGTGTGTGGTTGTGGTTGTGTGTGGTTGTGTGTGTGAGTGGTTGTGGTTGTGTTTTCTTTGTGGTTTTATGTGTGTGTTTGTGGTTGTGTGTGTGGTTGTGTGGTTGTGTGTGTGATTGTGTGCGTGTGTGTTGTGTGTGTGTTATGTGTGTGGTTGTTTGTGTGTGGTTGTGTGTGTGGTTGTGTGTGGTTGTGGTTGTGTGTGTGGGGCTTTGTGTGTGTGTGTGTGTGTGTGTGTGGTTATGGTTGTGTGTGGGTTATTGTGTGTGGTTGTGTGTGTGTGTGGTTGTGTGTGTGGCTGTGTGTGTGCTTGTGGTTGTGTGTGTGGTTGTGTGTGGTTGTTTGTGTGTGGTTGTGTGTGTGTGTGGTTGTGTGTGGTTGTGTGTGTGGTTGTGTTTGTGGTTGTGTGTGTAGTTCTGGTTGTGTGTGTAGTTGTGGTTGTGTGTGTGTGTGTGTGTGTGGTTGTGTGTGTGTGTGGTTGTGTGTGCTTGTGGTTGTGTGTGTGGCTGTGTGTGGGTGTGGGTGTGGTTGTGGGTGTGTGGGTGTGGTTGTGGTTGTGGTTGTGTGTGGTTGTGTGTTCGTGTGTGGTTAAGTGTGTGGTTGTTTGTGTGTGGTTGTGGTTGTGTGTGTGGTTGTGTTTGTGATTGTGTTTGTGTGTGTGGTTGTGTGTGTGTGGGTGTGGGTGTGTGTGTGGTTGTGTGTGTGTGTTATTGTGTGTGGTTGTGTGTGGTTGTGTGTGTGGTTGTGTGTGTGGCTGTGTGTGTGGTTGTGTGTGTGTTATTGTGTGTGGTTGTGTGTGTGTGGTTGTGTGTGTGGTTGTGTGTGTGGCTGTGTGTGTGGTTGTGTGTGTGTGTAGTTGTGTGTGTGTTATTGTGTGTGGCTGTGGTTGTGTGTGTAGTTGTGGTTGTAAAACCCATTTTTAACGAACTGAATATCCGCACGTGCAGGCTAGCTGTGATACGCTGGTTGGATGGTTCCTCCATAATTCTGGCCTGCCGGGGAGTAAAATACCTGGCAGAGGTAAGAAAACTTTTACGGCCGATCAGGAGGAAAACAGAGAAGAATGACCGACCAGTCTTGAGCTCTACGGTGCCAATTGGGTAACATATTGACTGAATGTAAAACAGATTAAGAGTTTTAGTAAGCAGGATCACAGAAGATTATTGTATTTATAACAGTTTGTGTGTTGGTTAAACACACGCAGTTAAGCTATACAACCAATGGGATATTATTAATGTTGGTTTTAATGTCTGGTTTTAATTGCGATTGTAAGACATTTTATTTTATTATTTTTTGGAATAATTGTAAAGATTTTAATTAATCATACAATACAGTTTTTTTGACTTTGTATAAGGTCGTGCACTGCCCATTTGGTGGGCAAGCTATGGTTTGAATATATGATGTTACAACGCAAACAATTACAAAGTATGCTTTTACAAGGCGGATTTTACATCGCAACTACCATTACATCGCATAATTTTACAATGTATACCATTACAACGCATTTTTTAAAACTACCATTACAACGTATTCCATTACCATGCATACCATTACAACGCATACCATTACAACGCATAATACTTTTAGGGCAACAGTAGGGTTAGTGTTGGATAGTGTAGGGGTAAAAATTACTATTCCCACTCCAGTGAGTGCAACAGTAGGGTAGGTGTTGGATAGTGTAGAGGTAAAAATTACTATTCCCACTCCAGTAAGTGCAATATTAGGGAAAGTGTTGGATAGTGTAGGGGTAAAAATTACTATTCCTATTCCACCTCAAAACCCATACCCACCCTAAAACAAAATATCTCCATTACTTACCTTATAAAGCATTGTAATGGCATGCATTGTAATGGTATGCGTTGTAATGGCGGTCATGCGTTGTAATGGCATGCAGTGTAAATGCAGTTCCGTTGTAACAGTTGCGTTGTAAAAGCAGTGCGATGCAATGACTGTGTTGTAATGGATGTTTCCCTATGGTTTTCATGGTGGTGCTCGTGAAGCAATAAGTGCAAATTTGAGTGGTGTTTGGGTTTTCATTTTTAAACAGAACTGGACTTTAATTGTTTTTTAAGGTAAATGTCATTTTTTTTTAAAATATACATGCATGGTTGTGGGTTCCATACCTCTGTCTCTACTACTGGGCTGCTCGTAGAGGCGCAACTAGAGCCAAATTTCGGGGGGGTGGGGGGGGCTACTAAAAGTTTCAGGGGGACTAATTCTTCCAGCAATAGGCAGAGTGGATATGCAGGTGCTCTAAGAAGGGGTGAAAAAACAACAAAGCCTCATTGACAAGTAAATGGTCTTTTAAAGACCTGTGAAGTACTCGGGTGCAGCTGCAATAAGATGGACGCCAGACCAGCCAGCCTACAGCAGCTCAAAAACTGTGTGTGTGTGTGACCGGGAAGCTGTCTCAGCCCGGGCTGACACACACGACGGGGGCTGAAGCCCTTTGAGCCCTATGGGCGTTACGCGCCTGGCTGCTCAGATGTTTCCAGTCAACGAGGCGGCTAGGGCTGTGCTAGCGGAAAGGTTTGTGCTGCTTTTGTTGCACTGTGCAAACTCCATTCTGAGCCGGAACAAGGCTGCCACAAGTGGCATTACTGCCTGGCTTCCCGGGCGTGGGATTTAATGGCATCTCTAGACAGGGGAAAGTCTGGGACCAATCACATTGTGTCATTTGAGTGCCTCTCTTCAGAAATGTAGCTGCAGTTCTTTTGGTATATCCAGATTCGGCATGCACTAGGAGCATATGGGGGAGATCTGCGGGAGGCGCCTAAATGCAACACGTTGGAGCCTTGTTTGTTGATGGGTGCAATGGGCCAAAAGGGTATTTCCAGGCTCTAAAGGATTCTCCCACTTAATATTTCTTATCCACGCCAGGAGGTCAGGCAGGCTTGTGAGAATGATGGATGTGGGCAAACTAGATGAAGATGATTGGTGTGGCAGCCAGGATACTTGCCATCACCTTCAACTTACAGTTAATACAATTTACTTATTTCCACTGGATATACTACATCCCCAGTAGGCTTTGGAAATTGGGGAGGTCTCCGAAGTCGAACTGTACCGATTGCGGTGATACTGAAGGGGCCTTTTATCACGTCCTTTGATTGCGCCCGATTATAGCACCAGCAGGAGGCAACACTCCCCACCCCCCCACAGTAGTATGCATGTCTACGCATAAATAAAACACACCACACAAATTTTGTTTGGGTTAGAAACTGCTGCAGGTTTATTACATACACCGTTATGTAATATGGTGGGTTATCTTACGGGCGATCCAAGGGCAGGCAACCAACTGGGCCGCCTGCCCGCCTGATGAGCCAAGCAGCACTGGGGCGAACCCCATCTGTGCTGCCCCTTCGGTGATCCTCTTCCCGGATCACGGTCCCTTATAACTCATGCCCCTTTCAGGGCGGAGCGTAGCAAGGCAAGCCCCCGGTGGTTCAGGCCCACAACCGCCCGAAGGACTAACGGGGCGCCGACACGGTTTTCCAGGAACCTCCCATGAGGCTCCTGGGCTCTGGCTCTGGCACCCCCTATGGTGCCGCGCAGAGGTACCCTTTGGTACCCATTTGCTTCCAGATCGCCCTGTAACTCCGCCTGCAACGAAAAAGAACAACATTACAACATTCTATGCCTCCACGCCAGGTAAGCGGTAGGGTGGGAGACGGCGTCTCCGGGGCACAAAAGAGGAAGGACTGAGGGTGGGGGAGGCCTATATACCTCCCCCCCGTTCCTCACGCCCCGGAAATGACGCGCCTGCGCGCCGCCGCCACAGGCTGCCTGAGTAGGGGGACTCCTCCTCGAGGGGTCCCCATAATCAGAGCAAGGGGGGTGGGCTGGTGCCTTGCTGGCACTAGAGACCCGCCCTTCTAGGGCACCCTGCGGGCACCAGGGCAGGCACATAGCGCTAGCAGGAGGCAACACTCCCCACCCCCCACAGTAGCATGCATGTCTACACATAAATAAAACACACCACACAAATTTTGTTTGGGTAAGAAACTGCTGCAGGTTTATTACATACACCGTTATGTAATATGGTGGGTTATCTTATGGGCGATCCAAGGGCAGGCAACCAACTGGGCCGCCTGCCTGCCTGATGAGCCAAGCAGCACTGGGGCGAACCCCATCTGTGCTGCCCCTTCGGTGATCCTCTTCCCGGATCATGGTCCCTTATTACTCACGCCCCTTTCAGGGCGGAGCGTAGCAAGGCAAGCCCCTAGTTGTTCAGGCCCACAACCGCCCGAAGGACTAACGGGGCGCCAACACGGTTTTCCAGGAACCTCCCATGAGGCTCCTGGGCTCTGGCTCTGGCACCCCCTATGGTGCCGCGCAGAGGTACCCTTTGGTACCCTTTTGCTTCCAGATCGCCCTGTAACTCCGCCACAGCTCTGGAGGCGGCCACCGTCGCCGCCAGAGCCCCCACCAAAATAGCTATAGTCTTGCCCGCTAGCTCTCCTGTCTAGAGCCTCCTGCAAATCTAGATGCAAGGGAACATCCCTGCTGGTTAATGATGCCCCATCTATATCCCAGTAGCCCTAGACGTTAGCATTGATCAGCTGTGTCTGAAGAAACAAAACGCCCTTTGTGCCTGTGAAGTTGTGCCAAGCACTATACACCTCAC
Source organism: Triturus cristatus (assembly GCF_964204655.1). Classification (NCBI taxonomy): domain Eukaryota; kingdom Metazoa; phylum Chordata; class Amphibia; order Caudata; family Salamandridae; genus Triturus; species Triturus cristatus. The sequence goes on along the minus strand of NC_140580.1, from coordinate 321,416,466 downwards.
GCCGCAAAGGTCCACTGCGTCACAAGACTAAGCCCCGACCCACTCAGGGCGGGACAGTTTCAGACACCCTGGCTCAAGATGCCCCACCTACTTGCTGATCACACTGGATGCCGCCCTTCTGGCACCGTGTGTGGCTGGACACATGTGTCTCCGATCTCTGGGACAGCAGCTCACTTGTTAGGATACCGTTACTACCCCCGCTAGCCAATTAAGCTCTTAGGGCGGGAAGGGTTATACTTAACCTTGGCACCGTCCCTTTCCTTCAAATCAATGCGCACATAGATGTCCATAACGGCGTATGAACATTGAGCACGGCTGCACCCCAGCAATTGCCCTGTATCCCATATACTTTATAGGAATTGCGACCGCTCAGCTCCCTCTGGGAAGCCCCCTAGGCATACCCGCTTAGAGAAACTGCTGATTCGATACAGGGCACACTGTCTGTAATCTATTGCCTAACCTTTGATGTGGGAGATGCCACACACCGCCTAGGTCATTGGGATCTAAAGGAGCACACCATTATCCCCCGGGCGCACCTCTATGTGGGACTGGCTCCACCCAGCTGTAACGCCAGACACACACCTTTTAACATCTTTACTCGTTATGCCACTTGGCACCCTTCTGGTTGCAGCTTTGTGTATTTGTAAAGCACGCATGCCCCTGGGGCACGATGACGCTGACTAGCCAGTGTATGTTACCCACTTGCTGATACTTATCTATCCTAACTGCCCTTACTTGGATTGAAGGGTTGCAGGATGCTACCCCAGGACTGAAGACTTAATGCTCCAACCCACTTTGACCCCAGAACTTGGGGACAACCCCAGTGGTGACCATGCCTTACATGGTACATCTACCCCAGCGCTTGGCTATCAATGTGTTAGGGACCCCAGTCCCAAAAGATGCCCCTTCTATCGTCTGGTTCTAGCCCGCAGCTGGATAACCCGGAGGGGGGGGCAGACAAGTCTGTGTAACCAGAGGGGAACCTGCCCTTTCCTGAATTTTGGGATGCCAAAAGGTAGAAAATACCCTGTCACTATTTGGCACTGACGCAGTGTTTGCCACACTTTTCCGCGCCACAGCACACTTGTTAGCTGACAACTACCACCACCCGCCTGCTGCCCTTGTTAAAGCGCGGGTGGATATGTCTTACTGAAGCTACCTGATACCGGCCCTTGGCTGCAGGGGAATGCCCACCCAGTGTACATGGTACCTCTTCCCTGCGTAGTATATTGAAAATGCTTCCATTCTGAACTGGTGGAACTGTCACCCTAACGTGTTGAACATTCATTAAATGTCTCCCTTCGATGAATAGCAAGCTCTACCGCAAATGGGACCATTACACTACTCAACTTCCGCAACAGCCAGGCAGGTCACCTGCACGTAAACAAGGTGCCGGAAGCGGAAAGCGGGAGCCCTTTGGAAATGGAATAGTGGCGCACAATCCCCGCGTTGGAGACAAAATTGACCTCGTTGTACTGCGAAAGAGGTACATGCAGAGACAAATTAACTATTCTTTGCAAAACAGAGCCTGTCCGTAACTTTTGTCTATATTGGGACAAGGATGAACCATGATAATATCACTGATCTAGTCTGAGATGTCATATACGCTACTTCTGGCGTATATCTCATGATTCGCCATATCTGACTGACACCAATCACTCATCCTGTGCTTTGTGTGATCTTGGCCCACTTTGGTGTGAGCAGAGCCCTGTGAAGTATACTTGGCTTCTGGGCCGATAATGCACAAGTGTTAGGTGAGAAAGATGAAACCATACTTGCCGAGCCCCGGCCAAAACCGACAACCATTTTACCATTTGTCATCAGTAGAACATACATCAATAAGACCTTGATAAGGGCCACATGCATAACTCCTGGTGGCCAAAGGACCTTATCGGCCAAGCAGCCAAATCTTCGCTCAATGCAATAATCGAAACAGACTTCTCACGGCGCACGCCACCCAGGCGCCAAACAGGACACCGAGGTTTACACCGAACATCCCGACTCCAAAGGAAAGGCACCACAGACCCAACCCCCTGCGCAAGTCGCTCACCAAGACAACGCAGAAGGATCCACCCCTGCACAACGCCTTCCAAGAATAGCAAGCTCAAGCGCAAGTGGGACCCTTACACTAAGCAACACCACCCATCAATGGAAATCAAACATGCCCCCTTGCAAAACAGGTAAAGTGTGTATGAAACCCAGCCATAGCCAGACGAAACCTTGGAAGCCGTTTATCTGTGGCTTTGTAGAGACGTAACCGATAAGACAACCTGTCCCTTCTGTCTGAAACTCGATAATCATTAACAGAATGCCAAGTGACTGAAAAGGGGCATATCAACTGTGACAGCTCCAAGGGTGCAAAGGCTCTTGGTATAAGGGGGGAACCTCAAATAGGTGCTATCTTTGCCTGCCTTCATTTAATCTGCAGTCATGTGACCATGGCTTGGCTCAATATCATCGACAGAATGCCAAGTGACTTGGAGAAGAGGTCTCAAGCCTTCGTGTCATTAACTTACACTGTCAGTAACCTTCCTCACAGTGGGCATGTAAGAACTGCACTGTCTCACTGAAAGCTGCTCCAGGCAGGTGCATTTTCATTGTCCGAGTAAAACTATGGGAGACATTTAAATGAATATGAAATGACCTTTATTGCTAGCAAAATCAAACTCTGGAGGCGAGGGAGACATACCGATCCGTAATTACACCGCACAATGCTCCCGCCAAGCCGCAAAACCAAGTAACATCACCCACTAACCCTGACACTTGGGCAAGAGTGGCGATTCAGATTATTCCAGGCCCTCAAGGCTATAGGAATGGGTTGGGCAGCGCAACGGAATATAGTGTATATTCAATAAATTACTGCCTGCTGCTCTGGTCATCTCTAAATCGGCAAACAGCGCTGACTGGTGGCAAGCTGTCACAAGCGCCGGTGTTGACAATTAAGTGAAAGTGCCATGCACCAGGGACCACCCTGTCTGATCTAGCACAGGTGAACTGTCACTTAGTCAAGCGTGCAGGTCACAGTAGGGTGCCCCAGTCGTGAGTTTCAATACGAGACAAGCAGTAAACCGGGGGTAACGTAGGCCTACGCGAAGGGGGAAGGTAACTATATGGCCTACAACCCTTCCAGGGGATACCCATTAAACAATGCTCGCTTATGCCTCAACAAAAGTAGCATATAGCATGTCAAGAACCCCGCAGGCTACAGTAACTCGATGCCACCGGTGCCCGTTATCCGCTCGGATAGACGGACATACCACCAATCCGACCAGTGCCACCACCCCGCAGGGACAGAGGCAGGCCCACGGCCCCTTCCTACGGCCCCGAAATGACACTAGCGTGAAAGGAGAAATAACACAAACCGCGGGACAGTGCCGCTCGGTGGCAAAAACACCTTCTAGGGCACTGAAATATACATGGATACATGGACTAACAATAGGTGTATTCTGTACGTGAGCCTCCCGTGTTGTCGTGCTCGTTCCCAGGCTCTGGCACTCTGTTAGCAGATGCAGTCCCTGGTCACATCTTCCTGCCCCACATATGCACAGCCGCCAGCCACGCCATCCATACTAAATCACAATGCAAAATCAACCGGGCACAATCAAGGGCAAGCAACACTGATATCAGTAATTACACCCATTGGACCAACGCAAAGCTCTAAGGCCACCGATGTTTAAAGCTGCTTTTTTTTTTTGCGCATTACTGGGCTGGAGCTGCCTGAGCGATGTACACATGTTCCATAACCCCTGGCAGCACCAGGACCTTGTTGGCCCAGCAGCAACGTCTTCACTCAATGCAAAAACGAAACCGATTGCTCACAGCGCACAACCCCCACAGTGCCCCCCAGGCGCCAACGGGACAAGCCAAGGTTTGAACCGAGCATCCCAACTCCAAGCAAAGGCACCACAACCAACCAATCCACTTCTCTGGTCACTCTCAAAGGCACCCCTGTAAGGACCCCACCTTGCCAACGGCTCCTACATGAAGCTTGGGTGCACTCTGTGAATAATGTAGGCTGCCCGTCGCTCATAGACTGTCATTTCATGCAGAACGAACGCCGGTAGACCTGGAGGATACGCCTATCCTGTGTGCTATTAACAATTCAATCTTTTGACCAGACACAGAGAAATAATACTGTGACAACAAAATGGCTATGAGCAGAACGCTTTATTGCCATTATGCATGAACTAGGGATGTTCCTCCTAGCAAGGACGCTGCGCCCATATAATCCGGCAGCCAAATGGTGTCCGTGAACCGCCCACAAACATATCCTGTGACACTGCATGTTCTGTGAAACCCCGTACCTGAGCAACGCAAGTGCCCCAATTAACTTATATCCGCATCGGCGAAGACATACAAATGACGTGAACAGCAGTTGGCGAGTGAGCACATGTCCGTACAAATTGCTCCCAGTACCCAAATAAGGGCATTGCGACCAATGATCCGGCTGCCTAAGCGTGTTCCTAACTGAACACGCACCACCAACATACATCACGTGACGTTGCCTGTTCTGCGCCACCACGTGCCGGAGCAACGCAAGTACCCAGATGCTGGTAGGAAGGTGCTGCACACAGGGGGACGACATGGTAAATGGCTGCAATAACCAATCCGCTTAGACTGCCTCCCCCCACCCCCTTAAGGAAAGAGGGGGGAGCGGCAGGGGGTGCTGGTGTCGACATAACTCCCCCCCCCTCACATCCGCCTAGTGAATCACCCGTGCTGGGGCGCCAGAAACCAAAGGCTCAGTGCGGGCCGAACCAGGGGGCACAACGTCTAATGTAATTGACCATCTCTGATCTTTTAAAGTCATAGTCATTGCTGGCTGCTACTTTACTTAGAGCCTCCTCGGAACAACAATACATGTTAAATAAGCTGCGCCATTATTTACACCCATCACGCGGGCGGTCACGTCTCCTGCTACAGGGACTGGTAGGGACGGCCTGCAGGCCACCATCACCGTTCGACCCGGGGGCATCACGCAGTCCATAGCCGCAGTCCCTCGGCCCCGTTCGGGCCAGGACCCCAGTCGGGGGGGCATTCAGACTGCAGCCGTTCTGCACCCCCTCCCTGGTCGTAGCCCTCCCGGAGCTTGCATCCATCCCCCCTGGCGGGTCACGTCCTGGCCGAACCTCGTCACACACCCAAAGGGAGGTGGAGGGGGGGTGTGAACACTCACCGCAATTGTCGCTCCCAGATCAAAGGCGACCGAGGGCAAACACACGACGAAGACGGCGTGTCCGGGGTGCAAAAGAGGAAGGACAGAGAGTGGGGGAGGCCTATATACCTCCCTCCCCCCGTTCCGCGCGCCGCTGCCACAGGCTGCCTGAGTAGGGGGACTCCTCCTCGAGGGGTCCCCATAATCAGAGGAAGTGGGGAGGGCTGGTGCCTTGCTGGCACTAGAGGCCCGCCCTTCTAGGGCACCCTGCGGGCGCCAGGGCAGGCGCATTACACGGTATTGGAAGAGCACACACGATTCCCTGGTGCGCATGCGTCACATATTTAATGTACTGGATCCTAAGGTGACACTTCTGGGGGTGATGGAGGGAGTGCCAACTCCTGTAGTGTGCAGATATTAGCAGGTATTGGATTCACTATTGCCAAGCAAGATATTTGTAGGTACTGGAGAGTGTCAGAACCTCCCCCTCTTCCGGCGGCCAGGGCCCCTAACATGAACCACTGCAGTAACACGGAGAAGGAAATCTATAGAGGGGAGGTCCAAATAAACACCAGAAAATATGGGTCCTTGGATCTCCAGAACTATGGACTCTTGATATGTTTTGTGTTGAGAGTAAATGGATATGGTATAAGCCTCACAGCTGAGATTACACTAATATGGGTCTACTCTTGTGGGGTGTGGTTGCCCCTGTTGCTATGTTTGGTGCCAAGCTGATAATTTTGATTGTTCTGAACAATGCAGCATCAATAAACAGCTGTGAAAAAATATACATTTATGTGTGATGACTAAACTTAACTAGAATTTTGCTTTTTTATATTTATTCACTGAAAAATTGTTAATTGTAAGTTATGGTTTCTTCTGCTCTTACGACATGAATATATGGCCAGCCTCCTGCACACCCAACCCTTGCTGTGCTGCATAATGTCATACATGTATTTAGGCGTTAGGAACCGGCTATGGGTGCAGACACAGCATCACACCATGCCACTGAATCAGCTGCATAGGGTCTTCAGCAGTGCACAGCACACCATGGGCACAGTGGTGGCTCCTCCGCTATGGCGAAGGAGCGTCTCCCCACTGCTTTTAAGCAGTGCCAAGTAGAAACATAAAATGCTAATGACTTAGAGTTATTATCATATTATGCTTTGTGTCCTGCTGCTTTGCGGGTGGTTGGGTGGGGCTAATCTGCTCTAGGAGCAACGGGGGAGTGGTTTGCCAACTCCTAAGTGTGCAATGACTGTTTGGTCGGCCTTCTCGGGCAGCCCAAACCAGTCATGCGCACTTTCCCCATTCTCCATGCAGGCTGCAGTACAGCCTGCATGGAGAACATGCCCACCCCTCCAGCCCATGGCTGAGCGCCGTGTCACTGTGCTCAGACCAATCACAACGCTGCATATCAGCGTTGTGATTGGCTTAGGGGAGGGAGCCCGGCTGCCTACTTCCTAGTCCTGGAATTGGAGGCAAGTGAGCAGGAGCAGAGATGCAAGACAGTCCTAAAGGTAAGTTTATTTATTTTTTATCCCACCCCCGCGTGACCCCGGTGACACCTCCCTGCGACCCCTGCGCTCGCCCAGCCACCCGTGAGCCATGCCGGCTGCCATTGTATGGGCACACTGCCTGGCAGTTATACCACTATCAAGCTGTGCATGCCCATGCACTGTGGCCTCTGGACACATGGTCTGGCCAGACATAGGTTGGCAACAAGAGCCACAATGCTCACTTTCTCTCAGTTTTGGAGCAACAAAAAAAAGTGATATTGAATTTTTCAAAATATTTCTGAATCTAACTGAGAATTAACTGATCCACAGATTCAAAAAGTGAATCCTGGGAGAAAAATGAGCTTTTTCTTTTACTATTAAGTGCACTATCTGTCGCTTTTGGGACTCTCGCATGAATAGATGTAGTAAATTTCTTCTGCTTATTTTAGGGTTGAGCCTGCGGGAGCATGCGCTTGACCATGCATCTTGCTTGCAAGACACTCTGTAACCAAAAAGGGCTTGGAGCCGGCCTGTTGCTTACCCATTTGTTGGCTTGCATGGCACTTTTCTTTACAGCCTTGTAATTCGTCACTGTAGGCCTAACATTATTTCTATTCCTCTCTGGGGAGCAGGGACCAAGCACTAATTGATTCAACTCAAACAGTGCCTGTGCGCTGCTCCCAACGTTATTGAGGTACTAGTTTGTTCTTTTTAACATCCAGTGCACTGGAAACAGAAGGCGTGTGATTGGCAAAAACATGCCCAGCAGGGCAAACAAAATAGCAAAGTTAACTTTCTTTTATTTTGCCAAGTCTTCTTTTCTCACTATGCACTCATGTTATCTTTTGTTTTGCTTGTGGGCGCTGTTTTCAAAAGATGAGGATTATTTTATTGCAAAGTTACATTGTTTCTTTCTTATATGTAATTTCTGAAATGTGCTTTAACACATAAGTGTACAGTACACCCCAATCCATCCTACTCCAATCCACGCCAATCCACCCAACCTCACTCCACACCAATCTGCCTCACACAATCAAATCCACTACAGACCAATCCAATCCAAACCACTCACCCAATCCAATCCACTCTAATCCAGAACACTCCAATCCTCCCAACCCACCCCACTCCAATGCAAAACAATCTGCCCCACTTCAATCCAAAACAATATTCCCCACTCCAATCCAAAACAATCAGCCCCACTACAATCTAAAATAATCAGCCTCACTCAAATGTGCTGCACTCCAATTCAAAACAGTCTGCCCCACTCCAATCCAAAACAATATACCCCACTCAAATCTGCCCCACTCCAATCCAAAACAATCTGCCCCCCTCCAGTCTGTCCCACTCAAATCCGCCCCATTCCAATCTGCCCCACTCCAATCCAAAACAATCTGCCCCACTCCAATATGCCCAACTAAAATAAACTGCCCACTACAATCTGCCCCCACACCAACCTGCCCCAGTCTAGTTCAAAACAATCTGCCTCAGTCCAATCCAAAACAATCTGCCTCACTCCAGTCTATCCCACTCCAATCTGCCCCACTCCAATTTTCTCCTCCAATCCAAAACAGTCTACCCCACTCTAATCCTTCCCACTCCAATCTGTCCCACTCCAATCCAGAACAATCTGCCCCACACCAATCTGCCCGAGTCCAATCCACTCCAATCTGCCCCACACCAATTTGCTCCACTCCACTCCAATCCAATCCACCTCACCCCAATCCACCCACTCCATCCCAATTCACCCCACTCCAATCCACCACAATGCACCCCACTCCAATCCAATCCACCCCAATCCAATCTACCCCACTTCAATCCAATCCACCACACCCCAATCCATCCCACTCCCTCCCAATTCACCTCACTCCAATCCAATCCACCACAATAAACTCCACTGCAATCCAAAACAATCTGCGCCACTTCAATCTGTACTACACCAATCCAAAACAATCTGCCCAGTCAATTCAAAACAATCTGCCTCACTCTAATCTAAAACAATCTGCCCCACTCCAATCCAAAACAATCTGCCTCAATCCAATCTGCCCCACTCCCCTCCAAACCAATATGCCCCACTCCAATCCAAAACAATCCACCCCTTTCCTATCCGCCCTACTCCATTCCAATCCACCTCATCCAGATCCAATCTACCTCACTCTAATCGAGGCCAATCCACTCCACATAATTGACTCCATCACAATCCAGCCAAATCCAATCTACCCCACTCCAATCCACCCAACCCCACACCAATCCAATCCACCCCACACCCCACTCCAATCTAGTCCCAGTGGAGGCCGGCATGGCTCGCTGGTGGAGGGGGAAGTGCCGGGGGGGAGAGTCACGGGGGGGGGGGCGTCGCGTGGGGGTGTTGAGTGCGCAATAGAAAAAAAACGTACCTTGCCGCCAGTCCTATGTCTCCACTCCTGCTCACCTTGAACAGGAAGCACAGCCAGGCCCCACTGACCAATCACAATGCTGCAATGCAGCGTTGTGATTGGCTTGAGCACTGTGACACTGTGCTCAGCCAGGGGCTGGAGGGGTGGACATGTTCTCCATGCAGGCTATAATGCGGCCTGCATGGAGAACAGGGGAAGTGAGAATGTCTGGTTGACCAAAAAGTCATTGCACACTTAGGAGTGGCTAAACCACTCCTCCCCTGCCCTGCTCCCAGAGCACAGCAGTCCCGCCCACCCACCTGCCCGCAAAGCAGCACCAACAATAAAATGATAATAACACAAAGTTATGTTTCGTGCTTTGCAATGCTCAAAAGCAGTGGGGCGACGCTGTCGCCACTGTCCACCCCATCCAATCCACCCCACTCCACTGCCATCCAATCCACTCCACGCTATGCCAATCCACTCCACTCTACCCCAAACCAATCCACGCCACCCAGTTCAATCCACCCAACTCAATCCAATCCATCCAGCCTACCACACGCCAATCCTCCCCACTCCAATCCAACCTACCCCACTCCAGTCTAGTCTAATCCACCACCTTCACTCTAATTCACCCTACTCTAATCCAAAGCACCCCACCCCAATCCAATCCACCCCACCCAAACCAATCTAACCCACCCCACTCCAATGCACCCCAATCCAATCCACCTCACCCCATTTCAGTCTACCCCACTCCAATCCAATCCACCCCATCCAGTCCACCCACCACAATCTACTCCAGACCAACCCGTCCCACTACCTCAATTCACTCCAACCCCTCCACCAGCCGCAGCTGGTCCATTTGAGCTGAAGGGCCAAGCCCCCCCCTCACCTTTTGCCCCTCACAAACAGTGTCTGCCAGGCTGAAGAAAGGTCAACATGACGGACACTGTTAATTTTTAGGTCAGGCAGCCAGAAGCTAGACATGCGCTAAATGCTCAGGCTCGTGGTTGCCTGAGCTGAACTTTGCTGGGCAGAGGGAGACACAGCTCCTGTGGGCATGACTTCCTCAGCTCAGAAAAGGTCCCTGAGGCTCTCCCCTCAGTTACGAGGGGTAGCGTCACTGATTGCCTAGCATCTGGGCACTTCAGTTTTAAGCCCTGAAGCGCCCAGGGCCGAGTGTCGATCAGTGACACTTCATCACAGAGTGGGGTGGGGTTAGCAGTCTCACTGACCCCATTCCACTCTGTGATGACGTTGGGATTGCTGCCCACCTAAAGTCAGCCAATGAGGGAAGGCAGCATTCCCAAGCCTCCTGGGACCTCCAAGGCTGCAGGTAAGTGTGTGTGTTTTTTTAAATTAAAATTTGGTGCATACGTGCATGTATGTATGAATGTTTGGTAATGAGTAATGTGAATGGATGTGTGTGTGTGCACGCATGTGAATGCATGGCTGTGAGTGTGTATGTGTATCTGTGCGTGTGTGTCCTGTCTGCCTCCTCCCTCCTAAACTTACCGGCCGCCACTGCCCTCCACCCTTTTCCACCCCCACTCCACTCTACGCCACTGCACTCTCTTCCACTGAACCACTGAACTCGACTCCCCTCTACTCAACTCTACTCCCCTACTCCACTCTACGACACTCTACTCCAACAAATTCAGTCTACAACACTCTACTCCCCCCACTGTATTCTAGGACACTACACACCACTAACTTTTAGCCATGTTGAACAGCAGCCACAATGGTGTACAATATGGCAAAAACACATTGTCAAAGCCAATAGCTCTTGTATAGACGAGACCTGTTGGCTTTGACAATGCTTGTTATAATTATTGTGAGATCATAAGCAATACATTTGGTGTGCAAGTGATGGTTTGATTGGCTGATATATGAGTTATGAGTTGTGGAGTAAATCATACCTGGTGAATTTCAGAGGTTTTCTAGCTTTAATTCATAATTTGTGTTTTTTCAGTGAATTGCAGGGTTTTTTGGATGAGTTACTCTACCCAACTTCTAAACAAGCATTGGCAAAGCCAATAGTGCCCAACTATGCAAGAGCTTTTGGCTTTGCCAATGTGTTTTAACCATTTTGTACACCAGCATGGCTAGAGGAGAGTAGGGTGGAGTGTCATAGAATAGAATGATGGAGAGTGGAGTAGAGTGTTGTAGAGTGGAGGGGCAAAGAGTGTCATGTATTGGAGTGGCATAGTGTGGAGTCGCGTAGACTGGAACAGCATAGAGTAGAGTGGACTGGTGTAGAGTGCATTGGCGCAGAGTGTTGCAGAGTATAGTGGCGTACAGTGCAGCTGTACTGAATTCAGTGGCATACAATGCAGCGTCGTAGAATGCAGTGGCGTAGATGAGATTGGTGCATATAGAGTGCAGTGGCGCAGAGTGAAGTGGAGTGGAGTGGTGCAGAGTAGAGTGGCATAGAGTGCACTGGCATAGAGTGCAGTGGCGTAGAGTAGAGTGGCATATAGTATAGTGGCATACAGTACAGTGGCGTAGAGTGGTACAGAGTGGTGTGTCATAGAGTTTAGTAGCAGAGGGTGCAGTGTTGCAGAGTAGAGTGTCAGAGTGCAGTGGTGTAGAATGGAGTCTGCAGCCTTCGATACCATCTCCCACAGTATCTTGAAACATCGACTGCGGGAGGTGGGCATCAGAGGGAAGGCCTTAGACTGGTTTGAGAGCTATTTGGCGGATCGCTCTACTACGGTTCTTGTAGATTCAATAGCCTTGTGCAGTCATCCAGCCACTGTTGGTGTCCCACAGGGCTGCATTCTTAGCCCCATGTTGTTTAATTTGTATCTAACACCTCTAGCTGGTATCATCAGATCCTATGGCTTGGACACTGTGTCATATGCCGGAAGATACCCAATTGCTTGTCACCTTTGGTCCTGATTACGTTGGCACACGATCTCGTTTCAAGAGCTGTATGATTCAAATAAACAACTGGATGAGTGGAAACAAATTACAACTAAATGGCAGCAAGACTGAGAACATCTTGTTTGGTAGAGCAGAGGAATTCTGGGTGCAAGACTAGTGGCCTTCGGAACTAGGCACATGTCCCTCCTCTACGTCAGCAGTACATAACCTGGGAATTACCATCGACAGTTCACTGTCCATGAAAACCCACGTTAACCAGGTTCTTCGTGTCTGCTATGGGATCATGCGCAATCTCCGCAAAATCTTTAAGTGGCTACCCACTGAAGCTAGGAAACCTTTGGTGCAGGGTCTGGTTATTAGCCGACTTGATTATGGGAACGCCCTATTCACGGCACTTAATGAGGACCTGTTTTCCAAGCTTCAGATTCTTCAAAACACCGCAGCCAGACTTATTCTTAATCTCCCTCCTAGATCCTCCTCCACCCCAAACCTTAAAACTCTCCATTGGCTCCCGGTACGACAAAGAGGCCATTTCAAAATCTTAAGTCTCACACACAAGACAATGTATGACACTGGCCCAAACTACCTTGCAAAAAAACTTAAATGGTACATACCGGGAAGACCTTTAAGGTCCGGCACCAAATCAAACCTTGTTCAGCCTCGCATTCGAACCTCTCGTAATGGTAGCCGTTCATTCTCTTATCTTGCCCCCATGCTATGAAATAAACTATCATTGCACCTCTCTTCCATAGTCGACCATAGATGTTTTCGCAGAAAGCTGAAAACTTGGCTTTTCCCCTCAGTAAGCTTGCCTTTAGTTTTCTTGTTGCTGTCTGTATTGCTGTTTCTTTGTTGCAAGCGCCATAAGACCTTCCGGTGAGATGTGCGCTCTACAAGAATATTTGACATTGACATTGACAGTAGAGTGATTTATAGAGCAGTGGTGTAGAGTATAGTGATGCAGAGTAGAGTGAAGTGGTGTACAGTGCAGTGACAGAGTGCAGTTGTGCAGAGCGCATTGGCATAGAGTGCAGTGGTTAAGAGTAGAGTGGCGCAGACTGCAGTGGAATAGAGTAGAGTGGCGCAGAGTGGAGTAGAGTAGCGTAGAGTGCCGTGGGGTAGAGTAGATTGTTTCAGAGTAGAGTAAAGTGGCGTAGAGTTAAGTGGTGCAGGGTAGAGTGCAGTTGTGTAGAGTGGCATAGAGTGCAATGGCGTAGAGTAAAGTGGTGCAGAGTGAAGTGGCTCAGAGTGTAGTGGTGCAAAGTATATTGGAGTGGCATACAGTTGATTGATGTACAGTGCAGGAGCATAGTGTTGAGTATTACAGAGTAAAGTGCATTGGTGTAGAGTGTATTGGCATAAGGCGCAGTGGCGTAGAGTGGAACTGTGCAGAGTAGATTGGTGTGGCCTGGGCTAGATTGGTGTATAGTGCTGTAGCGAAGAGTGCAGTGGTGTAGAGTAGAGTGGCAAAGAGTACATCGGCAGAGAGTAGAGTGGTACAGGGTAGGGTAGAGAGGTGTAGAGTTCAGTGGCATAGAGTGCAGTTGTGCAGAGTGCAGTGACACAGAGTGGTGTAAAGTGGAGTGGTGCAGAGTAGAGTGCAGTGGTGTGGAGTGGTGCAGAGCAGAGTGGAGTGTCCTAGAGCATCCATGGTGTTGTAGCAAACTGCCATAACAGTCAACACAAATGACCATTACATTTGTACAGACATACCGTTTTACTAATGAAACTATACAGTGCATATATTAAAATGAGTAGAAATATGCATCACTGTGATATTTAAGATGCAGGCTCACATCAAAGTAGATTTTAAAGTAGCTTTATTCTCCATTGAAGATCCCATCCATCCTGTCTCCCAGAACAGCTCCAACTGCTACACTTCAGATCATAACACTATGACAGCTCATCCTTCTACAGCGTCATGCATTCTATTATGTCACACATGGTAACCACAGTATTAATGAAGAGGAAGATACCACACATCTCCCTTTCCTCAAAATGAGATAAATAAAAAGTAAAAGAAAATAATTAAAAAAAAAAAGAAAAACAGGAAACTGTACAATTAAAGCATGAAGATGATACTAAAATATTACACATATTCCTTCAGATAACTTGGACGATTTGAAATCCTCAACGAGCGTCAAAGATCCAAACCAGGGGCAGCTTGATTCTTCTTAGATGGCTTTTTGGACAGTTTGCAACCAAGGTCAAGAATCTCATCCTCCTTGTCCATGTGTCCATTTTTTAGCACCACAACTCTATTGAGGTTCCACACCCGATGATCTTGAGTTTTAACTGCATTCCTGAAAACCTTAATAACTACCATGGGTTTAAAATATTTAAGACTTGCATTCCCAAACTGCCCTGGTTTTTTGACCACCACCAAATCACCAACATTGACTTTTACCAATTTAATAGATTTTCTCTTATCAGAATGAAACTTTCTTTGAAGAACCTTATGATCTTCCCTTTCATTGAGATCATCTTCATTGCACACATTTATTTTACCCTTGCTCAACCCATAATCATTGACCCAACTTGGCTCAAGATACGTGTTGGGAATTCTTCTGCAGAAAAGGAAAAATTGAGTTTTCCCTGTAGTGGAATGAGGTGTTCTTCTATACTCTTCGATTTTTTTTAAAGTATTTCACATCCCCAATTGAGAGACAGAGATTTTGAAACCTCTCTACCATCCCATTAGCTTCGGGATGATAGAGAGAATTTTTTTTGTGTAGAATACCACAAGATGTTAAACATTCTTTCATTTCCTTAGAAACAAATTGGACACCATTGTCCGATAAAATTGACTTAGGCATACGCTTTCTTGCAAACAATTTTTTCAAACATTTGATAATGTTTGTTGAATCAATATTAGACAAAAAAAATACCTCAGGCCAATGAGAGTACATGTCAATTATGACTAACAAATAGACATGAGAACCTGAAATGTTAATTGGTCCTAAAATGTCAAGGGCAATATCATCCCATGGGGATTAAGGTCGACACCTCACAATCATATGTTGCACCCTAGGCACTTTAGATTTGTCACTTAGACTGCACATGACACACGGATTTCCCTCTCTATGAGTTTATCCATACCTGGCCAACAGTATGATGAGCGTACCCTCTCTTTAGTTTTGGTGATCCCAGGATGGCTAACATGGGCTAAATTTATCAATTCTTTCCTGAGACTCACTGGAGGAATAAGTTTAGAACCACGAAACAAAATATCTCTATCAACCGAAAGTTCGTCCCTTACATACCAGAAAGGTTACGTCGAATCAGAGCCACCTTTTGCACTTGTCCACCTGCCCTGAATTAAAGTCATTACTTCTTTGAGTGTAACATCTTGAGCTACCTCACTAGACCATTTCTCTTCAGAAATGTGATTAAGCTCAACTGCACACACCCACTCGCAACTCTCATCAGCTTCCTCATCCACATTTTCACCACATAACTAATCTTGACAAAAACATCAGCGATCATATTATCTGCACCGGGAATATACTTGAGGGTAAAAGAATACTCTTGAAGACCAATTATCCATTTGGTTATGCGACTAGATATCATATCCAAACCTTTGTTTTCAAAGATCTCCACTAAAGGCTTGTGGTCTGATCTTATTTCGAAATCGATACCCCACAAAAACTTCTTCAGTTTTTTCACAGCCCAGAAAATAGCTAATGATTCACGCTCCACGACGGAGTACCTTGTCTCAGGCTCTCTCATACTACAAGAAAGAAACACGACAGTCCTCATTCCGTGTGGACCGATCTGTTGCAAAACAGCACCAAGGCCTTTTACACTAGCATCAGTAGTTAAGATTGATTTGAGATTAGTATCAAAACTCTGTAAGAACGGGGCCTTGGATAGATTTACCTTAATGATGGAAAATTCCTCCTTACATGAATTAGACCAGACAAAACTAGATCCTTTCTTTAAAAGTGATCTCATGTTTGAAGTCAACTCTGCAAATCCTTTAATAAATTTTGCATAATACTTGATCATGCCAAGAAAACTCATCAGCTCTTCTTTGGAAGTAGGAGAAGACAAATTACGAATGGTACTAACCAAGTCTTCTTTTGGCCTAACACCATTACCAGAGATATTATGTCCAAGATAGTTCAATGAATCTGATCTGAACTTACATTTTTTGATTTTAACGGTTAATTTACCATTATTCAATTTGGTAAGAACAGATTTAAGGCGACAATCACGTTGTTCTATATCATCACCAAAGACAAGTATATCATCTTGATATAAGCACATGCCATCAACACCCCTGAGCAAACTTTCCATCACACGTTGAAATACCGAAGATGCAGAAACAAGCCCAAAAGGCATTCTGATAAATCGGAAAGTACCAAATGGATTAATAAATGCCGTAAGGTCCCTACAAGATGGTTCAAGCTCAATCTGGTGGTACGCTGACGTCAGATCGATGGTGCTAAAAACCTTCGCACCACCCAATAACACCAACAATTCATTTATATTAGGAAGGGGATACTTGTCCACGATCACGTTTTTGTTCAATTGGCGCAAGTCTATGCATAGACGCAAATCACCATTGGCTTTCCTAGCAGCGACCACCGGAGAAAGCCATTCAGTTCCTTCCACCTCTTCAATTATCCCATTCTTTATGAGTTTATTGATTTCCTTCTCCATCTCATCTTTGATAGATAAAGGTACCCCTCTGACCTTACAAGATACAAGAACAGAATTGTTTTTTAGTTTAATCCTATGCTGATAGCCCTTCAAACAACCTAGACCGTCTCTAAACACCTTGGGAAATTCCACCTTCAAGCTTCTAGTAAACTCAAAGTCATCATAATTTTTTACAACACATACAGTGTCCTTTAGTAAAATCTGTGGATCAGAATTGGGATCCAAGTAAACACCTAGATCACCCTGATGTATCCAACTTATTAAGCTGTCTCCTTATTTTGACACGTAAATCTTACCTGAAATCATCCTGCCTCGGTACTCTATCAATCCCAAAAAATAACCATGCAACCTTATTCGTTCTCCACCATAAGCTAACGGAGTGATATCAGGTTTGAACAATTTTACTTTATGCTTTAACTTATTCATATACAAATCATTTGACACAATAGTTATCTTAGCGCTTGAGTCAAATAAAACGCGAGTGGAAGCACGCTCAACCAGAATTTCGTCAAAAGGACATGACTTTTTTATAGAAACACTATCAACTTCAGAAACTATCTGACCACACTCAAAGTCATCCGAACTAGTATTCACACCATCATCATCGTAAATATTTACCCTCTTAACCCTCTGAGGAGGTTTAGTTTTGCATACCGATGGATAATGACCCTTTTTTTACATTTGCTACTAATATTACTGAGTGCCGGACATCTTTTATCATTGGCTAGATGTCCACTTTTATCACATCTGTAACACCTCAAGGAAGCTGAAGTATTA
Organism: Triturus cristatus; assembly: GCF_964204655.1. Taxonomy (NCBI): domain Eukaryota; kingdom Metazoa; phylum Chordata; class Amphibia; order Caudata; family Salamandridae; genus Triturus; species Triturus cristatus. Next base: position 321,399,112 of record NC_140580.1, on the reverse strand, counting down.
ACTAACTTTCCCCTGTTATTAGCAAACTTCTCCTTATCCTTTGTTTTGAGAACATATTTCCTCTCATTTACACTTTGTATTTTAACATCACTCATTTTGTCTTTGTTAATGATAGCCACACACTTCAACGGGTGTTCCATTCTTTTGGCTACAGCTACAACCTCAACCAGAGTGGGCTCATCTATAAGCCATAACTCTTCTCTAACTTTATCCATGTTGCAGCCCAACATAAATTGATCTTGTATGTGTTCATCAGTTAAGCCTTCAAACTTACATGATGAAGCTAACTTCCGCAAATCAGTTAAATAACTCTCAACAGTCTCTTCCTCACGTTGCATTCTTTTACCAAAATGGTACCTTTCTAGAATCGTACTTATCTTAGGAAGATAGTGTTTATCCAATTTACATATGCTCATCTCGTAATCATTTAAACCCTCTGCTTCAACAGTAGATGACTCAGGTAAGTGATCAAAAACATCCTGGCCTTCTGAGCCCAAGCAGTGAAGTAACAAAGATGTTTTCCTTTCAGCGCTTAATGATGCACCACATACCCTCACATACCTTTCAAAAACTTTCTTCCATTTTTTCCACTTAATTGGGGGCTCACCCGGGGAAGCTAAAAAAAATGGAGCTGCAGTAACATTCTGCATTGCACCAAACATGAAAAACACAATCAGAATAAAAGAAATGTTACTCTAATATCTAATTTGTAAATGAGAATAACATTTCTTATATCTGAGAGTATTATTCGCAGATTGCACAGAATACTACTGTAAGCAATATTTGTAACTGTAAATGCACAATGATAACCACCTGCAAGAAATGACATTAACAATAAACACCTTAAATTGCTTAAAGTTGATAAGTACAGTTACTTTTTTTTTTTTTTTTTAAATATTTTATTGAGATCAGGACTGGAGACCGGGACAACATATAATAATTAGAGTTACAAACAATAAAACAAATTAGTCAAATCAAGCAGACAAATCAGAGAAGGGCATGTAAATACAGATCGGCAATCCTACCAGCTTTGTCCGAATCAACTCAATTACATAGAGATATATGTACATCAGTCTTCACATAGAGTTGAGGCGCCCCAAATTCTGTTCGTTTTTTGAAGAAATTTGTGACCTCTGATCTTAGCCAAAGAAGTTTCCATGGTATGGATTTCTTTGACAAGAAGCCACCACTCCATCACGTGTGGAGGGTTACATGAGATCCATGTCCTAGCAATAGTGAGTCTGGCACAGCCGATTAAAATATTGATAAGGTCAGTTTGTAAGGCTAAAGATGAGTGATTCAGCAAAGGAATGCCGAGCAGTACATTAGTCAAGCTTATTGTAATTGGTTGTGACAGAATCTGCGTGATACCCTGGCTAATTTTAGACCAGAATTCAGTAAGTCGGGGACACGTGAACATCATATGTTCGAGATTGGCGGCTAGCAGGTCGCATTTGGGACACCTTGTCCGTTCACTGCTGGAACGATTACTGGACCATTTTGAGATTTTTTCCGGAGTATAATATAACTGAAATATCGTTTTATATTGTTGTAAGCGCAAGCTGGAAGACTGAACCGAGTGGTTGAAACTACTTAACGAAGATGATATCTGATTAGCTGAGATATTCAAACCCAAGCGGGAACTCCATTTATCCGCAATATTCCCACAGTCGTCCAGTTTAAGCGAGGTAAAAACTTTATAGCCAAGACTAATGAGTGATCTGGCCTTAATAGGATAGAAGCAGTTCCATATATCTGAATCTTCAATTTTTTGTAACTTTATTTTACGTATTAAGTAGTCATGTATCTGAATATATTTAAACTGTGCAGCTGAAAGTAGTTTAAAGATTGTTCTTAGTGTCTCGAAGGCCAATAGTCCATCATTACTGTAAAGGTCCCCAAGTGTTTCGATTCCGGCGACTTTCCACTTATAAAATATACCATCATGAAATATCTCCGGAAGACCGGGGTTAGCCCATAGAGGTAGTTGAGAATGGAACAAAGACGTATTGCATTTGGCCAAGATAAGTTGCCATATTTTGACAGTGTCTCTAATAGTCTTGAATTTTACCCGTTTAAAATAGTTTGGGTCATTAGTTTTGGCTAAGAACATACTGGAGTCCTCGCCTAAAGCAAATTGATAACAATAAAGTGCTTGCGTGTCGCGGATAAGCAGGCCGCGAAGACGACTCAGGAAAGCGGAGAAGTAGTATAATCTGAAGTCGGGGAAGGTCAAACCGCCTTGATTAAGAGGTAGTTTGAGAAGATTAATTGACCTACGAGCCTTCTTATATCCCCAGATATAGCTGCTAAAGATCCCATCTAGCCGTTTGAATTATGTGTTATTAACGAGAAGAGGTATGGACCTAAATAGATATAAAAATTTAGGTAATATATTCATTTTGATTAGATTGATCCTACCGACCATACTTAAGGGAACCTTGTGCCACTTTTTTAGAATTGTAGCAGTTTCTTTAAGGAGAGTCTCATAATTAAGTTTAATTATCTCATTAGTATCAGAAGAAATTTTAATACCAAGGTAAGTGGCTGTTCTACAGGTACCTGCTATTTGAGTCGATGGTTTATAATTCAAAATAACTTGTGTTTTATGTGAGTTGAGTTTATAACCGGAAACTGAGCCGAATTTGTTAGCCTCCTAAATACAGTTGCATGCAAATCTTATTACTAAACTGAGTAATCATGTACCATGTTGTTTTACATTAGTGTTCAAATTGAAGCTGAAATTCGAAACACATCAACACCATAAAAGCATGCGTATCGCAGTGATTGAAAGCGACACTCTAATAAAATTTTGAATATAAAACGCGTGTATATCAAAAGCGTGTTACTCAATATAATAGCTGTCTTTAATAGGCAAAAATTATTTATAAATATAAGCGTGCGTATCGCTGTGAAAGTAAAGCAACACGCAGTAATTATGAGACTTTAACTTTAGCGTGCGTATCGCTGTTCTCCAGCAGACATGCATCTGACAGTGAATTCACTCTTATCCCAAAGAGAAGAGACGCGAAGAACAGTTTAATAAAATATAAGCGTGCGTATCGCTGTAAAATCCAAACGACACGCAGCAATAATGATGTTCCGATTTTAGCGTGCGTATCTCTGATCTCAAGTAAACACAACAAATGTTGTTTTAATAATTAAGCGCTCGCATCGCTGTCTCTCAATCCAGGATAAATGACAACATTCCACGTGGTTAAATCACTAGGCAAACAGACGCACACGGGAAAAAGAAAAGCGCCAGCACAGCGTGAAGTCGTCAACGCTGGATACGTGCTGCTATGTCAACGCTGAATACGTGCTGCCTCTCCGTGATCCTTGACTGTGACGCTTAGAAGACGGAGCTTGGCGTTTGGAAGCTTTAACAGGAACGCCTCGCAAGCCGCGTGAGTAAATCCTTTGCCGTTGCGTGTATACTTTTAATTTTCAATACATTGCGCATGTTAAATATCAATAACTCTACCGCTATAAAATAATGACAAATTTGCCAAGAGTCACTCAACACTCTAACGAAAGTGGCACACACCGATTGCTCCCAGCCCCAATATCAATAAGATTAATAAAAGCGAGCATTTGTGTGTCGATTAATCAACACTTTCTCAATAGAGCAATTTAAAGATAAATAGCGGCGATAATTTAAACTGCGCATTAAAGTGAAAGTGCAGGCACGCAATAATGAATAGTACAAAATAAAAATAGACCATGATATATGCAAACGCAAAGTCTCACCACCGGAAAGAACTTGAAAGGTGTTAGGATCTTCTTCTTGGAGTAGGAACAGGACTGCCGACTACGCCAGTGTGATATTTAAGATGCAGGTTCACATCAAAGTAGATTTTAAAGTAGCTTTATTCTCCATTGAAGATCCCATCCAACCTGTCTCCCAGAACAGCTCCAACTGCTACACTTCAGATCATAACACTATGACATCTCAACCTTCTACAGCGTCATGCATTCTATTATCTCACACATGGTAACCTAAGCTCAAGCATTCTATTATGTCACACATGGTAACGACAGTATTAACCCCTTCGATGCTGCGCAGATTCCGCCGCTGTGCTGACGGAATCTTGCGCGGGTGTGGTCATGACGGAATGGTTCCGTCATGAGCACAGCTCAACCGTGGGTCATGACGGAACCATTCCGTCATGAGCACCGAAGGGGTTAATGAAGAGGAAGATACCACAATCACCTAGTGTAATGATTTGTTTTGATCATATTAAAGTATTTGTTTCGAACACACTTCAGAAATAACAACAAATGTGCTTCATTTGTGCTTCTAATTCTGAAAAACACAGTTCATTTAAATGTTGTTATGTGCTAGAAAAAGCTCTTTCCTGCACCCTCTATCCAGCAAATTTGTCACCTAAATCCTCTAACTTTGAAGTCCGAGAAAGAAAAGTAAACAATCGCCCTCAGTAGACAGCGCCTAACATTTGACCTTTGAATGCAACGCAAGAGATAAGAACAAGATTTACAGGACTGATTACAGAAAGAGTGCACTTGGAAGGATACTGTAAATAAGGTTTGGGGGTAGAGGAGGTACGAACTCAAGCTGGACAGCCTAAATATGTAAAGCCAGTGAATGGAAAGCAAGAAAACGTGAGTTACAAACCACAAAGCCAATGGCAAGCAACGGGCAGAATGAATTCCTAGGTCAACTCTCTGAATATCCCCAAAATGTGTTTAGCACACCAGACAGCTCAGCTGTCTGGTAGGCTGCGAACAAAAAAAACAACCACCTCATGTACAGATGATGTCTTCTTCAGTGACCTTACATTTTTGTTTTTTTTATTCTGAGATTTTGTTCACCACATCAGACATTATTTTTGCATACATGCAACGATGGGGCCCTGCCTGGTGTTCACCTCGCCAATCTGCTGCAATACCTCTCTAGGAATGTTTTGGACATTTCTGTGTCCTCGCTTTCTGAGGCTTGCACCCTTTATTGAGGTTGGCTCTGCTGGAACTTTTCAAATTTTATTTATTCTTCACTTTTAAGTGCTTTCTCATAGTTAAAGTATCAAAGGAGCACCTAACACTCTGCCCTTTGCTCAACATATGGTTGCAGAGTTTAATGCCCTCCTAATTTTTTCTCTGTTGTGGGAAGTGAGAAAAACTACCAAACTCTGGAATGGTTGCTTGTTGTTTCATGGCCCAAAGTCACCCTTGTGCAATTTACTTCTTGTTCTTCTTTAGGTGCTTGAAAACAACAGAACTCCTCATCAGCTGTCTGCCATGACTCAGATGTATAATGCAACGTTGACTCTCAATAGCACCTTCTCTTCTCAAAATAGTCGATGTGACTCTTGTGATCAAGAAATAGGCTCTCTTTGAAGTTGTGGAAAGAACAGGTAAACTTCGAATCAAGTAAAAAATCAAAATACGTAGAAAGGTGCCAGAAGGTCAGCGGAGTTAATACTAGTCTGGGGGGGTTAGAAGCTAAACATCCTAACTGCCTGATAATTTTCTTGCAGTCATCAAACAGTCTGAAAGTTATTAGCAAATTATATTTATTTGCCCTCTTTTATCTTTCCCCGGTCCACCGTATCAGCACAAAACGTGACATACCAACAGAAAGATAAGCATGGACATGTCTGCTAAATTTCATACAGATCTGTCAATGGGTGGAAGGTTATTGGCTAATTTAAAACAATGTACCCCTTTTCCCCCTCTTAAATGTGTACCCTCGCTGTCAGAGCTATAGGAAAGCTTAGATCACTGTACTGGGCTTATCATGGTATACCAGCAGAACATTAAACATGTAGATGCCTGCTGAATTGTGTGTGGATTTGCCAAAAGTTATTAGCAAATTAACATTTTTTGCCCCTATTTCAACTACTCTCCCCCCAACCCATCTGCATCAAACTCAAAATATTGAAAGTAAGCTAAACATGCTAAGAGGATGTCATATTTCTGCAGATCTATAAAATACCACCAAAGTTATTAGAACATCAAAGATGTTGGCCTTCCTTTTCCTTTGCACCCCTTGTTGAATCTCATTATAACCTAAGATCGCGCACTGGCCTTAGCATGTCAAATTTCATGAAAAGCCACTAAACTACACAAGTTATTAGGAAACAGACACTTTTTGATCCTTTCCGACCCCGTTTTTTCAATGCTGTTCCCCTGCGAAAGATTTGCATGAAACTCAATAATTGAAAAGTAAGCTAAATAAGCTAAGTATCTGCCAAACTTCTTGCAGATCTGTGATTCTTGTTATAGTTATTCATAGAGTCAAAGTAGGTACTCTCTAAGGAATGAAGCCTAAAAAAATGTCAAACTCATAGTCCAACCAGTAAAAACGTTATAGCTTAATCATATAGAGAAAAAAAATGGAGCTCCAAGAAAAATAAATAGTGACTTGCAGTAACCAAGTAGCCATAAAGTTAACAGTAACAAGTCAAGATAGGCAGCCACCTTTTAACAGTAACACGTGCAATTGTTATAAGGGGACAATAGTATGACTCTTTATGTACGCTAATTACACAATATATATGTAAGACAGTCAATATAGCTTCGTTGTTTCAACCCAAATCAAATTATTTGAGCAGGATCTCTACTTCAAGATACATGCACAATGCACCCAGCAAAATTAAACAAATGGGTGGGTTCATAAGGGTTTTGCGATATTTAACCTTAGAGGATAAAAGAACCAAATCACAGAAAACATTGCCTTAACTCCATCGTGGCAGAAATGTATGGTACTAAAAGGGGATGAGAGAGAAATTAACACTAGTAGGCTGTCATGTGGGTATTCTGGTAAATGGTAATACAGTAGTTGGACTTGGGTTCGGGATTCATGCCTTAGAGAAGACCTATTTAGACTCTCTGAATTAAGGTTAGGTGTTTTGAAACAATTCCATAAAAAACACTGTATCTCTACTGGTCAATATACCCAGATTCTGAGGTATACAAGGTTGCTCCATGAACTATACTCAAAGAATGTACTATAGTTATTAGCAAACAAAAGATTTTTTTGACCCAACCCATCTCCCACCTTATAACTTTGGTCCTCCTGGTCAGATGGTCAGATCCTGTTTAAGCCAGAAATTCCTAGACTGGGCTTAACTTGGTAACAGTTTGTTGAATTTCAAACACATTTTTAAACAGTGCCAAAGGGAAGATGATTTTAACCCGTTTTTATCTTTGTCAGCCTTGAAATATCGGCAATAAAAACCTGACAAACCAACAGGAGAAAAACATGTTGATTAGTGTCACAGTTAATGCCAAATTAACTATTTTGACCCCAAGATAAACATGCTAAAAGTCTGCCAACCTTTGCCAGCATTCAGTAGTGGGATGTCTGTTGGAAAGTTCAGTAACATGGGAGTCCACATATTGCTCGTGTGAAAGTACAAAAATCCACCTGAAGGCATATTTTCATCTCATATCTGCATTGGTGTTAATCTCTGTTTTGAGTTCTTATTGTCGAACACAATGTTTTTTTCCTTCTTTCCCACAAGAGAAATTCTTTTCTGTTTTTTGTGACTATGTTATACAATAGGCCACAACGTGTCCTGCGCCCTGCCTCACAGCTTCCCTCACGTCCCACTGTATACAGCAGGACTCACTTTGCACTCGCCCACAGGGCAGCATTGAAGCCAGCCGCCTCATTCGCCCATAGGCATTTTCTAACAGTGGCAACCCCGCTGGTGTAGCCTCAAATGATCCTCTCCTTGGGAACAATACTGGAGGACAGCATAATTCTCCCCTTCTCCTTCCCAGAATCCTTTGGGAAGGGTTCATGGGTTTTTCTTCTACCCTTTCCAAAATGGTGCCCATTTAATTTTGTGTTCTTTGAAGCTTCCCAATTCAAGATGCATTCCTTGAGGTAACTTCCTGTCCTGGGGGTATATAAAGGGTAGATTTTTCTTCCTCCTTGCGTCACAACACTTCTTCGCGTGGGTTGGTGTGTTTCCTCGCTCCTGTTGGGAATCCTCGCTCCTATTTGCTGTTTATTCACTCCTGTTGGTGGAACTTCACCTCTTCCTATTCTCCATTTGTGCTCTTGTGTCCTGCTTCTTCTACTAGACTTCTCTTCTCCGCCTTGTCATCTTGGAGCCTTGCTGACTTCATTGGACACTTTTTCCCTTCTGGGTTTTTCCTCCCTTAGGGCTTCTTCTAGAAGACACAATCTGCTTAATCACTTAAAGTGTTGTGGCTACTGGAAAGGGTTGCCCTTACCTCTGGCAGACCAAGACTGTCAAGAACTGAAGTCTAAGATCTTCTCGCCCTCCATGGTCTGCGAACAGAATTTCTCCATCAGAGAGACTTGACAGTCTATTGTGGAACGTGTTAATGAATAGCGCATTCAAGAGACACCAGCTGTAGACAGACAAGTCCACATATCTTATCTTGTTACAGAGAATTATGTTTGGAGGACTCAGAGACATACTTGTTAGTGAGAAAACCTTGGGAACTTAACAAGTATGTAACTGTAACATCTTGATTTAACTTGAACAAACAGTCTTATGAGAACTGTGTGTAGGTGTGTAAAATTATAGTGCTGTTTTTCGTTTAATTAATGCAGAGCTGTAAGTAGAATTGGAAAAAACGATAGAGTAAGAGAAAGGACTGACATTCTTTGTCTTTCATTTTGAGGCGACCTCGTGCTGGATTGTGTTCTGATTTATATGAATTTGATACAAATAGATTTGCAGATTATCTGAAGTATATGCATTCTGATTATAATTTGCTACTAACTTGATTTTGCCTTCCGTAAACCATTTACTTTTAATAAATCTTCATGGTTTGAAACTAAAACATTCTCTGTCCCTAATGTGGAGCTGTGATAAATTGGGTCGTTGGTTGAGGGTGGGGAAACCTTACACAAGCAACAGCTACAATCCTTGTCAAGGTGAACCACAAAAAGTCACTAAATTAAGCTGTGCTTAACCCTCTGGTAGCTTGGCACAAACACAGTCAGGCTTTACTTAGTGGCAATGTGTAAAGTATTTATCAAGCACTTAAACAATAATAAAGTAAAAGCAAAAGTCCCACACCAATTTAGACAAATGGAGTACATTTTAATGAATTATTTGACACCGAAAGAACAAAAGCCTAGCAGTTGAACTGGAGTTATGAAGGGTTAAACTTTACAATGAAAAATAGCGCCATACAGATCAAGTAGTCAACTGTGAATATCTAGTCGCACAAGACCAGGGCAAGTATATGGACACCTTTAACACCACTTCCAAGGGCCCAGGACTGGAGAGGCATCACTTGGAGGGTCAGGACACACTCAGGATGGGTCTATGTGCTGGTTCAAGATGGTGGGAACCTTCTCTATCCCTGGGGGTCTGCTCAGGAGGTCAGCCAACTAGCCCTTGGAGTCACTTTGAAAATCCTGGGTTCAAGCAGAAAAGTCATGCAACAAGGCAGCCCTCTGAGGACACAGGGCAGGTTTTAGGTAGCAAGGCAGGCCCCCCTTGGTGAAGCAGGGCTGTCCTCTGAAGTACACAGCAGACCACAGGCAGCAGGGCAGTCCTCTGAGAGTCTTTCACAGGTCCAGAAGTGAACTAAAGAATGGGTCTGAGGGTTTTAAATGTGTTCCTGGGGCCAACTTTGAAGTGGAGGAAGCTTCTGGAGTCTCCTCCTCCCTCCCTCACAGAAGTTTCTGGAGTGTTTTGCCTCCCTGTCTCAGTCCAGGATGTCTGGAGTCACAAAAGGCTATTGTGCAAGTTGAACTGTGCACAGTTCAGCACCCTCATTCTGCAAGGATGGCCCATCCTACTAACCCCAAGTCCATCTATCGTGTGGCTGTCTGGGAAGAATACACAAAGGTCAACTACCAACAACACCTAGTCATGTGACCCAGCAACCATCTGGAGGCACTAAATGGTTAGGACAAGAAAATCCCAACTTTCTAAAAGCCGCATTTTCAGAATTGTTTTAAAATTTGACTTTACCATTAAAGAGGATTTCAAATGGCAATTCATTAGACACCAAGCAGGACATTTTTACCTTGTCCCAACCAAGTCAACAGGCGGGGCCGAAGCCCACTGCCTCCAGTACCTTAGTGGGGAATAGCAAACCGACTCTGTCAAAGAACATTTTTGGCATCAAGCGACAATATTTCCATTGGAATCCCGCGATAATTTGCATTTTCTATTAAGTGTAGCACTCTCCTAATGTTGTCTGCCACCTGACTGTGTGGCACAAACCCAGAATGGTCATGAATGATTAAATACGGTAAGTGGCGTAGTATCTGATTCACAAGGATCTTTGCAAATTTTTTAACATTGGAGTTTAACAAATAGGACAAGCTACAACGCAAACATTTACAATGCAGTTTTTACATCGCAACATCCATTACAACGCATGATTTTACAACACATGCCATCACAACGCATTCCATTACAGCGCATACCATTACAATGCATACCATAGCAACGCATAATACTTTTAGGGCAACAGTAGGGTAAGTGTTGGATAGTGTAGGGTAAAAATTACTATTCCAACTCCAGTGAGTGCAACAGTAGGGTAAGTGTTGGATAGTGTAGGGCTAAAAATTACTATTCCCACTCCAGTGAGTGCAACAGTAGCGTAAGTGTTGGATAGTGGAGGGGTAAAAATTACTATTCCCACTCCAGTGAGTTCAACAGTAGGGTAAGTGTTGGATAGTGTAGGGTTAAAAATTACTATTCCCCATTACTTACCTTATAATGCGTTGTAATGGCATGAGTTGTAGTGACATGCGTTGTAATGGCTGCGTTGTAATGCCATGCAATGTAAAGACTGTTGCGTTGTAATGACTGCGTTGTAAATGTAGTGCGTTGTAATGGTTGTTTCCCGAGTTTAACAGGGATATTGGCATATAAGGCCCACAGTCCTCTGCTGATTTACCAGGCTTTGAGATCAGCATGATGGTTGCTTCAGCCATCAAGGGAGAGACCATCCATGAGGATAAGAAAGAATTGAATAAAGTGACTAAATGTGAGACCAATGAAGGTTTGGAAAATTTGTAAAACCGATTTGTGAGATAATCCAGTTCCTGTGATTTATCAGGATGTAAATCCAAAATAGCTTTTACGTTCGCCACCTTCGACATTAACTCCATGTAATTGCTATGGGCTTTTGGGAGCCAAGGGAGGTTGGCCCTAACTGGTGTTTGACTTGTCTGTTAAGGTTGCAGTGTTGGACTGTGAAGCTCCACAGGCCACAGCAAAGACTGGCACTTATTAACCACTTCTATTGTGAGATTGTACTAACTGAGATTGATGTTTAGTTGAACCATGTGCACAGGAGTAGACCATGTTAGTCTATGTATGTTCCCACCAGTCGAGAACTACCTTTGTGTTTGATAGCACCACGATGGTACAATTCCCTAATTTCCTTAGAGCGACTGCTGATTCTGTTTTCCTTTTAGACAAAGCAGAAAAGGATTGTTAAACTTTTTGCTATTTTGTCTATGCGAAGACGTTCAGAGTAAAGTGATAATCATTGAGTGCTGTGTTACGAGCTACGTCATCAGGTGTTGTGCTGATACTTTGTTTAGCTTAGTGTGCCGCACTTTAATTAGTCTTTATTTTGATTGAGGTTATATTGTAATTATTTGGTTCAATGGAGTTGTGCTGGGATTGGGTGCTAGTGTCCTTGACTACGGCATTGTGATTCACGGGAAACCATTACTCATTTCATTTAGGATTAACCAACTCTGTGTTTCTCTTGCATGAGTTGCCAAAATTTAGTTTGTTAAGAAAACAAGAGCTATGTTTTTTTCAAACAACTATATTTTACTTTTAACCAACCAAGCAGAAGTTACAGAAAAATGAAAATTGGGACAAGGAAAAAAATAAAGAGACAAACAAAATCATATGCATAGTAGAGACACAGATCATATCAAGACATACAATGTTCATGAGCTACACCGTTGGCACGAGTGTTGCACCACAACTCAGTTTTCTGTCCCTGGGCAGATGGTACCCTCCTTGTAGTTACACGAGTCATGGAAACCTAGGGTGCTGCTGCATGCAAATAAAGAGATCCATAATTTATCCAGTGGGTTCTTTGGGAATTTCTAAGAGTGCGACCTGCAGCATAATCCAGATTGGCACAAAGTCTTGGAGAGAACCGCTGGGTGCCACCTAGCATCTGCGCTCTCTTCAAATGGGTCATGAAGAGTCGCAATATTTTCTCTAACTTGTACATTCTATCATGAATTGTTGCCCCCAGCTTTTTCATAGCATAGATAGACCACACCTTTCCCCACGACAGGTTGATCGGGGTGTGTTCGATAGCGTCCACATCTGAGCTGCACAGAGTCTAGCTGCCAGGACTTTGTGGGAAATCAGCCTATTGGAGTGGTCAGAGGATATACCCTGGGGTAGCCGAGATCCCCCAACATTAACAGTGTGGATTGATTTAGAAGTGTGAGTCCCATTTTGGAGTTTCTGTTTGATAGGTTTTCCTGCCAGAAAGTCTGTATATGTTTTCATGACTATAAGGAGTGGAGCAAGGTTCTTGGTTCTATAAGAGCTATGTTAAGAAACAATGATAACACACACAGTCCTGGAGGGCTGTGGCAACCCGGGTGAGTGAAGCTTGAAGGAAGGGAAAGTAGGAGGCGAAAGGGAGCTGGGTAAATGGTGATGTTTTCTCTCTCCCCAGTTGAATTGTTTTTCTTTTCCCTATTTGAGCATGGAAGATACTGGTATTAATTATCTCGGCCTGACTATAGAGAAAAAACATATCCCCATCAGTAAAACTTGCAGTACAATAGGAAAGGGGCAAGAAAAGAGAGAATTGATTTCATATGCAAAAGTGACAAAAATGCCCATGTCTACTGTGGACCTCCCTACTACACCTTAGTCTATTCACTTCCTTCCACAGGGACCACACGGAGACAGGAAAAGAGACAGCACAATATAGAGACAACTTGAAGAGAGCAGAGTAGAAAACCTTTTCGAAGACTGAAAAGTTTAGGGTTTTCCCCCCTTTTTACTTACCTGGATTTGTGCTTTTCTGCCGAGGGTACGTCGATGGAGGTCATGATGAAGAATAACTTAAAGAGAAGAAAGAGAATTAGACGTTATCAGGGAATAGACTACAATCTATGTTATGATCACAAACCAGTTTTTTTCTTCGCAAAGTACAAAAAACAATCTTGGACTCATTTTTTTTAGTTTGTTCAAGCTCATATAAACCACCATTGTGAAACACTTGCTTAAAAACCCTCCTAGACCTTATTTCTGAGCCACTCTCTCACAAGTGTTGTCAGAAATGGGACCTGAGGAAATTTAGGTTTTTTATTTTGAAGCTGGCTGATGGACAACATAAACTGCCAGGCGCCCCCCGTAAATAGCGGTGGGGCACCCTTAGTCACTCCAAGTGCAGAAGCCTAAAAGCGGGAGTCCCTCGTCGGTTTTCAGGAGGAGAAGAGGGTCGCTGGCTGGTGACGTCATAAGGGGGGCGCCCGGAGGCTTATTGTTATATGTTATCTCTTTCATCTTGCTGCTCAGCGCGTGGTGTGATGTGGTGAGAATGTTGATGAATGAGGGTTTGGAATGTGTGTGGGCAGTTGGTGGATGAGCGCTTGAGCAGCAGGTCAAGTTCCAGTGGGGCTTCTGTACTACTTATCATATTTCGAATAAACTATCTATACAATCAAGCTGCAGTTGGAATTCCTTATATGGAGCATCTTTAACATGCAAAAGTGGCGATGATTGAGGAGACAAACACAACGCGTGATCGTCAAACCAAAACGGAACTTATAAGAAAACTATCCGTTCGTAAAGACTTAATACTAAGGTATGTTTCATTGTTGAACTTAAACCATCTGGTGTGGTATTGTGGACATCGACACGAGGAAGCAGAAAAGTGACTGTGTTGTTTTATGCTATATCGCACTGCATTGGTGAGCCTCATTTGGAACGATTGCCTGCGTGCCTTCAATCAATTAATGCACGGCCAGTATTTATAGCCGTCACTCGCAACTCTACTATCGCATAAACTTTGTAATTTTTAATGTTTAACTACTGGTAGAAGATCGGATCTGATCTTGTTTTGTTTTAAAGCTACTGTAGAATTCAAGCGCGGGCCCTCACCGTTCGTAGGAATCTCCTGCAACCTCCGGCATTCTGTTTGAACATCAAATTACTTGTCTTCCGGCTGGAGGAACTTCACACATATCAGGAAGATCGTCATCGACGTATGTTCGCGCACGCATCTCCATGGCAAAGTAGCGCGATGCGGAAGTAACTCCGGACTTCACCAACATCAAACTGCCCGATTTGGTTCTTTTTGTTGTGTAACAGTAACGCGACTTGAGGTGACTAGTAACTTTAACATTTTTTTACAAGAACTCATCCATATTAAGACAACGGTGTCTACTTTATTTATTTTAGTCTATTATTTTATGTTATCTAAGTGTCTACATCTCAAGGTTTTTCAAACTTAAGGAATTGTACAAGATTATTCTAAGTATATAACGCCTAAATGTCATCGGTGTCCACTTTTATTATTTTAACCGGTTGATGCATGTTATTCGTTTCAAGTCAACTTTACAATATGTGAATGGAAGTTATTAATGCTTATTATATACATGGTTTTTGTACATTTTTATTTCAGTGTCTTCTGCATCATATTCTATTGGTATAGGCAGTGTAACCTCTAGGTACCATAACTATGGAAACTAATTCTGTGTTAGCTCCAACCAAATTTTTGCAAAATCCTGGTTTACCTCCCATGCCTTGGGAAGATTGGCAGGAGTCCTTTGAGACTTACCTTGAAGCTATTGGTGGGGAAACTTTTTTGGCTTCGCATAAATTAGCACTTATAAAACATAACCTAGGGGTGGAGGGGAGAAAAGTCTTAAAAACGCTACCTAAACCTACAATAGCAAATTCTTCTACTTTTAATACTGTGGGGGGTGAAGATGCTGGCAACAATTCTACTGACGAAGAGGTTGTTTTTGATAGTTCTAAAGTGGAATTGTACACTACTGATGAGTATCTTGATGCATTAAAAGCTCTAGAAGAGAATTATGGGAAAAAAAACAGTATAGTTGTCGAGAGACACAAGTTCTTTTCCAGGGAACAACTATCTGGTGAAACTGTGGAACAGTATGTTGCAGTTTTAAGAACTCTAGCTGGGACATGTAAATTCAAAGAATTGCACGAAGAAATCATCAGAGATCAATTTATAAATAGGACTAATAATCCAAAGATTCAAGAAAGATTGTTGGATCTTAATGATCCGTCCTTACAAAAAACCATAAGTGTTGCCAGAAAGATTGAAAACACCTCCCGCTATGTAAAGGAACTAAACAACGAACAATCTAAAAAACATAATGAAGTATGTGTCGTTGAAAATCGCAAATCAAGAACAAGTAATGCAGCATCAAAAGAACACGAAGATATTGTGAAACCCAAACCGAGGTTTAAATCGGCCAACGAAATGTAGAGTGTTTCTCGCAATGATTCGACCAATGCAAAAACGCGGTTCATTAACAAGCGTTTTTGTTTCAGGTGTGCTAGCAGTAATCATCCAGCAGACTATTCACGCTGCCCAGCCATCAATGTTACATGTTTTAAATGTAACAAAACTGGATATTTCTCTAAAATGTGTAAAACTGGGGACCGTGAATTCTGGAAGCGTTCTGTGAATGTAATTAATGATACGAGTGAAGTGTCTTCTGGTGAATGCGATAGCGAAATCGAAGTATTGGCAATTTGGGATAATGAAGTGGATAATGTATCAGGTACAAACAAATGTGGGCATCCATAAACAGCGGTAATCTAAAGCCATCAGATGTGGAACCCGTTGGCTACTGTGGAAGTAAACTTCCGGTGGTAGGGTATTTTGTCGGCAATATATCATACAAAGGGAGGAATGCCCAAGCCAACATTTATGTAGTTGATAAGGGTAGAGCTTTGTTGGGATGGAGAGAACAGAAAAATCTAGGAATCATTCTCGATCCAAATCATCCCAATCAAGGTGCCAATTCCGATCCTGGAAAAACCGGGTACGAATCGTCGGACGCAGCGTTTTCTCTGTCCGACTCGTACCCGGTTGCAAAACCATACAAACATGCAAGTACAATTCGCACGGAAACACAATTTCCGTACGAGTCGTACAAAACACCAACCGAGGGAAATAAACATACGAAGGACATCCGGAAAAGCGCCGACGTGACGTCGGGACGCTTGCAGCCTGCGTTCCACGAACCAGGAAGTACGATGCGCACCGACGTCACCCCGCACGGAGAATATTTTCCGCCAGCCAAAAACTGCCGGGAAATCAGGACGACGCGCACAAGGAGCACCTGTACACGACGGACAGACATGGACCCCAACCTACGTGTCATCGCGGCCCTCATAGCAGTCGACCTCCTCTACAGGTACCGCCGCAGACGCCGCAGAAGGTCAGAACAACACCCAGGGGCAAAGGGGGGGGGCAGGGGCAGGACACATAACCCCCACCCAAGTCACACATCATACATGCCCTGGACATACCTGACCTCCAGGCCCTGGTCACTTCGAGGGGGTGGGGGCGTGTCCAGCAACGCCAGCGTTCACCACAACGGAAGTGGGCGACAACGCGAACCGGCAACACAACAATACAGGTACGTATCGTACCCACGCCTTAAGAGCGTGGGTACGAGTCGTACCACGCCCACACCCACGTCACCCCAACAATGGCGGTACGGCCCGTACCCATGTGCCAAAGGCCTGGGTACGGGCCGCACAAGCGTTCCACAGCGTGGGCACGGGTACGTACGGACCGTACCACCACCCGCGTATGTATGGAGCGTACCCCCACCCTAACAGTGGACGTACGGACCGTACACCCACCCGTGTATGCATAGAGCGTACCCCCACCCCAACAGTGGACGTACGGACCGTACACCCACCCGTGTACATACACCCGTGTACGTATGGCCAGTACCCCCACCCGCGTATGTATGGAGCATACCCCCACCCCAACAGTGCACGTACGGACCGTACACCCACCCGTGTATGTATAGAGCGTACCCCCACCCCAACAGTGGACGTACGAACCGTACACCCACCCGTGTACATACACCCGTGTACGTACGGCCCGTACCCCCACCCGCGTATGTATGGAGCGTACCCCCACCCCAACAGTTCACGTACGGACCGTACACCCACCCGTGTATGTATGGGGCATACCCCCACCCCAACAGTGTAAGTACAGACCGTACCCACACCCGCGTATGTATGGAGCATACCCCCACCCCAACAGTGTAAGTACGGACCGTACCCACACCCGCGTATGTATGGAGCGTACATGGCCAGACGCAGGAGGGGTGGGTGCCTATCACTCCCAGCAGTGCCCAGACGCAGGAGGGGTGGGTGCCTATCACTCCCAGCAGTGCCCAGACATAGGAGGGGTGTGTCCAGACACAGGAGGGGTGTGTGCAGAGTCCTCCCAGCAGTGCCCAGACACAGCAGGGGTGTGTGCAGAGTCCTCCCAGCAGTGCCTAGACATAGGAGGGGTGTGTGCAGAGTCCTCCCAGCAGTGCCCAGACGCAGGAGGGGTGGGTGCCTATCACTCCCAGCAGTGCCCAGACATAGGAGGGGTGTGTGCAGAGTCCTCCCAGCAGTGCCCAGACACAGGAGGGGTGTGTGCAGAGTCCTCCCAGCAGTGCCCAGACACAGGAGGGGTGGGTGCCTATCACTCCCAGCAGTGCCCAGACGCAGGAGGGGTGGGTGCCTATCACTCCCAGCAGTGCCCAGACATAGGAGGGGTGTGTGCAGAGTCCTCCCAGCAGTGCCCAGACACAGGAGGGGTGTGTGCAGAGTCCTCCCAGCAGTGCCCAGACATAGGAGGGGTGTGTGCAGAGTCCTCCCAGCAGTGCCCAGACATAGGAGGGGTGTGTGCAAAGTCCTCCCAGCAGTGCCCAGATGCAGGAGGGGTGGGTGCCTATCACTCCCAGCAGTGCCCAGACATAGGAGGGGTGTGTGCAGAGTCCTCCCAGCGGTGCCCAGACACAGGAGGGGTGTGTGCAGAGTCCTCCCATCAGTGCCCAGACATAGGAGGGGTGTGTGCAGAGTCCTCCCAGCAGTGCCCAGACGCAGGAGGGGTGGGTGCCTATCACTCCCAGCAGTGCCCAGACATAGGAGGGGTGTGTGCAGAGTCCTCCCAGCAGTGCCCAGACACAGGAGGGGTGTGTGCAGAGTCCTCCCAGCAGTGCCCTGACATAGGAGGGGTGTGTGCAGAGTCCTCCCAGCAGTGCCCAGACACAGGAGGGGTGGGTGCCTATCACTCCCAGCAGTGCCCAGACATAGGAGGGGTGTGTGCAGAGTCCTCCCAGCAGTGCCCAGACACAGGAGGGGTGTGTGCAGAGTCCTCCCAGCAGTGCCCAGACACAGGAGGGGTGTGTGCAGAGTCCTCCCAGCAGTGCCCAGACATAGGAGGGGTGTGTGCAGAGTCCTCCCAGCAGTGCCCAGACGCAGGAGGGGTGGGTGCCTATCACTCCCAACAGTGCCCAGACATAGGAGGGGTGTGTGCAGAGTCCTCCCAGCAGTGCCCAGACACAGGAGGGGTGTGTGCAGAGTCCTCCCAGCAGTGCCCAGACATAGGAGGGGTGTGTGCAGAGTCCTCCCAGCAGTGCCCAGACACAGGAGGGGTGGGTGCCTATCACTCCCAGCAGTGCCCAGACATAGGAGGGGTGTGTGCAGAGTCCTCCCAGCAGTGCCCAGACACAGGAGGGGTGTGTGCAGAGTCCTCCCAGCAGTGCCCAGACACAGGAGGGGTGGGTGCCTATCACTCCCAGCAGGACTCAGACATAGGAGGGGTGTGTGCAGAGTCCTCCCAGCAGTGCCCAGACACAGGAGGGGTGTGTGCAGAGTCCTCCCAGCAGTGCCCAGACATAGGAGGGGTGTGTGCAGAGTCCTCCCAGTAGTGCCCAGACGCAGGAGGGGTGGGTGCCTATCACTCCCAGCAGTGCCCAGACATAGGAGGGGTGTGTGCAGAGTCCTCCCAGCAGTGCCCAGACACAGGAGGGGTGGGTGCCTATCACTCCCAGCAGTGCCCAGACGCAGGAGGGGTGGGTGCCTATCACTCCCAGCAGTGCCCAGACATAGGAGGGGTGTGTGCAGAGTCCTCCCAGCAGTGCCCAGACACAGGAGGGGTGTGTGCAGAGTCCTCCCAGCAGTGCCCAGACATAGGAGGGGTGTGTGCAGAGTCCTCCCAGCAGTGCCCAGACATAGGAGGGGTGTGTGCAGAGTCCTACCAGCAGTGCCCAGATGCAGGAGGGGTGGGTGCCTATCACTCCCAGCAGTGCCCAGACATAGGAGGGGTGTGTGCAGAGTCCTCCCAGCAGTGCCCAGACACAGGAGGGGTGTGTGCAGAGTCCTCCCAGCAGTGCCCAGACATAGGAGGGGTGTGTGCAGAGTCCTCCCAGCAGTGCCCAGACGCAGGAGGGGTGGGTGCCTATCACTCCCAGCAGTGCCCAGACATAGGAGGGGTGTGTGCAGAGTCCTCCCAGCAGTGCCCAGACACAGGAGGGGTGTGTGCAGAGTCCTCCCAGCAGTGCCCAGACATAGGAGGGGTGTGTGCAGAGTCCTCCCAGCAGTGCCCAGACACAGGAGGGGTGGGTTCCTATCACTCCCAGCAGTGCCCAGACATAGGAGGGGTGTGTGCAGAGTCCTCCCAGCAGTGCCCAGACACAGGAGGGGTGTGTGCAGAGTCCTCCCAGCAGTGCCCAGACACAGGAGGGGTGTGTGCAGAGTCCTCCCAGCAGTGCCCAGACATAGGAGGGGTGTGTGCAGAGTCCTCCCAGCAGTGCCCAGACACAGGAGGGGTGGGTGCCTATCACTCCCAGCAGTGACCAGACATAGGAGGGGTGTGTGCAGAGTCCTCCCAGCAGTGCCCAGACACAGGAGGGGTGTGTGCAGAGTCCTCCCAGCAGTGCCCAGACATAGGAGGGGTGTGTGCAGAGTCCTCCCAGCAGTGCCCAGACACAGGAGGGGTGGGTGCCTATCACTCCCAGCAGTGCCCAGACATAGGAGGGGTGTGTGCAGAGTCCTCCCAGCAGTGCCCAGACACAGGAGGGGTGTGTGCAGAGTCCTCCCAGCAGTGCCCAGACACAGGAGGGGTGGGTGCCTATCATTCCCAGCAGTGCCCAGACATAGGAGGGGTGTGTGCAGAGTCCTCCCAGCAGTGCCCAGACACAGGAGGGGTGTGTGCAGAGTCCTCCCAGCAGTGCCCAGACATAGGAGGGGTGTGTGCAGAGTCCTCCCAGCAGTGCCCAGACGCAGGAGGGGTGGGTGCCTATCACTCCCAGCAGTGCCCAGACATAGGAGGGGTGTGTGCAGAGTCCTCCCAGCAGTGCCCAGACACAGGAGGGGTGGGTGCCTATCACTCCCAGCAGTGCCCAGACGCAGGAGGGGTGGGTGCCTATCACTCCCAGCAGTGCCCAGACTTAGTAGGGGTGTGTGCAGAGTCCTCCCAGCAGTGCCCAGACACAGGAGGGGTGTGTGCAGAGTCCTCCCAGCAGTGCCCAGACATTAGAGGGGTGTGTGCAGAGTCCTCCCAGCAGTGCCCAGACATAGGAGGGGTGTGTGCAGAGTCCTCCCAGCAGTGCCCAGACGCAGGAGGGATGGGTGCCTATCACTCCCAGCAGTGCCAAGACATAGGAGGGGTGTGTGCAGAGTCCTCCCAGCAGTGCCCAGACACAGGAGGGGTGTGTGCAGAGTCCTCCCAGCAGTGCCCAGACATAGGAGGGGTGTGTGCAGAGTCCTCCCAGCAGTGCCCAGACGCAGGAGGGGTGGGTGCCTATCACTCCCAGCAGTGCCCAGACATAGGAGGGGTGTGTGCAGAGTCCTCCCAGCAGTGCCCAGACACAGGAGGGGTGTGTGCAGAGTCCTCCCAGCAGTGCCCAGACATAGGAGGGGTGTGTGCAGAGTCCTCCCAGCAGTGCCCAGACACAGGAGGGGTGGGTGCCTATCACTCCCAGCAGTGCCCAGACATAGGAAGGGTGTGTGCAGAGTCCTCCCAGCAGTGCCCAGACACAGGAGGGGTGTGTGCAGAGTCCTCCCAGCAGTGCCCAGACACAGAAGGGGTGGGTGCCTATCACTCCCAGCAGTGCCCAGACATAGGAGGGGTGTGTGCAGAGTCCTCCCAGCAGTGCCCAGACACAGGAGGGGTGTGTGCAGAGTCCTCCCAGCAGTGCCCATGGAACACAAAGGGTGGAGTACCCACAGATACAATGCCCACAAATGTCAGTCAGGTGCACAAAGACCCTGCAGTACATGCACCACATGTGTGCGAGGCTGGGAGTACACACATGCATAGCGCCTAAAAGAGAACATGTCCACATGAAGTCATGTCAACAGTCTACATACACAAGTACAGTGACCATCAAGGATGCCACGAATGATGCAGTTGGAGACATCGCTCAGCATGCATGTGCAAAGTTGAAGGAGTCCGTCACACACCCAGCTGATGTAGACACAGCTCAGCACCACATATTGGAAAGACCCTGCAGGGAAGATGTCAGGTTACACAGAGGAAGGAATACACCTTGGGACAATGTCACCATGCAGTAACAGCTTACATGAACAAAGTAATTTAGCCAACAGCTTGTGATGGCACACAGATACCAGGGCCCACCCTATGACCAGCACAAGACTACATTTCCCACACACCCAACACATTATCACCACCCAAAATCATGGAGCAGGTCCACCAACAGCAATACCAGATAAAAAGTAGTGTTCGATGGAAAAAAATAGCTTTAATCAGCAGGATGTAAGTAAAAATCATCATAAATTGCAATATATACAAGGCCCATTGGGCAGTCCATGATTCCAATCCGGATGGGGGACACAGTGGGACGTGTGTCCCCTAGCTTGCCTGCACAGTCAGACCCCTTTGTCTACCACGGGGGGGGGGGCATCACGTTGGGGGGAAGGACCAGGCACCGCAGGGACAGGAGGGGCAAGGGCAGGTGTCGTGGGTACAGGGACGGACGACTCCAACACGGGGGGGGGGCAGCGCCAAAGGTGGATTAGAGCACGGCGCTGCACACTACTGCCAGGTCGCCCAGCGTCTCCCCTGCACCCGAAGGAACCACAGGCCCCAAGGAGGAGGGGGGGTTGGAGGGATGGGTCGCAGCGCTACCGGGGGAGGGTGTGGACAGGGGGGGGACTCAACTCCCCTGGCGGTGTCCTGCCTCCACCGCTTGCGTGGTGTTGCCACAATGGGGCTGATGGACAGACTGGGCAGGACTGACCCTGTGTCCGACTCTTGGCCAGGAGAGCTGAGGGGAGTGGATTTGGAGGGTGGTGGTCGTGAGGAATGTGGACTCCCACTCTGGCTGCGTGTCTTACGTTTCCCCCCCGACCCAGTGGGTGTGCCTACTTCACCCTGTGTGTGCGTGCCAGGAGGTGTGTGCGCTTTGCCTTCCCTGCTGGTGTGGTGCCTGTGTCTGGTGGGGTGTGTGCATGCTGACGTCTGGGTGTACGTGGGACAGGCATGGGAGTGGGAAGTGTGGATGGGGCATGGGTAGGGGGTGGGACGAAGTGCTGCAAGAGACCCACTGCTGCAGTCAGTGTCGAGTCAATAGACTGCAGCAAGTTGCGTTGGTCAGCCTGCGATGCTGAAATGCCCTCCAAGTATGCCTCCATGTTGTTGAGCACGCGGCTGTGGCCATGGAGGACATTAAGCATCGCAGCCTGACCAACCTGCAACTGCCGCAGGATGTCCCTAGACTCGGCATTGGCGGCAGCAGTGGAGACAGGGGCAGGGGGTGCGGTGCCTGGCAGGAAGGAGACATGCGGTGACCTAGCACGCAGGGAAGGGACACGAGCAAGTGGGAGGCCGCTGATGGCAATGGAGGGGGCGGGGAGAGATGTTGTGGTGCTGCCAGCTGTTGGAGCAGCCTCCGCCCCCTCGGAGAGCTCAGCCTCGGACCCGTCAGCTTCATATTCTGTGGTGGCAGTGGACAGGTCCTCCGGCTCACTCTCCTCGGCCTCAGTTCCACTCAATGTGCCAGCTAAGATGTCACTGCTGGCACTGGTGCCCGGTCCCTCCGCACGGTCCGTGCCGGTTTTTCCATCCGTGTCCCCCGACGATGCTGTGGGCAAGGTGAATAAACAGGAATTAATCAGACACCTGTATACATATGTCACATGAGTCAAATCTACATAGGTTACAGTGCATAGCCTGAAAAGAAAGATGAGTGACATCTACAAAACAAGGTACATATGTAGGCCCTGCAACACACAGTTGGTTCACCCACCATGCCACTGACCAACTATGGAGAGCATGACACATTTGCTAATGACATGATATGGATTTGGACAGAGGAGCCAGGCTCTGGGGACAATCCAGCACTGCATCTGCACTACATAGCGTTGCCGTAACTAGGGATGGGCAGGGACCATCTCCATGTACTTGAAACACATGCTGCAAACGTAATACTTAAAGACATGCCCAACATGAATGGGTCACTGCACCTTGAGTGTATGTCCAGACAAACATCACACACTGGCCAGACCGAGCAATGAGATTTCAGGTGTCGACATGTAGGCCTTGCCCGCACCAACCACCCCCTACATGAGACAATTTGATGAGTCACAGGAAGCACTTGCATCTCTTAGTCTGGGAGAAATACACACGGGCTGCAAGAAACCCATATTGGACCCAAAATACCCCATGTGCGCCTGTACAACGATATCATTCACAAATGTCCATCATCAGATAATTGCAACAAGACACACAGGCACTGGCCACCGTGGGTATGAAAGTGGAAAATTAGGTCAGGCTGTACAGTGGACACTTGTAGAACACGTTACGTAAATATACATGGTGCCAGGGGACAATGGCACAGAGCACATCCTATGCTGTAGACACTGAGAGTGTCCACATATTGTGATGACACCCCTGATACCTAGCAAAATTTGCCCCAGGGGACAGTAGTGGCCACAATATTCCATGGTCCTGAATGGTAATGACTGCAACACAGGCCACCATCCCTGCACTCTGCGTATCGCACACTAATGCACATCATGTCACAGGCCACTACATAGGACATGCTTGCTGTAAGGCATTACACTTCAGAGACATACTCCTATGTCTGGACTCAGCTTCAGTGCCAATTGACATGGACCCCACAAGTACTGAACTGAACAGGGCACAGGCAAGGTCCCAAAACCTGTTACACACCACCCCCACACATGATGCTGCAAGCATTGGTCACGTGGATAAACTGCCAGCCCAGATGACCTTGTGAAAGAGTGACTACACACAGACCAGGGAACACATGGCAAGGAGGGGAAGGTAGGAAGAACAGCACCGCTATACTGTGGGTGACAGGACCTGCACCGCACATTTAAACCCTGGCAGTGTATCCATGCAACTGCGCACTTACAAATGCGGGTGACACACAACAAACACACATGTACCTACCCCCTTCCTGCTGCTGCTTCTCCCGTAAGCGCCTGTCCATGTCAGGAAAGACCACCGCCAGCACACGCTTGTGGATGTGGGTCAGCCGGCGACGCCCATGGTTCTTAGGGCCCACAGGTGAGTCCCCCAGCAGGACCCGTGCGATCCTCCGCGTCCAGCACCGGATATCCTGCCAGCGTTTTCTCACCTGGGCCAGGCGCCGCTTGCGACCATCTGTCCTCCTCACGGCACTGACGGCATCCCTCCATATCTGCTTCTTGGCAGAGGCGCTTACCTGTGGGGTTGAAAAAGTGAGACTACATCAATACACCTGCCACATGTCACAGAGATACACATTAGAACAATTTTGCTGGTTTCAACAAGGCATAGTATGCAGCCAAAGCTTTGCACCTTTGTCATAGGGACATTTTTCTCTGTATAAGGCCAAATGCACCACGTGCCATTGAAAGTACACAGGTGGCATGAGGGGTACGCCACAACAAATGATCCAGACTCACACTGTGCATCAGAAGGTACACCAGGATTATGTGCAGCACCTCAAAGCAGTCACATGCCACAGGCCACTGACGCTACCTCAGCAGAGTACACAGACACACACAGGCACAGGACATTCACCTGCCATTGCCAACTGCAGCTACAAACCTCACTCTGCACATGTGCCACTAGACTGGGGGGGCTCACAGGTGTGGGGCTGGCTCTGCACGTCAGACACACAGCACTGTTCCCTGCTCACATCAGATGGGCAGGGTATATCCATCCCTCATGCAGCTGGGGTGCTACACCCCACATATGCACCCACCCACATGACAGGGGACTTACACACACACCGATGTCCAGGGTACGAACACATCATGTGGACACTCTAAGCACAGGTACACAGAACAAACACACATCTGTGGGTACAGTCACCTGTCACACTGGTGTGACCACAGAATCACATGAGGACTGTAGAAGCAACATTCCTAGGAGGATCAGACAGGCAGAATGTGGCATGCACCATGCAGTGATTGTCACAGTACACACAATGCAAGTGAGGACGGCAGACATGCACCACAGCATGCTCTGGCTGGGAGACATTAGGCATTCCCCCCCTGGGACCCATCCCTACAGTACAATGCATGTGTGTCACACCTGGACACAATGGCAGAAGTCACAGTCACAAAAAAGGGCCACAGTCTGTGCTAGTGGACTCAGCACTCACCTGAAACCCTGGTCGGCCATACAGCATGGGGTACTGTGGGAGGATCACATCCAGCAATGCCAGATTCTCCTCCAGGGTGAAAGGCTGGGCCCTCTCCACAGACCTTGACATGGTGCCAGGGAATCACGAGCAGCAGCAGTGTAGTGGAATCAATAGATGTGCAGGCAAGTGCTCTCTCATGGGACCTGGCTGCCTTATATCTGCCTTGCTGGCCTGTTTCATGCACAGGAGTGCAGAGTGATTGGTCACTCACATTTGCATCCTATGTTTCCTCCAATCCATTTAAACCTACCCCTGTGAGGGGGTTTGATTTTTTTAGAATTCAGCATGATGTAATGTCAACAACAACTTTGCAACAATGTAGATTATTTCATACCGACTTTTGCAGGCCACCTCATTTAACAAATTCAAAGTTTAAACTCGGTCTCCATGGCAACCAGCATGCATTTCTGGCTTAACATTGTCCCTCATGTGTCCCCTATGTAATTTGGAGATTCACACACAGGTACGGTGCGTTCCGGGGCCATACGGCACCCCAAATGCATAGCAACGGGCCGTACAGGCGTGTGTACGGTCCGTATCACAATGGGTACGCATACGCGAGCAAATCCATAGTGATACGGACCGTACATACGCGGGTACGCTCACTATCACCATGGGTGTGCTCGCGTATGCGTACCCATAGTGATACGGACCGTACACACGCCTGTACGCTCACTATCACTATGGGTGTGCTCGCGTATGCGTACCCATAGTGATACGGACCGTACACACGCGGGTACGCTCACTATCACCATGGGTGTGCTCACGTATGCGTACCCATAGTGATACGGACCGTACATACGCGTGTACGCTCACTATCACTATGGGTGTGCTCGCGTATGCGTACCCATAGTGATACGGACCGTACATACGCGTGTACGCTCACTATCACTATGGGTGTGCTTGCGTATGCGTACCCATAGTGATACGGACCGTACATACGCGTGTACGCTCACTATCACTATGGGTGTGCTCGCGTATGCGTACCCATAGTGATACGGACCGTACATACGCGTGTACGCTCACTATCACTATGGGTGTGCTTGCGTATGCGTACCCATAGTGATACGGACCGTACATACGCGTGTACGCTCACTATCACTATGGGTGTGCTCGCGTATGCGTACCCATAGTGATACGGACCGTACACACGCGGGTATGCTCACTATCACCATGGGTGTGCTCACGTATGCGTACCCATAGTGATACGGACCGTACATACGCGTGTACGCTCACTATCACTATGGGTGTGCTCGCGTATGCGTACCCATAGTGATACGGACCGTACATACGCGTGTATGCTCACTATCACTATGGGTAGGCCTACGGCAGCACTCCCATAGTGATAGGGAACGTACACACGCCCTCTGAGCGAATGTACGGTGCCTTTCACACATAACAGTGGTGACAGGCAGCACACAGAAGGGAATAGAGCTGACATACTTGTCCATGGATGGACATCAAGGCATTGTCTGTGCAGTACTACATGTGTGGGGCACAGGTGTGAAAGTCTGTGATGTGGCACATCACTCCTGAGTTGTGAAGGCAATAGATGTATGATGAGATGTGTACAGATGTCATGTGTGATGGTGCACTATGTGCCAGACATGCCCTTCACTCCTTTGACATGTGTGCATGTCGTACAGTACACCTGAGATAAGCGTCACTGGCATGGCACAGTCAACAACACACGCAAGTGTCCCCTGATGCCCGCTACAGGGGTTACCACACCTGACATGTGACTACCCACGTTGCACGATGTGACTATTTCATGTATGTGTGGTGTGTTCCCATTGGCTTGATGTTGGTGTTCCCTCAAATGCATCTGCAGTTGCTGCAACATGTGTCTGTGTGTAGATGGCCATGGCACACTGTTACGCACACCAGGCCACATGTAGTATCGGATGTAAGGTGTGTATGGATGCATGGGACACGGAGTAGCGTAACAAGGACCTGTCTGCATACTCTCAATGTATGTGTGAACAGTCATGACATGTACACCTTCATGGCAAGGTGTGTGGGCTGTCCTAGTGTTATGTCATGTGACCTGTGTCTCTAGTGTTCCGCTACCTGTCTCTGTAATCAACATCCTACATCTGCTGATATGTTGATGTATGTCACTCCTGTATTGCGTCTGGCTGTTCACTTACACTGGGACACAGCTAGTCCCATGCCATGGAATGTGGAGGTTCACAATCCCCGTGTGTAGCTGGGTCTTGGTAGGAGTGTCACCTGGCAGCCATACGTGTCCAGGGCATGTAGCACATACCTGACTCCCTATGTAGCATATGTGTATTGACAGATTAACAGTACATATAAATTGTTGTTGTGGTGCACTCACTCTTCCTTGTCACTTCCAAATTACTGCAGAGCGCCGCCTCTTCCCCGAGCAATTCCGGACTTGGCTGCCATGCGGGAGAATGACTGTATACGCTGCTACCGCTTCCCCCAACCGTTGATTGAGGAGTTGACGGTAAGGCTGGCACCACACCTGCAACCGCTGCACAGGTATCCTACGGCACTGACACCCAGGCTGAAGGTAATGGCAGCCCTACATTTTTTTGCAACGGGTACCTTTCAATATACCATAGCTCATGTTGGTGGCATGTCCCAGACCATGTTCAGCCGTGTGCTGCATGATTTTCTGGAGGCCATGTTGCTTCACCTGGATGAGTTTATCCATTTCCCAACTCCTGAACAGTTGACAGGTGTCAAGCGTGGATTCTATGCCCTGGGAGGGATGCCCCATGTCATTGGGTCCATAGATGGGACATATGTGGCTTTGGTACCACCACAGGCACAGGAGGTAGCGTACAGGAATCGCAAACACTACCACTCCATCAATGCCCTTGTGGTGTGTCTGTCCAACATGGTGATTTCACATGTCTGTGCTTGTTTTCCAGGATCAGCACACGATGCCTACATCATGAGGCGTAGCAGGGTGCCTGAAATGATGACGCAGCTGCGCAACGAACGAGCATGTGTCGTTGGTGGGTACACTCTGTCTGTCCTGTATTTTGCGTAGACTTCCTGCCCGACTGCTTCTCCTGTCCTACATTTGTCCATGTGGTTTCCATGTAGGGGACGCTGGCTATCCCAACATGCCATGGCTGATCACACCTCTCCGCAACCCCAGCACGCCGGCCCAGCTCCTCTACAACACCGCCCATGGCCGGACAAGGCGAGTGATAGAGAGGACATTTGGCCTCCTGAAGAGCCGCTTCAGGTGCCTACACAAGACCAGCGGCGCCCTCCCATATGCCCCGGTGAAGGTCTGCAAAATCTTCATGGTCTGCTGCATGCTGCACAACATGGCAGTTGAGAAAGGTGTGCCACTCATCCTGGATCAAGATGATCAGGACCATCCACCCGTGGAGGACGAAGGGCTTGGCAATGGGGCTAGTGATGTGGAGGATGTGGAGCCGCAAGAGGACATCCGGAGTCGGCTCATACGCGACTTCTTTGCTTAGTGGTGAGTACCAGTGTCTGAGTGTGCAGGCATTGGTCCTTGTGTGGCATGTGTTGCAATGTGTGTGTCCATCTACATGTATGCCACGTGAGTCAGAGGTGTGTGTGGAAGTGTCACTCGAGTGATGGTGCCAGTGATGAGTGTATTTCCGCAGTCATAATTGTGACCTAGCATGTTGTCATCCTTATATGTGTCGAGTACATGCACATGCAAGTGGATGAGCTTTTTGTGGCTGACTTCTTGTGTGTCTCTCATCCCCAGGTACTTGCGCATGCCGTCTGCTGGTTGCATTGTTGTGGCACTGCTATTCCTCATGGACACGTCATCGTGTGCTGACTCAGCGTTACACGCACGGACAAGTTTGGAAGTCTCCTTAGGGTAAGGGATGCACCAGTGGTGTATTGGGTCTGGCAGTTGTTTAAGATGTGTGCACACTGCCCCTGTCGATGTTTGGTTCCTCTGCAGACATGTCGCATCAGCATGGGACACATGACATGTGGCTGGATTCACCTGACTAGATGGTCAGACTTGTTGACAGTCATCTGTGATGGGATAGTGGATTGTGATGAAGGCATCAATGTGTGTAACACTGCCCTCGGACACATACGGTTTGCATTGGCTTGACATGGTGTGGGACTTCCACATCGGAGGATCAATGGTGTATGGCAGCCTCTCCGTGAGCAGCAGGGGGTGTTTAGCTGTTACCCGACACTTGTGTGCCAGTTCCATGGATATCAAGCATTTGTGGTGCAGAAGGGGGGTGCCAGTGTTGGACCCAGATGTTACTCCACATGACCTGTGTATGTGTACTCCGAGTTGCCTCTGCATTCCGGAATACATGACTAATAAAGGTGTCCCTATGCCTCCAAGGTGCCTCTTCTCAGTCAATGCTGGTGTGTTGCCACGTTGCATACGGCATGTCTGGCATGGTTCTCAGTGATAGTGGCTATGTGTCTATGTGTAGAGTAGCAAGATGCAAGCTGTTTGGCTGGGATTAGACTCTGTATTGTGCATGATGTCCATGACTGTGTGGGTATTGTGACATGTGCCATCCCCATGCATCCAACGTTGGCCAGGCCACCATTCTCTGCATCCACCTGACTCAAGCTTGCAGGACATGGTTCTGCCACGTGTCTACACATACCTGGGTGCCCCCCAGGACACTCCACATGATCCCTGACCTCTGCGCATGACTGTTCCTGTACTCAATATGTCTGTCGGCACGGTTGTGCGGCCACCCCCTCAGCTGGTTGGGCCCATTACGGGTGTGTATGGTGCTCCATGTCTGTCTTGCCTAATACATTGTGACCCATGTGTGTCCTGTGCCAGACTCAGGCCCCAGGGTATGGATGGTTGCAGTCATATGAGAACACAGGCATGGTTAGACTTTACAAGACACATGTAAGGTAATAATGCAAATTGTAGGCATCATCTCTTGATCGTGTAAGTTTTTATTTGCGTTGGGGTACGGGGGGGTGGGAGGGTATGACAAGAGGGGCTTTCCGGGTGTGTGGAATCCAAAGTTCACTGGGGGAGTTGGTATCCTTGCCCTTGGAAATCATCAGAGTCCATGCCACAGTCTTTGTCAACATTGGTCAGACAGTGACCAGCAAGTCCATGTGGCAGAGAATGTCATTTTCTGATGTGCTGCTGTTGGGCCAGTGGGCCAGGTGCCAGACCAGGTGTCCTGGGAGATGGTGCTGTTGCGCCGACCCTCACGGTCTTTTCCGTGGACGACCCGCCCTCCTGCGGGAACCCTCAGAAGCAGGCCGTGACGATGTTTGGGATGCTCCGTCGGATGTATCCTCCTCCTCCTGATCCCTCCCTGTGGGTGGTGATGTTCTTCGCCTGGTGGCACAGGGAGGGTTGCCCATGTTGTCGGCTATCCAACGGAGTGAACGGTTAATTCCCGTGAGCACCGTCACGAGCTCAGCCTGTCTGTCCTCCATCCGTCCTTGGTGTCGCTGTTGACAGGCATGTTGCTCCGCATGTTGCTGGGCCTGCTGGGTCTTGATCTCCTCGAGGGTCCCCTTCATCTCGTTGAGGGTGGACACAACCTGGCTCATGCCCGTGGTGTCCTGCCGGTATGTGTCCAGGATGTTTCTTACATGGGAATATACCGGTTCCGCAGCCAACTGGTCAGGCTCGCGCCTCCGCCATCCTCCACTCCCACCACCCCTGCCCACTTGCACCTGGCCTGCCCTTGTGGGCACATCGGGTCTCCGGGACCCCTGAGGGGTGGCATTTGCGTTGTCGCCTGCCTCCTCCTGTGTGCCCGGTACACCGTGTCCCTCCTGGTCAGCCTGGCTGCGTTGTGGTGGTGGGGCAGGGATCCTGGGTGTCTCCTGGGATGTGGCAGGAGTGGGGGTGGTGGTTGGCCCAGTTGTACCTGACGCAGGTGCTGCAGGTGGTTGGACACCAGAGGGGCCAGGTTGGTCAGGGTCGTCCACAGAGTGGTGAGAGTCGTCGCTGCCGGTGGGATCGTCATCCCGCAGAGCCTGGTCCTGTGAGTCTTCCCCCCCAGTGTTGGGGGGTGATCCACGACGTTGACCTGTGTGTGAGAGAGACAATGTTATTTTTGTTCCATGCAACATCCATGTTTCATTTGTTTCAAAGTTGGCACTTTTCCTCTGGTTATTTGGATATGTCTTGCATTCCACTCACAGTGCACTTGTGCATGGGTATGTCCCTTGGCCACAGCTTTTGAGACTTTACCTATGTGTGACACAGTCTTACTTGCTGCATCAATTGTGACTGCAGTCAGCAGTGGAGTGAGCAGGTGTGGCGAGCCATGCATTGGCGCCTTCCGTGTTGCACTGTACGTGGGCAAATGGAGTTGTTCCACACACTTATATAATGCAGGTAGCTGTGCTCGTGCACAGGTTGACACATGGCCCAGTGTTTTGCCATGGAGAAGAGAGGGGTATTCAGGCACTGGCCACCCTTGTCTACATGCACGCAGTCCACCTGCTGACGTGCAGACATTCCCACACCACCCAAGGCTGAATTGTCTCCCTGTGTCTCCCTTTCTCCCTCCCTCTCTCTCCCCCTCTCCCTCCCTCTGTGTGTCACCCTCTGTCCCCTCAGCCCAGCTTCCTAGGCACACACTGTTTGCAGATCTTGCAATGGCCCTTGGCTTGTTCATGTGAGTTTGTTCCTGATCTCCAGGCACCCATTGGGTGTATTGTCTGTGTCTGCGCTGCTGCTGTGGTGGTGTGTGCTGCCACTCTTTCACAGTGTTGTCTGTTCATTAGCTGCTGTCATGTGCAAATAGTGCCTTCACCCCCATGTCTTCATGCAAGGCGTCCGCCATTTGCAGGCAAGTCTTTCCTGTGTGGGGACACACTGTTTGTCTGGCTGTTACCTAGGCCATATGGGCTGAGGGCATTGTTGTCTGCTTCTGAGTTGCACCATGTGATTTTTGGGGCCCACACTCCCGCCATCCGGGTTACCGTGTCTTGTGTTGGTGTTTTCTGTGGCCTGTGACTTGGCATTGTCTAGCTGGGTGCATGGGGCATGGTGGCGCTAGTGGCATGTGCGTGTTTATGGAGTGTGGTTGAGTCATGCGATAGCTTTGGGGTGGTTGCGTGCATGATTGTGAGTTTGGTTGTGGATGACGTTCCCCCCATGTGAGGTGAGTTGTTTGTGTACTCACCAGGCTCTCGGAGTCCGTCTACTCGCTCACCTGCCACCACCGGCAGTATGGCCATCACCTTCTCCTCCCAGGGATGGTATTGTACGCGTCTGCGGGGCGGCCCTCCTCCAGTGATGCTGGCCTGGTTGTGGTCGTCGGTCATTTTTCTCTTGACCGTCCTCCGCAGATCGTACCACCTGGCTTGGCATTCATGCCTGGTCCTTCTGGTGGACGCAACAGCATTCACAGCATCGACAATCCTCTGCCACATGGCTGTTTTTTCGGAAATGCTGGTCTGTCTGACCAATGTTCCAAAGAGGTGTGGCTCGACTCTGATGATTTCGTCGACAAGGACCTCCAACTCTTGGCTAGTGAACTTTGGATTCTTGTTAGTGGGCATGGTGAGGGGTGTGGGTGTGGATGGTTGTGGGGGGTGTGGGTGTGGATGGTTGTGGGTGTGTGGGTGTGGTTGTGCAGGTGTGTGTGTGAATGTGATGAGGGGGTGTTTGTGAAGGTGGTTGTGTGAAGGTGTGCAGGTGTAAGGTGTAGTGGAGGTTGTAGTATGGTGCAGTTGTTTCTCTGTGTGGTCTGGCAGCTTTGGGTCTGTTGCAAAGGCTCATGGTTTGTGTGTGTTGGGCCTTTTTATTGGTCCATTGGTGGGTGTGGCTGTGTTTGAACTTTGGGTGGGTGTGTTATAAGGAGTGGTTGTGTTTTGGGCCTCTGTTTGGGAGTTTGGCAGTTGCAGGTCAGTGAATAGGTAGTATTTGTGCTTGTTGGACATGTTTAGTGGCTTTGTGCGATTCGAATGGAGTCTTCTTGTGTTGTTTTGCTTTGTCCTGGTTGTGTACGTGTGTTTTTAGCGTCTGTACGGTGCGTACATCGGCCATTTTGTTGTACAGTGCTGTCCTTGTCTCTGGCTTGGTACGACTCGTACATGCGCGATGTTGGGTGAGGGTGCTGGTGTTGGGGCCTGGGGTGCGCTCCATACTTAGACTGGTGGGGTGTGTGTTCGCTCCGTACATACACGGGTGGGGGTACGGTCCGTACATACACT
The DNA here is from genome assembly GCF_964204655.1 of Triturus cristatus. Lineage (NCBI taxonomy): Eukaryota > Metazoa > Chordata > Amphibia > Caudata > Salamandridae > Triturus > Triturus cristatus. The sequence goes on along the minus strand of NC_140580.1, from coordinate 321,365,310 downwards.
GTTGGGGTGGGGGTACGCTCCATACATACGCGGGTGAGGGTACGGTCCGTACATACACTGTTGGGGTGGGGGTACGCTCCATACATACACAGGTGGGTGTACGGGCCGTACGTCCACTGTTGGGGTGGGGGTACGCTCCATACATACACGGGTGGGTGTACGGGCCATACGTCCACTGTTGGGGTGGGGGTACGCTCCATACATACGCGGGTGAGGGTACGGTCCGTACATACACTGTTGGGGTGGGGGTACGCTCCATACATACAAGGGTGGGTGTACGGGCCGTACGTCCACTGTTGGGGTGGGGGTACGCTCCATACATACACGGGTGGGTGTATGGTCCGTACGTCCACTGTTGGGGTGGGGGTCCGCTCCATGCATACACGGGTGGGGGTACGGGCCGTACGTACACGGGTGTGTATACACGGGTGGGTGTACGGTCCGTACGTGCACTGTTGGGGTGGGGGTACGCTCCATACATACGTGGGTGTGTGTACGGTCCGTACATACACTGTTGGGGTGGGGGTACGCTCCATACATACACGGGTGGGTGTACGGGCCGTACGTCCACTGTTGGGGTGGGGGTGCGCTCCATACATACGCGGGTGGGGGTATGGTTCGTACATACCCTGGTGTACATACGCGGGTGAGGGTACGGTCCGTACGTCCACTGTTGGGGTGGGGGTACGCTCCATACATACACGGGTGGGTGTACGGTCCGTACGTCCACTGTTGGGGTGGGGGTACGCTCCATACATACACGGGTGGGTGTACGGTCCGTACGTCCACTGTTGGGGTGGGGGTACGCTCCATACATACGCGGGTGTGGGTACGGTCCGTACATACACTGTTGGGGTGGGGGTACGCTCCATGCATACGCGGGTGGGGGTACGGGCCGTACGTACGGGGGTGTACATGCACGGGTGAGGGTTCGGCGCGTGCATACGAGGGCTGGGGGGATGGTTCGGCGCGTACATACGGGGGCTGGGGGGGGTTTCGGCGCGTATGCGGGCATATGTCTCCATGGTTGCAATGGGAGTTCGGTGCGGACGGTGTTTTTTCCATACGGTTGTAACATCGGACGCACGGGGTGGATCGTACTTGCGCGGTCGGACTTCACTTTTCAAATTTGTATGGTAAATCGTCCGGGGACGTGTCGGACACATTTTCCGACCCGAGGACGTGTGGGGAATTATTCCCGATGCGATTCATATGGAGTTTTTCCCATGCGAATCGTACTTGGCAGTTTGTACGGCACTTGTACGATTCGTACGGTAAAAACACCGGATACGAGTCGTACGGGGATATTTTTTCCAGGATCCGAATCGGCACCTAGGTGTTATTAACTGATGACTGTTCTATATCTAAATGGAACAAAAGATATCCTGAACTTTTCAAACCAAAATTAGGATGTTTAAATAAATTTGAACATCGCATCGTGTTAAAAACAGATGCTATTCCAGTAGTTCACAAAGTTCGAAGCGTTCCTTTTATTTTAAGACCTCAATTAAAACAGGAGTTAGAAAGATTATGTAATGAGAATATAATTGAACCTATTGAATCGTCTGAATGGCTTAGTCCAGTGGTTTTAGCACGCAAACCCAACGGAAAATTGCGCATGTGTGTGGACCTGAGGGATCTCAATAAAAACATCTGGATAGATCGTCACCCACTTCCGCGCATTAACGAGATGATTGCCTCAGTTAAAACTGCCATGTATTTTTCGTCTATAGATTTATCAAATGCATATCACCAAATAAAATTATACCCCAGTTCTCGACACTTAACATCATTCATTACCCCAGAAGGTGCATTCCAATTCCGCAGGATGCCCTATGGGTTAGCTTCTGCTTCGGCAGTTTTTCAAAGACTTATGAGTAGCATCCTTAAAGGGATTAGTAATATGCTTGTGTTCCAAGACGATGTGTTTGTGTGGGGGAAAGACCTAGCTAGTCATGATTCCATACTTAATGAAATTTTGTCAAAGTTGCAATTGGCTGGTTTAACGGTCTCTGCAGATAAGTGTAAGTTTGCGGTAACCCAAATAGATTTTTTGGGTCACACCTTGTCAGCAGAGGGTGTCAGACCTAAAAAGAATTTACTCGAGGCCATTGAGAATGCCCCGTCCCCTAAAGATAAGGAACAACTACGTTCTTTTCTGGGGTCAGCGGAGTATTATTCGAAATTTGTAAATCATTTTGCGTCAAAGGTTCATTGCTTAAGACTCTTAATGAAAAAAGGCTCAAAGTTTACATGGAATGCTGAGTGCCAGTCCGTTTTTGTTAATTTAAAAAACGATATCATCAAAGCAGTAGCTCTCAAGCCATATGATCCTCATAATGAATCTATCATTGTAGTTGATGCCAGCGCATATGGTTTGGGAGCAGTTTTAATGCAAAGGAAAGACAACTGCGAGCGGGTGGTTGCTTTGCCTTCTCGCACACTAAAAGGTGCAGAAGCCACGTATTCTGTAATTGAGAAGGAGGCCCTTGCTTGTTTTTGGGGAATTAACCATTTTAGGGCCTACATTTGGGGCACCAAGTTCGAATTAAGAACAGACCACAAACCGTTAGTAGACATTTGTACCACAAAGGGTGCTGGAAAAGCTACACCTAGGATCGCAAGGTGGCTGTATAGGTTACAAGAGTACAATTTTCAAGTGGTGTACGTGCCTGGTCTTAAAAACATCAATGCTGATTGTCTATCACGTTTACCTCTTCCTGAACCTTACAATGGAGGTGTATCAGTTGAAGATCCTGATGAGGGGTGTTTGATAGCGACTGTAAATGAAGTTTGCAAAGGTGCAATCAGTCTAGAGGAGTGGAAACAAGCCATGTTAGATGACCAAGTTTTACAACGTGTTGTTTCATGCTTAGCTGATCATTCCATTTGCCAACCACTCAGTGATGCAGATTTAGCAGATTATAAAATGATTTGGTTTGAATTGTCAGTGGAATTAGGTACAGGGATTGTAAGAAGAACAGATAAATTAGTCGTACCTATAGGGCTACGATCTAGGTTGTTGGAACTTTTACATGAAGGTCATTCTGGAATGACCAGCATGAAAAGAGGGCGAGGGGTGATTTCTGGTGGCCGGGTATGGATAAAGATATTGATAGGTGTGTCAGAAACTGTATTGCATGTATGTGCAGCTGTTTACAATCCCAGGCAGAATGGGATGGTTGAGAGATTCAATCGTGTTTTGAAAGAATGCATACAGTTAGCTGAAACAGAGGGTGTGGATTGCAGGTCCACTATTAAGAATATGGTGTGGAGTTACCGTAATACACCACATTCAGCTACTCGAGAAACTCCTTTCAGTCTTCTCAAGGGGAGAATGGCGTGTAGTAAAATCACACCAGCATGGATGCGTAGGGAATCTTCAAAGTTAGTTCCTAGAGAGATTTTGGAAAAAATGGTGAGTGATTATCAGAGCAAGTATGCCTTGAGACACAATGACAACATTAAAGGGCATACACTAGTATTCAAAATTGGTGACTGGGTAAGGACTTCGCAAGAGGGTTTTTCCAGAAGCGGGTTGTCAAGGTGGTCCAAACCAAAAGAGGTGTTAAAGTTTAGTGGTAATTGTGTAAAATTGAATGATGGACGTTGGTGGAACTTAAGAAAAGTGACTGAATGCAATGATCTCGAACGCAAGTTGTGGGTAAACAAGGGCAGCTGTACTAATGTTCCTAAAGCTGATAATTCTAGTCCTGCTGCTAGTGAGGGAAATGTTGCGGCAGATTCGTTGATTGCGCTGAAACCAGGAACTAGAAGATTATCTGGACGCATCATCTGTAAACCTAGTTGGCAAAAAGATTATTATTGTACATAACAAATTTATGTTGTTTCTCTGCAGTGTAAAAGCTGTTGCTTTCTGTTGATGAGTTAGCTGCCGATGGATATGAACAATGTTTTGTTAAATGCATTTTATTGACCTTGTTCTCCTAAGCTTTAATTTTGTTTTTATTGTTTAATGAAGGGGGATGTGTTATATGTTATCTCTTTCATCTTGCTGCTCAGCACGTGGTGTGATGTGGTGAGAATGTTGATGAATGAGGGTTTGAAATGTGTGTGGGCAGTTGGTGGATGAGTGCTTGAACAGCAGGTCAAGCTCCAGTGGGGCTTCTGTACTACTTATCATATTTCGAATAAACTATCTATACAATCAAGCTGCAGTTGGAATTCCTTATATGGGGCATCTTTAACATGCAAAACCTAAAAGCGGGAGTCCCTTCGCAAAGTACAAAAAACAATCTTGGACTATTTTTTTTTAGTTTGTTCAAGCTCATATAAACCACCATTGTGAAACACTTGCTTAAAAACCCTCCTAGACCTTATTTCTGAGCCACTCTCTCACAAGTGTTGTCAGAAATGGGACCTGAGGAAATTGAGGTTTTTTATTTTGAAGCTGGCTGATGGACAAAATAAACTGTCAGGCGCCCCCCGTAAATAGCGGTGGGGCACCCTTAGTCACTCCAAGTGCAGAAGCCTAAAAGCGGGAGTCCCTCGTCGGTTTTCAGGAGGAGAAGAGGGTCGTTGGCTGGTGACGTCATCAGGGGGGCGCCCGGAGGCTTATAAGGCATTGTAAGAGGGGAGGCCGGCCTCTTTTTGGGCCATATGTAGGTAGCCTAATACCGGTCGGTAACGGCCGATTTTCGGTAATTATACCGTTACCGACCGGTATTTAGGCTTTTGCTATGTAGGGGGAACATTTCAGGATTCGGTAATTTACCGAATCGGTAAAATTACCGAATCGGTAATTTTACCGATTCGGTAAATACCGAATCCTGAAATGAGATGTAGGTGACACTCAAATGAGTGATGTGTAGGGAAAATAGTTCGGTATTTAGCACCAAATATATGTTGGTGCTAAATACCGAATTAATTGCAAAAAGCAATATTTTGCTGGACTAACAGTGCCATGTGGCAGAGATACATGCCCTTAGGGCATGTATGTGCGCCACATGTGCACACATGCAGGAATCAGGGGTGCAACAGGGTGTCAATGTGACACCCTGCCACCCTTGAATGTGCTCCCCCCATTACCGAATCGGTATTTACCGATTCGGTAATGAGGCATACCTTCACATTGATTCATACAATGGGAAGGTATGCCTCATTACCGAATCGGTAAATACCGATTCGGTAATTACCGAATTTCTCCAATTCGGTAATATTTACCGAATGATTACCTACATACGAGTTACCACTTCTTAAATACCGAATCGGTAAAGTTCGGTATTTAAGAAGTGGTAACTTGTATGCTACCTACATATGGCCCTTTATCTCCACCGTGCACCAGCCTGAAGACTGCATCAAATTCTTGAGATGTTTTGCTGATCTTATGTACTGTATTCTCAGAAAAATAATGTCTTGGACTGATTTTACAAGTGCATTCTGAAGTGTGGCGCTGTAATGGGTGGAGACAACTGTTTTAATACCTGTACGATCGTTGATCTGTTTTGCTAAGCTTATGTCCTGTATCCTCATAACAATGTATGGTCGATCTTACTGTAGTCTCATAACAATGATGTATGCTTAACTATGGTTATCATTCCTCACCGATGCAATTTGACTATGTGAATAAAAGGCTACGCCCTTGGTTAAACCACATTAAATGGAATTGTCTCTCTAATTGGGAGTTGTTTCAGTGAGGGGCGATGAGTTGCACCTTGTGAGCGCATTACAGTATGGGCTGTGGAAATATTTATGGAACGTCTCAACAGGAGAGACAGCTCAGAATGCTTTAGAATCTTAAACAAAGCAGCCGGAAAAAGTATCACAAAGTCAAGATGCTGCAATTGGTTGACTCGTAGAGGTACTAGGCCAATAAAGGGGTCTATGTATGTGTATATAAGGTAGAATCCTCTAAATGTCATTATCTGTTAAAAGTAAATGGACACTCTGTAAATGCCTTAATGGATACCAGTTTTAGATAATCAATTATGGCCTACCAAATGACTGATGTAGATTCGGAACCCGTAGAGAAACCATTAAAATATGTTGTGTTTACAGGGGACTGACAGAATACCCTTTGGTTAAAGTGAAGATTCAAGATGAGGATCAGGAAATGAGAACCAGAAAATTGGAGTTAATTCCACAACTTCCTGAATCTCTTATTTTAGGTACTGATTGTCCCAGATTTTTTTTTGTTTCATAACGTTTTTATTAGCATTTATAAAGGACATATAGCGCATTACATATTACCGCAGCCTGCACATGGCTCAATAGAATGCTGATTCAGGCATCATAAGAGGAAGAACATTATTATCCAGCGCCCCAGCTTATCTCATGCCCAGCTAACCCTGCAGGTCTGAAATCGACAAGGTAATCTATACCGCAGTCAGGGCAACCTCGCTAATAATGACACCTCTGTGCTGCGTCACTATGGCATTGTTATACCAATTTACTGTATAGCATAACTCGCAAGTTGATGAAAAGAAACCAATCAAAGTGGAGGGGGGAAGGGTAAGCAGGGGGTAGTGGGGTATGGTGAATGAGAGCGGCGGGGGGGGTAATAGTTCCCTGCTACCTCTATCTAAGACCTCTGCCATGCAAGAGAGTGTCGCTGCAGTTAACCCAGACATCGCCTCCGATAAAATGTATAATAAGGCTAGAGGCGGTGGCAACGGCTCAGGCGTCAGGGGCAAGGGCGTCTAAGTCAGAAGGAGTGTCTGAGAGCGGTATATGATGCACGCGATCCGCAGGGTTCCAGAAACCCCCTGGGTCAGCGGGGCAAACTACATCATCAAACAACTGCAGGGCTCGAAGTCTAGGTGGCTGCAATCTAGCGTGTTCCAGTCGCCCCAGATGGCCAATCAAGGGCTTCCAAAGTTTCCGGAATTTAGTATCACGGAGCTGTAGACGTGCCGTGAGCAGCTCCATCGCCACCACATGCCACATGCAGGTAAACCACACATTTATGGAGGGTGTTTCCGCTTTCTTCCAGTATAGAGCAACTGTTTGCTTTGCGGCGCCCAGCATGTGAAAACTAAGATGCCAATCCCGACACGTCATAGCTCTCAGATTAACCGGTCTAAGGCCCAGAACTATTATGAGCGGATCCTCGGGCAGCGGATACCCTAGCACCCGTTTAATATGGCTAAGGACCTCTTTCCAATAGATAGTCAGAAGAGGGCACGTCCACCAGATATGGATAAAATCTCCCAGAGCCTGTGCACAGCGCCAACATGTGGGGGAAGTGTTAGGAAACATTTTTTGGAGTCTAGCAGGGGTGTAATACCATTGAGTCATTACTTTGTAGGCAGATTCCTGTTGGGGAGTGCTACGGAGGATTTTGGGAATGTCTCTCCAGAGCCGCGTCCATTGAGCAGGGGCAACGTCGGAACCGGAGAGGGACTGCCACTGCTGTTGGTAGGGATGAGGATCCAAACGCTGTGAACGCTGGAACACGCGGTATATGTGAGAGACTAGCCCCTTATAGGTGCCGAAGGTACGCGCCAGCCGCTCGAACGGTGTGAAGGGTCTCGTGGCCACCTGCGCCAGAGAACAGCCCTGTATCCAGTGCTGAAGCTGAATATATTGAAATCTGTCTTTTTCTGTTAAACTATAGTCTTGCTTGCATTGAGCAAAGGTTTTGAAATCGCCTCCTATAAATAGATCCCGTATTGTTCTACAACCGGTTTCCGTCCAATTTGCAGAGTAAGGCGGGCGGCACGCAGGGGGAAACTGCGGGTTGCGAGCAATTGGAGTGTGTGGGGACGGAAAGGAGGTAAGGCCCCTGCGAGTCACCACTTTGTCCCAAACCCCAAGCACTGTTTTAGTAGGAGCAGCCATGTAGGCGCTGCGATGCCGCAGCTCGCTAGGTAGCCAGGCGTGATCCCAGAGCGGGCGGCAAGTGACAGCCTGGTCCATATGAAACCACACCTTCTCGCTCTCCCATGCTCCCCACTCCAAGATAAAGCGGAGGTGTGACGCCCAATAGTATTCGAGCAGGTTAGGGCAAGAGAGTCCGCCTCTGTCCCGTGGGAGCATTAAAATTTTCCTAGAGAACCGTGGTTTCTTACCTCCCCAAATAAAGGACGTCAGTTTGCGTTGTAACCCTTGGATTTGGTGCTCAGGGATGGGCGTCGGCAGAGTTTGAAAAAGGTATAGGAGCTTCGGCAGGATGGACATTTTAACTGTGTTTAGACGGCCTAGCCAAGAGAGCGGCACAGCCTTCCATGTGCGCAGCTCAGCCATAACAACATTTTTATAATCCTGCTAGTTATCTTGCGACCAGGTGGCTAAGTCCGGCATTAAGTTGAGACCGAGATATCTTACCGACCTGGTCGCCCATTGATAAGGAACGAGAGTCTGTAGGGCTGTAACCTCCCCATCGGGAACCGTAAGATTAAGAACCCACGATTTCGTGTGGTTAATTTTTAGCCCGGAGGCCTGCTCATAAGTTTGGAGCAGCGTATGTACCGCTGGGAGTGAACGCCATGGGTCAGATAAGGGAAGGAGCATATCGTCCGCAAATAGTGCAATCTTATGCTCCACACCTCCAAGAGAGATGCCACGAATATGAGGGGACCGGCGTACCATATGGGCAAGAGGCTCGATCACCAGGGCAAGCAATAGGGGCGACAGGGGGCAACCCTGCCGTGTGCCTCTGCAGATGGGGAAGGGCTGCGTCAGTTGTCCATTGACTCGTACGCTTGCTCGCGGTGATATATAGGGAGCCATGATGCGCGCTATCATCATAGGACCGAGACCCACTTTCCGTAACACTGCACGGAGGAACATCCAGTCCACCCGATCGAATGCTTTTTCAGCATCGAGCGAGAGCAGGCAGGCCGGACTCTTCCAGTGTTTTGCCTTCCAAACAAGATGGGCTACTCGGCGCATATTGTCAGCCCCCTGGCGTTGGTGGATAAACCCCACCTGATCCGGGTCTATGAGATTGGGCAGGTGAGAACTGATCCGTTTGGCTAGGATTTTGGTGTATAACTTAAGATCTGTATTGAGCAGGGCGATAGGGCGGTAAGAGGAGCAGAGTGTGAGGTCTTTCCCTGGTTTTGGGATGAGAGCAATTTCAGCCATCGCCATGTCTGGGGAGGGCCCCACTGATTCCGTGAACGAGTTAAAGAGGCGCGAGAGATAGGGTAGTAGTTGCGGTAGAAAGGCGCGGTAGAACGAGACCGGGAGTCCGTTGGGGCTTGGCGTTTTACCCAATGGAAGGTCCTTTAGAGCACTGGCTATTTCTTCCAGAGTAATAGGCTCCTCCAGCAACTTGGAGTGATGCTCGCTCAAAGGCTCCCAGGTGCAGGTGTCTAGGGCGGCCGAGATCAAGTCGGGCGCAGGTGGGTCATTAGTGTAAAGGGATGCATAGTAGTCACGAAATTCCTGAAGTTTAGCCAGTTCTGCTACAGCCCATGACCCGTTCCCCCTCGGTATTTTTGCAATGTGAACCTTGGCCGCCCGCATTCTCAAGCGACGCGCCAGAACACTTCCCACCTTGTCCCCCCCATCGTAATAGCGTTGCCGTAGTGCGAGTAGGGCATGTTCGGCTTTGTTTGTTCTATGCACCCGGAGCTGACCCCGGAGCACAGCCAGCCGCCTTTTATGCACCGCCAAGGGGCGCTCCTGATCCAGCCTCTCGATCGTCTTGATTTCTCGTGTGAGCTTAATTTCGTATAGTCTAGCTTCCCGTGCCCTAGCGATGGCCAGTGACGTAAGGGTACCACGTATCGTGGCTTTGAAAGCGTCCCATAGGACAGGGAGGGAGGTCTCCGGTAGGTCATTGTTATCAAAATAAGTGGAGATAGCTGCCTGTAGCTCTTCCCTGTCTACTGGATCTCGTAGGACATAGGCCGGGAATCTCCATCTATTAGGTCGCGTTGAGCGGGAGAGATGCTCGTGCAGAAGTAGCTCCACGTGTGCGTGGTCAGAGATCGCAATACTAGAGTGAGACGCCGAAAGAGTATCCTTAATCAGGGAGTGGGACACGAAGATAAAATCAATGCGAGAGTAGGAGCGATGAGCATGAGAGTAGTAGGTGTAGTCTCGCAGTTCTGGGGAGTGATATCGCCAGGCGTCTACCAAGTTTAAAGCAGTGAGGGATTTTTTCACTGCTGCGGACATAGCCCCCACCCCATGAAAGGCACCTCCACTGAGGTCTAACTCTGCATCCCACACCAAGTTGAAGTCTCCTCCGACTATGAGATCTGAGGTTACCTGCTCCAGGCGTTCCCTAAAAATCCTGCGCAAGAAAGCGTCCTGGCCCTGATTGGGTGCATATATATTACAAAGGGTAAGTGGACGGTGCCCTCTCCTTAGCTCTACCCTCAGAAATCTGCCCTTGGTGTCCCGGATCACTTTGGCATCTCCCTGTATGATGCCCGCCCTACATAGAATGGCTACACCCGCTGTCTTAGTGTCTGCTGAGGACCAGAACTGTTGGGGGAAACGTGGGTGAGACATACGTGTCACATCAGCCTTGAGGAGGTGTGTCTCTTGCAAGTAACTAATATCAGGATTCTGCTGTAGTAAATACCGCCATATTTGGCGTCTCTTGTTAGGGGAATTGAGCCCTTTCACATTAAGGGAAATAATCTTCCAACAGGGTGTTGTGTCCATACTCACCTATCGTCAGATATAGCTGCCCCCTTGCAACTGTTTCCACATGTCAGCGTACCCCCCCCGCCAATAGGATATATAGGGAAGGGAAAGAGAAGGGAAAAAGTGGGAACGGGAAGAATAACCAAAATACAGCAACGGCCAACATGGGCAACAGAGCCTATTCCAATCAAGGGAGGAGCCAGGCACAACGGCACAAGCTGTCCCGGAGATGTCACTCTCCCAGAAATAGGAGTGAGGGTCGGTCATCGCGCAGGTCATGACGCCTGATCACCGGTGGGCGTCTCCGGGCCCCCGCCCCAGCGTTGTAGACAAGGCTCCCCAGTAGCGTGGCATCAGAGGCACAATGAAGAAGGACAAAACAACCACAGGTCAATCAGTCATGTCGTGCCCCTAGTCCGGAGACAGATAGGAGACTATTCACCCAGAATCTAAGCAGTTCAAGTGGAGGCGGACGCCTGTGATCCGGTGGGTGACGGGCCCCCCTCGAGAGACTTTATATGCCGTATAATGTCTTGCTTATTCCGCGATGATCCGCTACCATCAGGAGAAGATAGGTGTCTGGGGCGGCGCACCGTGGACCATTGCGGCTGCGACGGGACTCGTGGCTTGGCTGGCCGGCATGCAGGGCTGTCTGGCGGGGTGTCCGGGATTCGAAGCAGTTGAGCCGCCTCTCTATAAGATCTCAGCATGCGGCGTTTAGATTCCCATTGGAACATGAGGGCAAAGGGGTGACCCCATTGATAGCGGATGTTAAGTTCCCGCAGCTTGTCAGTAATGGGTCTGAAATCCCTCCGGCGTCGAATAGTCGTGGGGGCCAAATCTTGGAATAGCTGGATGGGCGCGCCTCTGCATAAGATCTCAGGCTTTATCCTGGCTGCCTTGAGAATGGCTTCTTTTTCAACGAAGAAGTGAACCCGTGTCAGTATATCCGGAATGAGACCAGGTCTTCCAGGCGGTCCCGAGACTCTGTGCGCGCAGTCAAGTGTTGGTGGCGAGGCATCGTCGTCTCCTCTGATGTCGTGAAGTAGGTCTGCCACAAACGACATTATGTCTTCACCTTCCGCCCCGATAGGCACGCCTCATATGCGCAGGTTGTTCCGGTGCCCCCTATTTTCTAAGTCCTCCTGTTTGATCTGCAATTCAACATGCTGCTCTTCCAGTGTTGCGAGCCACTGCCACAATTGCTCCTGGTCCTCAGTGCGCGCGTCTAGGGTCTTCTCCAGGTCATCTACACGCCCCCCCAGCTCACCCACGTCTCTCCGAAGGTCCTTAACACAGGCTTGCACTTCCGTGCGCAGAGACCCGATTTCTGACTTAAGCTCCTGCATGAACAAAGCCATGAAGGATTGCGTGACCGGTTCTCAGGGGCCCTCCGCCCCTGCTGGTGCAGCAACCGTTGGGGTCGAACCTGGCTTGTTCCACAGGTCCATTACCGTAGCGTCCTTGGTGGCCGCCTGGGGTTCCTTCCCCGGCGTGGAGCGTGTCATGGTCTGCGGGCGCCGTTGAGTGGCCCAATCGTGTGCCGGAGAAGCTGGTTCCCCGCCGTTAAACCCCCACGTGCCCAAGCGCCGGGAGGGCTGCAACTGTCAATCCAGAGGCCTAGAGAACTATACTCCACAGAACCCCCCCTGGCAGGCACCGTGAGGGCGCGGCCACCAAAGATCCCCGCAGTCAAAGGGAGGGCGATATAGGTTTCCAGTCCACCAAGTAGCTCGCCGCCTCTAGGCCTCCAACGAACTCCCCAAAGAGCCCTCCAATGCGTCCACCCTCCCTGTAATCCACTCGTTGCTCCGATCCTGTCGCTCGAGACGGGCGTAGAAGAGATAGGCCAGCGCCGCAAGATCCACAGGCTCACGTGCAAGTGTCCAGTGCTCCAGCCTTAGGGAGGTGTGTCGCCGAGGCTGGCTGAGTCGGTGAGGCGGCCCTGTTTGCCAGACACCCCATGACACCCCGTGACAACCTCAAGATGCAGCCCTGTTCCAGTGGGGGGCCGGCAGCTGTAGATTGCAGGGTAGCCGCTTCTGCGAGAGTACTGTCAACTGTCCATATGCATCTCCCTCTCCCCAAAGTCTATCCGGCAGGGACACCCCAATGCGGCTCGAAGGCTGGGCAGAGTACCACCACGTGACGCCAATATCCCTAGCACACCGTGGGTGCGACTTTGACTGCTTGCAAGTGTCTAAGCCCAGATGGTCACAGGTGGAGGGGGCCCTCCTAGATAGTGTAGATCGTGAGAGGAGTGCCCTTCGCGCCAGCCACTCACCGGAGTTCCTGAGCGCTCCCGGGCGATCAGTGTCCCCGCTCCAGCCCAGCTGCGGTTAATGACATTCCCACACAGTTCGAAGCCATCTGCCGTGCCGTATAGTAGCTCAGATGCTCAGCCACGCTTTGAGGGGTCCCACCAGGGCAACAAAGGTGGCAACCAGGCCGCTAGCAGCAGCGGGGGTAGCGAACATTCAACCCCGCATCCCAGCCGATATGGTCAGTAGAGTCAGGTGTCAAGGCGTGCCTCCCGTTATGCCCCTATGGGAGTAACCACAGTTCTGATGTCTCACTCGCTGCCCAGGGGAGCACGGAGGCTTAAGCCCACTCAGCCTGGGGGCAGGGTGACAGCGAGGAATCAGTGGTGGCAGGTGGGCTAGGGCTTGTAAGTGGGGATCATCGACCAGTCTTTCCAAAAGCAGTGAAACGCTGGATTGATGCGCCCGGGGGCTGCAGGCCGCCGCTGCCCGGAAACACACCGGGCCTCTGCAGGGTCAAAGTCAATGGCGGCAGCGGCGGAGCGTCAGCGTCAAAATGCGGCACCCCCCGGCAAGGCGCTCCCCAACTATCGATGGCAGCATGCCCCAAGCCCGTTACCTCTGTAGTTCTGATGTCCACCCTGACGTCGTTGGCTCCAGGCGGGGATCACGCTCCGGATGAAGGTCTCAAAATGGCGGTCTCTGTCACCCCCGCCTCCGCAGCCCGGTCTCTTCGCAGTCCAGCCGGCAGATCAGGAGGGTCGGGACATCGGCACAGTCCTTCTGTCTCCCCGCTCCGCAGTCGTCCGATGCCGCTTCACTGGCGGCCCCTATCCCGTGCAGATGGGGCTCGGCTCCTTCGCAGCGCTCTGGGTCCGTACGCGCAAGATGGCGGGTGCGCTCTCCCTGGTCGAAGCCTCCCCTCCGTCGCAGCGTTCACCGTAGTCGCTCGATTCTGGGATTCCCGAGCCTCCAGATAACTGCCCACTCGCTTCCGCCTGCTATGCGCCCCCAGTTGGGGTTCCCCCGTGGCCGTTGAACCGCTTTCAAATGCTGATGTAACCGGCGGCGGCCCGGAGCTCTAACAGCGCACGTCTCACTCCATCAGCAGCGAGACCACGCCCCTGTCCCAGATTTTTTAACTTTACTACACGAATGGAAGGGAAAGGAAGATGGGTGGCTAGCAGAAGCTCTATTTTCAGCAGAGGAATGGGATGGTATGCCAAGGAGAGGAAAAGAAAAAAAAGACAGAAGGATAAAAACCAAGGGCCTAAAAACAGCTACAGAGGTTGGACAGCATAATCAGGACATCTAAACAGTTCAGAGAAAATATCTACTTTTGCAACAAGCATGGAGAAGTGCTAAGGAAGAAGAGGTGGATAATGAGAAAGGCTCTTGTTTCTTCAAAAGAAATAGTTTAATGTACAGCAAAGGGGACCTAGAGTCTGATATGAACTAACCTTTTTGAAGTGGAAAGAAATGAAAGTGTTGCTGATTTGCACAGAAGTGTCAACAAGTAGATTTTATTGTTTTCCTATTTTTTCATTTTTGATCTGACTTGAGAGAACCCATGGTGTCAACCACGCAGTAAGGTTGCAAAATTATATTAGCAGTCTTGGCATTAGCCATAGCTATTTAATGGGGGGCTTACTAGTGACTCTTAACTCTCCTATTGAGCATGTTCAATTGAGATTGGATCTAACCAGATCCCTTTAGATGAGAAAAGTAGAATTATTATTAAAATATTACATAAGGATGGAGCTGAAGGTAATTTTTCCAACAATGTTTTTTTAGATTGCTAAATGAGTACTCCAATGTGATGGGAGTACAAGATTGTTGTTTTTTCTGTTTCAACACCAGTTACCCATCACCATTTGCCTCTTACTTTGTCTCTTTCTTGCAGTATAATTATTAATTTCTTTTATGTCAAGATCATTTTGAATTATATTTTTCAAATCTTGATATGCCTTTAGATGATTTGCCTATGTTTACAGATTTAGATATGAATACAGGGGTGAAGACTGTGGAGCGTGGGAACCATTATGTTCAGCCCTTCATACAAACTAATCCTATCAATTTCAAAGCTTCATGTATGTTGAATAGGGATGAGAACTTTTTTATGAGGACTTGAATGAGCAAAAATAGAGAACTGCCTCAGTAAGGAAAGGTGAAAGAATTGATAGAGGAAAGGAATAAGGAGCAGTTAGGGAGTTAGGAATGCATCTTCGCTGCTGGGGCATTTGTAACTCGGAGCCCTGATACATCGGGAGAAGCTGCTTTGGAGACACGGTTGCTTACGAGGGGGTGAGAGGCAGGGGAACGGACTACGGTTCCCAGGAGCCCGAGCATACCTGCCTGA
This sequence comes from Triturus cristatus, assembly GCF_964204655.1. NCBI lineage: Eukaryota > Metazoa > Chordata > Amphibia > Caudata > Salamandridae > Triturus > Triturus cristatus. Next base: position 321,350,124 of record NC_140580.1, on the reverse strand, counting down.
CTGCAGGCACCTGAGCCGCGTACCGCCTCCACGCCCACAATCATTTAAAACTGCTCGCGGAACCCGCTGGCGCGGGTCCCGCTTCGCTGCTGGGGCATTTGTAACTCGGAGCCCTGATACATCGGGAGAAGCTGCTTTGGAGACACGGTTGCTTACGAGGGGGTGAGAGGCAGGGGAACGGACTACGGTTCCCAGGAGCCCGAGCATACCTGCCTGACTGCACGCACCTGAGCCGCGGACCGCCTCCACGCCCACAATCATTTAAAACTGCTCGCGGAACCCGCTGGCGCGGGTCCCGCTTCGCTGCTGGGGCATTTGTAACTCGGAGCCCTGATACATCGGGAGAAGCTGCTTTGGAGACACGGTTGCTTACGAGGGGGTGAGAGGCAGGGGAACGGACTACAGTTCCCAGGAGCCCGAGCATACCTGCCTGACTGCACGCACCTGAGCCGCGGACCGCCTCCACGCCCACAATCATTTAAAACTGCTCGCGGAACCCGCTGGCGCGGGTCCCGCTTCGCTGCTGGGGCATTTGTAACTCGGAGCCCTGATACATCGGGAGAAGCTGCTTTGGAGACACGGTTGCTTACGAGGGGGTGAGAGGCAGGGGAACGGACTACGGTTCCCAGGAGCCCGAGCATACCTGCCTGACTGCACGCACCTGAGCCGCGGACCGCCTCCACGCCCACAATCATTTAAAACTGCTCGCGGAACCCGCTGGCGCGGGTCCCGCTTCGCTGCTGGGGCATTTGTAACTCGGAGCCTTGATACATCGGGAGAAGCTGCTTTGGAGACACGGTTGCTTACGAGGGGGTGAGAGGCAGGGGAACGGACTACGGTTCCCAGGAGCCCGAGCATACCTGCCTGACTGCACGCACCTGAGCCACGGACCGCCTCCACGCCCACAATCATTTAAAACTGCTCGCGGAACCCGCTGGCGCGGGTCCCGCTTCGCTGCTGGGGCATTTGTAACTCGGAGCCCTGATACATCGGGAGAAGCTGCTTTGGAGACACGGTTGCTTACGAGGGGGTGAGAGGCAGGGGAACGGACTACGGTTCCCAGGAGCCCGAGCATACCTGCCTGACTGCACGCACCTGAGCCGCGGACCGCCTCCACGCCCACAATCATTTAAAACTGCTTGCGGAACCCGCTGGCGCGGGTCCCGCTTCGCTGCTGGGGCATTTGTAACTCGGAGCCCTGATACATCGGGAGAAGCTGCTTTGGAGACACGGTTGCTTACGAGGGGGTGAGAGGCAGGGGAACGGACTACGGTTCCCAGGAGCCCGAGCATACCTGCCTGACTGCAGGCACCTGAGCCGCGGACCGCCTCCACGCCCACAATCATTTAAAACTGCTCGCGGAACCCGCTGGCGCGGGTCCTGCTTTGCTGCTGGGGCATTTGTAACTCGGAGCCCTGATACATCGGGAGAAGCTGCTTTGGAGACACGGTTGCTTACGAGGGGGTGAGAGGCAGGGGAACGGACTACGGTTCCCAGGAGCCCGAGCATACCTGCCTGACTGCACGCACCTGAGCCGCGGACCGCCTCCACGCCCACAATCATTTAAAACTGCTCGCGGAACCCGCTGGCGCGGGTCCCGCTTCGCTGCTGGGGCATTTGTAACTCGGAGCCCTGATACATCGGGAGAAGCTGCTTTGGAGACACGGTTGCTTACGAGGGGGTGAGAGGCAGGGGAATGGACTACGGTTCCCAGGAGCCCGAGTATACCTGCCTGACTGCACGCACCTGAGCCGCGGACCGCCTCCACGCCCACAATCATTTAAAACTGCTCGCGGAACCCGCTGGCGCGGGTCCCGCTTCGCTGCTGGGGCATTTGTAACTCGGAGCCTTGATACATCGGGAGAAGCTGCTTTGGAGACACGGTTGCTTACGAGGGGGTGAGAGGCAGGGGAACGGACTACGGTTCCCAGGAGCCCGAGCATACCTGCCTGACTGCACGCACCTGAGCCGCGGACCGCCTCCACGCCCACAATCATTTAAAACTGCTCGCGGAACCCGCTGGCGCGGGTCCCGCTTCGCTGCTGGGGCATTTGTAACTCGGAGCCCTGATACATCGGGAGAAGCTGCTTTGGAGACACGGTTGCTTACGAGGGGGTGAGAGGCAGGGGAACGGACTACGGTTCCCAGGAGCCCGAGCATACCTGCCTGACTGCACGCACCTGAGCCGCGGACCGCCTCGACGCCCACAATCATTTAAAACTGCTCGCGGAACCCGCTGGCGCGGGTCCCGCTTCGCTGCTGGGGCATTTGTAACTCGGAGCCCTGATACATCGGGAGAAGCTGCTTTGGAGACACGGTTGCTTACGAGGGGGTGAGAGGCAGGGGAACGGACTACGGTTCCCAGGAGCCCGATCATACCTGCCTGACTGCACGCACCTGAGCCGCGGACCGCCTCCACGCCCATTGGCCCTCTTCTCTTATTAATATCATTGTGTGCCGCAGCGCGGGACGCGCCGCGGGACGCCCTGGACGAAGCCCGGACAAAGGGCGGACAGTCTGTGACAGTCCGGGACAGGAGGGGGCAGGTGGGGCAGCAGACCGGTTTACATTGTATAACACTATTTTTCTGTGGGTGGTCCTGGCTAGCTACCACTGTTTATTAACTAATTTATCAAGGTGTTTGGTGGTCGCACGTGCAAATCTATCTGGGATAGGCTGGTATATACGGTGAAAGCTCTTAGTCTGCTGTTTGTACCAGAGAGACTGTAGTGGGGTTTTGGTCCCGGTCTTAGCTATCATGCCCAAAGCTAAGCCAGCAGCCACGACCACAACCATGGACAACTATCTGGTCAAGATGGTTGATAAAATCAACCAAGAACGCAGGAAGTCCTTAGGTCGCCCGGGGTCACTAAGTACGAACTCCCCCCCGCCCAATTGTCCGGCCCCCCAGCCTCCTATCGATCAGGATGTCAGTACACCTTTAGATCTTATGGACTGTACAACTGAGGGAGCTCCAACGGATACTTTAAGTTTGGAAAGTGGTACCCCTGAGCCCCCTAACGACCTGGAATCTGGCCAAGTCATAATACTTGATACACCAACCCCCAGCCTGACTGTCCCTAGTCGCCAAAGATTAACACACACTTGCAGGAACACCAGCAAAACCACCCAGCCTAAGCGAGGAGGGAATCGTCATGCTAAGAAAAACGACCCCCCTCCACTCAAAAATCAACAGGCCCAACCAGTGCCACTGGATGGAACCAAGGTCACCCTTGATAAAGAGCAGTTGGATTTCATAATTAATGCTATAGATGCCAAGTTTGACCTATTGGTTAAACCCCTTTTGACTAAACTTACCACTATTACCGATGAAGTAGCCAGACTGGGAGGCATCTTGGACTCTTTTCTCAAGGCTAGACCCGATACGAATACTAGCGCTAATATCGTGGTGCCTGATGAGATACCTTTAATCTCATCTAATACAGTTTTATTGACGGCTGGGAGTAGAAGCTCTAATCGCAGTCCTGGGAATGCTCCTGGAATTCAATCTGTAGTTCCCAATATGTCACCTCAGCGGCCGGACTTCACTAAACCACCCTCTAATACAGTACCAGGGAAACCGATGGGCTATAACGTAAATATCTACAGCCATAGTAGCCCTCAGCCGGACCTGCCACCTACCTGTGCTCCCTTTGTAGCCGTCCTGACCAACGTCCCCCCTGTTAAGAGGCATGGCGGTAATCCTGAAAATGGAGAATCCCACTCGTCATTAAAGAACAAGACTGTGGACTGGCTCCACCGACAGTGTGATTTCCCTGTAGCCCTATCTAGGGATATACTAAGTACTAGGAGAACCAACTGGGTTGGCAAATCACGTAAGACCTGTGAAGGTGACTGTATAGTCATTAATTTTCGCAACCCTCAACTTACCTCTACAGTACTAATCAAAGCCGCATCTCTCCCTGCGAGTGATCAAGGTATTTCTTTGCGGCCCCTTGGGTACTTCTATAGAGACCTTGCTACCCAACCTGATGATGAGCACCACTGGCGCAGGCCCAGAGTCCAGAACTTGTGTGCCGCCCCTGCTATCCCTACGTATAACAGATTCCAACCATTGAGTGGGCTTGATTGCAATGACTGACTGGAGCCCCTCCCAGATGATGCAGGGATCGAGGACTTTGCTATGGGTAAGAAGAGTTCTAGCTCGGTCCCTGGGATCTTAATTAGTACTACTACTGGTACCGGTGTAAGCCATCTAGACTCTGTAGTGGCTCATGATCATGATAGACCAGTTAATGTTGGAAGGGATAGGACTGCATCGAATACCCTCATTCACCCAGCTAATTCTGGCTCGTGTTTTATTGCTTGTTGGAATGTTGCGGGACTATTACATAAGGATGAATGTTTAGGTTGGTTTGATTTTATCAATCTTTTTAATATTATATGTTTTCAGGAAACCTGGAGTCTGGACCCCATTAACTATAATGGCTTTGTTTCATATCAATTACCGGCCGTGGCTTCAAACTCGGGAAGAGCCAAGGGTGGCCTTCTGACATTGATTTCTGTTGATGTTCCACTTACTGTAAAGAAACATGTCCTGATTGGGGCCCATTCCCAGATTCTATGGCTTTGTAAGGAGCAGGATAGAAATATCCTTTTAATTAATTTTTATAACAATGTTTTTGATAACACTAGGCAACAGGTAGTATATGCCTTGGAGGCCGCTTTGGCAAAAATTGTAACGGGAAATGATACTGCTTTTGATTTTATTTGGTTGGGGGATTTTAATACTTCTGCCTGTCCATCCTCTGCACATAGGGTCTGTGGTTTCGTAAATTGTCGGGATGAGGGAGTCGCCCATTTCCCCCATAATCCGTACGGTGATTCATTAAATAAAATCCTGATGACATACGATATGGAGATCTTGGGTAATGGGAGGGGCGCTTCTGGTAAAATCCTCCCCACTTTTACGGGTAGAAATGCTAACACTGTTATTGACTTTATCTGTACCTCTTCCAGCCTTAATCCATGGTGTTCAGCCCCCTTGGTAGTTGACAACTTAATCAGTGACCATAACTGCCTGTCCATGGAGACGGTGCTTTGGAAGGCCAATCCAGGTCCTAAACCATGTATTGTTGATAACATTGAACCACACCGACCCAATGGAATCAGAATTAGGTGGAAGGGGGATAAGGCAGACCTTTTGTCTAATTTCATTATTGTAAATTGTATAAAGGAAATTGATGCTATTCTAGTGAGTAATGAGCTGACTGATGTAATCCTGTATAATTTTATTGATATTAATCTTAGCATTGAAGCTAAACTCACCAAGCAACTCAAGGGCAACCTAAATCGGCAAAGGGGGTGGTTTGACCATGCCAGTACTGCCGCCCTCAAGAGCCTCAAAGAGGCACTGGCAGCCAAACAAAGGGATACAACCCTTATTAGGCATCTTAGGGCTATCTACCGGGCAGCAGTCTCTGAAAGAAAGGCAGAACTTAAGCGAGAGGCCTGGGACAAGTTAGACCAGGCCGCTGAAACCTCTGATTCTTCTTTATTTTGGGCTACAGTCAACAGTCCTTTTTTAAAGAACGAGGAGACACCTGTTCTGTCGGCAAACGTCAGTGCGGAAAGTTGGGTCTCTCACTTTTCTTTGATCTTTGATTCAGCTAAACCCATGGACGTAGGAGGAGGGGACTGGCCACTCATTCCCTTAGATATTTCCCCAACCGAGGTCAAGAAATGTATCATCGCAAGCAAAGGAGGGAAGGCTCAGGGGCCAGACGGGGTGCCGGTTGACGTTTATAAAAAGGAACCAGAGATTTGGGGCCCGCTACTGACCAAAGTATTTAATGCAGCCGTTTGTTACGGTGCCCCGCCTACATGGAAGGAATCCATTATAATTCCTATTTATAAAAAGGGGGAGAAGAGGGATGCTAAGAACTATCGCCCAATCTCCCTCTTAGATTCCTCCATGAAAATTATGAGTCGGGTACTTCTCGTTAGATTAGAAGAATGGGCCGAAACAAATAACATCTTGGCCAATTCCCAATATGGATTTAGGAAGGGTCGAGGCACAGTAGAACAGTGTCTCAACCTAGAACTACTTATAGGGAAATATACCGTGGCCAAGAAAGGTTCCCTCTTCCTCTGCTTTGCAGATTTAAGTAGTGCCTTCGATATGGTTAATCATAAGATTCTATGGGAGATACTACTTGAAATGGGGGCACCGGAGGGTATTGTTTACTTCTTGGCCAGACTCTATGCCAATCTCAGTTCTAGCGTCCGATATGGCCCAGGTGGGGAATGTACCCCAAAGTTTACTGTTAAGCGTGGAATTAGACAGGGGTGTGTGCTTGCTCCCCTGCTTTTCACACTTTTCATTAATGAGGTCGACTCTGTTTTAAGGACTGTGGTGGCAGATGCCCCAAATATACTTGACTTCCACGTCCCAGTCCTACTATATGCGGACGATGCCGTTCTTCTCTCCAGGACCCCTGTCGGCCTTCAACGCCTCATGGACAGGTTTTCCCTGTTCATTGGGGAAAGGAAGCTGGTGATTAATAAATCAAAGACATTTGTTATGGAATGTGGCAAGGGCCGTAAAAAACCGCATCCCTTTTTTATCGAAGGGCATAGGGTCCAGACGGTTGATACTTTTAACTATCTAGGTATCACCTTCTCCAAGACAGGTAGCTGGTCCAGCGAAGTCACCCACGTTAGAGCAAGAATGGCGAAATGCGCTCACGGGGTGTTTACGTTCGCCTCCAAAATAGGGGATAGGCGGATTGGAGATATGCTGAAAATCTACCAGATGAGGTGTCTTTCAATCGCCCTTTATGGAGCAGGTGTCTGGGGGCATGTATCGGCTGGGAGTCTACAAGTGGAGGAAAATCTGTTTTTAAAAAGACTACTCTGCTTGCCTATCTCAGCGTCAACGCATCTGGTGCATAGGGAACTCGGAATACACTATCTTTCGGATTCTGTTGCCCATAGACCTCTTTTGCTGTGGCGTGCCATCTGGGCAAAGGAGGAGACCTCCTTGAATAGAGCCATTATCAAGGACTGTCTGTCTCTAGACAATCATTTAAAGATCCCCTGGGTAAATTTTGTTATGAGCAGTTATAAGGAAATATATGGTCTTAACTTATATGAGGACTGTTACGCTGCCAATAGTTTGACCAAAAGTGAACTGAAATCTGTTTTTATGTTTCTAAAGTACGAGCGACGTTTGAAGGCCAGTAGCAACTTATCCACCTGTATGCTCTATGACAGCTGTTGTGAGTTGTTAGGCTATCAACCTTACTTGAGCTTTGTTACTAGACCCTCCCACAGGTTCGTTCTAACTAGACTGCGCTTTGGGATTGTTCACCATTTAGTGGCGTTTCCCAATATCAAAAAATACCCGATTGGTCCTTGCCCTTGCGATGGCACTACTGCTCAAAGCACTATGCACTTTTTATTGTTCTGCCCACTCTATGGTAATTACCGCATTGCTTTTTTAAAACCTGTTTTCAAGAAATTTGGTGTTAGGACTGTTAAAGACACCATGAAACTGATATTTAATCCCCCACCTGATGTTTGCTTTTTTATTGCTACATTTCTTCTCAAAGCTATCAAGGCAAGGCCTAGTATTATTTTTTAAATTGTCATTCTGCTGTATTTTAATCACTTGTCTGTTTTAGCCGTATAGATGAAGTTTTATGACTTATTTTTTGTTATTTGTTTGTGTATATTATTGATGTTTTATAATGTATGATCTGCTTTTATGGACTTTTGTCAAGCTCCGAATAAAGCTTTATGAACTGCATCTGAAATTTAGATTGGATTTACAAAGGAGAGGAAATGTATGTGTGGTAAAAGAGAAAGATCAGGTTTAATGGCCAGAGGTGGTGGGTTGGAATGATTGTGTACAATAGTTTAGAGGTATGGGGATCAGGTTCGGATTTATATGACTTTGATTTAATGTGAATTGCATATTATCTTATTGTGATTATAATTTGCCACTAACAAGATTTTGTCTTTTGTAACCCATTAACTTATTATAAAACAACGCAGTTTGAGACTAAAATATTCGCTGTCCTTCTTCTGGCGCCTGATGTGCTTCACATATTATTGAATGAAATTGATTTGTTGACCTGGTTCAGGTGAGGAGCACCAAAATCCTTAGGGAATTAACACCACTCCCGGTCGATCAAGAGACTTGCTTTTTGTTTCCTGTATTTTTCTACTAAGAAAAGCGCTAACACATGTGCCCAGGATGTAAATTCAGAGCATTGCCTGACTGTCTTGTGAAGGAGAGTGGCCACCAACTACAGACTATTAACGGCCGAACAAGACTGTAAAACTGCACCCCAGAAGATATCAAAGTGGCGCTGATGAAGATCGCAAGTGTAAATGGTGGTGGAAACATCATCCAGCCCAAGATCCGAGGAGTAATCCTGACCAGCATAGGGGCGCAACCGAAGAGAATCATTATGTCATCAGATCCGCTCCTGAGGCAATAGATGTTCAAACTCGTCATGGAAGGAATATATGACTCGAGACAAAATCCACAGCTTCTAGAGACTTAAATACTTTCTGTGCTAAACTTGGACAACGTTGTGAAGTTTAAGTTACACTTCGATTTTAAAGTTGATGAGTGCGCCTCCGACACTATAGAGTGATGTACACTGAGTGCAAGCACCAGGAGGCCGGGCACGGAAGAGGAAAGAGAATAAACTGGGCTTGACACCACAAGATAAGAGAGCTGCCCCAGGGACCCAAATCAACTGCAATAATTTGTCAATTCAATAAAAAAACAAAATTGCAACTTAATAATTAATCAAGAATATCGAGTGATGAGGTTCGAGCATCGGTATCCAAAACAAACTTTGTCAGATCTGACAACCAACGAAAACAAGCATTAAAAATGCAATAGGTCTCGCCTTTTATTAAGGTAAAGCCATTTGCTTTGCTATACAATACCATTAGCAAAGCAAATGGCTTTAACTTAACCAAAGGCGTGACCTGTTGCATTTTCAATGCTTGTTAAGATTAATAAGAATGTTACCGGGGTTACAGTAAGCCTATGATTTGGTGGAAAAGTTGATTGTCTCAGACTAAAGGTTTGATTTAGAGTTCGGCAGGCGAGATACTTTGTCACAATGGTGAGGGATATCCCGCCCACCGAAATATAAATCCCAAAGGATATTATGGTATTTATATGAGATATCCATCACCGTTGTGATGGAGCAACCCGTCCGCCAAAATCTAAATCAGGCCCTAAATACTAAAAGAAGTAATACTGGTATGTATTGTGATTGAAAAACAACATAGTCGTTGTACGGGTATGCAAAGTCTGATAGACTGGAGTTGGCAGAATTATTTAAGGTTCAGTATATGGAATGTGTTTTATTTTAAATATTGCCAACAAATATGATGCTGTCTGAATAAGATGCTAACTTCAGCCAGTAAAGAAGATGCCAGCTGAATGAGATACTAACCTTAGCCTCTGAATAAGACACTGACCGAATCAGAGGCTAACTTTAGTATCATCACTAAGTGCGCAAAATTTGCCAATGCTGTGTGGGTGCCGTCTAGAGCAAAGGCCGACTCTGCCTGAGGCTCTAGCAGAAGCAGCAGAAGACCAAGGAAGGTCTGGCTGAAGCAGGAAGGTTTCCTTTCTTGAAGAGCAGCAAATTGAATTCAAAAGAGCTATTCCTGCTGAAAACACAATTGGGGAGTTCGGATGGAGAGGTCGTGCTAGGGTGAAGCTGAATCCACAACTGGTCCAGACGAACTGAGCACAAATAAGAAGAGCACATTGTTCTTGTTTGCGTACCTGTATGTGATAAAGAGCATCAATTTCTGCTACAATATTACCCGGGACAGTCTCCAACGTGTCGGGACTGTCCCTGCAAAAACGAGACAGTTGGCAACTATGCAGTGTATGTCTTCTTCGCTTTTCTATTTATTTACTTTACAGTACGAGCAAAGCCAGTTTCTAGACGATTAGATTACACAAATAAAGGAAATTAATGCTTTGTTCTAGTCACAATTAAGTGGCACGTATAAGAATTCAAATGTCACTCATGCCAATCTAAAAACAAAGAAATGGCACACAAAAGCAAAGTGAAAACTTAGCAACTATTCACCCACAACTTGAAAGTGGCACCCTCGCTGGCGGTGAATTGAGCTATGTGTATGATAAACGGAAACCCTCTGACAGCTGGAAAGAAAGATGATATTTAAAAACACTTGTATGTTTTAATTAACTTATGAAGACACTGTAAGCGCACTCCCAACCAAATTCCAATGGCCAGAGCGGGGGAGCTGAGGAACCAGGTTCGAGTCCCAGTGTTGGCTCAACATCCTGTGATTGTGGGCAAATCGCTTAATATCCCCGAGCCTACCAAAAATGAATGTATCCTTGTGTAAGTAGCTGGTGCTCATGTAAAGCGCTCCAATACCTTCGGGTCGAGTTCACGAATAAAAAAAACTGAAATAGTTGAGCTTCTCAACCGTGCAAATGGGAAACCTGAGAGCTTTTTTTGTTGTAGATTTATATAGCGCGAAATCGACCTTTACATGAGCACCAGTTACGTTTCATAAGAGCACATTCATATTTTGGTAGGCGCGGGAAGATTAAGTGATCTGCCCAGAACCACAGGATGCAGAGCCGACGCCGAAGCTTAGCTCGAACGCGGTTCCCCAGCTCCAATGTCGGCAGCTCTGGCCTTAAGGCTACATTCTCTTTCCTTAACGTATGCCATTTCCAGTAATTCAGACTCTTACTTCCACCACTGAAAGATCGGTGTACAATGTCCAACATCAAATGTTGTGCCCTTCTTTGAAACAAGTGTGAACCTGCCCCTGAACCCTCTATCTGCCTACACGCAATACAAAATACAGCGCATTAGGGAACTAATGTTCCCAGCCACCGCTGGTTTCCGCTTTTCTCTGGCTGGCTGCTGGGAGTTGTAATTCAAAACCACGCCCCCCTCATCTTCGTTCCACTCTAGTGAATAGAGAAAAGACTCATCTTCCCAGAGTTATCTGCGCGCATCCTGCTTCCTTCTCGGACATATTTTCTTGCTGTGTCAGATTGTAAACAAACAGCAGGGGTATTCTTTTAAAGAGAAAAGAAGGACTTCGCAAGGTTTAGAGGCAGGGGCAGGCAGGCTTCTGGAAGATTCAGAGTGGGTCTGTGCAGGTGCACTCAGCGGTTGTTAGTGGGAGGTTATAGCCAGCAGCTGCTGTAGCAGTGCAGAGTCCAGGGCCCTATGGACGACAGCAAGGTAAGCGCCAGCAATGCAGCCTCAGGGTGACGCCCCCTGCCTATACAGATGTCCACATAGCTCAATTTCCTATCTGCCGTGAAAGCACAATTTGTGCTTGCTTGTACGCTGCCCATTTTGTTCGGGTTAGTAATGAGAGAAAGGAGAATGTTGTGTGTAAAAGGCCAGGAAAGCATTTGCCTAGGTGTTGCCTAGCACAAACCTGAAAACTGTGTATGCATGCATGTTAGTAAAGTTTGTCACCCGCTATCGTCTATGGGGAGAGTTTGATGGAGGCGAAGATGAATCAATGCACTCCAAAAGACAAGCAATGCTCGCGGGAAACCTCGTGCCAGCTCCTGGGGTCGAGCGGTGGCTGCGCGCGAGCACGCCGCCATGCACGCGTAGGGACAAAAAAATGCGCGAGCGTGTGCACAAAGATGGCATGGGGCTGTCCACATGCGCGTGCATTTTTTGGCCCCTACGCGTGCATGATTAACTTTGCGGATGGCGAGAGCAGTCATCTTTCTCCATTTGGACGCGCGTGCATTCAGCTTTGGCTGAATAGATTCCAAAAGGTCCTCTCCATGGCGAGAGCAACGCATGCGCTGCTTTCACCAGGCGAGACCTAAACAGTTCAAGAGCTGCAAGCCAAAATACAAATCTCATGTGTGCTGTGAATGTGTCTCTTTTTGCTGCTTCTAGATCATGTAAGGTGACCCCGCTGCTCCAACTGTTCCTTAATAATGCATATCTTAATTTACAGAAGCCTCACTCGCTGGGCTGTCAAGACGACCCAGATTTCCACAGACAGTCTTGGTCTTGGACAATGTCCCGGCATCCAAATGCTTTTCTCAATTTGAAATATATGTCCCAGTTTTTGAGACAAAGGTCAAGTCATCCTGCGATCCAGAATTGAAACGCATGCTCTTCTTTCCACAGGTGCCTCTAAAGTCTGAAATAATTTTAGTAATTTATCTGTTTCTTTCAGGCAGGAGTAGGAGGTCAGCTGTATGCTCCCAGCAGAGGGGGGACAGAGTGAGGAGGAGGGCAGGAGGACTCATGGTGGCGGTCCTGCCATAGGTAATGTTATGTAAACATAGCCTTGTAAATGTGAGAAAACAGTAAAGTAATGCTATAGTAAGGTGAAAACGTCAGTTAAAACATAGCCCCTCATTACTATGGAGGTCGGTCGGACCGCTGACCACCATCGTTTTGGGCAGGAAACCGTCCGACAATGAGTGGGCGGTCCCACCTACCCTATTACAATATGACCGCCAGCACGTGCTTTTTTGTGCTGCAGCTTGCACTGCGGCCAAGGGCCACAGCACAAGCCACAGTACAAAAAAGCACTTTGTGCTCATCCATGCACGGAGTGCCAGGCACCATGTGGTGCCTGGCACACGGTGCATCGATGTGTCCCTCAGACCTCTTAACAGTGGCCCGCAGGGGACAGGGGCCCTGCTTGGGGCGCTCAAAGTCTTTTTCCGTCTGCCTTTTCATGAGCGGCCTGACCGAAAAGGGACATCCTAATCCCTACATTTTAGGGGGGAGGATTCCGACCGCCGCCCCAATGGGATCCTTGACCCTGTCAGAGGCAGCACTGTTTACGGTGACCGCTGCAGTCCGACCATATGCATAGTAATGCGGCGGTCGGACTGATGGCCTGGACCAACATCCTCATGAGGCCCATACTGTTTTAAATTAACAAAACCACTGAAATTCATCAGTTATAATTATCTCAATTAACTATAACTTGTGCCTAAAAATAATTATAACTCCTGCCCCATGCACATTCTTGACATCACTTATGTAATTTCTAATGTTGCAGTCATGCTATCAATGATGTCTCAGATCATGCCATGAGTGATGTAATATACGGGGTAATTAGCAGTGTAGTGCGAGGGTGGGGGTTATAGTTACTTTAGGGCACGAGTTGTAGTTACTTGAGATAACTATAACTGGTGAATTTCAGTGGTTTTGTTACTTTAAGACGGTATGTTTTAACTGACATTTTCTTTTTTTTTTTCTTTTTTTAAAAACCTTTATTTTCAAAAGTCTGGACACAGCTATTCAGCCGACAACCCGGAGGTTCGGCAGCTTCGGTAAAGAGGAACAGAGACGCGTCCACAGTACAGTGAAGGAGGAGTGCAAAGATTCCATTTTTTAAATAAACACAAAACACACAACAACCCCCAGCAAGGCAAGAACACTGAATGCCCATGGTAATAGCCCCCCAGGGGAGGCAGGACCCCAATCATCTACCATTTACAGTACCGTGAAAAGAGGAAGAAGGGGGACAGCAGAGGCCAAAGAAGTCCATTAACCATACTAAGCTGGAAAGAAGGTTAGGAGGAAAGCTGTTCCTCGGGGGGATCCAGATCTGGGGCGAGACAAATTCCCCCCCTGTATTGGTTCCACCGCCCCAGATGGCGTGCCACTTCCGAGGGCGGCCTCTAGCGCAATATACCGTCTTCTCCCTTGGCATACTCCAGTCCATATTTTCTTTCCACGCGGTCAATGTGGGGGGGCCCACGGATCCCCACAATCGCGCTATATCTCTCTTAGCGACCATGTTACCCAGAGTCACCCATTGGGTCTGTGCCGCATTGTGATCAGTGGGCCCCCAGACATTCAGGAGACAACACCGCGCTTCCGGCTGCATAGCAATGCCCGTCACCTCCCCCATCACTGCATGGACTCTCCGCCAGAATTCCGTGATGACACCACATTCCCAAATGATATGCAGGAAAGTACCCACCATACCACATCCCCTCCTGCATAGGCCGTCCTCCGAGAATCCCATGTGAACCAGCCTTGGCCCCGTCACGTACACTCGATGCAGTATTTTAAGCTGCACCAGCCTCAGACGCGACGGGATCGCAACCTCCTTAGGAGAGGAAACAGCAGACTGCCAATCCTCGTCATCCAACTCGAGGCCATCCCTAGACCACTGGTCCCGCAACCCCAGAAGCATATCTGCCCGGACGTTGATCAGTTTCTTATAGATGAGCGAGATCGTGCTCTCGGGCATATGACCATCAAGGACCCGGTCCTCCAAAGGAGAGGACTCAGGCACCTTCTCACCCTCTATGAGGACTGATCGGAGGGCGTGACGCACCTGAATATAGTGGAAAAACTCAGATGGCCCCAGCTCATACTCCTTCTGCAACTCTTCAAAGGACTTCACCCTCCCCTTAATCAGGACATCTCCGACCCTGGAGATGCCGATCAAGTCCCATTTGTCAAAGCCTTTTGTGTGCCAAAGCCTACCCAATCTCTCAGATTCAAACAGCGGGGTAGCGGCCGCCCGTCCCACAGCAACGCTCGTTGGAGGCCTTCGACCTCCCGAAAGTAGTTGGCCGGTACCCAATCCAAAGTATTCTGCAGTGCGTAGAGGAACCGGGGAAGAGACATCATTTTGAACAGGGCCGCACGCCCAACAAGGGAGAGCGGCAGCTTCCGCCAGCCCTCCACATCCCGCCTCAGGCGCGCTAGGGGGGGGAGCAGGTTCCTCTCATATCGCACGGCAGAATCCATGGAGATAAAGATCCCCAAATACACGAAGCCCTGCTGAGCAACCTGGATCGAACAAGTTCAAGGGATCGGTGGAACCTCGCCACTAAGAAGATATAAATACGATTTACTCCAGTTGATAACGAGCCCCGAGTTCCTACCGAAAGATGTGAGTACGTCACAGACCACTATAAGCGATTTCTTGGGTGAGGCAAGATACAACAGGATGTCATCCGCATAGAGCGATATACGGTCCTCGTGCTCAGGCGACCATCTAAGTCCCCGTATATCCGGGTGCCAGCGTATCCACGCGGCCAGCGGCTCAAGGGCAAGGGCGAACAACAATGGCGACAGGGGACAACCTTGCCGAGTACCCCTCCCAAGCTGAAACGGAGTCGACGCCCGGCCATTTACCACCACACTCGCAAGAGGACCCTCATACAGCAACCTCACCCAGCTCACAAAACCGTGGCCAAAGCCGAACTTGGTCAACACGGCCCACAAATATGCCCATTCCACCGTGTCAAAGGCCATCGTGGCATCGAGAGACGCCACAATAGCTGGTTCACGCAGCGTGCCCGCCCTGGCGATTACACCATGAAGGCGCCGAAGATTTAACGCTGTGTTACGGTGCGGGATGAATCCGGATTGATCCAGATGGACCAAGTCACCGAGTACCCTAATCAACCGGGCCGCCAGGATTTTAGCCAGAATTTTCGGCTCTGCGTTAAGGAGTGAGATAGGCCTATATGAGGCGCACTTATCTCGGGGTTTGCCCTCTTTGTGTATAACCACAATCGTCGCCAGTCGCTGATCCAACGGGAGGGCCCCACTCCCCCGCGCCTCCACGAACATGGCGCGCAGGTGATGGGCAACCCTATCCGGAAATAGCTTGTACAGGTCGACCGGCAAGCCGTTCGGACCCGAGGCCTTGCCCGAGTTCAACGCGCGGATAGCCCCCGCCACCTCATCGACCGTTATGTCACCATCTAGATCGTCCCTATCTATATCAGAGAGACAGGGCAATGCAATATCACGCAGCAGCTCACGCGAGTCCTCGGGCGGCCTGTCCGACACTGAGGCATAAACCATACGGAAATAGTCCGAGAAACACTGCACAATCCTCTCAGGTTCCACAATCACCTCTCCCCCCTCTCCCATCAACTCCGGCACTACTCTATTGACCCGTTCTTTTTTGTCCAGCCAAGCCAGGAGTTTCCCGGCCTTGTCACCAACATCATACAGACGGCCCTGCTGTTCCCTACCGAGGGTCTTAGCGGCATTCGTCACTCGGTCCTTATACTCGGATTGCTTCAAGCACAGCTCATGCAGTGAGGCCTCTGTAACCTCCTCCTCCAGCGCTCCCTCCAAAGCCGCGATCTCCTCCTCAACCTGCAAAACCTCGCCATCTCTCCGCCGCTTGGCAGCCACTACAAGGGAGAGGGCTTCCCCTCGCAGCACGGTCTTAAATGCTTCCCACAGCGACACTGCCGAGTCCACGGATCCCTGATTGTCCTTGAAAAAATTATCTACTGTCTTTACCAGCGCGCTTCGCATCTTGGGGTCTCGGAAATACCAAGGGTTGATAGGGGCCACCCTTCCCCCTCCCTCTCGACCCAGATCCAGCCTGACCCACACCGGCGAATGGTCAGATATACCACGCGCCATGTGCCTGGCCTCAGACACCAGTGAGGCATGCGCAGCCAGAATGAGTAGGTAGTCAATCCTAGAAAGGCTACCATGCGCCCCGGAGTGGAAAGTGTATTGGCTCTGTGTGGGGTGCCGGAGCCTCCAGCAGTCTATCAGGCCAAGCGTATCTAGAAAGTCTGGAAGCCACTTCTGAGCCCCCCCGTGTCTCTGGGCGGGTATCTATCCAGCAGGCCGGAGCCAACAGCGTTGAAATCACCTCCCACTACAAGCATACCCCCCGGGAGATCCAGCAGGGCCCTACCCAGATCTGTGAAAGTGGAGGCCTGCAGGGCCGGCGGGACATAAACCGAAACTAAAACCAAAGTTCTTCCTTCCCACCGCCCCGCCACCGCCACAAACCTCCCCCTATCATCAACAATGGTGGAGTCCACCTCAAATGGTAGCGAGGCTCTGACTAGGATGCCCACACCCCTGGACCCAGAGGAGAATCCCGAATGAGCTATGAATTTATAACCCTTCCTATTCAGGGCATGGCACGTATTACCTATAAGATGCGTCTCCTGCAGCAGGGCGACATCCGGCAATGACCGTTTCAAGAATTGCAAAACAATCCCACGCTTAATGCGATCCCCTAAACCATTCACATTCCAGCTTATAACACTTAAACCCCTACCCCCCATCCCCAAACGTAAAGAGGCCCACCCCACACCCGAAGAGCCCCCATGGAACAGTCCTGGAAATAATCACTATGCCTTGCTGAAACAAACCCCCCAACAACAACCCCAAAATCCCGGTAACCCCCCCCACCCTGCACCCCTGCTGCAGTTTACAAAGCCCCCCCAACTTGCAGTGTGCCTGTCGCCCTACCAAACCCAAAATCTACAAAAAGTACCCTAAGGGAGGAAAGAGCTCCCCTCGTCCTCCCACAACCTCCGAGTTTACTGCAAGTCATTATCTAAAGTCAGTCCAAGTCAGTCCGGTTCCGAATACATCAACCTTGTTCATCCCGGCCACTGTCCCCGTCTACGGCAGTGTCCTCTTCCGTGCGTCGTCGAGGCAGAGCGTCCAGCCATTCATCCGCCATGGCAGGCGACTCAAAGAAGAATGTTCGGTCTTCAAACACCACACGTAGTCTGGCAGGGAAGAGCATGGCGTATTTCAGATCCCTCTCCCGAAGCCTCCTCTTCACCCCCAGGAAGCCCTGCCGCTGCCTCTGTACCTGCTGGGTGAAGTCAGGATAGAAATTCACCGACGCGTTCTGGAAGGGGACCGGGCCCGTTACCCTCGAGGCCAGCAGGATAGCGTCCCGGTCTCGAAAATGAAAGAGCCGGGCGACGATCGGCCTCGGTGTGGCTCCCACCTTGGGCCGCCCACCAGGCACTCTATGGGCCCGCTCAACTGCGAAGAACTTCCCTAGACCCTTAGGCTGCAGATGATTGAGCACCAAGTCCTCCACGAGCAGGTCCACTGAAATCTCGTCCGAGGACTCCGGGACCCCGATAACGCGCACGTTGTTGCGCCTGGCCCGGCTCTCGAAGTCCTCCAGCTGACGGGCTGCGAGATCATGCTCGGTCCGCAACTTACGGACCTCGGTCTGCAGGTCCGAGACATCATCGGCGAGGCCCGTGGTCTTGATGTCCAGGGATTTGACCCGTTCATTTGTTTTGCCCAAATCCGCGCGGATCAGATTCACATCCACCAAGATGGTATCCACTTTGTGCGCCAGGGCATCAAACTGTCTCCCAATCGAAGTCTGCAGCCCGTCAAGTGCACCCATGACATCCTGCAGTGAGAGCTCCGGGGCCAAGGGCGAAGCAGTCTTCTGTGTATCCGGGGACTGGCTCGGTGCACCCGGTGACCCCTTCTGCTGGGCATAGCGGTCCATGTTATTGGCTTGAGTGTAGGCTCCCCGCCTGGTGGTCTTGGGCTTCGGCCGATCCACCTCTGCTTTGCCCGACATGGTGGGCTCGAGCAAGTCGGGTCAAACAGGACTGCCCTCTCTCAGCGAGAGAGAGCAGGAGTGCTCCGTCTTACGATGGGTCGCCAATGTGGCATGCAGAGCGTCCAAATGATAATAAAGCAGACGCGAGCACTCCCTGGGCTGGGCAGACAAAGGGCGAGAAAGTGAAAGTGAAAGGATAGGGACCTCCGTCCGGCAGTTTACACCTCGCCTGGCCGCTGTTGTTCAATTAGAGGTCGGGCATCCTGCCAACTCGAGCCCCTGGCATCCCTCGGAGATGGGCCTCAATCTTCCGCCATGCATAACTCCGGTTCCCGGTGGGCGATTCGACCTCGGGTGGCATCGATCGCCTCCCTGACAAGTCATCTACACGATGCCATGCATACAAACAGGATTATATACAGGATAGACGACGAAGGGCACGAGGGTCTCGGGAGCTCAAAGCTCACGCGGCCATCTTGGTCAAGCGCTAGGCTCCTCCCCCCTTAACTGACATTTTCACCTAACTATAACGTTACTTTAACCTTTGATTTATTTTGGGAATTTTGAAAAAAAAAAAAAAAACCATATAATTACAATTTCTAACTATTGCGTCACTTTAACCTTGGTTTTTTTCAGTGAATTTCTCTAGGATTTTTGAATTTAAAGTAATATTTTATTACCATATGCAAAGTCATAGGGTCTGGCCTACTGCCTGGGTCTGTGTTCAACTCCCTGCAGAGTTGGACTCCATCCCTTACATTTAAGTGACAGCCCCAGAGGATGGGGTCGACAAGACCATTTCAAGCTCCAGGAGAGGGCCACACGCCCCCCTCCCCTTTTTAATTATGTTGGTTCCAGGGGATAGGGCCCCCGGGGCCTCCCAGAGGCTTGGGGAGGAGGGCCACGAGCCCCACTACTCTAAATATTCTAATGGACCGCTTCCTCGGGCCCTGGCCTACCCTGCGGAGTGTTTATTTTCAAGTGCAGCCTGTGCAGGCAAGAGCGGTGGGACGGGGTGGAGGGGGGCTCGACAGATGACGACGAGGGGATATTAATAATTTATTTAATTTTCGCTCGTTGTTGTCTGTTGAGTCACCCCCACCCCGCCCCACTGACTCACCACACTTACCTGTACGGGCCGCTCCAGTTTATTTTTCTAGCACAGGAGCCTGCGTTTATATTTTGCCACAAAATTGCATTTCCTTTGCAAATTTGCATCAAAATAATTTTTTGACATTTATTTTGGTCCTAAGGTGGCCTGGGGGTAAGAGTATCCCTATTCTGTCCCTTTATATCTTTTTTGCGTTTTTTTGTAGGGCTGTAGACTGTGTCCTGAGTCCTAAAATGGCTGCCGCCCTATCCTTGTTGATGTGGTGGCAGCCGATCCTATCTCCTCTGGAGATCTATCTGCCTTGTGGATTTTTCGTGGCGTAAAATGTACAAGGTTTCTGAGCCTTAATTGCCTTAATTGCTCACAAAATACTTAGTGGATTTAGTGGATTTACACCAAATCCCAAAAAGGACGCGTCTGGACTAAGATGTAGCTTTTTGACAAATTTGGTGTAATTCCGTTCAGCAGAGTTTGGGGTATTGCTGTTGAATTTTCCTACGGACAAATGAATAGCGAAAACACATTTTGGGACCCTCCCCATTCTTCTCGGGCCCGCCTTGATGGGTTATCCCAAAACTTGAAAGGAAGGAGCTGAGAAGGATGTAACTTTTTTGTGGAAAGTTTAGTAAAGATTCGTCAAATGGAACCAAGGTTATCAGAAAAACAAAAAATGCTTTTCCGATGGATAAGTGACCGCCACGGGTAATATATATCTCTATCTTTTTTTTAGGTATTTAAAAAGCGCACTGTCACACATGCATTTTGTTCAAATACTAGACCAATTGGGTATCGTCAGCATATGATGTGGACACGATGCCAAAAGAATCCATTAGAGACATGAGAGGAGATAAGTAAACATTAAACAGGGTCGAACTCAATGCTGAGCCCTGAGGAACCCCAAATTTCAGAGTTTTTTTGTCTGAGTTGAACTGACCAATAGATATATAACCTGCCTCCTGTTGTGAAGACACAACTGTAACTAAGCCAGGGCATGCCCACAGATATCCGTCTCTCTGAGTCGTTGGAGAGGAACTGAGTGAGATATGGTGTTGAACGCTGTGGACAGATCTAAAAGAATCAAAACAGTGTTAAGACCTTCATCCAATGTAAATCTGAGCATTTCAGAGACTTATTGCAGTGCTGTCTGGGTGGAGTGCCAAGTGCAAAACCCTGATTGAAAAGGGTGAAAACTGCCAGAAATTTCAGGGGAATCCACTAAGTGAACATTAACCAAATATTATAGCATCTTAGCTGACGATATAGGAAGAAGAGAGATTGGTCTGAAATTGGCTAGGAATTTTGGGTCTGCAGATGGCTATTAGATACTAAGTGGGTGTGAAAGGCGATATGGCGCTCCAAACAAGATTCCACAAATTATTTAAGTATAATTAGCAATCACCAGCAGTGCTATCAATATAGGGAACAACACCCAAATCCCCAAAAGGCTCAATCAAAGATTGATATAATCAATTATTATTATTGATGCACACGCTATATATCAATTCAAATATGACCATAAATTTAACAATGAGAAGAAATTATTCAATGGAGATTTCTGTTCCTCTTGTTTATTCACAATGGACTAGTCAAAATCCGCCAACAGAGCACCTGTATAAACATGGTCAGTCTTACCTAACACTATTGATTCCTCTGCACTAGTTTATAAGATGGGGCATGTATATGTTTGAAATGAATTATCATTATAATTTTCAACAAATGATATTTGTATTGCTTCCAGCCCTGAGTAAGTCGTATGGGTTAATCCCTTCAAACGACGAAACGCGTTGGGAGTGGAAGACTCTTTTGTGAATAAACAAGAGGAACAGAAATCTCCATTGAATAATTTTCTTCTCATTGTTAAATTTATGGTTATATTTGAATTGATATATAGCGTGTGCATCAATAATAATAATTGTGAGAGGAGGAGCCTAGCGCGCATCCAAGATGGTCGCGTGAGCACAGGGCTCCCCGGACCCTTGCTGCTCCTCGGAATTTATCCTGAGAATATCCTGATGTGGTTTGTAGAATCTGGCAGATGAAGACCGGCTGAGCACGTATCTCTTTTCATAACTCGAATCGGACCTGGGAATCCTGAGTTGTCGTTCTTCGAACTTTTGGGACCCACCCGACGGAGGTGCCCGGGGCGAGGGTGAACCGTGGAGCCGTGTCGTAATTGAACAACAGCGGCTGCAGTGCGGTGCCAGTGGCCGCTCTACCACTTTCGGTTTCACTTTCTGACTTCAGGGGGCTGGCCTGCGAATGCAATTGATGTGGCGGGGTGTTTCCTTGGCCTCTGCGCGAGGCCTTGTCTCCACCTGCTACTAGAGTGCCCATCGCCTCGGGTCCCCCCGCACCGTTACATTGTGGTCTCTGTGAGAAGCTGGTCTGCGGTGCCGGTGCCCCTACGACTCTTGATTGGAGGTCCCCTTCTGCGTCCGTGACCACATGGGGGGCAAGGGGGGCCCCGAGGGGCGTAAGACTAAGGCCTCCCTCCGCGGGGGACCGGTCCAGGCCAACAACATGGACCGCTACACTCAGGGCAGAGGGTCCCCTGGAGCGACCGCCCCCCCCCCGGATGCCGTCGGTGGTGGCACGACCGTCTCTCCGGAACTCTCCCTGCAGGACATCATGGGCGCCATTGATGGCATCAGGGAAACCATCGCCACGCAATACGAGGCCCTGGCCCGTAAAATCGACACGGTGGCAATCGATGTCACCTTAATTCGGGCAGATCTCTCCAAAACTAATGAGAGGGTTCAGGCTCTCGATGTGCGGACCTCCACCCTTGGTACGGATGTGTCGGACCTGCAGGCCGCGCTTGGTGACATTAAGGCGGTCAACGACCAGATGGCCCGGCGGCTGGAGGACTTCGAGGGACGGGCCCGACGCAACAACATCCGTGTCATAGGTGTACCGGAGTCCTCCTACAGCCGCCCGGTTGACCTCCTGGTTGAGGAACTCATCCTCCAACAGTTGGCCCCTGCAGGCCTAAGTAAGTTCTTTGCCGTGGAGCGGGCCCATCGAGTTCCGGGCGGTCGGCCACGGCCGGGGGCCCCCCCGAGGCCTATCGTGGCCAAACTGTTCCACTATAGAGACCGAGATGCGATTCTGCAGGCCTCACGGGTCCACGGCCCGGTGCGTCATGAGAACTCATCCATTAACTTTTATCCGGACTTTACCCAACTTGTCCAGAAACAGCGGATGGGATTCCAGGGGGTGAAGCGCCGTCTCCGTGAACTGGGCCTAAAGTACTCTATGCTCTACCCTGCAAAACTCCGAGTGGAACATGAGGATCGGACTGCCTTTTTTGACTCTCCTGTGGCCGTGAGTGACTGGCTGGACTCGCTGCCGGACAGAGGTGACCGTCCCGGGCCCTCTGCAGGCGCCGAAGGTGACGGGCCCCCCTTTGAGTGACTTTTGGTCCTTGATTTTGCCATTTTGTATTGTTCAGCTGGGTTTTACTTCGTTTGTTCATTTTGTCTCACTAGGACCTGTGTGGGGGGCGGGCGGGGACGGGTCCCTTTCCTCCTCCGGGGTCTTTTCGTAGAATGGGGTTAGTAGGGCGACAGGCACACTGCAAGTTGGGGGGGTTTTCAGGCCCGCAGGGGTGCAGGGTGGGGGGAGTTGGATTTGGGGGGGGGTTGGGGGGAGGGAGGGGTTGTTTTGCTGTGTGTTTTTTGTTCACAGGGCGAGGTATTGATTATTGTCCAGATACGGGAACTGTGCTACTGACTGGGGGGCCTTTGATCTATTGGAGGGGATGGGGGGGGACGGGTTGAGACTGATGTCATGGAACGTCAATGGGTTGGGGGATCGTATCAAACGGGGTATAGTACTGCAGTATTTGCGTCGTCTCACTCCTGATGTGGTGTTTATCCAGGAGACGCATCTGGTGGGCAATGTCTGTCATGCAATGAACAGGGGGGGATACCGCCTCGTGGCCCATTCTGGTTTCACAACTGGTTCCAGGGGGGCGGGCATTCTCCTGCGATCCTCACTTCCGTTGGATATCACTAGGGTAATCTCGGATGACAGAGGGCGCTATGTGTGTCTGACTGGGAGGTGGGAGGGGCAGCCCCTTTCCCTGGTTTCAGTTTACGTCCCCCCGGGCCTCCAGAACTCCACCTTCGCGGACTTGGGTCGAATGCTGCTTGAACTTCCGGATGGTCTTTTGCTTATGGGCGGGGATTTTAATTCGGTGGTTTCGGGTGACCTCGATCGTCACCCACCCAGGGCCCTCCCCGCTGCCCAGGCATGGCTTGGTGGCCTGCTGGAGACCTTCGGCCTGGTAGATAGCTGGAGATTAATGCATCCGACCCAATGTCAGTACACCTTTCACTCTGGGGCGCATGGGAGTCTTTCTAGGTTAGACTATTTCCTTATGCCCGCGGCACAGACTGGTCGGATTCGGGAGGTTAGGCACCTGGCGCGGGGTATTTCCGATCATTCCCCGCTGTGGCTGCTCTTTGACACCGAGACGCGGTCTGCAGGACGGATTGCTCCCATTAACCCGTGGTACCTGCGAGACCCTATGACTCGCGACAGCCTGGTTAAGGCTATGGACCAATACTTCCTTGCAAACGAGGGGTCGGTGTCGTCCGCAATGTCCCTGTGGGAAGCCTTTAAAACCGTAATCCGCGGACACGCCCTCTCCCAGATAGTGGTGGCTAAGAAGCTCAAGAGTGAGGCAGTGGTGAAGCTGGAGACTGACATTTTGGGGCTGGAGTCGGCATTGGAGACAGGTGTCACTCCGGACGGGCTCCATGCCCTCAGCCTGAAACAGTTTGAATACAGGTCTCTTGTCACTGACGCCGCCAAAACGTTGTATAGGGAGCAGCAGGGTCGATTGTATGATGCCGGGGACAAGGCGGGAAAGTTGATTGCGTGGCTGGATAGGAAGGAGAGAATGAACCGTGTGGTCCCGGAGCTGTGTGTCTCGGATGGAGTGTGCGTGACTGAGCCTGGTGAGATTGTGGAATGTTTCGCTGACCACCTCCGGGCCGTGTACTCCCCGGTGACTGATAGGGACGAAGAAGACTCTTGCCTTCTGCTGAGGGATATTGCTTTGCCCGGCCTGTCTGTCGAAGACCGTGAGCAGCTGGACGCCCCCTTGTCTGTAGATGAAATTGCAACTGCGATTCGGTCCCTTCGTTCGGGCAAGGCGATGGGTCCCAACGGGCTGCCTATTGAATTATATAAGTTGCGCCCGGATAAACTCGCGCCCTTCCTCCGTCGTATGTTTCAGGAGTCCCTTGAGGCAGGCTCCCTTCCTGACGACCAACGTCTGGCAACGATAGTCGTGATCCCTAAGGACGGTAAGCCACGAGATCGCTGTGCCTCCTACAGGCCTATTTCGCTGCTAAATGCAGAGCCTAAAATCCTGGCGAAAGTCCTTGCCAATCGTTTGTTGAGCGTCGTCTGCGATTTGATTCATCCTGATCAATGCGGCTTCATCCCTCACCGTAACACCGCTCTTAACTTGCGGCGTCTTCACGGCGCCCTCGCCAGGGCGGAGTACCTCTCCGAACCAGCCGTGCTGGTTTCTTTAGACGCCACGATGGCCTTTGACACCATCGAGTGGCCATTTCTCTGGGCTGTCTTGACCAAATTCGGCTTTGGGGAGGGATTTCTTGGCTGGGTGAAGCTTCTTTACACGGGACCCATGGCTCAGGTGGTAGTTAATGGGCGGGTCTCTCGGCCCTTCGCTCTCGGTAGGGGTACGAGGCAGGGGTGCCCGTTGTCCCCTCTGCTCTTTGCTCTTGCCCTGGAGCCGCTCGCTGCTTGGCTCCGCTGGGAGCCCTCGCTCAGAGGGATCCGGTGGGCCCCGGGTTTCGAGGATCGGGTCTCGTTGTATGCGGACGATATTCTCCTGTATCTCACCTCGCCGCGGCAGTCGCTTAATGTTCTCTTTGATGTTCTGACTTCCTTTGGGAGAAATTCGGGTCTAACGATCAACTGGTCTAAATCCTGTGTCTATCCTATCTCCGGTGACCCCCCTCTCTTGCCGCCTCGGCTTCCGATCCAATTATCTCTGTCCGGCTTTAAATACCTGGGAATATACGTCTCGATGGACCCGGTGGCTCGCTATGAGCAGAATCTCCTGCTTCCACTTCGTCGTTTGAGGGAGGACACGGCTCGGTGGTGTAAGCTGCCCTTGTCCCCGCTGGGTCGGGCAGCACTGTTTAAAATGATGTCCCTTCCCAGATTTCTCTACGCGCTTCAGAACTCCTTCGATGTTATTCCTGTCTCCTACTTTCGGGAGGTGGAGAGCCTGCAGAGGAGACTGGTGTGGGACGGACGGGCGCGTATCGCTCTGGCAAAGCTTACTCTCCCCTGGTACGACGGAGGCATCGCGCTTCCCGACATTCGCAGGTATTATTGGGCCTCACAGCTGTCGGCCATTAACCATGCCACGTATGCGCCTGGCTTGAATCCGGCGTACGAGATGGATAAATTCCTGCTTCCCGGCGGAAACTATAACAGGGCACTTTACTCCAGCTCGGCTGGACGGACCCTTACGGGCCCT
The DNA here is from genome assembly GCF_964204655.1 of Triturus cristatus. NCBI lineage: Eukaryota > Metazoa > Chordata > Amphibia > Caudata > Salamandridae > Triturus > Triturus cristatus. Next base: position 321,324,160 of record NC_140580.1, on the reverse strand, counting down.
ACTAAGATTGCGGTACGGATCTGGAAGGCAGCCAATGTAGCCTTGGGCTGGAGTGAGCGATTAACATGTGCTACTCCTCTGTTTGCCTCCGACCGCCTGGGGAGCCTCTGGACAACGAAGGGGTTTGAACGTTGGGACACGATTGGCATTAGTAGAGTGGGAGACTTATGGATTAAGGGTGCTGTTAAAACATTCGCGGCGCTCCAGAGCGAATACGAACTTACGGAAAGGGAGTTCTTCCGCTACGCCCAGATCCGGCATGCCCTGCTCTCTGTTTTTGGGGAGGGGACCAATATCCCGGCTTCTTCGCCCCTCGAGGACCGCATACTCGATGGTCATGTCCCCGACAGTACTATTTCATTAATTTATAAAAAACTTATCAATAATCGGGCTGACCTCTTGGTGCGCCTCCGGGAGGCGTGGACGGGGGATGGGGTGGAACTGGACGACGAGGACTGGCAGTCCGCACTGTCGTCCCCCAAGGAAGTGGCCATTCCGGCCCGTCTCCGCCTGGTCCAACTTAAGATTCTTCACCGGGTGTATGTGACGGGTCCCCGTTTGGTCTCGATGGGATTTTCTGAAGACGGGCTCTGTAAGCGGGGATGTGGACTCAGTGCCACCTTTCTCCATATCCTTTGGGAGTGTCGCGAGGTGGCGGAATACTGGCGCCGGGTTCATGTGGTCATGGGACAAGTCACCGGGGTAGTGCTGCTGCCGGAGGTGCGTCGCTGTGTCCTGAATGTGTGGGAGCCCAATGATTATAACGCGGCTCAGACTCGGTGGGCGGCCCTGGGTAACATGATTGCCAAGAGAGATATAGCGCAGCTTTGGGGTTCCCAGCGGCCTCCCTCCGTGTCCGTATGGAAGGAGAACATGGACTGGTGCATGTTCAGGGAGAAGACTGTGTATGTGGCTCGTGGTAAACCGGGGGCATGGGGTAGAATCTGGGGGCAATGGAACGCGTATCGTGGGGGTATCTGTGACCCCCCCTAATGGACACCGATATTGCCTTGTCCCCCTGACCCTTGATGGTTCCTTGCGACTTTTGGAAGAATTGAATATAGACGTTCCTCTCCCGTGACCCCCCCCCCGACCTATCATTACTCCTTCCTTTTAATAGCTATTTGAAGGTCAGAAGTAGAGTCCCCCTGATGTAGCCTGACCCACATTTTTTGCCCTTACGCCTCGCCTTTTGTTTTTTATTTGTTATTTATGTTAAACTTATGTATCCTGCTTCCCTAGGACTATCCGGAGTCATGTACGGGGCTGGACCCCGGGAGTCGACTACTGCCTTAACATCTGTATGATCCTTTCTGAATCTAGCGGCCGGCCCTGGTGGTTGTAGGCCCATGCTTGTAATTGATTTATTGTTCAATAAAATTTTCAAAAAAAAATAAAAAAAAAAAAAAAATAATAATAATTGTTTCACCACAGCTAGTTTCTTTGACTCTGGAACCAGAGCAAAAGAGAGGGAGACATTCAGAATGCTATTAATAACAGGATTAATTACTTCAGTAGCTTTCCTAAGGACCACGGGAGGACAGGGGTCTAAAGGGAAACTGGTTTGCAGTGCAGAAAAGCTTGCTCTAACTGCTGGAAGGAAATGTGCTAAAAGACTGCAAGAACAGATTTAGGTGGAAAAGAGTCTTGTTCTGGACCTGGAGGGATAAGTAACCTATCGGGAATGTGATTAAAACTCACCTGCATGTTGAGATGTTTTTTCTTCAAAGTAATTTGAAAGATTATCACATAGAGTTTGAGTGGGAAGGAGATCTCTTTCAGAGGCTTTGGGATGATAGAATGACTTGGCAATCTTAAAAATGTTCTTAGGGTCATTATTTGCAGATTCAATCTGAGAGGTGAAAAACAGTTTTTTGGCCTGTTTAATAAAGCGTAAGATACTCTTTCAAAGCAGCTCTGTAAATGAGTTTGTCATCAAGGCTGTACTGAGTTCTCCATTTTCTTTTAAGCTGTCTAAAGACCAGCTTCTCTTTGGCCAGAAATGCTGCAAACCAAGATGCCGGATTGCCTAAGCTTTTCCAACTAGGCTTGGTTAGGGGGCAAGCTTATCTATGTGCATCCTGGATGCAGCAATTATATAACTCAAGGTCCTTAGACGACTCTCCCGTAGGACAAGGAGAGGAAAGTGGCAAGTGATTGGTCAGACTTGCACTGGAAATTTTGACCCATTTCCGAGTGCATACATTGCCCAAGCCTTTGGGCCTATTTCCAGGATGGCAGTGACTTAGAGTGTTAAAGGGAATGAAAGAGTGGTCTGACCATACTTTAGGGTCAGGGGTGTCGGGGAAAGCATGGGATGATTGGTAAAAAAAAATTCAAGTGAGGGACCAGCTAAATGAGTTGGACCAGTCGCACATTGAGAAAGCTTTAGTACAGCCAGATTATCCATAAATATCCTTCCATCCTGGTTATGCGGGTCAGCTACATGACAGTTAAAGTGGCCTAACAATGTGAAATGAAAAAGTGAAGTATATGAGCGGTTTGCATGTCTCCTAAAGAGTTCAGGAAGCTAAAATAGGGGATAGATGGATGGGAAATGAGGACTCCAGCCAGAAAGCACACACACACACACACACACACATATATTATATATTACCTACTGGCGGTCGCCAGTAGGTAGTTATGGTTAGGACCTATTTTCCATACGAAATCCGCAACATTCTATTCCCAATAAGTCTGGCGCCGGTTGACGAATCCTCGCAAAATTTTCCAAACTTTTGGCCAGCTCCGCTCCGCTCCTACCCTGAAAGTTTTGTGGTGATTCGTCAAGCGGGGGCCGAGAAAAAAGGGGGGTCCCAAAACACGTTTTCCCCATGCAATTTTCCATAGGATCTGTTGTCGCAGCTACAGCCCGAACCGCTGAACAGAATGACACCAAATTTGGCAAAGAGGTAGTCCTCAGTTCAGACTTTTGCCTTTTGCATAAATGGTGTGAATCCATTCAGTAGTTCCTGAGAAAATTAGAGTTAAAAGTACATAAATATCTATGACCGCGGAGGATCCGTGGACCGTACACGCACCGTACGCGCACACTCCCCGAACCGAGCGCGCACCCTCCCGATCACGCGCTGAATGCTAATTGGCTGTCGAGTGTCTCTCTACATTCAAAACCAGGAACTGTTGGCGGCCATTTTTTGCCTCGGTAGAAGCGAGGCTGAAGAAGCAAGGGGAATAAGTGTGTAAAACATATAAAGGGGGCTGAGTGGAAATACTCTGACCCACTAGAGGTGCTTAGGGGGTCCCAGAAGGACCCCCTGGGCCCCCTTTAAAAAAGAAAAATGGCGAAATGCGCGCACTGTGCTCGCATCCTATCGCGTTGGGTACGCGGATCCACAGAATTTTTTTTTAAAAAGACAAGAAATCATTGGTTGTATGACTACTTTGTACACTGAAAGGTAGGGTGTATATTTCTGTTTTTTAAAGGTATGATTCTTATTGGTTAACAAAAACAGATTGTAAGGAACATTATATATGATTAGCTGGTATGTTGAAAAGTGAAGCACACTTCCTCTCTTGTGTAGGAATATTGTGTGCTGAACTTCTGACCTGTGTGCTTAGTGCAGTGTTCCATGACCTGTTTCTATGGTAACAGGCAGAAGGCAGATTGGGGGAAGGGTTGAAATGTCTTTCAGTTGGAAAGGGTTGAAATGTTTAACCAATAGAAATGTGTGTTTGCTTTTGAGTTTATGTGTGAAGGATTGTGATTTGATGTTTACATGTATATGTGTGGAAAATGAAAGGGAAACTTTTCCATTCTTTGTTTTTGCTGAGAGGTGCACAGTGCAGAGATTCTGTAAAAGAAAATATGGTGAGTGACTGATATACTTCTTAATCTACAAAAGAACTTGAAAGATGAGTTATTTAATTGAGAGGGGATGTATGTAGACTATTTTGATTTTAATCAGACTAATGTATTTCTCCTGCTAAAGTGTAGGGAGTACTTTTTTTTCTCTACAATCTTATTGACAGTGTGTGTGCATGTAGAAACCATTCTGTGATAAGTATTTGTGTTTTTCATGTGTTTGCAGACAGATAACTGTGCTGTTTTTATATTTTGGTAGAATTAGAAACCAGTCATTGTTTATGAATTTGTGAAATGAGTTATGTTATGTTTCTATACTAAAATGTAGTACTACTTCTAGATGAAGAAATGTGTTTTGGTATAGTGCAAGGGATAGTGTTGTTTGTCTAGAATCACACAGTGAGTCTGTGTGCATTTGGGACCCACTGTGAGAGAAGCATTTGGTAACATCGTGTATTTGCTGACAGATAACTGTTTTAACCTGTCATGTTGTGAAGTTTTAGGAGCATTAGAAGACAGTTATGGCTTCTGATTTGATTAAACGAGTCAGGCTTTGACAGAAAAGTGCATTCCTGAAATATGTAGATTGTGTGCAGTTCCCTTACCACTTGCACTGTAGTGAATGAGTTTGGGTAAACTCCTAGGGATAGTGGTGCTTGTCTAGAATCACAGTGTGAGTTAGTGTGTATTTGGGATCAGTGTGAGAGAAGCATTTGGTGACATCATATATTTGCTGACAGCTAACTTTTTTAAAACCTGTCATGCTGTGAAGTTTTAGTAGCATTAGAAACCAGTCTTTGCTTATGCGTTGATTAAATGAGTCATGCTTTGACACTGATGTGCTGTACTTAAATATGTAGATTGTGTTGAGTACCATTAACTCTTCTAGACTAGTGAATGAGTTTTGGTAAACTCCTAGGATAGTGTTGATTGTCTAAAATCACACTGTGAGTCTGTGTGCATTTGGGTAAGGATTGTGAGAGAAGCATTTGGTAACATCGTGTATTTGCTGACAGATAACTATTTTAAAACCGGTCATCCTGTCAAGTTTTAGTAGCATTTGAAGCCAGTCTTTGCTTATTCTTTGATTAAATGAGTCAGGCTTTGACACAAAAGTGCAGTCCTGAAATATGAAGATTGTGTGCAGTTCCCTTACCACTTCCACAGTAGTGAATTATTTTTGGTAAACTCCTAGGTATAGTGGTTGTTGTCTAGAATCACACTGTGAGTCTGTGTGCATTTGGGAACCACTGTGAGAGAAGCATTTGGTAACATCGTGTATTTTTTAGCAGATAACTCTTTTAAAACCTGTCATGTTGTCAAGTTTTAGTAGCATTAGAAGCTAGTCTTTGCTTATGAATTGATAAAATGAGTCAGGGTTTGACACTAAGGTGCAGTACCATGTACTATTCTGTTCACTTTGGCAGAACTGAAAATTTAAAAGTTTTACCTAAGCACTGTCCTAGAAGTAGTCTGATTATTTAGTCAGTTTCTAAGTACCAAATAGATTGCTTCAAATGTCTATGCAGTATGCATGTAGTGTTCTAACATACTATACACTTGTCTTTTACACCTTCAATTCCCTAGTCAGTATCCATACACTTCCAGGAAACACCCTGTCACTCCCTTTGCAGTCCACTAGAGACCCATTCAACAGCATGTACTAATCCATTCACTGTGCCAAAACCCAAACACTTATAACTTTACCAAGACACTCTCTTTCCAGTACTCTAATGATTCAGTCACTGCCTAAGTATTCATGCACTGAGCCAGGTCTTAGCACATGGACTTCTTCAAACCCCTATCCACTATGCATGCAGTCCTCTAACCACCTACACACTTGTCTTTCACACCTTCAATTCCCCAGTCAGTATCCATTCACTGCCAGCAAACACCCTGTCACTCCTGTTGCACTCCTCTAGTGACCCATTCAGCATCATGTACTAATCCATTCACTGCGCCAAACCCTAAGAAATTCACCCAGGCACTCTCCTTGCAGTACTCTAATCATTCAGTCAGTACCCAAGTACTCATCCAGTGACCCAGGCCTTAGTATATGCACTGCTTCAAACCCCTATCCACTATGCATGCAGTCCTCTAACCACCCACACAATTGTCTTTCACACCTTCAATTCCCCAGTCAGTATCCATTCACTGCCAGCAAACACCCTGTCACTCCTGTTGCACTCCTCTAGTGACCCATTCAGCATCATGTACTAATCCATTCACTGCGCCAAACCCTAATAAATTCACCCAGGCACTCTCCTTGCAGTACTCTAATCATTCAGTCAGTACCCAAGTACTCATCCAGTGACCCAGGCCTTAGTATATGCACTGCTTCAAACCCCTATCCACTATGCATGCAGTCCTCTAACCACCCACACAATTGTCTTTCACACCTTCAATTCCCTAGTCAGTATCCATACACTTCCAGGAAACACCCTGTCACTCCCTTTGCAGTCTTCTAGTGACCCATTCAGCATCATGTACTAATCCATTCACTGTGCGAAAACTCAAACACTTATAAATTCACCAAGATATTATCTTTGCAGTACTCTAATCATTCAGTCAGTGCCTAAGTATTCATGCACTGAGCCAGGCCTTAGCACATGGACTGCTTGAAACCCCTATGCACTATGCATGCAGTCTTCTAACCACCTAGACACTTGTCTTTCACACTTTCAATTTCCTAGTCAGTATCCATACAGTCCAGCAAACATCTTGTCACTGCCTTTGCACTCCTCTAGTGACCCATTCAGTACCAAGTGCTAATCCATTCCCTGTGTGAAAAGCCTAGCACTTATAAATTCACCTAGGCACTCTCCTTGCTGTACTCTAATCATTCAGTCAGTACCCAAGTAGTCATGCAGTGAGCCAGGCCTTAGCACATGGACTGCTTTAAATGCCTATGCAGTATGGATGCAGTCCTCTAATCACCTACACAGTTGTGTTTCACACCTTCAATTCCCTAGTTAGAATTCATACTCTTCTAGCAAGCACCCTGTCACTCACCCAGTGTGTCCCCTTATAGTACTGTAATCATTTAGTCAGTTAGCATGTAGAGTTTTAGGGCCTCATGTACGTAGCCGAATACCGGTCGGTAACGGCCGATTTTCGGTAATTATACCGTTACCGACCGGTATTTTGGCTTTTGGTATGTAGGGGGTGAATTACTGTATTCGGAATTTACCGAATCGGTAAAATTACCGAATCGGTAAAATTACCGAATCGGTAATTTTACCGATTCAGTAAATTCCGAATACAGAAATCAGATGTAGGGGGACTGTGTGGGTGTTGTTTGGAGTCGGTATTTACCACCAACTAATAGTTGGTGGTAAATAAAGTATGGATGAGTAAAAGCATTTAAAAGCGCTTAGAAGTGTGCACATGTGGCAGACATACATGCCCTTAGGGCATGTATGTGTGCCACATGTGCACACATGGCCGAATCAGGGGTGCAACAGGGTGTCAATGTGACACCCTGCCACCCTTGCATGTGCTCCCCCATTACCGAATCGGTATTTACCGATTCGGTAATGAGGCATACCTTCCCCTCAATGGGAAGGTATGCCTCATTACCGAATCGGTAAATACCGATTCGGTAATTACCGACTCACTCCGATTCGGTAACATTTACCGAATTTTTACCTACATACACTTTACCGAATCTTAAATACCGAATCGGTATGATTCGGTATTTTAGAATCGGTAAAGTGTATGCCACCTACATGAGGCCCTTAGTGAGGTAGGCTTTAGGGCATGAACTGCTTCAAAGTAGTATGCACTATGCATGTAGTGTTTTAACCATCGTCACACTTGTGGTTCAGGGACATAGTTTCTTAGTCAGTATTTATATAAAATGTGTTTGTACAGTAATGGAATAGTATAATTTTGAAAGTTATTAATATACATTTATTTGTGATTCTTTTTTACAGATACAGAACAGGAGTGTTTCTCCTCTGTTTGCACTCTTCTCAAGCAAGATTGTTTGGATGAAGGGTCCTTAGGTGTTTCATCATACTTGATGTGCCGCATGAGTATTTTTTGTTAGGATCCCCCGTAACAGAACTCTTTTGAAAATCTTGGGCATGAGAAAGGTGGTATTGTCTTTGTTTGCCCCTCGAGAAAAGTAGAACATTTCCACATAACTGAAGGAAAACGTTGTGGGCGTGGTGCATCCTCCAAAAATTCAACTTTAGATTTGGTGAATATTTTATAGCAACATCATTTACAGTTTTTGTAAGTTAAAGTTAAAACATTTTGTTAGCTGTGTGCATTTTATATTTCTGTGATTTGTATTTTGAGAATGGCATGTTGGTTTTTTTTTAACAATCTTTGAGATTTTGTTTTTTTTGCCCGCTGTTAAGTGATGAGTATGATTGAAATCACTATTTTTAGTGAAATTTAATATATTCTGAGAACAGCAAAACAGGCAAAAAAATTACTTTGTGGAAATTATGCTGTGTTGTATAAAATGTATTATTACATGTTATAATTTTTTTTTCCTTTTAATTCACAGATCCAAATTTTAAAATAAGCAATTTATATGAATTTATATTTGAATGAAAAACAGAAAAAAATGTATACCATTTTTTATTCCTATTACTGTGAAGGTAAGTTTAACTAAGTCTCAATATACAGAATGAAGAGGCCTGCAAGAAGCTACAAAGTTGAAACACGTTTCTAAAAACACTCTGTTTATGTAGTTTTGAAATCTGACCATAATCAGATATCATGTGACCTGCAAAAAAAGAGATTTGAGGGGTTCATAATATTTCACCTTTTTAGCTGTTGAAGGACCGCAATCATTTCAATCATTCTTCTTTGAACATCTTTGTAGACAAAACTCTGTGCTTACCTTCTATCATTTGCAAGGAAATTTAAAAACGGAAATATGTCACTTTTTGTAACATAGTTGTTGTGCAAGATACTCTTTTATATTTACAAAGAGAGGAAAAGGCACTCTGTGCACTTTTTATACTCCATGTAAATATAACCTCATCATGCACACCACTTTGTATTGAAAGGGTGTTCTATAAGTGTTGTTGTGCATGATTGCACTTAATACTCATAGAACAAGACACATGTCTAGATTTATCAGAAATCATGAATCTCGATATGTGTGTGAATGCTGCACCATTCTAAAATTGGTGTAGGAAAGCACAACAAGGAGAATTGTTTTAATTTCTCCACATTTTTATATCTTCAATGCATGCTGAAATGTTCAGCATACATTGAAGAAGAAAAATGCATTCTCTCATTGTTTTTGTGCAGGAAGGTGTATCTTCCTGCAGAAAAACAAACAGCACATGACACAGATATCCTTGCACTATGGTGCAAGGGTGCCTATGTCACCACATGGCTGCAGTTTAAGCAGCCGTGCAGAGAGAAGCATAGATTTGCAACATATTTATGTACATATGTTGCATCCCTGTGCTTCGGAAGTACTACAGCACACTGCAGTTAAAGAGGTTACTGTGTGATGCTGCAGCACTTCCTCATAGTTCTGCACTTAAACATTCACCATACGCTACTAATGCATTCATTCAGTCAATTACATACTGCACATACATTCATCTAAACTAACACTAACAAAGAAATGTAGCTCTTTTTTTAAACCAGGAAAGTTAGTTCTTACAAGAACTTTTTGTTTTCTTCTTTCTTCTGTTATTATTTTTGGGGGGGTTTCTGAACAATTTTTAATTTTTGGGGGTTTTTCTGCAAAAAAAACAAAACAGGAGAAACCAAACAATGAACTTCAGGGAACAATAAATTTTTTTTAAAAACTAGCAAATGTGACTCTTGCCGGCAGCAGATCAGATCGATCGACTGCTCACCATAGCACAAAGTCTTATTGCAGTTAGTGCAGAGCACTTTTAAAAAATTGAAATTGAGGACGGATGTCCAAGGTTTGGGCTGATGGATGCACTCTTGATGTGCTCGGCTGCGATGAGGTGGATGGCGCAGGAGCAGGAGTGTTTCTCATCCGTCGGCACTCTTCTCGTGCAAGATTGTTCGGCTGAAGGGTCCTCATGTGCTTCATCATACTTGCCATGCCGCAAGAGTATTTCTTGTTAGGATCCCCTCTCGATAGGACTCTTATGCAAATCTTGCACGTGACCAAGGTGGCATTGGTCTTATTCTGCCCCTCGGGAAAAGTACAAAATTTCCACACCACTGAAGAAAAACGTTTTTTGGGTGGTACCTCCGGCAAAAATTCATCCTCAGAGGTATGAGGTGATGCAGGTGATGCCTGCTGCCCTGAAGCCATTTTTGGTTGAAAAAAGTTAGAGCTAAGTGTAAACTTAGTCTAAAAAATCTTCTTCTCTCCAAAGAGATGGTGCTCTAAAGAAGGTCAAAGAAGAATGATCGAAATGGGTGGGGTCTTTCAATAGTTAGAAGAGGAAGTGTAATGAACCAATCAAATCTCTTTTTTTGCAGGTCACATGGGATCCGCGCACCCTGCGCTGACGCAGCACGAACCCAGCGCGCATCCGCGAAATTCAATTTAAAAGAAATCTAGGATTAGATGTAAAAATATATTAGTTTTAAGACGCAGATGACGCATCGCGGAAGCGCGTAAATGTCGCGTTACGTACATCGAACGTGTCGCGTATATCGCGTACCTGTCGCATTGCGATCGCGCACTAAACACGTACCCAACTCGTACCATGCGCGGATGCTATCACGTAGGGATCGAGAACGGTGCGCATAGGGTGCGCGGATCCAAAAACATTGAAAAAATATATAAAATGCAGTTTTGAACATATAGTTAAAAAAATATTTTGAAAAATGTAAAAAAATATGTTTGTAAAACCCATTAAGTTCAAATAACATTTTTTAATTTTTAAAAGAATTAATTGAAAAAATAAGTTTAAAAAATGGTGATAAAAAAGTATTTAAAAAAAAGATAATTAATGAAATTGACACACTGAATTTGAAAAATATAGAAATCCAATCAAAATCATTAAACATGATATCTTCAGAGATAAGTTATAGATAGGAATTAGCATTTAAAAAACCTTTAAAATTCACTGAAAAAACCATAGGTTTCATGCACGTTAAAGTTAGGAATTGGCATTTAAAAAACCATTGAAATTCACTGAAAAAACCAAAGGTTTCAAGGGCGTTATAGTTAGGAATTGGCATTTAAAAAACCTTAGAAATTCACTAAAAAAAACATAGGTTTCAGGGGCGTTATAGTTAGCTGGACATTTCCCTCGTACAAAACCCTAGAAATTCCCCCGGTATAGTTAGTTCAGCTAACTGTAACTCGCGCCCCCGCAATGCACTGCTGATGACGTCACATATTACATCACTCATGACATGGTCAGTGACATCACTGATGACATCACTGATGACATCTCAAATGACATCACTGATGACATCACTGATGATGTCATCCATGTGATATATTAGTGCATCTTCTCACACCCTAATATAACCTTTGATACACAGACACAAAATTTCAGACGGCCATTTTGAAAACCATAGATACTCCAATACCAATAACTACATACCCACTCATTGACTCTTAGGTCTACATACATCTCCACTCACTCACCTGTACAGTCACTCATACTTAAAGTCACTCCGTACAGGACTATCATATGCATTTATACACCTATATAGACACTCACACACCGCCAATTATCCATTGAGGTACTGACACACCTAGTCAGTCATGCAAATAATTAATCACAGTCCAATTTACTCACCTATACAGTTAAACACACTCAAGTTCACTGACTCATAAAAATACTAACAAATTCTGACACTGTTATACAATTACTAATACAAGCACACACTCATCCATACAGGCACTCCCTCAATCACACACTCTCACATATAGATAGTTATATACTCTTACACACATATACATTGCGTTTCACATATGTAGTTATTGACACATGTACAACTGAGATATACATTCAATCACTAACACACTCATACATACACTCACCCAACCATACAGTCCATCACAGTTGCACTCTTAAAACCATGCACCATAGAATCACCCACTCACACATCTATGCACCGAGTCACACACACCCTACCCACACAAACACTCAGGCACCCATACAGATACTGAGACAACCAATCAATAACCCATATATACATATTCATATAGGTATTCACAAAACCATGCAGCCACTTATACACCAACACACAGACACATACAGACATTCACACAGTTTAGTCACTAGTCTGCAGTAAGACACATTTAATGACTCACTTATAGAGTCAGTTACGCACCTAGAAAATCATCCATTCACACACTTGTACACCCACTCATTCTTCAACAGGCCTTTCAATATATATATTAAACATTAAAACTTTACAGAAACACAGACTCACTGGATGACGTCATCAGTGATGTCATCAGTGATGTCATTTGAGATGTCATCAGTGATGTCATCAGTGATGTCACTGACCATGTCATGAGTGATGTAATATGTGACGTCATCAGCAGTGCATTGCGGGGGCGCGAGTTATAGTTAGCTGAACTAACTATAACGGGGCAATTTCTAGGGTTTTGTACGAGGGAAATGTCCAGCTAACTATAACGCCCCTGAAACCTATGGTTTTTTTTGTGAATATATATATGTATATATATATATATATATATATATATATATATATATATATATATATATATATATATATATATATATATTACCTACTGGCGGTTGCCAGTAGGTAGATATAGTTAGGACCTATTTTCCATAGGAGATCAGCAACATTCCATTTGGAATAACTTTGGCGCCGATTGATGAATCTTCGCGAAATTTTCTAAACTTTTGGCCAGCTCCGGTCCGCTCCTATCCTGAAAGTTTCACGGTGATTTGTCAAGCGGGGATCAAGAAAAAAGGGAGGTCCCAAAACACGTTTTCCCCATGCAATTTCCCATAGGACCTTTAGCCGCAGCTACAGCCCGAACTGCTGAACGGAATTACACCAAATTTGGCAAAGAGGTAGTCCTTAGTTCAGACTCGTGCCTTTTGCTTAAATGGTTTAAATCCGTTCAGTAGTTCCAGAGAAAATGACATTTAAAAGTACATATATATCTATGGCTTCGGAGGGTCCGCGTACCCTAAGCGCAGCCTAAGCGCACCCTGCCGTGCACGAGCTGTATTTTAATTGGCTGCCAACACTCTGAATCAGGAAGTGTTGGCAGCCATCTTGTGCCTCGGTAGAACCGAGGCACAAGAAACCCCCCAAAAAAGGGGGGCAGGGTAGAAACACCCTGACCCCCTAGGCCTGCTCAGGGGGTCCCACAAGGACCCCCAGGGCCCCAAAATGGTTTGTTTTTTTTTTAAACGGGAGGATGCACGCTGGATGCGTGCATCCTGCCGATAAAAAAAAAATATTAAGCGCAAACTCCCGTGCTTAATTGGTATGTAGCCCCCAGGGGGGCCAAATACCGGGGCAATGGATTATATGTACGGGGGGGCCAGAGGGGCCACGGGGACCACCAACCCCCGGGGCTTTATTAAATTATGTACGGGGGGCTCTCAGGCCCCCCCAGCCCCGGGGACCGCCACCCCCAGGGCCTTATTACAAATTGGGTGGGGGGGCTCTCAGGACCCCCAGCCCCGGGGACCGCCACCCCACGGGGCTACAAAAATTGGGTGTGGGGGGGCTCTGAGGCCCCCCCCCAGCCCCGGGGACCACCACCCCCCAGGGCTTCTAACAGATGTGGGAGGGGAGCCGCATGGCCCCCCTCCTGGAGCCTTGTACATGCCCTGGGGACCGCCACCCCCAGGGCCGGCTCCTGCAGTGTCCCGGGGTGCCCACCCCCGGGACACTGCTGTTTGCAATGGCAGGGCGGGAGCCTCGCTGCTCCCACCCTGCCATTGCAAACTGCTTTGCTTCATTGAAGCGAGAGCAGGGAAACCTGCTCTCGCTTCAATGAAGCAAAGCAGATTGCTTTTCCATATAGGAAGCAGCATGTTAGCTGCTCCCCATGTGGAAAAGCAATGCCGGCTCCTGCAGGAGGCGGGGAGCCGGCTGGGACCGTGGGGGGATTGGGGACCCCCCCACGGTCCCCAACGAGAGGCCAGGCCCCAGGGGATGGGGTCCCCGGGGCCATAAGTGGCCTGGGAGGGGGGCCACGCGGCCCCTCTCCCCCATTAGGAAAAAAATAAATAAATCAATGCCGGCCCCGGGGGATGGGGTCCCCGGGGCCTTAAGTGGCCAGAGGAGGGGGGCTACACAGCCCCCTCCATAAAAATATTTAAAAAGTTGGCCATGCCCCGGGGGATGGGGTCCCCAGGGCCCGGAATTGGCCACGGGAGGGGGGCCACGCGGCCTCCTTCCCGTAATTTTTTTTGTAACATTTTAATTTGGGGGTGAGGCCCTGGGGGATGGGGTCCCCAGGGCCACAAAAGAGTAAAAGGAAGGGGCGCCACACAGCCCCCCTTTCAAAACAATAAATTAGAAAAAAAGACACGATCGGTACTAGGCCCCGCCTCCTCACAAGCACACTCTGAAAACGCGCCCTGTGACGCGTTTTAAATTGGGGAATTAATTCCCCTTCAATACTGGGGGTCCCTGGGGGCCAACTAGCCCACCAGGTACCTCCAGTAAGCGCCACAGGGTTGCGTTGCAGAGAGGTGCTCCAGGCCACGCCTCTTTTTACACCTCTCTGCAGCCTTGTGGCGCTTACTGGAGGTACCTGGTGGGCTAGTTAGACCCCAGGGACCCTTAGGATTCAAAGGGACTTAATCCCCCAACATAAAACGCACCACGGGGCACGTTTGCACAGTGGTGAAGGTAGGGGGTGGGGACTGAGGTGATATGTGTGCAAACACGCCCTGTGGCGCGTTTTAAGTTGGGGAATTAATTCATCTTCAATCCTGAGGTCCCCTGAGGGCCAACAAGCCCACCAGGTACCTCCAGTAAGCGCCACGGAGCTGCGTTGCAAAGTGTTGTAAAAAGGGGCGTGGCCTCTGAACACCTCTCTGAAACGCAGCTCCCTGGCACATACTGGAGGTACCTGGTGGACTAGTTTGCCCCCAGGGGACCTCAGGATTGAAGAGGAATTAATTCCCCAACTTAAAACGCGCCACAGGGCGTGTTTGCACACATGTCACCTCAGGCTCCGCCCCCTTCCTTCACCATTGTGCAAATATTCCTCTAAAATCAGCCGAACTAGGAATTCCGATTTACTCACCTGTTATCACGAGACCTCAGTGCTGCATCTTTGAGCCCAGTACTGATCCTGAAAAGTAATTCTAACCATACTTACCAGTAACTTGAATTTCCTTCCATAGGAATCCATTGTGTGGTTTTCACCAGAAAAGTTTCTAAGTGTTGATTTTTGAAACGTACAAATATTCCTTTAAAATCAGCCGAACTACGAATTCCGATTTACTCACCTGTTATCAGGAGAGAACCCAGTGCTGCATCTTTTAGACCAGCACTGACCCTGAAAAGTAATTCTAAGCGTACTTACCAGTAACTTGTATTTCCTTCCATAGGAATCCATTGTGTGGTTTTCAGCAGAAAAGTTTCTGTGTGTCTATTTTCACAAACTAAAAATATTCCTAAAAAATCGTCTGTATGACTTAAACACATTCTTTCAACTGTTTACAGGCGATGCACCAGTGCTGGATCCAGGATCCACCACTGAGTAAGAAAAAGTAAGGATAACACTACTTACCTGCTAAGTGAATTTTCAGCCATAGGATAACATTGGTGATTCTATGTGAAAACATTTCTGTGTCAACTTTTAAAATACAATAATATTCCTTAAAAATCACTACTGTAACCAAAACGCTTTTACTCAACTGTTTACAGGAGATGTCCAAGGACTGAATCTAGGATCCAGTCCTGTGGCTAGAAAAGTAATCCATAAAGTAACTAATTGCATTTGACTGGAAATTCACATTGAGCTCAATGTTGCATTGTGTTTGAAATTGTGTTGCCCATTGCAACAACTGTAACTACTGTACTTAAAAGTCTATTGCCTATTTGCAAAGTATTTAAACTAAAGTAATTCATTCTGAGAAAGTATATTTTGTATTGTAATGTATAATGTAATTATAATGTAATTAAAAAAATAAAATATTTAAAAATAAATAGTTTAAAAAATGTAGTAAATCAGTATAAAAAAAATCAGTATAACAATTAATACATTAAAAATTGTCATTTACAAAACCTTTGAAATTCACTGAAAAAACCATCGGTTTCAGGCCTGATATAGTTAGGAATTAGCGTTTAAAAAACCTTTGAAATTCACTGAAAAAAACCATAGGTTTCAGGCCTGATATAGGTAGAAATTAGCATTTAAAAAACCTTAGAAATTCACTGAAAAAAACATAGGTTTTAGGGGTGTTATAGTTAGCTGGACATTTCACTCGAACAAAACCATTGAAATTCCTCCGATATAGTTAGTTGTACTAACTACATCTTGCGCACCCGCAATCCACTTCTGATGATGTCACATATTACATCATTCATGACATGGTCAGTGACATCACTGATGGCATCTCAAATGACATCACTGATGACATCATCCACGTGACAATCAGATACACCTCATCATACACTGGTATAACCTTTCATCACTCACTGTAAAATACAGAGTGCCAGATTTAAAACCATTGACACACCAATACAAGTTTCTAAACACCCACTCAGTGATTCCTAGATCTATACACACATCATATCACTTACCTATAGATTCACTCATACATGCTATCAATGATCAATAGAACACTATCAAATATACTTATACACCTATATCGACATTACACACCAGAACACATCCTAATCACTTACGCAAACAATGGATCATACTTACATTTAGTCAGCTACACACTTATACAAACACCACTTCATTTATTCATATAAATAGTAACTCATACTTAGTGTGTTATAAAATCACTATTACAAGTATACAGTTATCCATACAGTCACTCATACAATGACTGAGTCTTATGTATACTTATTTATATACAACAACTGACACATACACTGGCTTTTATTTTTCTAGTTTGTTGGACATGTACCATTGAGACATATATTTGCTCATCACCACACCCATAAAGATATTCACTCACCCAAACAACTGTTATGACATATAGTTTTAACTTCATATACCTACTGAATCAACTATTCACACATCTTTGGGCTGTCACACACCCTCCACCGAACCACACACACATTCACTCTGGCGAAGTGTGGCTCAATGATTAGAGCGGCAGACCCTGATGCAGAGGTCTAGCCCGGGACCAGTGTTCAATTCCCCACCTTGGCGGGTCTTGGGCTCAAAAATTCCACGGACCTGATAATTCTCGCCTCGGTGCCTATTCCAATCATGGAGTCCCACTCTGCAACTCTGGGCAATAGCTTGCTTAATCTCCACAATGGCCCCCACAACGCTAAGGATGCCTGGCCTCCACCTTGGGGGTGCCCAGGAGTGGATGTCTCACAGGGACAGCCAGGATGGGTTCCACAGCGGTATTCGTACAAGCGCCTTGAGACCCTTGCGGGTGAGTAGTGCGCTATACAAGTATCAAATTTACATTTTTACATTTACTCTCCCATACAAATACTCAGTTAACTAATATAGACTTTCACATAGCTAGTAACCAACTGGTGCAGCAGTTTACACAACAACTGACAAAGTGATACAGATATTCACACAGTTTAGTCACTATCCTCTCAAGATCTCTCACTACTCAAATCTACTCTCAACTCTATTCACAACTGGAGGTTAGTTCACCAACTCATTCTCAATCCCTCCAAAACTGAATTCCTCCTCCTTTCTACCTCTCTCTCCCCGCCTCCTGTTCAATCCTGGATGGATCAGCTGAATTTACTCAACAGTAAACCCATCATTGTCGACTGCGCTAAATCCCTGGGTGTCATACTTGACAAAAGACTCTACCTAATCTCACACATCAACTCCATTGCCAAGAACGCACGTTATCAGCTGCGCCTTCTGTGGGGGATTTGTCGGTTCTTCCCGGAGAAAGACCTAAAAACCTTGGTCCAATCGCTAGTTCTCTCTAGACTGGATTATTGTAATTCTCTTCTGACTGGCCTTCCCAAATCTCACCTCTCCCCCCTTAAATCCGTCCTCCATTCAGCAGCTCGCTTCATTTCAGGGTCCAAACGAAGTGACCACATCACTCCTATCCTGTCTTTTCTCCGATCGCTTCCCATCGAGGCTAGAGCTATTTACAAAACGGCTTGCATCACACACAAAGCCTTGCACTCTTCCTCCCCTCGCTATCTGGCGAATAAACTGAAATTGTCCGGAGGCTTGAGACCTTCTCGGAATGCGGAAAAGTTCCTGCTTGAGCCCCCTCAATTGATGGCCCAATCATTCTCAGGTAATGCGGTGAGAATGCGATGAGAATCTGGAACTCGCTTCCTCCTTTGCTCCGTGCCACCACCTCCATCCGGATCTTCAAAGCGGACCTCAAATCTCTTCTATTCCAAAGACACTTTCAGAACTAATTCCTTCATTCTCAGACCCCGCCAGGAAGTTTGTTAGTCATTGTAAATTTGTTATATTGATTTATTTTTTGTACATTCCTTGCTTGCTGTGTTTGATATTGTGTTCCTTTTGCCTGCTGTGTTTGATTCTGTGACCTGCTATTTTTGTACGTTCTATTTTGTAACATTTCTCTCATGTAACTTAACTGGTTCTATTGTACAGCGCTTTATAAAAATGCATAAATAAATAAATAAACTATCCAATATAATTAGTGAGACACTATAAATTAGTCAAGTAAGCAGTCAATCACACTGCTACTAAATCCCCTATCCAGATATTTATATTTATATATCCACTCATTCTTCAATGCAAATTGCTATATATATGTAATACATATTTAAATAATGAACCAAACCACATTCACTGAATTTTAACAATGTTTCTTGGAGCACACAACATCTATAATCCAATTAAGCATATAAGAAACAAAAATTCAACAAAATCCAATTGGGCTCTTATTGTTCTTCTTCTTTAATGAGTACTTATTAGAGGAAGCTGTAGGTTATCCCTACCACGGCGAAACGCGTTGGTGTAGGGGATTGGAATCTGGAATTTGATGATATTAAAGAAGAAGAACAATAAGAGCCCAATTGGATTTTGTTGAATTTTTGTTTTTTATATGCTTAATTGGATTATAGATGTTGTGTGCTCCAAGAAACATTGTTAAAATATTTGTTCAATCTTCTGATTGAGTTTAGGGAAGTAGGGTGTTCTCTTCCCCCTGTTTTGGATGCACCAAAATTTACTATTTATTGCAGTGAACCAAGTGTGATTAATATATGAGCGCCATTGTACCCTATACACCCAACAGTATTGACACATTCACTGGATGATGTCATCAGTGATGTCATCAGTGATGTCATTTGAGATGTAATCAGTGATGTCACTGACCATGTCATGAATGATGTAATATGTGACATCATCCACAGTGGATTAGGGCGCGCAAGATGTAGTTAGTACAACTAACTATATCGGAGGAATTTCAATGGTTTTGTTCGAGTGAAATGTCCAGCTAACTATAACACCCCTAAAACCTATGGTTTTTTCAGTGAATTTCTAAGGTTTTTTTAAATGCTAATTCCTAACTATATCAGGCCTGAAATCTATGATTTTTTCAGTGAATATATGTGTATATATATATATATATACACGTTTTTTCCAGAGACGTGGTGTTTGGCAGGAATTAATTGCGCTATCGCCCGCGCAATTGGCGCACCCGCACTGCAGAGAGCAAAGGAGTGGGGCGGTGTTGTTTTTCGCATATATATATATATATATATATATATATATATATATATATATATATATATATATATATTACCTACTGGCGGTCGCCAGTAGGTAGTTATAGTTAGGACCACGTTTCCATAGGAAATCCGCAACATTCTATTTTGAATAACTTTTGCGCCGGTCGACGAATCCTCGCGAATTTTTCAAAATAGGTGGGGCGCTACGCTCCGCTCCTACCCTGAAAGTCTCGGGGGGATTCGTCAAGCGGGGGCTGAGATAAAAGGGGGTCCCAAAACGCATTTTTCCCATGCATTTTTCCATAGGACCTTTAGACACAGCTACAGCCCGAACGGCTGAACAGAATTACTTGAAATTTGGCAGAGAGGTAGTCCTCAGGTCAAGGAAGTGCCTTTTGTAGGTTTGGTGTAAATCTGAATCTGTTCAGTAGATTCTGAGAAAATAGCCTTTAAATCAATATATATATCTGAGCCAGCTTACGGTGCGCTTACGGTGCGCTTACCGTACGCGTACGGTGACGTGCGCGAGCGCGATTCTGATTGGCTCTTTGATCTTAGTAAACATTCGAATCGGCCGAAACCAGGAAGCGGCGGCCGCCATTTTCTCTCTCGCACTGAGAGTGTGGATTAAAATACAAAGCACAAAAACATGTAAAGGGGCTGTTTGGACAGCTCCAAAGCACCTAGCCATGTTGAGGGAGTCCCCAAAGATCCCCCAAGGGCAAAAACAGAATTTTTATTTTTTCGCTAATTTCGCCGATTACGCTTACCGTACGCGTACGGTAAAAAAATATTTTAAAAAAATAATTATCCACACTCTCCCCACCCTGTGTACAAATGGTGCCCGAAGGGCACCATTTGTGCATGGCTTATTACAGGATTGAAAAATTAAAATATTACCTTTCAAAACGAAGTGCATCATATGTCCTCCATGTGCGCACGGTGCGCGAAGCGCATCGTGCGTACATGGCCCATCTAGCGTAACGTGTGCACGCGGTGCGCGTAGCGCACCGCGTGCCCACCGTGCGTGCACGGCACTAACTGCGTAAAGTGGGCCCGCGGTGCGCGAAGCGCACCGCGTGCTCACCGTGCGCACACAGAACGAACTGCGTTAAGTGGGCGCGCACGCCACGAATGGCGTAAAGTAACTTAGCATTTAAAAAACCGTACAAATTCACTGAAAAAACCATAGGTTTCACACACATTATAGTTATGAATTAGCATTTAAAAAACCTTGCAAATTCACTGAAAAAACCATAGGTTTCACACATGTTATAGTTAGCGGAAATTTTACTGATAAAAAACCAATGAAATTCCCCCGTTATAGTTAGTGCAGGCAACTATAACTCACGCGACCGCAATCTTCTGCTGATGACATATGTGTCTTTATGAAAAAAAATATTTGTAATATATGTATAGCTAAAAATTTATGGAAGAAGACATGGGCAAATAAGTGTCTAAATACAGTATTAGCATCAGCAGAGGATTGCGGTCACGTGAGTTATAGTTGCCTGCACTAACTATAACGGGGGAATTTCATTGGTTTTTTATCAGTATAATTTCCGCTAACTATAACATGTGTGAAACCTATGGTTTTTTCAGTGAATATATATATATATATATATATATTCACTTAAAAAACCATAGGTTTCACACATGTTATAGTTAGCTGGACATTTCACTCGTGAAAAACCATTGAAATTCCCCCGTTATAGTTAGTGCAGGCAACTATAACTCACGCGACCGCAATCCTCTGCTGATGACGTCAGATATTACATCACTGTATTTAGACACTTATTTACTCATGTCTTCTTCCATTAATTTTTAGCTATACATATATTACAAATATTTTTTTTTCAGAAAGACACATATGTCATCAGTGATGTAATATCTGACGTCATCAGCAGAGGATTGCGGTCGCGTGAGTTATAGTTGCCTGCACTAACTATAACGGGGGAATTTCAATGGTTTTTCACGAGTGAAATGTCCAGCTAACTATAACATGTGTGAAACCGTTTTTTTAAGTGAATTTGCAAGGTTTTTTAAATGCTAATTCCTAACTATAACGTGTGTGAAACCTATGGTTTTTTAAGTGAATTTGTACGGTTTTTTAAATGCTAGTAATGTATTTATTAATATTTTTATTTTTTCAGGTTTTTCACCGTGCGCGCAACGTACGCGCACGGTTCGCTTCGCGCACCGTGCGCGCGCTGTGGGCGCTTGGTGCCCTTCGCGCACCAAGCGCCAACGATGCGTTGTTCGTGCCGTGCGCGTATGGTGCGCGCACCCCGCGATTTTTTGCAAAAAAATGTATTTTTTTTTTTACCCTTGGGGGTCCTTCAGTGACCCCCTGACAAAGGCTAGGGGGTCAGGACCTGTCCATCCTGCCCCCTTCTCACGTTTTCCCCCTTTGTTTTTCAATGCCTCAGACTGCGAGAGACAAAATGGCGGCCGACACTTCCTGATTTCGACCGATTCGAATGTTTACTGACATCTAACAACCAATCAGAATTGCGCTCGCGCACGGTGCGCGCTTATAGATATATATATGCTTTTAACTGCAATTTTCTCAGGAACTAATGAACAGATTTACACCAGACCTGCAAAAGGCACATCCCTGAACTGAGGACTACCTCTCTGCCAAATTTCAAGTAATTCTGTTCAGCCGTTCGAGCTGTAGCTTGGGACTAAAGGTCCTATGGAAAAATGCATGGGGAAAACATGTTTTGGGACCCCCCCTTTTTCTCAGCCCCCGCTTGACGAATCCCCCCGAGACTTTTGGGGAAGGAGCGGAGCGGAGCGCCCCACCTATTTTGAAAATTTCGCGAGGATTCGTCAATCGGCGCCAAAGTTATTCCAAATAGAATGTTGCGGATTTCCTATGGAAACACGATCCTAACTATAATTATCTACTGGCAACCGCCAGTAGATAATATATATATATATGGGACCGAGTTTCCATAGGAAATCTGAAAATTCTATTTTGAATAACTTTGGCGCCAGTTGATGAATCCTCGCGAAATTTTCAAAACTAATGGGGCGCTCCGTTCAGCTCCTACCCTGAAAGTCTCGGGGTGATTCGTCAAGCGGGGGCCGAGAAAAAAGGGGGGTCCCAAAACGCGTTTTCCCCATGCATTTTTCCATAGGACCTTTAGTCGAAGGTACAGCCCGAACGGCTGAACAGAATTACTTGAAATTTGGCAGTGAGGTAGTCCTCAGGTCAGGGAAGTGCCTTTTGCAGGTCTGGTGTCAATCTGTTCAGTAGTTCCTGAGAAAATAGCATTTAAAAGCATATAAATATCTATAAGCGCGCACCGTGCGCGCACCATGCGCGCACCGTGCGAGCACCCTAACGTGCGCGAGCGTAATTCTGATTGGTGGTTACATGTTAGTCAAGGTTCGAATCGGTCGAAATCAGGAAGTGTCGCCGCCATTTTGTTTGTTTTCAGTGCGAGAGTGAAAAAGGAAGGTGGCGAACGTGAAAAGGGGGCAGGGTAGAGAGTTCCTGACCCCATAGCTTTTTTCAGGGGGTCCCTGAAGGACCCCGAAGGCAGAATTAAAAAAAAAAATGTATAAAAAAAATCGCGGGGGTGCGCGCAGCGTGCGCGCACGGTGAAAAACCCAAAAACAAATAATACATTTTTTAATACGTAGTTTATTGTAAAATAAATATATTAAAAAAATAATACATAAATAAATTAGCATTTAAAAAACCGTACAAATTCACTGAAAAAACCATAGGTTTCACACACGTTATAGTTAGGAATTAGCATTTAAAAAACCTTGCAAATTCACTTAAAAAACCATAGGTTTCACACATGTTATAGTTAGGTGGATATTTCACTCGTAAAAAAACAATGAAATTCCCCCATTATAGTTAGTTCAGATAACTATAACTCGCGCGACCGCCACTCTATCACAAGGATGATGTCATCAGTGATGTCATGAGTGATGCCACTGACCATGTCATGAGTGATGTAATATGTGACGTCATGAGCAGTGGATTGCGGGCGCGCGAGTTATAGTTATCTGAACTAACTATAACGGGGGAATTTCTTTGGTTTTTTACGAGTGAAATATCCACCTAACTATAACATGTGTGAAACCTATGGTTTTTTAAGTGAATATATATATATATATATATTTTACCTACTGGCAGTCGCCAGTAGGTAGTTATAGTTAGGACCTATTTTTCATAGGAAATCTGCAACATTCTATTTGGAATAACGTTGGCGCCGATTGACGAATCTTCGCGAAATTTTCCAAACTTTTGGCCAGCTCCGGTACGCTCCTATCCTGAAAATTTCACGGTGATTCATCAAACGGGGGTCGAGAAAAAAGGGGGTCCCAAAACGCGTTTTCCCCATGCATTTTCCCATAGGACCTGTTAACGCAGCTACAGCCCGAACTGCTGAACGGAATTACACCAAATTTGGCAAAGAGGTAGTCCTCAGTTCAGACTCGTGCCTTTTACTTAAATGGTGTAAGTCCGTTCAGTAGTTCCTGAGAAAATTAGAGTTAAAAAGATAGATATATCTGGGCGGAGCCTAACCACACATCTCATCGTGAGATCTGATTGGCTGTCAGTACTTCATCCAAGATGTGTTGGCAGCCATCTTGGGACCAATATACATGATAGCACCTCATTAAAAAGCATTGCAGTTAATAGAAGGTTTTAAGACTTTAGTTACATTATAAATCATTTGTTGATGGTACCATACTCATTTTAGGAATTGTGGTGTGTTCTAAGGTGATTTTACCATGTGAAAAAGCCTTCTGCTGTTATATCATGAATCATGTTTGAGAGAAAACTATTTTCTCATGCTTTTCCCACAGAGGTTTGGAAGGTGATCTATAAGCTAAACTGAGAGCATATTTTCTGTAAATTCACATTATCTTTATCAGTCATGTGAGAATGAAGTCTGACATTCTCAGTAAAACATGTACATCCAACAAGGGCAGAGACTGTCAGTTGATTCCTTTGTGTTCTACTGCAGCTTCCCAGAGTGTTCTAAAGAACAACTAGAGCACTAACAGTCCTACTTCTGACAAACGTATTGCACACCTGTAGCCATCTTGATTGGAATAAAGTGGTAACTCTTAAAACATTTAATTAAAAAAGGAACAAAATGAGGGGGTTCATTTTGCCATAGAAAGTATGATTAGTGCTGCAGAAAGAAAAATTAGGGCACATTTTGAGTGACTTCTCAAATCCTCTTCTATTTCATTAAAAAATTCTGACATGTCGACTGAAACATGCACTTTCAATACCAGCAGCAGACTTCCCTGGTGAGCAGTAGCTTTACTACAGTGATCTAATAAGCAACTAGAGTGCTAACATTCTGAATTTATGGCAAATTTGTGACACATCTGAATGCCTTCTTGATGGAATCAAAGTAAAAGACGGAAAGTATTTCCTACTGAGGAGACTGTAGTAAATGAGGAAATTAGGAAACTTCATAACAAATAAGTCTCCCAAAATGGCCACCAGAGACAAAAGAGCCCAAATGTAGCCCAAATATCACCCAGATGTAGCCCAACTATAGCCCAATGACAGAATGTCCCAGAGTGTTCTAACGAACAACTAGAGCGCTAACAGTCTTACTTATGACAAAAGTATGGCACACCTGAAGCCATCTTGATTGGAATAAAGTGGTAACACTTAAAACATTTAATTTACAAAGGAACAAAATGAGGGGGTTCATTTTCCCATAGAAATTATGATTAGTGCTGCAGAAAGAAAAATTAGGGCACATTTTGACTTCTCAAATCCTCTTCTATTTCATAAAAGAATTCTGACATGCAGACTGAAACATGCACTTTGAATACCAGCAGCAGACTTCCCTGGTGAGCAGTAGCTTTACTACAGTGATCTAATGAGCAACTAGAGTGCTAACATTCTGAATTTATGGCAAATGTGTGACACATCTGAATGCCTTCTTGATGGAACCAAAGTAAAAAACTGAAAGTATTTCCTACTGAGGAGACTGCAGTAAATGAGGAAATTAGGAAACTTTATAACAAATAAATCTCCCAAGATAGCCACCAGAGACAAAAGAGCCCAAATGTAGCCCAAATATCATCCAGATGTAGCCCAAGTATAGCCAAATAACAGAATGTCCCAGAGTGTTCTAATGAACAACTAGAGCGCTAACAGTCTTACTTATGACAAAAGTATGGCACACCTGAAGCCATCTTGATTGGAATAAAGTGGTAACACTTAAAGCATTTAATTTACAAAGGAACAAAATGAGGGGGTTCATTTTGCCATAGAAATTATGATTTGTGCTGCAGAAAGAAAAATTAGGCCAAATTTTGACTTCTCAAATCCTCTTCTATTTCATAAAAAAATTCTGACATGCAGACTGAAACATGCACTTTGAATACCAGCAGCAGACTTCCCTGGTGAGCAGTAGCTTTACTACAGTGATCTAATGAGCAACTAGAGTGCTGACATTCAGAATTTATGGCAAATGTGTGACACATCTGAAGGCCTTCTTGATGGAACCAAAATAAAAAACTGAAAGTATTTCCTACTGAGTAGACTGCAGTAAATGAGGAAGTTAGGAAACTTCATAACAAATAAATCTCCCAAGATGGCCACCAGAGACAAAAGAGCCCAAATGTAGCCCAAATATCACCCTGATGTAGCCCACATGTAGCAGAATGACAGAAGTGTGCAAAACACGTATTTTTTTGTGTATTTGCAGTTTTATATAGTGCAGACTTGTCAGGTATTGGAGTGCTTTACATGAGCATTGGTTACATCACACAAGATCAAATTCATTTTGGTTGTAGACATGGGGAGATTAAGTTATTTGACCAGAATCACAGACTGTTGAGCTGAAGCAGAAACTCCAACCTGGTTCCCCAGTTGCAAAGTCTGCAGCTCTGGAAGTAACACCACATCCTCTCCCCTAGGTGCAACATTTAATCAAGTGGTCAACTGGATAAAAAAACAAAGATTACAAATAATTTAAAAGTTCTTTGTTGCTATTTGAAAACTCAGAAAATATGTCCTCATTTTAGTTTTTTAGAGCACTAACCATAATTTTGATGCAAACAAGACCCTCTCATATATGTAATTTCTAAAGGAAATGCTCTAGGTATTACAGTTTTGATTACATCAAGATGACGTCAGGCGTTCCACACTTTTGTAATAAATATAGAATGTTAGCAATCTAGTTGTTCATTGGGATACTGTTGAGAGGCAGAGGCCAGGGGCACGGACTCTGAAAATTGAAGGCAGGTAGGAGAGTGCAGAGGCAACAATTTGACCACACTGGGCAGGCAGAAAGGGCAGTGGCAGCACAGCAGACTATGGAGGGCAGTGGAAAGGGGGGCAGGGGCAACAAACCAACAATACAGGACTGGCGAGAGAGGCTGTGGCAATATAATAGACCATTGTGGGCAGAAGGAAGAGGCAGTGGTAGTACAACCATACATGCCAACAGACCCGTTTCAGCCAGGAAACGTCCAATGTTTTTAAGCTCAAATGGGCTTTATTTGATCTGTCTCCTGTCTACAATCTCCTCTTTTTCAATGTAACTCAAATGGGAAAATCAATACCCCAGTTTTTTTTCAAAATCTCCCTCTTACCAAGTTCAAAATGTTCGCAAGTATGATACATTGGATCATGGTAGGCAGGAGGAATTGGGGTAGGGACATGGACACGGATAACAGAAGACAAGAGGGACATGGAGAGGTGCACCAAACTGACCCTACAGGGCAGGCATCAGGGTTTGCAGCAGCACAATACACCACACAGGGCATGCGGGACGGGAGTGCAGCACAACAATCCATAGAAAGCAATAGGGAGGGGACAGGACCATGCACATGGACAACAGAGAACAGAGGGGAAAGAGGCAATGGTAGCTAGCTGACCAAAATGGATAGACAGGAGAGAAAGCTGCAGCATAACA
The DNA here is from genome assembly GCF_964204655.1 of Triturus cristatus. NCBI lineage: Eukaryota > Metazoa > Chordata > Amphibia > Caudata > Salamandridae > Triturus > Triturus cristatus. The sequence continues at coordinate 321,296,656 of NC_140580.1, read as the reverse complement.
GACCATAAAGGGCAGGAGGGACGGATCAGGGGCATTACAATGGAACAGACAAGCCAGGAGGGAGGGCATAGGGGTCTGCACATGGAAACAGAGGGCTGGGGGCAAGAGGGCAGGGCAGGAGCAGCAAGATGACCAGGGAGGTCAGGCAGGATGGGCACTAGAAACAAGACACACCATGGAGAGCAACAATGAGACTATGATGGCATACACACAGACCATGGAGGGAAGGTGGGAGGGGATCAGGGGCAGCTAGCTGACCACACAGGGAAGGTGGGAGGGGCCATGGCAGCACAGAAGACCATGCATGGCAAGCGGGAGGGTTAGTGGCAGCACAGTGGCTATGATGGGCAAGAAGGAGGGTGCAGGGGCATGCACAAAGGACCATGGAGGATAGAAGGGAGGGTTAGGACCTGGGCACAGACAAGAGAGTTCAGGGGAAGGGGCCTCACAACAGACCGCGCGGGGCAGGCAGGAGGAGCAGTTGCAGCACAACAGACCAGGGAGGGCAGAAGGGTGTGGCAGTAAAATGGACCATGGAGGACAGGAGATAGGGGCATGGCATGTGGACAGGCAGGGTGGAGGTGGCAGGGACAGGTTACAGTCATCTGGCAATGCTAGGCAGGTGGGAGTGGAGTGGCAGCTCAACAGAGCACTCACAGTAGATAGGAGTGGCAGGTCCATGGAACATGGTGGGCAAAAAGGATGGAGCAGGGGCATGCACAATATCATCGGAGAGCAGGTGGAAGGAGAATAGGTGCAGCAAGCTAAGCACAGAGGCTAAGCAGGAGGTCAATGATGGGCCATAGAATTGGGCAATGGAGGGCAGGAGGAGTGGACTGGTATATCATGCTAAATGGAGGGCAGTGGCAGTACATCAGACCATGCATGGCAGGAGGGAGGAGGCTAGTCCATGGATTCAGACAACAGAGGATAGGGAGGAGGTGGATGGGGCAGCAAGCTAACTGTTCAGAGAAGGTGGGTATTAGGAACATTATTGTTTTTAAAATGTGTGTCTGTGCGAACTACTTAAAATATGGACAAGTATGCAGCATAATCTCACTTTTATTCCAGAAGAAGAGGACGTTTGTGACTGTGACTCCGGGCTCACTTGGCAGAAACATCCCCTGACCCTCCACCCCCCATCGCAAAATGTAATGCCCATGAAAAGGGTAGGTGGATGCAGTGTTATATAGAACATAGTCCTGAGAGCACGATTGAAAATGAAAACTAGATATAGTATATGGTATAAACTATGCACCAAAAAGTGTGATATAAGATGAACTGGTTTGTGAAATATAATATGCAATACATTGTGCACAATGACAGATTCATTGGAGAGCGCGAGATAGCACAGGCACTAGCGCGTGCTATGCGATATGCGCCTTGGAGTGTAATATGCACAGGGCAGTGTTGTGTAACCTAACTAGTCTCTAAAGTTGTAATGTAAAATATGTGCTGGGGAGTGTAACGTTGCATATGCACTGTGACAAAGATATGGATCCCAGATTGTAATATGTATGGCATAGCGCTGTGCGTTATAACATAGGCATTGAGGAAGGCACGTTAGATGGGGCAATATAACCCATGCGAAGGCAAGTGTGGCATGACATATTCACGGGGTGGTGTTACAGTGCACATGGGCTAGAGAGTGTCATAGCATACGCACTAGCTGGTGGAATACAACACAGAGGTGTGTGGCACTCGGCTGGCACTGGTGGGTGTAACACAGCATTGGGCTCAGCCAGGAGCACGCTGTGACTCTCAAATGAGGTTCGTCTCCTTTCCAGAGAGTAAAATAAAAAGTATTACACATCCGGCGGTGGATGTGTGTTTTATTAACCGTGAGGAGGGTTTCTTGCATAGTTTGGTCTAATTTTTGTCGAATCCCCTTTGAATGGCTTGGTGTGCGTGTGTATTAAATGTGCCCGTCAATAGCTACCAATGTTTGTATAAATAAACAATAAGGGTGTCTACTTGGAGAGTACCCACCGGCGGGGGCGCCGGGTTTAGGCACGGTAGCGCGTCGGACACGTCAGAGCTTCACTAGCGGTGTAAATACATTCCACGTGGATTCATTGTATGCATAGTCGCCTTTTAATGAATATCACGCAAATCGTCATGGTGATAGGTACATGCGGTTTGTTCAGCATGTCCTAGGTGTTTCTATAAATATATTTTTTTTTTAAATAATAAAAAACAAAGGCCGGCCCCGGGGGATGGGGTCCCCGGGGCCATAAGTGGCCTGAGGAGGGGGGCAACGCACCCCCCCCTAAAGATTTTTTTTTTTAAAAAGGCCATGACCCGGGGGTTGGGGTCCCCGGGGCCGATTAAGGCCTTGGAAGGGCCAAATTTATTTTTTTCAACAAAAAAAAATAGGGTGCAGGCCCTGGGAGATGGGGTCCCCAGGGCCAATAAATTAGAAAAAGAAGGGGGGGGGCACACAGCCCTCCTTCTTAAAAAAATAAAATAAATAAAAGACCGGCATCGCGCCGGAGGCCATGCCCCCTCCTTGCAGCACTCTGCAAACACACCCCCTGGCCAGTTGTAAGTTGGGGACTTAATTCCCCTTCAATACTGAGGGTCCCCGAGGGCCAACTAGCCCAACAGGTATCTCCAGTATGCGCCAGGGAGCTGAGTTGCAGACAGGTGTTCTGAGGCCACGCCCCTTTTTACACCTCTATGCAACGCAGCTCTGTGACGCTTACTGGAGGTACCTAGTGGGCTAGTTTGACCCTTGGGACCCTTAGGATTCAAGGGGACTTAATCTCTCAACTTAGAATGGCCACAGGGCGTGTTTACACAGTGGTGAAGGGAGGGGATGGGGCCTGAGGTGACGTGTGCAAACACACCCTGTGACGCGTTTTAAGTTGGGGAAATAATTCCCTTTCAATCCTTTGGGACCCTGGGGGCCAACTAGCCCACCAGGTGCTTCCAGTAAGCGCCACTGCTCTGCGTTGCAGAGAGGTGGTGTAGGCCGTGCCCCTTTTTACACCTCTCTGCAATGGCGCTTACTGGACGTACCTAGTGGGCTAGTTGGACCCTAGGGACCCTTAGGATTCAAATGAACGTAATCTCCCAACTAAAAATGGCCACAGGGCATGTTTACACAGTGGTGAAGGGAGGGGATGGGGCGTGAGTTAACGTGTGCAAACAAGCCCTGTGGCGCGTTTTAAGTTGGGGAAATAATTCCCCTTCAATCCTGAGGGACCCTGAGGGCCAACTAGCCCACCAGGTGATTCCAGTAAGCGCCACTGCGCTGCGTTGCAGAGAGGTGGTCTAGGCCGTGCCCCTTTTTACATCTCTCTGCAACGCAGCTCTGTGGCGCTTACTGGAGGTACCTAGTGGTCTAGTTGGACCCTAGGGACCCTCAGGATTCAAGGGGACTTAACCTCCAAACTTAAAACGGCCACAGGGCGTGTTTACACAGTGGGGAAGGGAGGGGACGGGGCTTGAGGTGACGTGTGCAAACACACCCTGTGGCGCGTTTGAAGAGGTAGTTTTAATCCCCTGCCCTATTATATACTAGGGGCATACAGAGGAGGTCATGCTAATCACAGGGGGACCCCAATGCATAGTGTTCCCTAGTGTATGTAGGTGTTTTCACTGTATTCTGAGTGTCTTTTAACATAGCACTGGCTCTAGGACTGGTTAATCAGACTCCGTTAACACCAGTATCCGTCTGAAAAAGTTGAGGGTACAGGATGATTTTGCAACAAGGCTTCTTTCTGCTCTTCTGTTTGTTCTTTCTGCATGTTATCCTTCTTCCTGCACTTTTCTTCATCTTTGAGGACTTCTGTTGCTTCTTTCTGCATTTCTTCTTTTTCTTTCTGTGCGTTTTTTCTTCTTTCTTCACATGTCCTATCTCTGTAGGCATAGTTAGAAATTAGCATTTAAAAAACCTTTGAAATTCACTGAAAAAATCATAGGTTTCAGGCACGTTATAGTTAGGAATTAGCATTTAAAAAACCTTAGAAATTCACTGAAAAAGCCATAGGTTTCAGGGGCGTTCTAGTTAGCTGGACTTTTCACTCGTACAAAACCATTGAAATTCCCCCGTTATAGTTAGTTCAGCTAACTATAACTCGCGCGCCCGCAATGCACTGCTGATGACATCACATATTACATCACTCATGACATGGTCAGTGACATCACTCATGATATCACTGATGACTTCTCAAATGACATCACTGATGACATCATCCTTATGATAGAGTGGCAGACCTCTTCTCCCCCTAATATAACCTTTGATACACACATTCAAAAATAGAAACTAACATTTTCAAAACAATGGACATACCAATACCAGTTACAACAACCTATTCAGTAATTCTAAGATCCACATACACATCCACTCATTCACCAACAGTCCTATACAGTCACTCATACATGTACTCACTGATCATATGTACTCATACGCCTATACATCCTGTTACACAATGCCACTCATCCATAGAATTACTCACACACATAGTCACTCATGCTAATAAAGAATCAAACATCCATTTACTTGCATATACAGTTATACACACACACCACCACACTTACTTCTACAGAAACTTACACATACTTAGTCTTTTAAACAATCACTTATAGAAACACATACTTATTAATACAGGAACTCTTTCAATCTCTCACTCTCACATATACTCACTTATATACACCAATAGTCACATATACTAGTTTAAAAGATATGTAGTTACTCATAAAGACACTATTGAGACAGTCATTCACTCACTAACACACCCATGCACACACTCATCCACGCTTACAGTCCTGCACACATGCTGTCTTCAACACATACAAACAGTAAGTCAGTCATTCATACACCTATGCACTACATAATACCCCCCACCGAACCATACAGACACTCATACTGATACTCAAAAAAACAACTGATAACCTATATAGACACTCATGTAGCTACTCACCAACCCATGCAGCCTACACAAAGTGAGAGACTGATACAGATATTTACATATTTAAACATTACTCACTAAGCCATGTATTCACTAAGATACACTTAATCAGTCAGTTATACAATCAATTTTTCAAAAACAAATCATCCATTTAGACACTTATATACCCATTTATTCTTCCATCGACCTTGAGATATGCATATATAAAACATATGTAATTTTCAGAAAAACACACATTTACTGGATGATGTCATCAGTGATGTCATTAGAGATGTCATCAGTGATGTCATGAGTGATGTCACTGACCATGTCATGAGTGATGTAATATGTGACGTCATCAGCAGTGCATTGCGGGCGCACAAGTTATAGTTAGCTGAACTAACTATAACGGGGGAATTTCAATGGTTTTGGACGAGTGAAAAGTCCAGCTAACTAGAACACCCCTGAAACCTATGGCTTTTTCAGTGAATTTCTAAGGTTTTTTAAATGCTAATTCCTAACTATAACGTGCCTGAAACTCATATTGGTATTCACAAAACCATGCAGCCACTTATACACCTACACACAGACACATACAGACATTCACGCAGTTTAGGCACTAGTCTGCAGTAAGATACATTTAATGACTCACTTATAGAGTCAGTTACGCACCTAGAACATCATCCATTCACACACTTGTACACCCACTCATTCTTCCACAGGTTCTTTCACTATAAATGTATAAAACATATTTAAACTTGACAGAAACACACAGTCACTGGATGACGTCATCAGTGATGTCATCAGTGATGTCATTTGAGATGTCATCAGTGATGTCACTGACCATGTCATGAGTGATGTAATATGTGACGTCATCAGCAGTGCATTGCGGGGGCGCGAGTTATAGTTAGCTGAACTAACTATAACGGGGGAATTTCTAGGGTTTTGCACGAGGGAAATGTCCAGCTAACTATAACGCCCCTGAAACCTATGGTTTTTTCAGTGAATTTCTAAGGTTTTTTAAATGCCAATTCCTAACTGTAACGCCCCTGAAACCTTTGGTTTTTTCAGTGAATTTCAAACGTTTTTTAAATGCCAATTCCTAACTATAACGCCCCTGAAACCTTTGTTTTTTTCAGTGAATTTCAAAGGTTTTTTAAATGCTAATTCCTATCTTTAACTTATCTCTGAAGATATCATGTTTAATGATTTTGATTGGATTTCTATATTTTTCAAATTCAGTGTGTCAATTTCATTAATTATTTTTTTTTAAATACTTTTTTATCACCATTTTTTAAACTTATTTTTTCAATTAATTCTTTTAAAAATTAAAAATTATGATTTGAATTTAATGGGTTTTTCAAACATATTTTTTTATATTTTTCAAAATATTTTTTTAACTATATGTTCAAAACTTTATTTTATAAAAAAAATTCCATGTTTTTGGATCCGCGCACCCTAAGCGCACCGTTCCCGATCCCTACGCGGTGGCATCCGCGCATGGTATGCGTTGGGTACGTGTTTAGTGCGCGATCGCAATGCGACAGGTACGCGACTCCCAGCCTATACGCGACACGTTCGATGTACGTAACGCGACATTTACGCGCTTCCGCGATGTGTCATCTGCGTCTAAGACGCGGTAGGTGCGCGGATCCCGCAAAATATTTAACATTTAAAAAAACATATATATATGTATTTCATGTGAATATTAATTGAAGACAAACTCTAAACTAGTCTTAAAACTAATATATTTTTACATCTAATCCTATAATTTTTTTTAATTCAATTTCGCGGATGCGCGCTGGGTGCGTGCTGCGTAAGCGCAGGGTGCGCGGATCCCATGTGACCTGCAAAAAAAGAGATTTGATTTGTTCATTACACTTCCTATTCTAACTATTGAAAGACCCCACCCATTTCAATCATTCTTTGAGCTTCTTTGGATGAACATCTCACACATTAGAACTAGAAGAAACTTTTTGGGGAAGATTTCCACAGCTGCAATTTTTCTGAAGACAATGGCTTCTGCACAGCAGCCACCATCAGAATCAGACCATTTGCCCGATGAGGAATTTGTTGTGGAACCTCCACGCCCAGAAAGATACACCTCTGTGGTGTGGAATTTTTTTTCCTTCCCAGAAGGGCAAAAAAAACTAATTTAACTAAAGTGACATGTAAAATATGTCAAAGAGTGCTTTCCAGAGGAGATCCATCAAACAAATACTCTTGTGGGACTGTGAGTATGTTAAAACACCTGCATCCCGTGAACCTGGCCAAGCAGGAATGCAGAAGACTCCGACAGCAGCCTCAGCCAGCAGTGACAAGCACTTCTGCAGCATCACAATCAAGCACTCACCCGGACATACGTCCAGAATTTGAAAAACTAAAAATTAGTTGCATTAAATGCAACAAACTACTATGTTACGGCGAGCAGTCAATTGAACTAATCTGCCGAGCGCAGCAAAACCACAAGTGCTAAACTTGTGTTTATTTTATTTTTTGCAGAAGTTGACTGTTTTGTTCCTCCTGTTGACTTTTTTCCTTTTGAAAAAAATAAAAAAATAACAAAATTGTTCCAAAAAGTACAAAAAAGAAGAAAAAAAAAGTTCTTGTAAGAACTAACTTTCCTGGTTTAAAAAAAGAGCTAAATTTCTTTGTTAGTGTGTGAAAGTTTAGATGAATGTATGTGTAGTACGTAATTGACTGAATGAATGCATTAGTAGCGTATGGTGAATGTATAAGTGCAGAACTATGAGGAAGTGCTGCAGCATCACACAGTAACCTCTTTAACTGCTGTGTGCTGTAGTACTTCCGAAGCACAGGGATGCAACATATGTACATAAATATGTTGCAAATCTATGCTTCTCTCTGCACGGCTGCTTAAACTGCAGCCATGTGGTGACACAGGCACCCTTGCACCATAGTGCAAGGAAATCTGTGTCATGTGCTGTTTGTTTTTCTACAGGAAGACACACCTTCCTGCACAAAAACAATGAGAAAATGCATTTTTCTCCTTCAATGTATGCTGAACATTTCAGCATGCATTGAAGATATAAAAATGTGAAGAAATTAAAACAATTCTCCTTGTTGTGCTTTCCTACACCAATTTTAGAATGGTGCAGCATTCACACACATATCGAGATTTATGATTTCTGATAAATCTAGACATGTGTCTTGTTCTATGAGTATTAAGTGCAATCATGCACAACAACACTTATAGAACACCCTTTCAACACAAAGTGGTGTGCAAGATGAGTATGTATTTACATGGAGTATAAAAAGTGCACAGAGTGCCTTTTCCTCTCTTTGTAAATATGAAAGAGTATCTTGCACAATAACTATGTTACAAAAAGTGACATATTTCCGTTTTTAAAATTCCTTGCGAATGATAGAAGGTAAGCACAGAGTTTTGTCTGCAAAGATGTTCAAAGAAGAATGATTGAAATGATTGCGGTCCTTCAATAGCTAAAATGGGAAATATTATGAACCCCTCAAATCTCTTTTTTTACAGGTCACATGATATCTGATTATGGTCAGATTTCAAAACTACATAGGTATAAACAGAGTGTTTTTAGAAACGTGTTTCAACTTTGTAGCTTCTTGCAGACCTCCTCATTCTGCATATTGAGACTTAGTTAAACTTACCTTCACAGTAATAGGAATAAAAAATGGTATACATTTTTTTCAGATTTTCATTCCAATCTAAATTCATATAAATTGCTTATTTTAAAATTTGGATCTGTGAAAGAAAAGGAAAAAAAAATTATAACATGTAATAATACATTTTTTACAACACAGCATAATTTTCACAAAGTAATTTGTTTGACTTTTTTGCTGTTCTCAGAATATATTAAATTTCACTAAAAATAGTGATTTCAATCGTACTCATCACTTAACAGCGGGCAAAAAATAAACAATCACAAAGATTGTTAAAAAAAAAACAACATACTATTCTCAACAAAATACCACAAGATACAAATCACAGATATATAAAATGCTTACAGCTAACAAAATGTTATAAGTTTAACTTACAAAAACTGTAAATGTTGTCGCTTTAAAATATTCACTGAATCTAAGGATGAATTTTTGGAGGACACGCCACGCCCACAACGTTTTCCTTCAGTGGTGTGGACATTTTTTACTGTTCCCGAGGGGCAAACAAAGGCCAATGCCAGCTTGGTCACGTGCAAGATTTGCAAAAGAGTTCTGTTGCAAGGGGATCCTAACAAGAAATACTCGTACGGCACGGCAAGTATGATGAAACACCGAAGGACCCTTCATCCAAACAATCTTGCACGAGAAGAGTGCAAACAGATGAGAAACACTCCTGTTCTGTATCTGTAAAAAAGAATCACAAATAAATGTATATTAATAACTTTCAAATATATACTATTCCATTACTGTACAAACACATTTTATATAAAAACTGACTAAGAAACTATAGCCCTGAACCACAAGTTTGACGATGGTTAAAACCCTACATGCATAGTGCATACTACTTTGAAGCAGTTCATGCCCTAAAGCCTACCTCACTAAAAGACTACATGCTAACTGACTGAATGATTACAGTACTATAAGCAGACATACTGGGTGAGTGACAGGGTGTTTGCTAGAAGTGTATGAATACTGACTGGGGAATTGAATGTGTGAAAGACAACTGTGTAGGTGATTAGAGGACTGCATGCATACTGGATAGGCATTTAAAGCAGTCCATGTGCTAAGGCCTGGCTCACTGCATGAGTACTTGGGTACTGACTAAATGATTAGAGTACAGCAAGGAGAGTGCCTGGGTGAATTTATAAGTGGTATGCTTTTGGCGCAGGGAATGGATTAGTACTTGGTACTGAATGGGTCACTAGAGGAGTATAAAGGGAGTGACAGGATGTTTGCTGGACTGTATGGATACTGACTAGGGAATTGAAAGTGTGAAAGACAAGTGTCTAGGTGGTTAGAAGACTGCATGCATAGTGGATAGGGGTTTGAAGCAGTCCATGTGCTAAGGCCTGGCTCAGTGCATGAATACTTAGGCACTGACTGAATGATTACAGTACTGCAAAGAGAGTGTCTTGGTGAATTTATAAGTGTTTGGGTTTTGGCACAGTGAATGGATTAGTACATGGTGCTGAATGGGTCACCAGAGGACTGCAAAGGGAGTTACAGGGTGTTTCCTAGATGTGTATGGATTCTGACTAGGGAATTGAAAATGTGAAAGACAAGTGTATAGTATGTTAGAAGACTGCATGCATACTGCATAGACATTTGAAGCAATCTATGTGGTAATGTATGGTTCACAACATGAGTACTTGAAAACTGACTAAATCATCAGACTACTGCACTTTAGTGTCAAAGCATGACTCATTTTATCACTGCATAAGCAAAGAATAGCTTCTATAGCTACTAAAACTTGACAACATGACCGATTTTAAAACAGTATCTGTCAGCAAATACACTATGTTACCAAATGCTTCTCTCACAATGGTTCCTAAATGCACACAGACTCACAGTGTGATTCTAGACAAGCAACACTATCCCTAGCAGCTTACAAAAACTCATTCACTACTGTGGAAGGGGTAAGGGGACTGCACACATTCTACATATTTCAGTACTGCACTTTAGTGTCAAAGCATGAATCATTTTATCAATGCATAACCAAAGACTGGCTTCTAATGCTACTAAAACTTGACAACATGACAGGTTTTAAAAAAGTTATCTGTCAGAAAATACACGATGTTACCAAATGCTTCTCTCACAGTGGTTCCCAAATACACACTAACTCACAGTGGGATTCTAGACAAGCACCACTATCCCTAGGAGTTTACCAAAACTCATTCACTACAATGGAAGTGGTAAGGGAACTGCACACAATCTACATATTTCAGGACTGCACTTTTGTGTCAAAGCCTGACTCATTTAATCAAAGCATAAGCACAAACTGCCTTCTAATGCTACTAAAACTTGACAACAAGACAGGTTTTAAAACAGTTATCTGTCAGCAAATACACGATATTACCACATACTTCTCTCACAGTGGTTCCCAAATGCACGCAGACTCACAGTGTGATTCTAGACAAGCAACACTATTCCTAGCAGCTTACCAAAACTTATTCACTACTGTGCAAGGGGTAAGGAAACTACACACAATCTACATATTTAAGTACTGCACTTTAGTGTCAAAGCATGACTCATTTTATCAATGCATAAGCAAACACTGGCTTCTAATGCTACTAAAACTTGACAACATGACAGGTTTTAAAACAGTTATCTGTCACCAAATACATGATGTTACCAAATGCTTCTCTCACAGTGGTTCCCAAATGCACACAGACTCACTGTGTGATTCTAGACAACAACCACAGTTTACCAAATCTCATTCACTACTGTGGAAGTTGTAAGGGAACTGCACACAATCTACATATTTCAGGACTGCACTTCTGTGTCAAAGCCTAACTCATTTAATCAATGCATAAGCAAAGACTGGCTTCTAATGCTACTAAAACTTGACAACATGACAGGTTTTAAAAGAGTTATCTGTCAGAAAATACACGATGTTACCAAATACTTCTCTCACAGTGGTTCCCAAATGCACACATACTCACTGTGTGATTCTAGACAAACAACACTATCCCTTGCACTATACCAAAACACATTTCTTCATCTAGAAGGAGTACTACATTTTAATATAGAAACATAACTCATTTCACAAATTCATAAACAATGACTGGTTTCTAATTCTACCAAAATATAAAAACAACACAGTTATCTGTCTGCAAACACATGAAAAACACAAATGCTTATCACAGAATGGTTTCTACATGCACACACACTGTCAATAAGATTGTAGAGAAAAAAAGTACTCCCTACACTTTAGCAGGAGAAATACATTAGTCTGATTAAAATCAAAATAGTCTACATACATCCCCTCGCAATTAAATAACTCACTTTTCAAGTTGTTTTGTAGATTAAGAAGTATATCAGTCACACACCAGATTTTCTTTTACAGAATCTCTGCACTGTGCACCTCTCAGCAAAAACAAAGAATGGAAAAGTTTCCCTTTCATTTACCACACATATACATGTAAACATCAAATCACAATCCTTCACACATAAACTCAAAAGCAAACACACATTTCTATTGGTTAAACATTTCAACCCTTTCCAACTGAAATACATTTCAACCCTTCCCCCAATCTGCCTTCTGCCTGTTACCATAGAAACAGGTCATGGAACACTGCACTGAGCACACAGGTCACAAGTTCAGCACACAATGTTACTAAACAAGACAGCAAGTGTGCTTGACTTTTCAACATATCAGCTTATCATATATAATGTTCCTTACAATCTGTTTTTGTTAACCAATAAGAATCATACCTTTAAAAAACAGAAATATACACCCTACCTTTCAGTGTAGAAAATAGTCATACAACCAATGATTTCTTGTCTTTTTTCAAAAACAATTCCGTGGATCCGCGCACCCAACGCAAGAGAATCCGAGCACTCAACGCGATCGGATGCGTGCACTGTGCGCGCATTTCGCCGTTTAAAAAAAAAAAAGGGGCCCCAGGGGGTCCTTCTGGGACCCCCTAAGCAGGTCTAGAGGGTAAGAGTATTTCCACTCTACCCCCTTTATATGTTTTACACACTTTTATTCCCCTTGCTTCTTCAGCCTCGCTTCTACCGAGGCGGAAAATGTCCGCCAACAGTTCCTGGTTTCGAATGTAGAAAGACACTCGACAGCCAATTAGCATTCAGCGCGCGATCGGGAGGGTGCGCGCTCGGTTCGGGGAGGGTGCGCTTACGGTGCGGGTAGGGTCCGCGGATCCTCCCTGGCCATAGATATATATGTACTTTTAACTCTAATGTTCTCAGGAACTACTGAACGGATTTACACCATTTAAGCAAAAGGCACAAGTCTAAACTGAGGACTACCTCTTTGTCAAATTTGGTATCATTCCGTTCAGCGGTTCGGGCTGTAGCTGCGTCAACAGATCCTATGGGAAATTGCATGGGAAAATCGCGTTTTGGGACCCCCCTTTCTTCTCAGCCCCCGCTTGACGAATCACCACAAAACTTTCGGGGTAGGAGCGGAGCAGAGCTGGCCAAATGTTTGGAAAATTTTGCGAGGATTCATCAACCGGCGCCAGACTTATTGGGAATAGAATGTTGCGGATTTCCTATGGAAAATAGGTCCTAACTATAACTACCTACTGGCGACAGTAGGTAATATATATATATATATATATATATATATATATATATATATATATATATATATATATATATATATATATATATATACTGAAAAAAAACATAGGTTTCAGGGACATTATAGCTATAAATCAGCATTAAAAAACCTTAGAAATTCACTGAAAAAATCACAGGTTTCAGGGACTTTATAGTTAGTTGGACATTTCACTCGTACAAAACCAGAGAAGTTTGGCCTTTATAGTTAGTTGAGCTAACTATAACTTGCGCCCCCGCAATTGCACTACTGATGATGTCACATATTACATAATTCATGACATGGTCAGTGACATCACTGATAACATCACTAATGACATCTCAAATGACATCTCTGTTGACAGCACTGATGACATCTTCCAGTGACTGTGTGTTTCTGTAAAGTTTAAATATGTTTTATATAGATATAGGCCAAGGTGTATGAATGAGTAGGTGTATAAGTGTAAGATGATCTAGTAGGTGCGTGACTGACTGTATAAGTGAGTGATTAAACGTGCCTTACTGAATGCATGGGTTTGTGACTAAACTGTGTGAATGTCTGTATCAGTCTGTCAGTTGGTGTGTAAGCAGCTGCATGGGTTGGTGAGAAGCTACATGAGTGTCTATATAGGTTATCAATTGGTTGTCTGAGAATCTGTATGGGTGCCTGAGTGTCTGTGTGGACAGTGTGTGACTCTGTGTATAGATGTGTGAGTGGGTGATTCACTGGGTGTATGGGTTCAAGAGTGCATCTGTGTCAGGCTGTATGGGTGGGTGAGTGTGTGTATGGGTGTGTTGGTGAGTGAATGGATGTCTCAGTGGTAGATGTGTGAGTAACTACATATGTGAAAGGCAGTATATGTGAGTGTTGGAGTATATAAATCACTATTATTTATTTATAAAGTTTTATATAGGGCGAACAAGATCCCGAAGGATGTCAGAGCGCTTTACAGATTTAGTTATTATGACGAGTCCACTGTTAAAGCATTAGTCACCCTTAACCTGTTTGATCCGTCTTTTGAGGAACACATATAAACACACACTTTTCAATCCACATGCTAATCTTTCTGGGTTTTGAGGGCAGTAAATATGTCTGAAAAATCCCTCAATGCTGCAAAGTAGCTCCACAGAGTGCCAGACGCCTTCAGTCTCTTAAACTTAAAACACTCTGCATTGAGGCACACACTTTCTTGCAGAGGATAATAGATGATGTAGCGGAGCAACAGCCATTTTATTTAGCTACTACCACTCTATATGTGAGAGTGAGTGATTGTGAGAGTGGCTGTATCAGTAATTGTATAAGAGAGTAAGTATGTGTTAGTATCTGTATGAATAACTGAGGTGGTATGTGTATAACTTTATAGGTGAATAAATGGGAGTGTGATTGATTCTTTGCATGACTGAATAGGTGTGTGAGTAACTCCATGGATGAGTGGCGGTGTGTGAGTGTCTGTATAGGTGTATGAGTGCAAAGGATAGTGCTGTATTCATACGTGACTGCATGTATGAGTGACTGTATGGGTGACTGCGTGAATGTGTGTGTAGACCTAGGAAACAGTGAGTGGGTATGTAGTAACTGGTATTGGTGTGTCTATGGTTTCGAAAATGGTAGTCTGTATTTTAGAGTGGGTGTATCGAAGGTTATATTAGGGTGTGAGGAGGTGCATCAGATTATCACATGGATGATGTCATCAGTGATGTCATTTGATATGTCATCAGTGATGTCACGGACCATGTCATAAATGATGTAATATGTGACGTCATCATATGTCAACTATAACGGCCACATTTCTCTGGCCCCCAAGGACAAACTTGGGGGCCAACTACCCCTCCTATTATCTCCAGTAAGTCCCATACAGCAGGATTGCTAAGTTCTCATAGAAGGCCACGCCCCCTTTGCCCACCAATCGGCCAACGCGCTCCCTGGCGTGCTCTTGGATGGGGATTGAAGTCCCCTTCGCTGCTGGGGGTCCTTTAGGGGCCAACTAGCCTACCTCTTACCTCCAGTAAGCCCCACAAAGTGGGATTGCTGAGACTGGACATAGGCCACGCCCCCTTTCCCCACCTCTCTGCAATCGCGCCTCCTGGCGTGTTCTAAATTGAGGGATTAAGTCCCCTTGAATCCTTAGGGTCCCTGTGGTCCAACTAGCCCACCAGGTACCTCCTATAAGCGCCACACACCTGGATTGCTGGGAGTGGTCAAAGGCCACGCCCCCTTTTTATACCACTCTGCAAACGCGGCTCCTCCAAACGCGGCTCCTGGCACACTGCTGCTGGGGGATGAAGTCCACTTGTGTCCTGAGGTCCAAATCCCTTGGGCATATGAAAAATAAAGAAGGGGGGAGCACATCGTGCCCCTCTCCTAGAGTTTAATCAAATCCTGAGGACCACCACCTCCACTGGGTTTTTCATTTAAATTATGCTGGGGTGCCCGCACGGCACGCCCCCCAGACCACCACCTCCCAGGGCTTCTTTAATTAGTAAATGGGGGGGCCTTAAGGACCCCCCAGCCCCTGGGACCACCACCACCCCGGGGCTTTGCTAGTAAAAATGCGGCAGGGGCGCTCAGACTTCTCGCAACCCCGGCCTCTCCACCTCCTAGGGGCTCTAACTTTAATTAGTGGGGAGTGCAAGGACACCCCCAGCTCCGGAGACCCCCGCCTCCCTGGGGCTTTTTGTTTAAAGCATGCGGGGGCCTGTGGACACCCCTCGCAGCCTCAGGGTCCACCACCTTCCTGGGGTTTTACATTTAATTAATGGGTGGCACATGAACCCACCCTCACAGCCCCTGGGACCACCACCTACCAGTGGCTTTTGACAAATTGAACGTGATGGGGCCGTATGGCACATCCGCAGCCCGGAAACCACCACCGCCCCGGGGCAAACTCAAAGGCCATACATGGCCCTGGGGACCGCCACCCCCTCCCCCAGGTCAGCTCCTGTTATATCTTGGGGTGCCCACCACCGGGACATAGCTGTTTGCTATGGCTTGGAGGAAACTTTACTGCTCCCGCAAAGCCATTGCAAACTGTGCTCGCTTTGAGCAACCAAGAGCATTTTGGTCTTGCTTGTTCAAAGCGGAGCTCAATTGCTTTTACACACAGGGAGCCGTATGTTAGCAGCTCCCTATTTGTAAAAGAAATATGGCTCACGTAGGAGGAGGGGAGCAGGCAAGGACCGTGGGCACCGTGAGGCTCCCCCTACAGTCCCCAACACTGCAAAGTGGGTGCCCTGGGTTGGACCAGGCCATCTACAACAGAGGCTGGACTAACTATAACTTACATCCCCGCAGTGCACTGCTTATGACCTCACGTATTACAGTTCTCATGACATGGTCAGTGACAGTACTAATGATATCACTGATGACATCTCAAATGACATTACTGATGACATCACTGATGACATCATCCACAAAACCACACACACACCCACTCACTCCCCATACAACCTCTCGTCCACTGACTCACACACTCAAACAACCACTCACATACCGATTCACCGACCCTTACCAGTAGTCACATACCCACACACTCCTACACAGAGGCATACACACACCCACTCACTCACTCATACAGTCACTCATACAACCAGTCACTCACCTGTACAGCCACTCACATATCCACACACTCACCCATACAGCTACTCACACACCCACTAATTTACCTACACAATCCCTCACACACCCACTCACTCACCCTATACAGCCTTTCAACATGACCACTCACTCACCCATACAAGCACTCACACACTCACTCAAAACATCCACACAACCACTTACATACCCATTCACACATCCATACAAGCACTTGCACATTCACTCACTCACCCATACAGCCATTCACACAGACACCTGGGGCTAGATGGAGGACCATTGAATTTTGCAACTCCCTAATTGTGACAAATTGCGAGTCGTGAGTCACAAAATTCAATGTACAACAGTGTCTCAGACACTGTTTGCGATTCCCAATGAGGTCGCAAATTGCATGCCTCATGAATATTAATGAGGCTGACGCAATTTGCGACCTCATTGAGAAGGGCTAGCACTCCCAAGGATGGTGGCCTGCTGGGGTCAGCAGACCACCTTGTCTGGGTCTGCTTTTTCAATAAAGCAGTTTTATTTTATTTTTTAATGCTGCCCGTTTTCCAGGAAAATGGGATGCATTTAAAAAAGAAAATTTAAACTTTTCTGTTTTATTTTTTAAGGGCAGACAGTGGTCCTTTGGACCACTGCCTGCCCTTAAAAAATATTTGCACACTCATTCACAAAGGGGAAGGTGTCCCCTGGGGACCCCTTCTTGTTTGTGAATGGTTTATCACCCTTTTGAAAAGGGTGGTAAACTGCGAGTGATTTGCGGCCGCAAATGCGGTCGCAAAACAATCATACATAGGTTTGAGACTGGCTATTAGGAAGGGACGCCCTTGACCTACCCCTTCCTAATAGCGAGTCGCTAACCCTATTTTGCGAATCGCTAATAGATTAGCGACTCGCTAACTAGGGTTGGTACATTATGCATCCGTTTTTTTGCGGTCACAAACGGGCCAAATGCCCATTTGCGACCACAAAAAATGGTCGTCCATCTGGCCCTTACTCTCCAATACAGCCACTCACATGCCAAATCACTTAACCAAACACCCTCTCAACAGCCACTCACTCACCCATACAGCCACTGATACTCACTCACCAATATAGTCACTGTCACAGCATCTCATTCACCTACACAGCTACTCACACATCCACTTATAAAACTATACAGCCACTTACATACCCATAAACACAAGGATACAGTCACACAGTCACTCACATAATGTATGTTAGAAATACTATCTCAGTAGTAGTGTACAAAGTATACCAATTTAACTTTTGTAGTAGGTTACTGTATATGTGTAACACCCATAAACTCTTAAAAACACGTAAACTCACTTGATGATATCATCAATGATATCAGTGATGTCATTTGAGATGTCATGAGTAATGTCATCAGTGATGTCACTGACCATGTCATGAGTGATGTGATATGTGAGGTCATAAGCAGTGCATTGTAGGGGCGTAAGTTATAGTTAGCTCATGTAACTAGACCTGCTGAATTTCACTGGTTTTGTATTCGGGAAACCTGAGCCTAACTATAACAAAGGCTCCCTGTTTTCCATTTTTACTGATTTTTACAGATAAATACAGACAGAAAACCATTTATTTTCTTGTATTTATTTTTAAATGTGGATAAAAAACGGAAATTGAGTGCTTTTTGTGTGATTCTAAATACACTTTACCATGAATACTGCCAGGTCAATAACTGTGTGGATTGATGGGTAAGGGGTTAAAAAAGAAAGGAATTTTAGTAAAGAGGCTTAAACAGCAGTAGCTCTGCACAAGGCTGATACTGAAGTGTGCAAATTTTCATATAAGCCATTGATTTTTCTTCTGCAGGTGTTCATATCACTGAAACCTGGCAGGCATTCAAGCACGACTGCGTATTCATTCATTAAAAAAATATGGAAATATACCAGTTTCAGCTTTATATACTGTAACATGGCTACACAAAAACTGGGCGACGTCAGACATAAAAGTAAGACTAAATGCTGTGAGAAGCTTGTATATCGTGAGACTATGTGCGCTAGGAAACTTGTGGTTCTGGACGGACTCAACAGAGGAATTACGTAATTTGCTGGGAGGTGTTAAGGTGTGGGATATTAACAGTTATGACGTAATGAGAGTGCTGTGTATGATCGTATGCTGTGTAATAAAGACGTATTTTCCAGAGCTCGATGTGCAGCGTATTCATTTGCATGCTTCCGGGCTGGGTAGGACGCTACATCAGGCGACGAGGATGGTATACCTGCCCCAAAGAAACGAGACTGCTCTCCCTGAGAGTTTGCAATGGTACAGCAAACTGCTCATGCGTGCCACATGCACCCCAAGTCAAGGCATAGCAGCCTGAAGTTAGCGAATGTGGAGTCGAAGCCCCGCTCCAGCCCAGACATGGCTGTCACAGGACGAGACCGCAGACCAGGGGGTTGCACATTCCTTAAACAACACAAGAGGTCCTGACGATGGCCACATGAGTCCTTTGCTTCTGGACTTTTCTGTTGGTCTTCCTGACCTCCTTCTCTCCCTCGCAGTTCCTTCACTGGTGGAGCAGCTCCTCTGGAGCCAGAAAGCCCTTGGGGAAAACAAAGCCACAGGCGTTATCGTCTTTGCCCTTAAATGAACGCAGAAGTCCTTCACCGTCACTGCTTTAACTGTGCAGTTATGAGGGGATAGGAAGTGGTGGTCTCAAAGGGGTGTTTTACCCTCCATTACTTTATGGAAGAGTTGTGCTTCAGGAGCTGAGAAAACAAGGGGCTGGTGGTAGTGATGCCAGAGCGTAGCATGTCTGCTCCCAGGACGCTTACCTCATACAGTGTTACACCCTGCTAGTCCCGTGCTATACTTGTAAAACCAGACCCAGATGCTCACCCTACCCACAGAATCCCAGAGCACTTGCCTGAAGCCATGGCTCGTTGACAGAGCCACGGCCGCCTCATCCGGCACGCCCTCCCGTCGACCGTCCTGGCTACTGACCTCCACTTGGCCCTTCTCTCCTTGGGTCGACGCGTCCTTTCCTGCACCTGCTTCCTCTCCACTCCTCCCGCTGCTGATGTCCTCTCTGGCGTCCGCTGTCTCGCTCTCTTCTCATCTCGTGGTGCGCTCACCTCCTTGCATCGGTGTATGACGCTATGTTTCTTCCTCTGGGGTTGATAATCTTGGCTCTCCCCTTTGACCCAGAAGTACTGGTCCCACAGCTGACGATGTGACCAGTAAGCAGGGTTTCTCAGTGCCCCCGGGACAACTACCACAAGCCCCCGAAGTTCCGATGTCACAACAGCCCTCGAAAAAGGTGGAGGCTTTGCGGAGGAGCACAATCGGAAAGCCTGCCAGAACCCAATTTTCCGGTTGAAAGAAGAGAAACTGAGCTGCATCACAAAAGAGTCATCATCCATGCAAAGCAAATTCTAGAGGCAGTGACAAACAGGTACATAAGTACAAACGTACTTTCCAAGAGGAACGAGGGAAGCTCCACATGACCTCGAATCAGGTATGATGCCACATACCTGGTTGAGGGACCGATACGTGCACAGCAGCCAGTGGCATCCAGCGCAATGAAGGCCATCGGAATAGTGAAATTTTTTAATGGCTGCAGAAAAGAGCGCGAAAAACACAGTAGTTGCGTTCCTGAAAGCACTGCCGCCATTTAACACCGCCCAGAAGCAAAATATTGGTGCCATGTGGACTGATGGATCGAAACGTTCAATGATTTCATAGACGAGCTGGAAGAAGCAGACAATAAGAAAATCATTAAGTACCTAAAGAACCTTGCTGGTGATGGAGTCAAAGAAGTGATAAAGAAAATATCACAAGCTGGTGCAGTATCATAACATCAAATCAAGGAAGCATTGGAAGCCGAATTCAATCCAATGCCAAATGTTGACTATGAAAAGTACATTTTCAATCAAGCAAAACAGCAAGATGGTGAAAAAATGGATACGTTTGTTAAAGAGACTTGATGTGCTTTTCAAACACTACAAATTTAATGAGTTTAATGACGAAGAAGCCATACGCCTCAGAGTCATCAATGGCTGCTGTAGGAAAGTGCCCGTTTTGGCATGGTTACCACCCACATTTTGCCTGGTATCTGGTGCAATTTTGACAGAGTGTGCTGGAATACAGCTGACCAGGCCCCCAGCACCAGTGTTTTTTCCCTAAACTGTACGATTGTTCCATAATTGGTTAGACTTCAGCCCCACTGTAAGTCCCCAGTAAATGGTACCCATGGTAGCTAGGGCATTGTGACTTAATGGGTTCAACCAGGGCTACAGCATGAATTGTGCCACCCTACGGACCTCTCACCAAGATTATGCAAACTGCCATGACAGCCTGTGTGTCTTGTTGCTGAGAAAACCGAAGAGTCGACATGGCACACATCCCTGTGTGCCATGCCTGCCAACACTACATGTGGTATAGGTAAGTCACCCCTACGGCAGGCCTTACAGCCCTAAAGCAGGGTGCACTATACCCATTTGAGGGCATATCAGCAAGAGTGGATACGTCCCGGTGATATGTAAGTTAACCATTAGATATTACCAGTGCACAGGAAAGCCATAATGAGTACATGAGCTAGACACTCATCATTATGGGTTCCCCAGCTACTTGATGGCTTCACTGTACCCAAGGTGTTTTTGGATCAAACACCTCATCTTAATAATGCCAGTGCCGGATTTATTAATCAATGCACGCAGAGGACAAAACCTACCGACTACTAGTGTGTTGACTCACAGGTCTCGACCAACCTGCCGCCACTAGACATGTTTCTGGCCTCCTGGTGTGAGAGCCTTTACTCTCAGAAGCCTTCACACTCAGAAGCCAGGAACAAAGCCCAATCTGGGCAGAATTCAGGACACACTAGACTTACTGTTGGTAAAACATTGGTACTTGTCTTCCTGCTACCCTAAACCCGGAAGGTGAACCCCTACACCTGACTGTGCTGTATGCTTTCCATACCTGCTTTTTCCTCCCATAGGATTGTATGGTGCGCAATTGCGGATCAAAAATAAATATAAAAAGGCTTGCTATTTTTCTAACTTGGTCCCACATTTATTCTTTGAGTGTGTGTCTCATTTATTGCCTCTGTGTGTAATACAAATGCTTTTCACTACCCTCAGATAAGCCTAACTGCTCACCCACACTACCACAAAAGAGAGCATTAGTATTATCTTAAGCCTCTGTAAACTAATTGGGAACCCACTGGACTCTCTGCACAGTGTACTTTGTTTTAGTACACTATATAGAGAGCCATCTTCCTACAGCTGTCTTTTAGACTCATTCAGAAGAAGTATGTTGCGAGAGATACTCAGTTTGGAGAAAGTACTAAAGGCTGCAATGGCCAATGACAGAGCGGAATGACAAGCTGCTGATATGGAAGCTGGAACAGGGAAAAGAGAATCAGCCTTGGCCATGAAAAGCAAGCACAGGGTAGATGCATGCTGTAGGAAGCTGGCTCTGTATATACTATACCAAAGTAAGGTATAGTGTACACAGAGTCCAGGGGATCCGCAGAGGTATAGCAGAGGCTAAATTTGATAAACACTAACAGTTCACTGTGGGGTAGAGTGGTCGAGCAGTTAGGCTTATCAGGAGGGTATGTTAAGCATTTATTGTATTCACTCTATCAAGACTGATGGCACACACTCAGAGATGGAATTCAGAGCAATTAGGTAAGTATAAAAAAAGTATACTTATGTTTTATTTCTAGAACCAAGCATGATTTGGCACAGGTAAGTGAAATACACTTTCAAATGCTAAATTTTACAAGGAAATGCAGTTGGGGTTAAAATTGCAATTGTTACAGGTTTGTATTCACTTTTAAAACAGTTTCAAATACATTGTGAGTACATTGGAATACTTTAGATTACTTTTGGATTACATCTACTACTCAGGATGATATGCCTAGATATCACACCGTGGAGCCGACAGTACAAAGGTAAGTTAGACACCTTTTGGTCTAAAGCATAGGTACTTTTTTTTCATACAAAACACAGTTCAACAGAACATTTTAGAATTCGTAACATTGGTTCCTATTGGTAAAAGAGTGTTAACGGCTTACAGGTAAATAAATGACCTGCAAGTATGGCTGTTTGGATTTTAGGACCAAGGTTCCTCAAGGTCCAGTTAGGCACTCAAATTGCACCACCTGCGTCATTAGAGGGGCCGGGTGCAGAGTGCAGAGGCCCAAGGTTAACCAATAGGGCTAGGGGGCCGTCGGTTGGCAGCTGCTTACAACCAGGTCACTCAGATCTGTGAGCAAAGCTCCTAGGACCAGGATTAGCACTGCAGAGGCCAATAATCAGCACAGGAGCTGCACCACCAGCGGCACGGAGGCAGCTGGATGCAGAATGCCAAGAAGGCGTTGGGAGTCCTGTTGTTTGCAATGGAGATCTCGGGTTTGATGGAAATGATGCAGGCTCGGTAAGGAGGTTTTTCTGAAGGCCACCAGCAGGAAAGGTAAGTTGGGTTCTTGGGGGATTCCTGGACACCCAAGGCCGTGGGGCGTCAGATACAGGGGTGTCCTGAGGTGTCGGTTCTTCCTATCAGCTCCGGACAGGGGGGTCCCTTCAGGTTGAGGCTGCAGGCGTTGGCGTGAAGCTTGAGGTAGGTCGGGGATCACCAGCTCCCAGGTCAGGATCGCTGGGGAGACCTACTTGTGGTGTTGGGCCACTCAAACTCGGGACGTGGTCGGCGGGTGCAGAGTGGTATAGAACTGCGGTGTCACCTGGATCCAGGTTCTGTGTTGGAGTCTTTGGTTGAGCAAATCCGGTGCTCACGGGAGACAGAGTCTGTGAGATGAAGGCAGGTCCTCTGGGTTCTAGGGGGCTGCTGGCTGCTGGACACGCCAGAGTGTCCGCTGTATGCAGGTCCGAGTCGGGAAAAGTCGGTAGGGCTGGGCCCAAAGCAGTTGGTGTCCTCATCTTCCTCGGTCAGCACAAATCTTCAGGCCTTCATTCTTCCTCAAACCTGAGGAGGCAAGGTTCAGGATCACCCCTAAATACAAAATTTAGAGGTGTTTACAGGTGTGTGCAGGTTGGGACCAATAGGTCCCTTCCTTAGGGTGAGTATACCACCTATTATGCCACCCTCCAGTGGGAGGGGGCATGAGCCTCTCTCTAATTGGCTGGGTCCCCTTATCTTCAAGATGTAGGGGACTGAGATGTGTGCTTCACCTGACCTCCCTCACCTGAGGGGTGGGGTTGGCAAAGGTGGGCACAGCTCTCCTCCTAACTTGGTTTCCACGCCTAAAGTGGGGTCAGAACCAGTGGGAGCCAGTTGCTGGGGACAGCAAAAAGCAGGGACAGCTTACAAAGGTGGCAGGCTTTTGACGCTTCCCCTTCGTGGACCCAGCCCTTCCTGGGGGAGGAGGCGTGACACCTCTGTCCAGGATAGGCTTTGTTTCTGGGCCCAGGGAGCAGAGGCTCTCTACCCAGGGGTCCAGAAACCTGTCTGGTGGTGGCAAATGGTGGGCAGCCATTCGGGAACCAGGCCAGGGCTGGTTGTTTTTCAGGGGGCATCTCTAAGATGCCCTCTAGGTGCATTCATATTAAATCCCACACTGGCATCAGTGTGGGTTTAGTGTGCTGAGACGTTTGCTACCAAACTTTCCAGGTTTCAGTAATGCCATTATGGAGCTGTGAAGTTCGTAATGACCAAGTCCCAGACCATATGCTCTTTATAGCTTTACTGTACTTACAATGTCTAAGAATGGACCTAGACACTGTAGGGGTACAGTTCTCTTGCAAATGTACACTCACCTGGGGGCTAGGGCACCCTGCTAGAAGGGTGACTTACCTAGGCCCCAGGCAGTGGGTTGCAGGCATGGCACACAGGGACGTGCACCATGTTGACTCTTCACTTTTCTCTGCACCAAAACATGGAGCCTGCAATGGCAGTGTGTGGGTGTTAAGGTACAGGGTCTGGAAGGGTAGCACAATAGGTGCCCTGGTCACAGTGCCCTTGGTATCCATGGTACCTTTTACAAGGGGCTTACCTGTGGCCAGAGATGTGCCAATTGTGGGCACAAAGGTATTGTTTTTTGGAAAGAACACAGGCCCTGGTAACCAGATTGGCAGGGACGCACAGCACATCAAATCAAGTTACATAAAATGCCAGGCAAAAAGTGGGGGGTAACCATGCAAAAAGGGGCACTTTCCTACACACGCAAGTCAATGTCTCCAAAGAAAAAGTTGTGTTTTGGATGTGGGTTTTCATTTCCTCATGAAGGTAAACGTCCAGCCGTAGAACAGAC
Source organism: Triturus cristatus (assembly GCF_964204655.1). Taxonomy (NCBI): domain Eukaryota; kingdom Metazoa; phylum Chordata; class Amphibia; order Caudata; family Salamandridae; genus Triturus; species Triturus cristatus. The sequence goes on along the minus strand of NC_140580.1, from coordinate 321,271,716 downwards.
CAGCAAAGGTTGTGGGAAAGAAAATCACTTCATAATAGTTTGCAAGGCAAAACAGAAACAAGGTGTGTCACAGCAAAAAGAGAAAATGGGCATCAGAAGGTTCCAGAAGTGTTCTAGCCACACCCACAAATCAAAAAGCAGCATCAGTGAAGACAAGAAGAAACCTGCAAATGAAGTCGCTCGTCATCAAGTTCATCCTACAAAGGCTCTTCAATGTCATTATCAAGCACCAGTGAGGAAGATGGATGCGTAATGATGGTATCGGCCGAAGAACAACATGCACATGCATGTTTGGCTCCTTGCAGAGAAGAACAAATTCCAAAGACAAACCGACACATGAAATAACAGAAATCATTTGGACACTGCCCCAAGATCACCATAAAGGTCACTGGTTGCCCCATCACCTTCATCATAGACAGTGGTGCGTCAATTAACATCATGCCAGCCTAAACTTTCAACAGCCTGTCTTCTGTGCTGCACCTCAACCTGTCAAAAACAAAGGTGTACAAGTGGGCTGCCGCCAAACGCTGCAGAGTCAAGGGTCGTTCATAGCAACCATGCAACATAAAATGTCAGTGCAAGTACCAATTCACGCTCTTCAAGGAACTTCATCTAGTGCATGCCTATTCAGTTTTGCCACCACTACTGACATGGGTCTGAGATCCCTCAACTATAACCTCCATACTCAAGCTGAAATTGTGAGTTAGTTCCTGTTGTTGTTTCATGACCTGGGAAAGCTTAAGAAAATGAAAGTGCAACTTCATATAAACGAGGATGTTTGCCCTGTTGCTCAGTGGCACCGCAGAGTTGCTTTTTACTTGAAGAAGATGCTTAGAAGGAACTGGAAACGCTGTTGAAGCTCCACCGGTCCATCGCCCTGGGACTCGCCCATAGTGGTGGTGCCAAAAAAGGACAGTGGAGGTGCGGTGCATATCTGTGTTGACATGCGCCAGGTCAACAAAGCAATTGAGAGAGAAAAACATCCTGGTAACCACATAGCAGACATGATCATCCAGCTGAACAGAGCCAAGTCTCTCTTGTCTTGACCTGAACAAGGGATGCCATCAACTTGAACTGGAAGAGAACTGTGGGTACCTTACTACTTTTTTGACTCATGTTGGTTTGTTCAGATACAAAAGGTTGAGTTTTGGGGGAAACCTGTTGCACATACTTTTAACTACAGTGATGACATACTGTTATTTGGGCCAACGCAAAAGGAGCATGACAAGTCTCTTGCACAAGTGTGCCAGCTACTTGCGGATGCAGGTCTCACTCTGAATGCCGAAAAGTGTGAGTTTCACAAGCCCAAACTTAAGTTCTTTGGGCACATATTCACTGATGGGGGAATGAGTCCTGACCCATATAAAGTGCAAATACTTTCAGCTACTTGCCCCACACAAGATGTCAAACATGCTGCGATCCTTCTTAGGCATGGCCAATTACTGCGCAAGATACATTTGTGACTTTGCTACTGTGAATGCCCCATTGAGTGACTTGACATAATGAAATATCCCTTTCCAATGGAATGCTGAAAGTGATCAAATCTTCAAAAGTATGAAAGATGCGATAGAGAATGCAACCAAGATGGCCTATTTAGACCCAAGTTACATACTGAGATCACAGCAGATGCAAGCCCGGTGGGGTTATGGGCAATCCTTGCTCAACATAATGGTCATCCGAATGATCACAGACACATTGTGGCATATGCCAGTCGAAGCCTGTCTGACACAGCACGTAACTATTCTCAGTCAGAGAAGGAAAGTCAGGCTGTAGTTACAGACCACCAAGCGTTGCTCACTTTTTGGAAACCTGAATGCCAAAATGCCCCCTCACATTCAGAGATGGAAGTTGTGACTGCAAGGGTATGACTATTCAATTGTACACAAGCCAGGTAAACTTCAGAACCCTGCTTATTACTTTTTACGAGTACCTCTACATCGTCCCAGTTCGACATCCAAAACGGCGGAGGAGTACAGCACCTTCATTGTAAGGTCCAGTACGCCAGCAGTACTATCTGTTGAACAGATTATTGCTGCTACTAATGGTGACAAGAACATGCTTATCCTCACAGACATTATTTCAACACAGTCGTGGAAGAAGAGTACTTTTTGCGGACAATGTTGAATTAAAACAATTCCAAAATGTACAGGTTGAACTGACCGTTACCAAGGAAGGTGTTGTGTTGAGAGGCTTGAGAATCGTCATACCTGAGAGCCTAAGACATCATGTCATTAAACACGCCCATGAGGGGCATCGTGGCATTGTAGCCACCAAATAACCCTAACAGATTGAGTGTGGTTCCCGCGCCAGGATGAGCATGGTGAGAGGGAACTACAAGAGTGCCATCTTTGCAACTGCCTTTCTTCCAAAGTGACGCAGCATTCAGTGGCAATGTCTGACCTTCTTACAGGCCTGGGAAAGAGTTGCAGTTGATTTCTTTGGGCCCTTAGAAAATCAACATAATCTCAAGGTTGTCATTGATGAGTATTCACATTTTCCTATAGTAGAGGAGTTATCATCAACAACTCATGACAAAGTCATCGAGCGGTTGGATGACATCTTTGCAGTGTGGGGTACCCCCGCCATTCTCGAATCTGACAATGAGAATGAAAAGAGTTTCTAGAAAGACTCAATGTCAAGCATCAGAAGAGTACACCTCTGTAGCCCCAAGCCAATGGTGTTGTGGAACGATTCATGGGTACCATCAAAAGGGTAGTTCAAAGTGCATTGATGGAGGGAAATCAGTTAAACAAGGCCCTGTGTCACGGCCTCTGTGGTTATCGTTCAACTCCTTACTGGTGAGAGTCCTGCCACCTTGCTATTTGGGAGAGCTATTGGAACCTAACTGCCACAGTAGACAGCTAACCAATCCATGAATTATGATAAGATTTGTGTAACAGACACTTCTCGAAAATGCAAAATGAAAACATATGCTGATCGGCATCGACGAGCTCCGGAAACAGTCTTTGATGAAGGTGACAGGGAACTGGGCAAGCAGAAACAAAAACAGAAACCAGGACCTTGGTGTATTGTTGTGTACCAAAAAAAGCCACCTCAGTGCCCAGAACCCCAATCCGACTAGCAATAGTGTCTCATTCGTTCTCCGTACTACAGCGAAGCTACCAATGATTTGACAGCCTAGAACATGCAACTTAGTAAACTCTCAGGAAATGTGGGAAACAAGAACACTCTTTCGTTCACACTCATACTTGTCAACAACATGAGTAATCAGAGACACTGTATAGTTTAAAAGGTTTATTTTTAAGTAACATGCTCTAAGATGCTGTACTCTAGCCAATACGAGCAGCATAATGCATAAGAACAATATAATCAGCATTGTTACAATTCCATTAAGCACAAAAGGGGAAATCATATTATAATGACAGTGGAAACAGGACTATAGCGCCTTTTACCACCCTCCCCGTGCTCATGAGCTAGTTTAGAATAATTATAGAGGACCTCTGGGCTTTGTCAGCGAGACCCCATACCTACGAGATCAGATGCATTGAATAACATCCCAGGATCAGCACAGCTCTTCTATGTTGGAAAGGTTTTCTCCAAGTGCCCTCTCAAGCATGTAATGCCATATTAAAAAGCACCAGAGTTTCAGTTGGCCGCGGTGCTTCATGTTATGTCTATGTACGTGGGACTGACCAAAGTGAATCAACAGCATACATTGTTATTCGACCTTGAACACGCTGTGCAGACAGAGAGCACGGTGGCCAGCTGGATATGTGAAAGGTAGACAGTTCTCATGTGATGCAGCGCCAGCAAAGTATTTACGAGAACAGAGCCATGTAGTGTCGTGTTCAAAAGCGGCAGAATGGCAGCCAAGCATATACTACTTATGCTAACTTAGCAATGTCTGCAGTTTACCCCATTCCCTCGCTACAATAAGACTTTGTGTGCTAGGACATTTGTAGTTGTGGGCGGACTCAACAGAGGAATTACATAATTTGCTAGGAGGTGCTTACATACCTGCCAACTCACACAGTGCCACTGTGTGACACATGACATCGGCTCTCATCACACGGTCACCTGGTGAGGAGCTGATATCACCCAGTAATATGGAAAACGAACTGAAAACCACTATAAATAGTGGTTTTCCATCTCATTTTCAGCGGCTTTGAACTGCCGAAGTCCATTGGGGAAAGGTTGTGGCCTTACGGCTAGAGCTGTAGACTTTGAAGCTGGGGAACCAGGTTTGAGTCTCAGCGTCGGCTCAGCTTCCTGTGATTCTGAGTAAATCACTTTTTTTTTTTTTTTTTTTTTTTTATCTTTATTCGGTTCTTAAAAAGACACCATAAAAGCGCAATTACAATATATATACACAAATTAAAAACACAGCAAGTGGTATTCAGTTTAAAAAGTATAAATGTTAAGATTTTCTGTACTCAGGGAGAGGGCCAGGGGATTTAAAGAGTTTAAATGTTCAATTCACGTTAGGGGCCAATGTCTCTGGTGTTCCTCAGTCTTGTTGCAATTCGAATAAAGTTTATCGTGCAAAACAGGGTATAAGCGTCCTCCGCTTCCTGTAGGAATCTCAGCGCCAGTTTTGCGTGTTTAAATTTTAGCTCTTTCAGGATTCCCACCAGGAACTTGCGTCTTGGCATCGTGTAAAATGGACACAGTAAAACAAAGTGGAGGGTATCCTGCGGAGATCTAAGATCGCAGCCGCAGGTACCCTTCTCCTCCACTGTGTGGGTAAACCCAGATGGCACTGCAAGGATGTGGTGTAACATGTTAATTCTGAAACGGGTCATGAGGTAGCGATCCTGCGCGTTGTACATGACCCTCAGATAGGGTTCCATGCCTTGCTTCGCAGTGAGGTCGTTATACGAGAGATTGGTGGGTTTATGCTTCTCTTTTTCAGCCCTTGATGTAAATCACTTAATCTCCCCGTGCCTACCAAAAAATGAATGTAATGAATGATGAAAAGGTGCATAAAGTAAAGTATAAATCATTTATCAATTATAAACAGTCTCTTCAGATCCACGGAATTCACAAAGAATTGTTTAGCAAGGAGTCTTCAAATCTCCTTTTTTCATCATTTAATCTTCATTTTCATTTTCAGTCAAATGCATCAGCCCAGCCAACTCATTTCGTCCAAATATGGACTTCCTCAGGGCTGTAAAAACAATTAAATGAACACCATTTAATTTGTAAATTATAGACAAAAAGGTTTAAAAGAAACCAAAGTTGAAAAGACTAGATAGACATAAACATGAAACAAAGGACAAAAAACAATTTGACCTTAAGTAATAAACATTCATGATGTGAATACACTTATTATCTTCTCAAACACGACTCCCTGCCTATATCCATTCTTAACACATTGTTCCAATAACAAATAGTTCATGTAAAACAGCAGCCTTAGTATAATCAATTAATACAATCAGAAATAGTCAAACAAAATTAATTGTAACGTTGTTACATAGTGATACCTTATGCTATTCTTAAGACTCTTCATTTTCAGATGGTCTGTCTATTAATCTAAGCGTAAACACAGAAAATCTGTAGAGGGATGGTGGCTCATAGTGGTTCGGCAAAAGTATTAGTATACTAGTGGGTGGGTGCTAAAAAGTACTTTCAATAAATAAGTTACAGTACTACAAGAGATGCGCCTAATTTACCACAGGATTCACTTGGTCTGTCTGTTAATACTAGGACAAAGTTAATATCCAAAAAGGAAGATGGGAACTACGGCAATTCCTCAAGGTCCAATTGTCTATAGGTAGACACAATAACCTACAAAGAGATGGTGGCTCATAGTAATTCAACAAAATAATTAATATTCTAGTAGGTGCTTAAGAGTACTTTAAATAAATAAGTCACAGTACTGCAAAAGATGCGCCTATTTTAGCACAGAAGTCACTTGGGGATCTGTCCAACAATTATTAACTATTGATTAATCACAGACCTTACAGAGATGATCATAAACTGCATAGAACTCACTTGTAATGATCTCTTACAGATAGTAGAAGCAATCTTCCACTATACTTTGTTAAGTGCATACGCTGGTGGTCCCCGTAGCGTCTGTTAGGTCATGAACTTATAAGGATAATTGCCTTATATCCATACAGAAAACAAAACAGATCAAATCCTGTCAATGCAAAAAAGCCTCTAATCCAGAAGCAACATTTGTTATGACAAATGTAATAAGCTAACATGATGAACTTATCCAAATTGAAAAATCAGCCATAATACGCTTTGGCATTTATGTGAGGTTCATAATCCTGCCAATAGCATGCTCAAACTCACTTCATAAAAGTCTTATATGTCAATTATTCAAAATATATTTTCTCCACACTAGCTGGTAAAATGAGTAATATTCTGATGAACTTCCAACCAATTAGAAGACCCAATCTCAGAATATGAAAATCACCAAGGACATCAACCTTCAAAAAATCCCCAAGTTTCAAACAACAATCCTTTCATGAAACTGTCAATCCAAACAATCCACAATTGTACCCCCCATTAGTATAGCTCACCTGGCATACTCTCCATTTGTGTGCGAAATGCCGTCTGTCTAGCCGTGGTGAGGACTTCCTTCTTCAGTGATGAATTTAAGCACCTCAACAGCCAATGAAAAACAAGAAATCCGAACCAAATTGAAGTGGCAACTTATTTATGCTTGAAAGGAGAACAGACGAGCCCGCAATTAACATCAAATCAGTTGCCCCCTCAGACAGAACCTCCACACCAGATCAGTCAGCAGTTAGGGCTACCTCAAGCTATGGGACACCCCCTGCAACCATCAATACAAGCAAACCCCGGCCCTATACAACCGCCCACTAAGCACCTAGCATTGGAAGCAGGGCAACAGAGTCCTGCAACTCTCCAGATGTCAGCTCAAGAAGTCAGTTTCTCTCGTCTTCTTACCGTCGAGGACAACAAATGACGTACACAGAGTATAACCACAGAACCTGGTCGTAAGAATCTCATGAATTCAGCAACCTGTCACACAAATTGGTGGTGTCAGGATCACGTGACCGGCAGTACACTGACTGCCATTTCCATACGTAAAGCGGCTCTGAACACAGCCTTGCCGAAACTACACGTCCCGGCAGGCTTTGCGAGGCACGCCTCACGTGACCAGCGTAACGCCCGTTACGGAAGTAAAAGGGCGAAGGACGACTTCTTCGGAGCCGATAATTCTTCCCGGAGATACTGGCAACAGGATTCCTTCGACCTCAAAGGTTCTGTGCGGTAAGAGTGCGGAGGCATCGCCATTCACCGAGGTAGGCAAACTTAGCTGGTACCTCCCTTCGCTCCTCTGTTGGCAGGGACCCGGTTCGGACGGTCTCATGCAGAGGGGCATTCTTGTTTCAAACCCTCAAAGCAACCTAGCTCCTCTGTTGGTGGAGACCTGATTGGGAGGTCTCGTGCAGAAGAGCGTTTTGTACGGAGCCCCCACAGAAGAGCCTCATAACTCCTCCATTGGATGAGGTCCATTTTGGTGATCTCGTGCGGGGGAGCATTTCATACTTGGTAATTCCCAGTCTTGGCATTCCGTGTGTTGACAGAGATTATGTTGACAACACAATTTTTGGCAACTGCTATTTCCTGCAAATATCATCACTGAGCAGTAGAGAATTACTGCAATTTTACGTGGATTGCTTTACATGTGGTACTGGCGATGTATGACTAATTTTGGCAGACTCATACTCTGGCAGAGGCAAGGCGTAGATTGCTTCATGGTCCAGCAGCCAGTCTTCACTGTTGTTTTTCTTGTGTTCTATGCATATTATAGGAGAGAGCTTCCAGAGAGGGGGTGTTGCCACACCGGCTAGGCATATAAGCCTCGCTTCAAGTACAAGTTGGTAGGTGTACTAAGAGAGACTGAGTCCAGCATTGTCCGATGTATCACGATCACTGAAGTGACTATCAAATCCGTATGTTCTTCTGTTTCTTTTGTTTTAAACACTAGTTGCCTGAAGTGACCTTGCCACTGCCCCTTGCTCTCTTCTATGCGTTAGGCTACACCTTCTTTGCTTTTCAGGTGAGATGAGGGGGATATTGTGTATAATGTTGGTTTCCATTTAAACTATTAGTGCACTAGTATATTCAGACACCGAGCTCATATTGCGTTTGTATCTTTTTCAGATCTCCCTCCCCGCGGTCCCTACCCTTTCCTTCCCCCGCTCGATTACCCCAACAGTCCGTGTTGTATTGTAAGCCGGACTTGGGGTCGTCCAGAGGTGGGCCCCTTTAGAGCATCAACACAACCCTGAGGATATCGGAACGGAGGAACCTGACAGGTGGCCACAAATAAAAGTCATCTTTCACCATCCCCAATCACCCATCATAGGGAATTGCCCCTTCCATCATTCACTATATCCACATCACCAAAAAAGCCCATCGAAGAAAAATCAAAGCGAACACAGCAAGTATTGTCTAACGAGCCCTGGGAGCCCCCAAGCAGCTGCCAAAACACCAAACTGCTGCTCATTCCAGAATTTACCTCCAGAGGCCCTCATGACATCCTCAATCGAGGGAATATACTAAAACTTTTCAAATCATTACCAGACCTAAGCCACCTACAATCGAGAGACATAATCGCTATCGAATTCATTCCATCTACCGGATCTAAGACGGGTGAAGCTACGCAAGTAACACTGGTAACCCCGGTAACCCGGGATTTGGTCCTGACGAAAACTGACCAATTTAAATCCTGGGGTATAACAACAATAATACCAAGTGCTCCTCGTTACCCCTCAATACTGGAAAACAATCAGGCCCATACTTCCAGCTCCTCCTTAGCCCCCTATTCAGTACTGAGGTCCGCAAGAGGCAGTTCACCAACAGTAATCCCAGAGCCCGCAACCGACCAGCGAAACTTCGACGGAGCAGATTGGTTATGGCTGCCGGGGGTTCTATCCAGAAACCGGACCAATGGAACCACCATTAATTACGGTCTAACAATATGTTCCTGGAAAATTAACGGATTTGGGCAGGAAAAACAATCTGCCGCCATCCTGGACTTTTTAAAAGAATACGCCATCCTTCTTTTACAGGAAACATGGGCAGGAGAAAGTATCCCAATACTGGGTGTGGGGGTCACCCTCCCCGGGCAGCGTAAATAAGGACGCGAGACTAATGTGGATCGGGTGGTTGGTTTAATTATAGGTCCTGATAATCGCTTCTGGATTTGTACAGTCCCACAAGAGAGGGATTTGACAGGATTTCGGCCTTCGGGCTTTTTTGCCTGGGTCGTCTGTCTTCTAGGGTCCCCCACGTTGCCTGGTTACTTCACCGGTAGGAATGTAGGCTCCGCACATAGGATAAACAAAAAGAAAGAGAGTCCTCTCAGTCTCAAGGGACGAATTAACAGTCTGGGGTAGGGTTTGTGTGGGACACCGCAGTAAGGAACTAGCGTGCGAGTGAAAGAACGGCCAACACCAAAAGCTATACCACAGGACGGTAGCCGTAGATGAACCGTCCACTGACTACCATGAGGTGTCCCCCGCTTTAGCCAAGACCCGCCTCCCTGGGCCCAGGATACGACTTCGTACCTGTTGCAGCCAGGAACCTCCGGGTCCCTGGCAGGGCGCTGCGTGGTTCCCGCCTCCTGGCTCCTTCTCCGACTCTTCTCCGCCTTCCGTGGCCCGCTGTCTCTCGCTCTCCGCAGTCCGCTCGCCTTCCTCCTGGTCCGTCGCTTCTCCTCGCGTCACCGGCGTTCCTCCTGCTTCCGCATCTGCGCCCTTTCTCCCGTAGCTCACCCAATCCCATGCGACGTCGTCACAGGGGGCGTGTCCTTCGTCTGCCGGGGAAGCCCATTCCGGAAAGGGCCAGCGCTCCACTTTCTCATCCGATGACATCAGCGATGACCCTGTTCGGGCCTCCGGGGACTGTGGGGCATAAGAGGGAGGTGACACTGGTAAGTCCGGGGTCGGGCGCCGAGGGACAGGAGGTACCTCCCGACAGTGGGCTTCCTGGAGTTTATGACACCCGCTACCAGGCAGTCCAAGTTCGGTAGACCAAGTGGCGGTCTCTCGATCTACGTATCAACAAAATTATCCAATTGCATTAAACAGATTAACTTTGAGGAGGATTGGCTCTGCAGAATAATTCTGGGAAGTTCACTTATGGATCCTCAGCTTCTCCACATCTACATCTCCCCCTGCACCACCAAGAAAAAAGCAAAAATGGACAGCTTGATCAACTCCATCTGTGACTTAATTGGCAAGTATGGCAGCACACCAAGTATCATTTCAGGTGACTTCAATACCAATCTCTACTGCAATCATGCCGATGACACAGTACCGGACCCCCCAAGAGTTCCTCCACACTTTGCATCCCAGTCAATTCCTGTTGGACACAAATCTTCGACACTGGGCGAATATGTGGCAATGCAGTTCAGCAGCTTAGGATTTACTTTATTGAATGGGCACCTCCCCACCGTCATCCTGCCCGCATGGACCCAGTCTGATGGCAGAACCTTCTCGTTTCTGGACTTCACTCTAGGGAGTAGAGAAATGCTGCCCTGGATCAAGAGTTATCAAATCGCACCACAAAAAGAGAGTGACCACCGGGCACAAATAATAACATTATCCACCAGCACTCCGCACCATCAAGAACTTGCCCATACTCACTCAGGCAGCCACACAGAGGATCTAAAGAGGATAAAGTGGTCAGACTCCACGGCCCCTTCCCTGATGGAAAAAAGCAGAGCCCTATTACATCAAACCCTAGAGCTAAATACTCATGTCGTTAGTGGTTTGACCTCTCTTACAAACCTCCTCCTCAACGAATTGCCAATCAGGAGGGGCCCAAGAAACCAAATCTCTCAATTCTAAATCTCAAAAGCCACAAGGAAATTAAGAACTGAGAGGAACCGAGCACTCCGTCTATCAAGAAAGAACCGCAGCAATAAAATCAACTTCAATAACTATATGCAAGCCCAAGCAGCTTTTAGAATTTCTACACAAAAGGAAAAACTTGCGGCCTCGGATCAATTCTGGCTGAAGCTCATCTATGAAAGTAAAAATCCTAAGCAATTCTGGTCTCTTGTAAATAGGAGCAAACAAAGTACAAGTGGGTACGGCAGTGCAAATATTAGTGAAGCCGTTTGGAGTAAGCTTTTATCTCTTCACTTTGGGGACACCAATATAAACGAAGCTTGCACCAATTCCTCCAGCCCCGTTAACCCTATGATCCCCCCCGGGACTGGAGTGTCCGAGGCGAGCTCGCCCTGTAAAAATTCCATCTGAAGATCCGACACACAAGGAATCAACGAAAAGGAATGATACCTTACTAGAGCCCACGGTGACTCCTGATGCCTTAAAAAAACAAGATCTCGCACCTCATAACGAAAGCCAGGGCCGAAGGAGCTCCAGGCCTGAATGGCCTCCATCAAGCCATGTTCAAATCCGATGTCAGCCTATGGTCAGAATACCTGACCCCCTTGTTTCTCTATTGCAGTCTAAACAACATGGTCACAGAGTCCTGGCGAGGTGCAATCATTCACCCAATCTACAAAAGTGGGAAGAGAAACGAGCCAAAAAATGACCGAATGGTTGCACTTCTCGACGTGGAGTCTAAGTACTATGCAAATATTCTATTGGAGGAGCTACATGCCTGGGCCGAAACAACTGCGCGCCTTCCTTTTAATCAAACGGGCTTTGTGGCTAACACCAGTACTACAACCAATATGTTAACGCTAACAGTCCTGATGGAGAAAGCGACAGTCCAACAAATCCAGCTGCACTGTTGCTTTATAGACTTCAAAGCGGTCTTCGACCGTGTGCCCATGGGTCTGTTATGGCAGAAACTAAAATCGTGGGGCATACCCCAGCCTCTTCTTCAAGCAATAATCCAACTCCAAACGGAAACATGGATAAGAATCAAGCTGGGTGAAGGCTCCCAAGTTTCCAGGAAGATCTGAACTGAAACAGGCGTCAAACAAGGTTGTGTATTGGCCCCACTCCTTTTTAATTTGTTTATATCTGACCTTTCTCCAGTACTCGACAATGTAAACTGCCACCCTCCTCAACTAGACGGGACCCCCATCACCAATTTGCTTTACGCCGATGACTTGGTGTTGTTGAGCCACACAAAAGTGGGTCTCCAGAGGCTACTGGATGAACTGCTACCTTACACGACAAGAAACCATCTAGAGCTTAACCTGTCAAAAAACAAAACTATATCTTTTGGGAAGCAAAAAAGGTCAATAGAAAGGTGGTACTTCACCAAAACAAAGCTAGAATAAACCCCCAGTTATAAATACTTGGGCATCTTTCTTGACACAAGAGGTACTTTTATCAAGCATAAAGAAGCATTGAAAACTAAAGCCCTGTTGTTAGAAGTGGCCGCTGCAAAATTAGCAAAACAACTACTAGGTCCCAGCCTAACCCCCATTCTGAAAGTAATGAATGCTAAAGTAATCAACTCCCTGACGTATGGACACGAGATCACAAAGGGCACAACCAGTACATTAATAAACAAGTTAACAACAACACATTTTAACAGAGCTTTTCGGTTGTCAAGATCTGCCTCGCCAGCCCAAGTGAGACTCGAACTGGGACTTCAAGATCATCATGGCGTGGAGGCAGGCACATTTATTAAACTATGTCACAGACTGCGCCGTGCCCGGGAGGGTTCCTTGGAGGCCCGACTATGGCAGGAAATACAGAAAAATCAAACCAGCCATAAGCATCGGCAACTCCTGGATCGCAGTTTACAGCTACTAGGTGTAAAAGACTTCTGGGAAACAAACCCCTCTCACCCGGTGTTAAAGACCCCCATTAAAAAAAAACGTTAGATTGTGGTCCTTTCACTAGGACAGGGCAATCCTGTCAAAGAGGAGACACGCTTGGGCTGTAATTGCTAATTTTAAAGTCGGTGTTCAGCCGCTCTACCTATCAAGCACATATGCACTTTATTGGAAACTTACGTTTTTAGCCATGAAGATGGGTGACTGGCCCTTTCTGAAGAACCTTCCCGAATGGCGCCGGCCAGGTAGTAGCACTGAATGCAGGTTGTGTGGTTATCATTCGGAAACAATGGAACACATCGTCTGTGCATGCCCTGCACTGCTCACAGCCAGACGGTCACTGCTGCGAGGCCAATGTATTACGTTGGGAGTTGGATCTTGTCGCCAAGCAATAATGGCCGCTCTTAACCCTGACAACACCAAGCTAAACATTGGGCTTACGAAATTCGTCCATAAAGTGTCAAAACTATTGAAATCCACAATTACACCCAAATCCTCCTTATCACAGCATGGCGGCTGAGTTAATAGACTCAACAATTAAATCAGCGACTACAAGAAATCCAGAGCAATGTCCTTCATCAGAACATTATTAGCCCATAATGGTCCCCCTAATTTTAAGTAATTTTAAATCCACAGTTTTTAACATTTATCACTGTCATTTTTATCATTCAATTTAGTCATGTTTCAAATTGTACATTTTTTTTTATTTTAAACCTATCAATAAAGAGTGCATTATTATTATTAAAAACAAGAAATCCGAACCAAATTGAAGCGGCAACTTATTTATGCTCCGCAATCAAATCATTTTTCTCCTTACAGTTAAACACCCAATTGGCTTCCCTGTTATTAATTCTTCTTAAAGACCTTCGTGGTTCCCTCTCCGGTCCGCGCTTAATGGACCAATCACCACACGTACTTGATCATTAGTCCGAACGTGCATGGACTTCATAGGTAGTTACAAGAGATTGACTAGGAATCCCTTGGTAGAGGCCACCAATCTGTTATCCACCAAATTGTACTCTTGGAATGAAACAGGGCTTATTGATGAAAAGGAATTCAGATATCTCAATGTACAGCATCCCAGATTTCCCTTTATATACATTTGACCCAAAGTACATAAGTCCAGGGAGAAACCTCCTGGGAGACCCATTATCTCTGGTATTGGGAGTCTTATTGAACACCTCTCCAAATATGTGGACTCATTTCACAGAATGAGACAGCTCTTCATCAGGAATAAAATCACCAAACACATTCAACAAAGGAACTTCCGCTCTAAAGGGGCATCTCACCTCAAAATCCCAAGATACAAAAAAAAAACATGGGTGGCACATCCTTCTCTGTTCAAGCAGCCAAACTATGGAACTCTTTACCCCCCAACATAAGATCTACCGACAACCACCTTATCTTCAGAAAACTACTCAAGAATTGGCTCTTCCCCACATAAGCACCATACGCAAACAGAAATTTACAGCATATCCCACTGTACATAAGCATTTATTTTCACTATATATATATGTAACTATCTTTGTGCATTGCTTTGTATAAACATGTGGAATAATTATGTTGTTAAAAAAAATCAGCTTTGGTCTACATGTACTTGGTTCCATTATGCATCTATGTACCTTCCATGTACTTGTATCTGTGTGTCTGTCACTTTTCTCCTGAAAAATCATATCCAATGCACTACCCTATTTCTCATCCTGTACCTCTATCAATATCTTTAATCTACATATACTTACCTCCTTTATGCATCTATATGCTTTCAATGTACTTATGGATCTATGTATTTATCACTTTCTTCAAATCTAGCATTTCCAATGCACTACCCTATTTCTAAGCTTATACTTCTCTCAATATATCTTCTAGCCCAACTTTCTGACCAATCTCAAACTTCTTTCTACTACTCTTTCCAATGCACTACCCTATCTCTCCCCCTATACATCTATCAATATATCCTCTACATCCACTCTCTCATTTATAACAAATCCCATACCACTACAATGATCCCCAACATAACCCTTTCTAGACTTTCTCCTACTCTACCCCTCCTTCCATCATCTGACACTTCTATTACTATATCGATTTCCCCAAAAAAACCTTTCTAAACTCTTCCCTCTGACTCTTCCCCTCCAAAACCCCTTTTTACTCATCCAAAAGCCTCCTCCTACTGCTATGACCTAAAAAAGAAAATCCAAATCCTTCACTCTTCTATCCCTCCATTATCCTTTTAATTAAAATAACAGACTAACATGTTCACTTCTCAAATGCCATATTCCACTATACTAATTCATCACAAATCCTTTATGGGTTAAAGAGTAGCGTGCTACTCGCCAATAAAGCATTTCAACACTCCATCAGGGTTACAAGCGCTATAAAAATGCAAACCTTTTTCTCTTTTCTACCCCTCCCCAACCCATCTCAATCCAAATAACTGACTAACATATCCACCACTCAAATTACTTTCATTTTCACCATACTAATTCAACACTAATCCTTATGGGTTACGGAGTAGCGCTACTCGCCAAAAAAAGAGCTTCAAAACCCCATCAGGGGTAGCAAGCGCTATATACAGTGGTGGCTCGCCGAGGGTGTACTGCGGGGTGGTGGGGCGGGGCGGGCGGAGGAGGGGCAGGGTGGGGAGTAATAAACTCCGGCTTACGGCAGAATGGAGTTAAGTAAATAAATAAATAAATACAACAATTTACACCGAGTTGGTGATGCAGCACGCGTAATGTAAATTGTTGGGGAGAGGATGTGGTCCCTCAGCTAGACTGACAACTTTGGACTGGAAACCACGGTTCAAGCCTCGGGGTCGCGTCCACATCCTGTGATTCTGGGCAAATCACTAAATCTCCCCGTGCCTGAATGTGTAACGTAACCGGTGCTCATGTAACAACCATTGGCATAGCCAATAGGTCTCACCTTTGGGACATTATAAGTATTTAGTTATGCAGCACAATATACTTACTGCAACAACATTAACTGTTGCATGGCTAAACACTTATAAGTTCCCAAAGGCGAGACCTATTGGCTATGCTAATGCTTGTTTTCCCTGTTGAAACGTGTACGTGTACTGAGAAAGTACTTGGAAATAAAATGTTCCAGCGCTATTCTTACCCCCGTCTTCTGTGGCCAGAACCAAAGTAAACTGGAAATGCCATTTCCGCTGTTCTCCTAATGAACCCCTAAATTAAGGCTTTACTGCGAGTAAAGCACGTGGTGGAAACTTCTTTCAAAGTGTTTAGTATACAGTGTGGAAAGCGTGGCATGTAAAAGACATTCTGGCAGAATTTCAAAAGCCCCTGTAAACCGTCCCCAGGTGGTCTATGCCGTAACACGCTTGACGCATGGCTGCGTCTGAGGAGAGATTAGAGCCGGCGCGTGACTCAGGCCTGGCCCAGTACTGGCTGCTGATGCAACTCGAGGAGGCCCAACTTCCTGTCAGAGAAGCAAAACCAGCACAAGGTTTCAGTCCTACAGCTTCATTGCGTTTACAGGCTGCAGCGTTTTAAAAAAAAAAATCTAACTGAGCTGCTGAAATAATCATTTCTGCCAAGTGCTGATATAACAAGCGTCATTTATTTTAAAAGAATTACGATTAGAGTCTGTAAATACAAGCATTGGCATAGCCAATAGGTCTCGCCTTTGGGACCTTATAAGTGTTTAGCTATGCAACAGTTGCATAACTAAATACTTATAAGGTCCCAAAAGCAAGACCTATTGGCTATGCAAAGCAGCTGTAAGGCCGCGAAAGTGAAAGTGATAACTATCAAACATCAAAGCGGTAAAGCGCAGCGTGCGCGCCCGCGCACATGCACTGTAGCTTTAGGCTGGCCTGGTAGCACTTTTTGGAGCCCTCTCAATAAGTCTCGCCAGACCAGCGCATGCGCTGGGTCAGGCGAGACCTAAAAAGAAAAATAGTAACTAAATAAAGGTACTAAGGTACCATGTAAAGTGATTGTACAGCACTTTTTTAGGTCTCGCCTGAGACAGCGCTTTAGCGCTGCCCTCGCGAGAGCTTTTGTAAATGGGGGATCTGGAAGTGCAAACAAGTGCTTTCAGGCCTCCAAATACAGTGCATGTGCGCCGGGCGCGTGCACCATTTGGCAGCCTGCACACCGTTTGCTTTCACTTTGCTTTGATGTGATCGTGATCGCGATCACTTTCACACAGTGCATGTGCGCCGGGCGCGCGCACCATTTGGCAGCCTGCGTGTACATTTCGCGGGCGCTTTGATGTTCTCAGTGAGCCGCGCGGCCACTGCAAACATCAAAGAGGCCGCGAAATGTACACGCCATTTGCCACCCCCTCCCTTATCCCACTTCCTGCTTGTCTTGTTTTTTTTCTTTCCACTGCTTGTCTTGGGGCCACTTGCAGATCTGTAATTGAGCGACTACTTTAAAGTTAACTTCTGACACCAAAAAAACGCTTTAAAAAAAATATGATTTTGGCAATGTATGCTGCCTCTGTGAGGTCTCACTGTACTCCATGCTTTCCCCACTCCTTGTCCCCCCCTGCCCTCGCGCGCTTCTGCTTCGCTGCTCTCCCCTCCTCTACCCAGCCCACCCTTGGTTTCAAGCGCAGCGCCCGTGTTTATCAGGAAAAGCACGAACGTCAGTGGCTGCGCAGGCGTTCTCCTCCAATATTTTCACAACACCACTAAGGCACTATGGGACATGTAGTCCCGGCCTGCAGAACTGGAGACTGTTAGTAGTATCACTATGACCCAAATTGCTTATTTAGGGCGTTTTCAATATGCGAGCCCTGTCACGTTTATTTGCTGCAGCTCAAATGCGGCCCGCAATTAGTCTTGTTTGCTGTTCAAAGCATGTTGCTAATCCCGACAGTGCATATGAGCACATTATACTTTTGCCCTCTAACATGAGCCATACGTGATTTCACAAGTATTCCCCCATGGTGCTTTCAAAGGAGATATAATAACAACGTAACACAGCGTGTCTCCTTTGCCTTTCATTTTTTCAAGCAGCACGTTTCCAATAGATGTTTTTTACCACTGTTCTGTGCCGCCTGGCTGCCGTGCACACCACACGTGAGGCACTGTTCTCATAGCCATAGGATGACAGCACTGCACTCGCTGCAACACATGCCTGCACAACTCACAATGAGTGGCCTCTCTGAGATCCAGTGACATCTACACCACCCTGTACATATGGAGGAAGGTGCCACTCTTACATTTCTGAAGGTCCAGCTAAGATTTCATGACTGCATGCACTCCACTGTACACCCGAAGTAGCACTGGTCTCACCATGTCACGTAAAAGGCAAGCCCTAATCTTAAACAGACACACACTGACACATACTTTGGGGCATGCACTTCGATCACCAGCACATCGAATTAATGGTTGCTGGCTATACCACTACCATGCAGACTCTGGAGGGACGGCTTTTGAACAACAAGCATATGCAATGCAATAGGTCTCGCATTTACGCTTGTTTGAGCTATTGACATTGCAAATAATAATGCCTTTTATTTTTGTTTTAAAAAAATAAATACAAGGCATTGTTATTTACAATGCCAATAGCTGTAACTCTCGTAACTGCGAGACCTATTGCATTGCAAATGCTTGTGCTTACTTGCCTGAGGAAGAGAAGTAAGAGGGAAACTTAGCATCTCACGAAACTCTTCTGTGCAGTAAGGGAGGGGGAGGAGCGGGTGAGAGAGGGGGAGGAAAGCCGGCCATGCAGGAAAGGAATGCTAGAAACCAGGATAACAGCTGTGCGCGTGCACGACATCGCGAACGCAAGCTGGAGGCCTGAAAAAAGCCACTAGGTAAGCAATTCCAAAACGCGCTTACTAAAACTCTCGCCAGAGCAGCGCTATAAGCGCTGGCTCAGGCGAGACCTAAAAAGCGCTCCAATAACTTCGGGTCGAGTTCGCGCTATATAAATCTGCACAAAAAAAACGAATCCTCTATGAGTTCTGGAGTAGCGTGCTACTCGCCGAAAAAGCGCTTAGACCTCTCGTCAGGGGTAGTAAGCGCTATATAAATGCAATTACAATACAATGTCCAAAAATGTAAAATAAAAAATGATTTGTGCTGATACGTGCTCAACGACGGGTGTCTCAATTGTTCTCCCATATGGACCCTCTTTAACAGAAAAATTCTGGTCACAGAGAGCGGATGTTCTGCCAAACAGGGATTTGCATGTGGTGTATGAAATAGGGCATTAAAAAGGAGCCCTGAACTTGTCAGATAACACCTTAGCTCTCAAGCCACAAAAGTACTAGGTTTTCCATTTATGCATAACCACGCCCCTTTGTGGCGGAAAGCACTGCCCTTCGCCGACCATGCGCAGAAGCCTATCTGTCAAACAAACCCTCGTAGACTTTAAAAGAGTTACGCCTGCGCATCCGGTGTGATGAAAATTAGTCAGCGCATGCGCAGTTTCTTTGGCGGACGTAATGTAACGCATGCGCTCTCTGTGTGTTGAGGGCATGATGGCGGCCCACGTTACTAGGTGGTTACGAAGTATGAGTCTCCAGGCCGTGGCTGCGGGACTGAGGACAAGAGGGGCTATTGGAGTATTGAGACCAAGCGGGGCTCGTGCTGGT
Source organism: Triturus cristatus (assembly GCF_964204655.1). Taxonomy (NCBI): domain Eukaryota; kingdom Metazoa; phylum Chordata; class Amphibia; order Caudata; family Salamandridae; genus Triturus; species Triturus cristatus. Next base: position 321,252,428 of record NC_140580.1, on the reverse strand, counting down.
GAGTGATCGTAGGTGGATGCGGAATTTGGAAGTCCCCATAGATAGTCTGACAGGTGAATAAAGGGGTCACCTTCAGCGATGTGATTTTAACAAAAGCTAGTCGAACCCATTTCTTCGCCAGGTTTTGGTGGTGTAGATGGTATACAACAAGTGTTATATCTCCTGGCCCCAACTTACCATTATATATGATTCCCTAAAGCGAAGGAATAATGTTTCTAAAGCTCTGTATCCATCTAAAATGAGCTGCTGCAGCCTGTTCTTGTGCGTTAGCCCATTTAACTTTGGCAATCTATGAGTTCTGGTTTCATTTTACCAATACAAATGCGGAATTGTGCCAGCAAGGCGTTAAATAAAAGGGAGTTGGTTGTCTAAATATGCCATGTTTGGGAGGGATCCACTTCGTACCTATTGACTTGTTTAAATTCAAATGCATCGAGGTATTCATGGTTGACTGGAATCTCATACTGCATGAATTTTGGAGCTGTCTGATCACTTACGCAAATTCTGCCTCTTACAAACAGTATGTCAGTATGGTTATGTATTGAAGTACATCTATACCCTTACACTCAGTAAGAAGGATGCTAAGTGGAGCAAAGCCAGCAGAGTTAACGTTCACATTGGTATATATATTTTAAATGATTGTGCTTACTGTTACAAGCTCAAACACGGGAGACAAGAGAAGGACGCAGACACCCTTCAACAGTCTTCATCTCTGTCATCATGGAACTTTGCACTTTCCATGATGACAGGCAGCCCACAGAAGGATGACACAGCTGCATTCAAACCACCATCACCAGAATGTTTAGAAAATGCAGTAGGAGGAAATAGTTGTCCCTGAGTTGATATCCCCCATTAACACTCCACTAAGTGCTTCTCCCCATTTCGGCCACCTGGACGTGCTGGACACAACATCATTATCGAATTTGACAACATTTCCCAATACAGATACATTTTTGTAAGGACCCATGTAATTGGATTCACACTTCCTTACAAAACCTGGTCTTGTCATAAACGCCATCTTGCCCACCATTCAATTACCTAATTTGGTGCAGTTCTTTTGATCATATCTATTCTTGTATTTGATCTGGTAACTACTCCTCAGCCATTTAACTCTCCTATTAAGTTCATCCCGCTCGTTTTTTCTTCCACCCATTCTGATCCTTGCATTTATCCACTCGCCCATACTGGGTACAATATGGTGTTGCAAACTCTACCCCTCATCCAGAAAAAAGGCGGCTTGTCTGTTACTAAACTCGAGGAGTTGCGATGAGCCCACCATACCTCATCCAGGACATCAAAGGTCATCTAGTCTCTATCACCTTTTGAACACACAACTTCACTGCATGATTTAATAATTCAGCCAAACCATGTTCCTGTGGAGTATATAAAGCTGTTTTTAAATGAGTTATGGACATACTCTTCAAGAATTCTTGCATCTCTCTTGAAACTAATTGGACTCTTATGCCTCTGATAATTTCCTGGGAAACGCCTTCCCAAACAAATTGGTCTTTTAAAAACGTAATCGCCACCTTTAGTATCCAGTGATCCCAACACATTTTCATAACCACACACTTGGACATGTAATCCACTAACAATATTACATACCTTTCATTAGGTGGCAAAAGGACCAGCAAAGTCCAAACCCAATTTCCTCCATGGCTCTTAGGGAATCTTCACAGGTGAGTTTTACTCTGTGTTGCGCTTTTCGCTCCTAGCACATGCGGCGTAATCCTTGACCATCAGTATAATTCTCTCACTCTGGCCTTGGTGAGGCTTCTTCCTAAATGGCCTACATGCTCCAAATTCAATATTTTGTCTCGGATGTCCCTAGGTGGAGTCAACCTGGAAGTTGGAAATAAATTACCATTCTAACTAAATTAATCCCTCACATTCCAAAATCCCTTCATGGATTCAGAAATAATTCTGTATTCAGGCCAACCTTTACCTATACACTTTTTGAGCTCATTGGTCTTCTCATCTTCCCTTCTCACCACTCTTCTTCTTGTAATGCATTCTCACAAATCCAGCGGATTCGCACAGACCTTTTCAGCTCAGAGTCCCTGTCCGGTAGTAGACGAGACAATCGGCCATCTTATTTCTAGAACCAGTGGTGTACTCCACACGTAAATTAAAATCACTTAAACCTGCAATCCGCTTCTTAATCCTAGGTGTAAAGTAATCATCTTTTTTGGTGGAAAATACATGGACTAAAGGCCTATGATCAGTCCTGATCACAAATGGCATTCCCCAAAAATAGAATTTAAAATGTCAAATTGCTCAGGTAGATGCCAAAGCCTCCCTTTCAGCATCCCTGAGTGACTGTGATGCAAAAGCCACTATCTTTTCTTCCCCACCATCAATCTGTGAGAGAACAGACCCTAGGCCTTTAAGTCCTAGCATCAGTGATCAATATTGTTTCTTAACATCAAAATGCCAGAGGGTGGGCATCTTCCCATTGCAAATTTAATGGCCCCAAAAGCCTCACCACACTCCGCAGACCACTCAAACCTCACACATTTTTTCAGAAGGGCTCTGATGGGTTGCACAATTGCAGAAAAGTTTGGTATAAACTTGGAGTAGTACTCTGCCATTCCCAGGAAAGATCTTCCTTGATCTTTATCCCCTTGAGCTGTTGCCTTGACAGTTGAATACACCAACTCCAATTTAGGCTTGATTTCCTTCAGCTGAGATCACGTGTCCAAAGTATGAGACCGCTCCAACACGGAACTTACACTTCTCCTTTTTCAGCGTTAACCCTGCCTTTTCTAACCTCTCTAATACTTTTATCAAAGTAGTGTCATTAGCTTCCCAATCTTCACCATAGATGTGGATACCCTATGAAAGAAAAGTATGCTGGGCTTATTTCCTAGCACCTTTTTCATGATCCTTTGGAAGCATACCGCTGCAGATGCCGACCCAAACGGCATCCTAATAAAACTGTATTTTCCAACTGTGTTAGGAATGACGTCAAGTACCTAGAATCATCCTGTAGATTGACCTGATGGTACACAGACGAGAGGTCCAACACACTAAATACTTTAGCACTTCGCAACATTGTCAAGGCCTCAGCGATATTGGTGAGAGATCGATCAACCCAAATGTGCTTATTTGAGTCTCTAAGATCTACACACATCTTGATTTGTTTACCCCCATCTTTTGGGGTAAAAACAATTGGAGCAATCCATTCTGAGGAGTCAGTTTCCTTTATCACGCCATGTTTAACAAGGTTATTTAGTTATTCCTTCAATGGCTCAACCATGAGATTGGGGAACTTCCTTACTTTATGAACACAGGGAACAGCATTCTGTTTCAAAATGATTTCATGTACAAAATTCCTAAAGAGACCCTAATTGTCACTGAGAAATCGTTCCAATACATCACCATGCTCCTGCTCTGGTGATACAAGGATTTCTATGTCACGTTGATGACGCCAACCTAGCAAATTGTCCCCTCTCTTTTCTACATACACCTTCCCAACTGTCTCCTTCCCCTCAAATGTGATTCTCTTGATAACATAACCCAGAACATCAATCCTGGAACCCCCATAACTCACTGGGTTTATATCTGGGGCAAACATGGTGATTAGTTCATATCCAACTTTCATTTCCCAGATCTTATCCCCCTCCATAGTACGTGGTGAATCAGTCAGCTAGAACCACTATTTCTCTGTCATCCAACTCAACCTTGCATTCAGCCATCCTTATAGACGCAACACCCATCTTTTCAGGATTAGGTTTTACCATAAAAAAAGTTCCTTTCCAGCACCGTTTCACGCGAGACCTTAAGCAAGATTTGAATTTGTTTCCAGTAGCTTTTTTCATGCCAAGTTTTACCGTGCGAGACATTTTAAGGGGAACATTAATCTACCAGGCTCAGAATGCAAACTGGTTTTTGGCTAAGAAGCCAGAATTAGCAGAAAGTGTTACTGTTGCCATTTGGTTAACTGTCTGTTATATGTGTGGCAAGTTTGTGAGTAGAACAGTGCACCGTTTGCTAATGACTTTCTAAAAAAGTTTTTTTGTGAAGGACAGGTCTGCGTTTTTGGTCCATTGTGTGTCACTGTTTATGATTTCGGTTTAAAATCGCATTGACAAGCTTTTAAAAATGTATGGTTTGATGTCACCGCTGTTGTTCAAGCACTTGTTAAAAGTTTAGGATTGATGTGCTTTTGTGGTTGCAACTTAAGGAAAACTCTATAGGGCAGGCTCCATGCAAGCAACTTTTTCTTTTTAAGGCTTTTGAGTTTCATATTTGAGTCTTTGGAATGTAGTGGCTATTAATAGGAGTGGTTCAAACTGCCCCTTCAAATGCATTGTAGCCCAACGAGGGGCTTACTTATGATCAACGTAAAACACACATTGGCCACTGTAAGTGACCTAATTGAGCATAATGGTCATGTTTGTGGCAAAGGTTGGTCCAGCTTCTTATTGAAATGACTTCCCAATGTAAGGAGACTCCAGACTCTCCGAAAAGTAGTATGCAAAGCACATCTCTGAGAGTACTAAGCAAGGAAATGAATTAACGATATTTAGTTTTACATTGGCAAAGGAAAAAAAAAATGGTAAGGATGACTTGCAGACAAAATTTAACGAAGCACCCACCATCCACAGGAATATGTTGGTGCTGATATATAATACGGTATTGAATAACAAGCCTTAAACTTCTTCCTGAAGGTTATTTATGATTTCAGGAGGCTGACATCCAGTGACTTTGAGTTGTGTATCAAAGGAGCCTGCTTTCAAATGATCGTTCTTCCTGCATGGTCAGATTGAATTATAGTACCACTCAGTAAGTGCTATTTTGTAGTGCAAGTCACGAGGGATGTAGTACTTAATCTTAGTTGATAAGTAGCTAAGTGTTAAAAGCACTTAAAAGCAATGTTCATGATCTAAAATGTGATGCCACTTGTCACATGTAGACAAAGTAATGCTCTACATGCAAGCAAGACATAGTTTCTTGTTCTCGGCCATTGACAGCCTCTGCATTCTCAGCCATTGACGGCCTGTGCATTCTGGATCTTTTCAGGTTGATCTAGGAGGGTCTGAGAAGGCTGATCTAGAGAATGTTGAATTAGTCAAATTGGGAGCTTACTGCTTCAGTTTTCACCCCAGCTTCTCCACCCCACCGCCATTTACTGGAAACAACCCCACTACCTGTAGCCATCAAAATTTCATTAGCTTTAACTTCCCCAGGAAAACTTCATTTCTAGTAGGACAAACTACATGTACAGCTTGTAGGCCCTGGAAGACACTAACCCTAAACACACTCCGAGCAAAACTCATTGCTACAAGCCTCTGGATCCTGCGATGTCCATACAAAAGTCCCCATGTGGCTGACAAAGGCTGTTGATGCTGTACTTCCCATCAAAACAACCACATTGCCGGAAAATAGGATGGTTCAGCATGGACATAAAATGAAGAAATCTTGAAAGGCATAGGAGGAAAATCACAACCAGAATGATAAAACCTGGCCAGAATATACAGAACATCAGTCAAGAAAGTCAGTTTATTCCACTCTTCTCATTGCAGGTAAGAAGCTACATGGACTACCAAAAATCCCTGAATTTCATAACCCAGCCTGCTCTTCCAACTAGTGTAGAACACATTCTGGAGTTCTACTGCTCGTTGGCACATCATTTCATCAAAAAGAGGATAGTCTTGAAACCCACTAATTCTCAAAATCAGGCAGCAGCACCCCTCAGCTACAGACATCGCTAAATCCTGATGCTCACAATCCTCCCAACAATGTTCTCCATGAGCCTGTTAATGATAGAAGAAACCAATGATCCAATCAAAGCTACAAAACATAGCAGGATCTTTCATAAGCCCTCACTCTCCTATCATATATGAAAGCATACTTCTAAAAATCTGAGCTGCCATCCTGGCTACAGCTATCCTAAATTCACCACACGTGACTTGATAAACTTACCATATTAAAGAAGCCAGGACCTAAGCAGTTCGATTCAGCAAATTGTAGATTAATATGCAGTGGACTGTTTTTAAATGAAACCTATAAAGTCTGGATTCTCTCAAATCTATCACTGACTTAAACAAAACAAAGTCCTATCCCAGAAGGAATACCGGATATCCCTTCTATTTCCATCTGAGATGAGTTTAAGAACCCTTTTGAGTCAAAGAAAATTGAGCATTTATTTGTTACTTTTTGACATCATAGACCTCCAACTTCTAGTTAAAAGCATGCAGAACCTTGGGGCACAGATGGGCAAATCGTGCCATTCACTTCTGAGCAGTGTTGTTGAGATGTAAAAGTGCTACACTAAAGATTATTCCATCCTAAACAATTACACAAATCCGAGGGACACTTTGAAGATCAATAATCCCCTAGAATTTACAAAAGTTTTAAAGAGCTGGCTATACCCAATTTCATGACGCCAGTATTTCACAGACACATTACTTTGGATTGTAAATGCAGCTCGCAAAATTATTAATCTCATTCCATTTGCATGATGTTTCAAGCATACAGTTCATCTGTATGCAGCTGCGTTAAGCCTGGAGCACATCTTCGACCCTACCGCGCAACACCAAAACACACATTTCACACCACCATTTTATTATGACCATACACATCAAATGAAGTAGCTATTTACTCAAATAACCTAAATCGATTTAGCACCTCACCAAGAGGTAAGAAAATGCTGTTAAAAAAGCTAACATACTATATATTGTGTACGTGTATGGCCTGTAAGAGAGGCCACTAGCTGTATGAGCATGTGACCTTCCAAAGATTGAATAGACCTACACATGTAGCTAGATAGTGCAGTCCATACTTGATGTATGAAGTACCACAATGTAGATTTGCACATACCACCATCAAGTTGATAATTGTTCACTTTATTCTAGTCATTTGGAGCATGGGTGATGGATGTTATTTCTTGTTGTATGGTGCTCCTATGCCGAGCCATTTTTTTGTGTTTTTATTCTGTGTGGTCATTTTGTAATGTGTTGTATTTTGTGATGCTCTGTTGCAGTCTTCATTTTTATTGTAATCATTGTTGCCTTTTCTTGTGTTGATTGAGTTGTGCTTTGTGGTGTGCTAGTTTGCAGTGTTGTATTTTATTGTTGTGATTTATGTTGAAAGTTCCCGTTGTTAACGCTATTTGATGGTATTGTTCATATATTTCAAAACCTTGCCTATACCCCTAGTAACGGAGTGCAGAATGTTTGACTCGCAGGTTATGACAATGAACCAATGCGGGGCCAAGAAGTGTTACCTTAAATATTCAAAACCTCATATGTGGCATGCAGTCTAAAATGAACTCCGCTCTGCTGGCAGGAGCAAACGCAGGTTTCTCTGCCCACGTCAGTGCAGGCAAGGAAACCACTGTTTCCAGTGGGTGGGCTCCCCAGGACACGGCAAGTGAGCTGGCCCCGGGGAATTGTCCCAGAGGCCATTAATGGATCGGGTGCGTGGCCACGCTTTTTAAGGAGTTTAGCGCCCTGGGGGATGGGGTCTCTGGGACCTTTAGAATCTCTGGAGGGAACCCCCTCCATTTTAAAAAATACAGTGAGCCCCCATGGGATGTGGTGCCTGGGGCCGAAAGCGGCCTGTGGAGGGGGGGCTGCACGCCCTCCTTCCTTTAAAAGGAACTGTGGGGCCCAGAGGATAGGGTCCCTGATATCAAAAATGGCCTGGAAAGTGGGGGCGCTCTTCCCCCTCCCCTTATGAAGCGCAGCCCCGGGGCCTATAATTGCTCGGGAAGTGGGCCACGCACCCCCTCCCCTTGAGTAAACAACTCAACCCCAGCTATCAATTTTGGGAAGAGATCCAGCAGGAGAACCGCGGGATTGCAGCAAAAATTGCTGTTTTAAACAAATATATTTGGCCCAGGGGAGATTGCTGTGCATCTCCCCCCACACCAGCCCCTATGAGGCCTATGGGGCAGGGTATCCATACTCTGTCACCTTATATTTATTTTTTAGGTCTCATCTAGCGACGCAGCACATGCGCTGCTCGCCTTGGCGAAACCTATTGTCGGTTTGGTGGGCAAAGTGGGACAGGACATGTGCACGCTTTAAAGACAGGACATGTGCACGCGTGCGTCTGTCTTAACAGCTTAGCTCAATACACGAATGTGCGCGTACGGGTGAAACAAGATTTGCACGCGTATGGCTCAAAACATATGCAAGCACTGTGGTTTCGTTCTTAAGGACAAAACATATGCACGCACTCTGTTTTCGTCTCGCCTGCTGAACGGAGGCAGAGGACTTTATCAAGCGCCCTTTCAATACCTCCCCCACCTTGTCACATGGGAACTTCCTGTGAAAGGGCCTGCATGTTCTTGGCTGTTTGTAAACATGGTAGGAGATGCGCATGCAAGGAGCAGATGCTGGCTCATTCTATTCATCTGTGGGAAAGGCACGCGCCTTAACATCGTCTCGCGCCTTAACATCGTCTCGCTCTAGCTCAAAAGGACACAGACCCTGAGGACTTCCAGGTGCACTCAGGCCTGTGACTGCCCGACTCCTCAGAGAGTTTCCTGTTCTGCATAGGCTGGTGCCAGCGCAGGCAGCCTCTCTTCTCGGTGGAGTGCAGTCACGCGCGTCGATCTACTGGCGGCGCCGCAAGGAAGGACACATTACTCATGTGATGCCTTTTCATATTTTGGTTTACTTTACTGTGTAATGAGCTTAGATTGCACTTGGCTGTTCTTGGGCTTGTAGCAATCAAACATATTTTACAATTATCTGAAATGCTGAAGCGAGCTTGTTTCGAGGGGCTGGCAGTGTTCGAGAACGGGAACCAATCATAAATGAATCACGAGCATTTAACTACCGGAAGTCATCCGACAGGATGAGTCAGATCAGGGGCCATGCTGGTGGCTGGGAATGTTAACAAGCCTTTTCAATGCAATAGGTCTCGCATTTATGCAGTTTGAGCTATTGGCATTGTAAATGACAATGCCCTGTATTTGTTTTTGTTTCCAAAACAAAAATAAAAGGCCTTGTCATTTACAATGCCAATAGCTCAAACTGCATAAATGCGAGACCTATTGCATTGCAAATGCTTGTTTAATTTACTTCCGGACAGGGGACTAGGTCCACGAGTCCTGTAATGGCTGCCGGCAACATATTTGTCATGTTGCTGGCAGCCAATCAGAACACTTGCTACAGTGGGAGTCTGACTCCTGCAGGAGTGAGATGGCCGGGGGAGGGGTGGGGGGGGGAGGTCCCTTTGCTAGTCAAACTAATCTGTGTTTTAAAATTGGGAGCGAGGGACTCTCGCGAGAGACCTTCGATCCCAACCATCCAGATACCTGTATATTTTTTTAACCTTAATTTCTCAAAAAACTTCTGAACAGATTTACATCGAGCACAATCTTTGGACCAAGATATACTTTCCTGCTACTTGTGGTGTAATTCTGTTCTGCAGTTTTCGCTGTAGCCCTAGCTAAAAAATTCTTTTGAAGATGCATTGGAATTTTAAGTTTTGGAACCCCCCATTATCCTCCGCCCCTACTTGACTGATCACCCCCAAACTTTCCATGCACAAACGAGTCAAAAAGTAGCACCTTTTTCTAACGTTTCGTCGAGATTTGTCAAACTGTGCCAAAGTAATCAGCAACACAAAACGCTTTTCCCATGGCAACACTGAGCTAACTGGAACTACCTAGTGGCAATCACCACTGGGTAATATATTACATTTTCTAATATTCATTATATATTCTCTGTTCTGGTTTGTAGACCATAAAAGAACATACATTATTTGCTATTATTGTTTAATTTTATAAGCAGTCAGTCCCCTCTTATTAGGCGTTACTGGCACTCAGGGTTTTCCAGAGCCCAGGTTTAAAATTGCAGATGTGTAGAGTTTCCTGCTTGACCAGGTTGCACAGACTAATGACAATACCCCAATATATTTGAAATCATTGTGCATTTCATTTCTTATTGTTAAGTCCAGCATGCTGTTATGTTTCTATTTGTTGCTTCTCTGTAGGCACCAGTTTACCTTGCCCCTGACTAAGTGCCTTGTGCACAAAATGCATCATATATATGTGTTTTTCAGTCATGTTCGACCATATGGATTACTGTTGGATTTAAAAAAATGTATGGTCTAGATTAAAAAAAGAATTTAAAAATGAGACCATGAAAAACACGTTGGATGAGAAGTTTGCCCCCGGTTGTTATACCGTGGAGATGGCTCAGATAGCGAACATTATCAGCACTTAAAAGCAGTATAGTTGCATGCAGTTCGGAGACTGACGTTGCTAGTACCAAAGAAATGCTAAATATTTTTATCGTTTCGAAATCAAAAGGTGCAAGTGACAGTCATTGCTGACTCGTCTGTAGAGGTAACATTTAGCCAAATATACCTTAGTTTTCATCAAATATTAAGAGTTGATAGTGCATATTAGGTAACCATGTTTTCCATTATTACTTGCACGTTTTATACAGTGTACAGCTTCAACTATCAACTCCGCCTGACCTTTGAAATATATTTAACATTTTATAAATTTACGTTGCGACCTGGGCAGTAATCATTTCAAGGGTTTGTGCCTCAGTCCAGTGTAAAATATCCTCATTAATGGAGTAGGATACATTGTTTAGTATGACAAAGGGAGGCTGCACTTTTAAAGAAGCGTTAACAGACTTATTATTTCTGATCTGTTATTTGCACTCTCAATGAACCATTGTTATTGCATTTATAGGTGGTTAATCTACGGGCTTCCAGCAAATGGGCATACTCTTTTTATGTAGACAAATTAAATATGGGGATGTCATAGAAACCTAATGTTGGCTCACTTTTTGCCCAACCCCTTCACAGTATGTTGAAGTAAAAGCTACTATGTAACCTTTTAACAGGCTAAATATAACTGACTTCAGTTAAATATGAGAAGGGCATTTAGTTTTTTTCTGTTAAGAGTCCTAACAACGTCTAGTCCATCCCTGGCATCGAAGATCCTGCATAGAATTAAAAGAACATACTATTATCCGTACCCGTTTTCTCCACTTTTATTAAATGGAAGGAATTTTATCGCTGTTAATATTTTGATCCACAGAATTTGCTCATTGTCTGTGGGGTGACTTTTTTTCATCTTTTGGGAACGTGTTCTAGATCATTCTGGAAGCTCTCAAACTGACATATGCCTCACTGTACCTAGTTCTTTTTGTGTGTTGTCAGCCAAGTTCTCCATTCATTAATTTCCTTACTGTCCAGGATATGAGGCTTCTATTTTGGTGATGCATAAAGCTGGTGTTGGTATTGGTGAAAACAGCTCAAGTTGCGTAAATTGAAATGAAGTAAAGTGTCATGGGGCACCCTAATTTACAGGTAGGGTTATTGCCACAAGTTGGCACAATACATTGGAAGTTTGCAGAGTTGATGACCTGAGGTATCCCTGAATAATGCAGATGTGGCATGGTGAATAGCACCTCATCACTCAAATCCAAAAACGATATTAATATCACGATCATTTCAAATCTCTCTGGATTCCAGTAATAAAATACCACTGTGCTTTCATGCTGTTGCTCCAAAATTCTATATGTAACCCGAAAATCTCTGGTGCTAAAGTTTGAGTCCACTTTCCTGTTTTATGTCAAAGAAAGTGAAATGCAGTGGATCGGTTTAGTAACAGCCATCAGTATTTTAAACTTGCGATGCAACTTCCCTATAATAATCACGTCCTCCTGTTTATTAAGTTAACAATCTACCCTAGTCCATATTTCTGGTCATTTTGAAGTTTAAGTTTGAGGCAAACCTTAAAGTAAATAGCAGCCACTTTTAACTATATAATGTAGATCAGTCTTTCACTGCAAGTGTATTGTACACTTTGCCAAAAGCATGAATGCACTGACTCAAGTTTTTGACTTTAATAAATTACTCTCATGTTTGGTTCCGTTCAATTTACCAGCTTCTGGAATATCCAAGAATATGCTCCCTGGTCCCTACCCAAAGACCCCAGAAGAAAAAGCTGCAGCAGCTAAAAAGTACAACATGAGGGTGGAAGATTATGAGCCTTATCCAGACGACGGAATGGGGTAAGAATTTGAGTCTTTCATAAGGTGATTGGATCTCGAGGAACGCTAACTTGTGTAGCAAATCAGAAATACACTTATCAACGTAAATAACTTGTACCGGTGTTGTAAATAAAATATGGTCTGCTAATGCTAATTGTTTAGACTTAGGCTTGTAGTAGAATTTGTGTTCCATTTTTCTGTGTTATAGCCACCAATTACTTAATGTCTAGGAATGGTATGAGTCCCTGCTTTTTTACATTTTCTGTGTACCATCTGCTAATTAACCCGTGAGGCTAAGTTTGTTCTGGTATATTACAAATTGTAACAGATGCCTTGAAAATTCATGAAATGGTCTCCAGACCAACAGATTGAGTAACTCGAGCAACAAGGTCGCCAATATATCTAATTTCTATAAAATTGCATCAAAATATGTTTTTTAGTTGCATTTTTCTTTTAAGTTAATTAAATCCAAGGCTTATTGTTCACTAAAATAATGCATCCCCTGCATGAACCTGTCTTCCCCCCCCCCCCCCCCCCCCCCTAGAAACATGTTCATATCTCAGTGAGTCCATTCACATTTTCAACCTTTCTTGCTTTGTGGTAAATAAAAATACCGGACTGAATTTCATACGGAATCTTAAAATAAAGTAAATAGCTCAAAATAACAAGAGGCAGAATCCGTGGTATAAGAGGTTTTCTAAGTGGGCTTTATTCCATTCAAAATGGCCGACTCGAGTCGCGGCCTTCAGGTTCCGTCACCACGAAGGTTCAGGAAGTGAAGTACAATAATTTATTAACAGACATGTATTTTTATAATAAGTACATTACAATGAAACGAATGTAGAAGGCGTAACATTTGATAAGAAAAGTGACAAAACAGTGACATAATCGAAACTAGGCGTAACAAGGAATAAAAGAAACATGATTGGTTAGAATTATCAGACATAGGTGGATCTATAAGATAATACTTGGCATAGATGCGCGCGCGGCAGCATGACGTGTAATTGACGTGCAACTAGGGGGTGAAGGGGACTTGACATTTAGCTCTACATGTGGAGACGAGAAGTCTGGGGGTCAAGTCAACCTAATCCCAAATCATATCTAACATCCTATGTTTAAAGAACTATGTTATCCACAAGGAAGAGACTCTCGGACAGAATCTATTCTATACTGACTGTGTACGTGTACAAGCGTCTAAGTGTCTATATGAGATGCGAGGGATAGAAAACTTTCCATGGCAACAGGGCTATGAATCACTTGCAGGAGGACGGAAAGGCTGAGTCCCTTGCTTGTGAGCTAAAGGAAATGTTTACCTAAATCACTGGACAGGAATGCATCGGCTGGAGAGCAAAATAGATAATTCGAAGGTGAAATACAACTTCTTGGCAGACAGGCGAAAACTGGCCGAGGCAGGCACCGTTAGCTGCACAGGGAGTAGGACAAAGTTCATGGATACAGATGCGAGCTCAAGCTGAAGCTGTCAGAGACAGAGAGCAGGGAAAGGCTTTGAGGACAGAATCGGGCCTACTTGCCTGAACTGTAAAAATGAAGTAACTTAGCCATATAAAGTCGGTGGCCTTTCATACTTAGGAATCGAATATCCAACCCTGTGATGGCGGATCTGACAGAGAACATGTCGACGGTAGACACACATATGTTTGCGTCTTAGAAACTGGAACTGGAGGGAACATACATGTACTTGTAACATGCATATAGAACCGTTGGGGTCCAAGATAGGGGACATAACTGATCAGGAAAATCCACATTTCCACATTCCCTCCTTGTCCCCTTCTTGCCCTTCACGAGACATCAATCTTCATTAATCCATCGATTTGCTCATGGAGCATCATTTCTTCTTCTTTCTTCTTCCGGGATTTTGAGCGAAAACCTTGATGTGGAATACACGATGTGGCACACAGACCACAAATCGCTGGTCCACATTGCAGGCATAGACAACAACTGAAGAGCATAAGAAGGCCAATACCTAGGAAGGATAAAACTCTCCATCCCCAGGCTGATATCACACTCCAAAACCACCCGGACCACGTCCAAGTGCCTGGATTTTCGTGTATCTGGCTTACAATCTTATGAAGGTGTGTTATAGCTTTATATACAGATGGCGAATTTTCTGGTATGAATATGCAGCAGCTGGATCCGATGACCCTGCAAGCTCCGCCCCTATCGGCCAGGATGACGTCAAGGACAAGACGATTCTGGAGAACAACAATTCTCATCACTGATTGTTCCTCTGTCAGATTGCCTAGGGCGGCTATAGTCTCGTTTACTACAGCTTCAAGAGTCTTGGTGAGTCTGCGTATCAGCTTACTATTTGATATTGTACCTATATAGGGAAAGATACCTTTATTGAAATCTACATACTTGTCCCATGCCGTCTCAGTATAATCGACAACTGGGAGATCTCTTTGCTCTCTATTGTGTACTAAATGAACATTTCGATAATAATCAGGAGGAGCTAGGAAAACAGGTGGCAAAAGGAATGCTATATAACAGGTACCATCCCAATCTAGAGGCAGACGCATATATGCCGTCTGACCACATATGAAGTAAGAATGGCGAGAAGCTCTAAATGAAGATTTACCTTGATCACTATATTCTACTGTAGTAACGCATTGGCTATGGCCCATATGTATGGAACCAACTTTTCTTACACATAATTCACCCTTAACTGGAAATACTGACATAGTGGGCAGAATTAGTTCAACTTCGGATTTGACATTCAGAATCATAAGATTAGGCGTAAAATTACCTAATTTATACACTTCATTTTCTAAATCAGTTCCTGTTCTACTGGGGTGACTCTCCTTATTAGGGTGACAGACTTTGAATAAAACTAGATTCAGATTTCCCCATATCCAATGTTGTTGATAAACTGCTGTGTCTGGGTCTATGGAATTTAATAAACTAAACCACGCTCCACAGGAGCCATTGTGTGTGAATGGATGTGGAAAGAAAGGCAGAACTCCTTTGTTATTCTGATAGGGAGGAAGTCGGCCACACACCCAACAATTGGTCGCATTACTAGTCTGATGGGAATGATGTAACATACTAATGAAGGTGTTATTGCGCAGCGCAAGTCTATAAGATAATTCATGTGGCGGTAGGTCACTAAAAGAATGTTCTGCAGCAACATTATAAACATGTCTAGAGATAGGATGATATATGTGCAAAATCACACTCGTAATAATTACTAAAATACTCAATAAAAACAAAATTAATAATGTCCTCATACAGTAGCTACGCAGTGATTTACAATACGCCTGTCGTTTCAACATTTCTCGGGTATTTTCTCTACTCAGGTCCAAGGGATACATGTCGGAGACAATTCAACCGCTTCACCTTGGAGAGGACTTAAACAATCAAATTGCTCGACTGTTTGGGCCTAAGCTTTAATTTATAGTACTGAGAGTCATTCTGTTCAACAAAAGGAAGTTTTGAATCAGTCTGTGAGGGAGTGCAGGGCACAGTGTCTATATCTGAAGGTAGTCCTTGAAATTTTTTGACGTGACTTGAATGAATCCACCCTTTGCGTCCCTCGATCTTCACGGCTGTTCTTGTGGTCAACAGGACCAACTTGGGTGCTTTCCACCTGGGCTCCAGTTGACTTTTCCTGTCGAAATTTCTCACAAAGACAAGATTACCCGGAACAACGTCATGGGGTTTCGCCTCAGTGTTGTCGGGAAAGGCTGCAGCTACCTGTGAACGAGAAGATTGTAGTGCAGACATCAAGGAAGCCAAGTAATCTGTCAGCATGTTACAGTCAATGTCAGTTATTTTGCGTGGTATAGGCGTCCCCCACATATTCGGTGGTCTACCAAAGATCACCTCATACGGGGATAGCCCTGTTCTAGAGTGTGCTACCATTCTCATGTAAAAGAGTGCAACTGGTAATGCTACTATCCAGTCGACACCTTTCTCTCTACATATTTTGGACAGTCTGATTTTCAGTGTCTGGTTATGTCTTTCTACGAGACCTGCTGCCTCGGGGTGTCGGACACAGTGGAATTTCCACTGATATCCCAACAAGAGTGAGACATGTTTCATTAATTCGGATGAGAAAGGCTGACCGTTATCTGAATATACAACACGTGGTAAACCGTACCGTGGGAAGAATTCTCGAACTAGCTGCTTGGCAGTAGTCGGGGCAGTGTAATCTGATACGGGATACGCCTCTGTCCAACGGGAGAGAGCGCAGACAACTACGAGGACATATTTGAATCCTCGACAACGTTCCATCTGAATATAATCCATCTGGAGGATTTCAAAAGGATGGTCAGGAGGCTGAAATCCACCCTGCTCTACGGGAACACTCTTTCCTGGATTAAACTGACAACATATCATACAGGTACGAACTTTTTGTTTAGCTGCTGCTCGTAAATGTTTGTTGAACCAAATGTGCTGAATGCTGTCTAGCATAGCCTTCTCTCCTAAATGTGCTGGACTGTGAACTGTAGCTATAATGGCTTGAACCATGGAATCAGGGAGAAACCATACAGATTTCTCCTTCGTCATCCATCCTTGATCTGTCTGGATCCCTCCTAGTTCAGTCCACTTCTTTATTTCTTCTGCTGTGGCATGTGTCTGTATGTCAATTACGTCAAGTGTGGGATCCTTAATTGTCATACACTGTGTTGGTGTCTGAACTATTGGCTTTGTCATGTCTAATGTGCGATTCTGAGCAGTCTGTTTAGCTGTTCTGTCAGCTAAATCATTGCCTTGAGAAATGGTATCAGTAACCTTCGTGTGTGCTTTACATTTCATAATCGATATAGCAGTGGGTAGATGTATTGCGTCTAACAAAGCATGAATGAGGGGCCCGTGCTGAATGTGGGCACCATGGGACGTTAGATAACCTCTCTCTCGCCACAGCACGCCGAAGTCGTGTACAACTCCGAATGCATAACGTGAGTCAGTGTATACATTAACTTTCTTATTTGTGGCTTGAATACAGGCTTGCGTTAGAGCAATAAGTTCTGCTGCTTGGGCTGACAGAGTATCTATACAATGTGTCTCAATAACTTCAGTGTCTGTTGTGACTGCATACGCGGCCACTAAATCTCCTGTACTTGCTCTCATGCATGATCCGTCTACATACAACGTCAGGTCTGGATCTAACAATGGAACGTCTGTCAAGTCTTGTCTAGGTTTCGTCTTTATTTCAATGATTTCAACACAATCATGAGCTAGTGGGTCTGTTCCAATTACAGGTAATAGTGTAGCAGGATTCAATGTATTACACCGTCGGATCTCTATGTGTGGTTGAAACAATGTCAGTTCATAACCGGTAAGTCTTGCTATGGTCAAGTGTTGTGTTTGTGTTCGGTTCACAAGAACCTCTACTGCATGTGGTACTTGTACTGTCAATGGGTGTCCTAATACTATGGCATCGCTTTGTCTGATTGCTAAAGCTGTCGCTGCCACTGATTTCAGGCATGCAGGCAAAGCCTGAGCTACGGGATCTAATGTACTGGAAAAATAAGCACATGGCTTGCGTGATCCTGCTTGATCCTGAGTGAGTACTGACAAGGCAGTACCTTCGCGTTCTGTAACAAAGAGTGTAAAAGGTTTGCTATAACATGGTGTTGCTAAAACAGGTGCTTGACATAAAGCTTTCTTTAGGCTTTCAAAAGCTTGTGTATGTTCCTGAGTCCAAGGGAGAACAGTCGATGTGGCTGCCTCCTGTGTGGTTAACTGAATGAGTGGTTTTGCTAGAAATGCGTACTGAGGGATCCACTGCCTACAATATGAAGTGAGGCCTATGAAAGCCCGCACCTCCTTTTGTGTCTGGGGTATTGACATGTTAGCAATTAACTGGATGCGATCTGGTGTAAGCTGCCTTCCCTCCTTGGACAGCGAGTGACCAAGATAAATAACTCGCTGAACACAGAATTGCAGCTTAGAAGGGGACACCTTGTGCCCCTTGTCGGCTAGGAAATGTAAAACTGTCAGAGAAGCTTTTTCACATTCTGGCTCGCTTCTCGCGGTGATCAGCAGATCATCGACATATTGAAGCAGTGCAGTATTGACTGGCATGTGGATACTGTCAAGTTCTCGTTTCAATGCTTGGCTGTAGATGCTGGGGCTTTCTGTGAATCCTTGGGGAGCGCGTGAGAATTTAAAACTGCGCCCATTTAAACTGAATCCGAACAAGTATTGGCTTTCCGGATCTATTGGGACGCTGAAAAAGGCATTCTTGAGATCAATTACAGTAAAGAATGTTGCTTCGGAATCAATTGCTGTCAACAATGATGATATATCAGGGACCACAGGGAATTGTGGTACAATACACTTGTTTAGTTCACGCAAATCAATAACCAATCGGTATACTGGCGGAGCAGTAGGATCAGTTCGTTTAAGAATCGGAATTATCGGTGAATTACATACATTGGAGTCTGTTTCTACAACTACTCCCTGGGCAATCAGCTCATCAATGATTTTCAACAAAGCCACTACAGCATCATGCGGTAACTTGTATTGTCGCATTCGTGGTAGTACCACTCCTGCTTTCAATGTAACTCGATAGGGTGTAATGTTCATGCAGCCAACATCCGTAGGGCCTTGTGCCCATAGATGTACTGGTAAAGTCTGTAGTCGGGGGTCCATGTCTCTGGACACATAGTGACCTTTAAAATCACGTAAAAACAACCTTACTCCTTCCGGAGAACAACATATTATGGCTCCTAGTGCTTTCAGAGTTTTAATTCCTAACAGATTTTCTGGGCATGATTTAGTAAGCAATAAATCTGTAGTTCGTGTCAAAGGTCCTATCGTAAGTGGTAGAGGCTGTGATACTTCATTAACAATAGGTTTTCCTGAAAAACCAAGGGAAACATTTTGAGAGCCTGAGAGGGGTGCCCCTGGAACTTCACTACGTTTTATGGTTGTTCGACTTGCCCCTGTATCGAGTAAGAATTTTCTATCTTGACCTAATAATTCACTATGTACATAAGGTCCTTCTTGATCTACAGGAATCTCGATAAGCGGTAAGTCAACTTCCCTCTCTAGGCTGGTTCATGCGTAACGCTGATACTCAGGGTATTCATACTGTGCAGTCTGATACATTTGTCGTGTTGTGGTTTGTGTGGCAGTAGCAGGCAACGGTGGTGCAGCTGGCACAAACTGTATGGGTTGCTGTGAGGCTGGCATAGACTGTTGCTGAACTGGCATGGACTGTCCATGCTGCATAGCTCCTTGTTCATTCTGATCTTGTCTAACTAATCGTGGTCTCTCTTTTGCAATACCTGTAGCTATATTACGTTTCAGGACTTGACAATCATGTACATAATGGCCTAGTTGTTTACAGTAATTGCAGGTTCCTTTTACAGGAACTGCAGAATCACCAGAATGTGTCACACCCTTTTTGTGACCATCTGCTGGTACTGTCTGAGAAACTAGCATTTTCATTTTTGTATCCTTCATGCGTCTATGCTCGTGTTCTTGTTCATCCCTAATTCTATTGTGATGATACTGTAACATTTGTAGCATTTGCGACGGAGTGTTACTTTGCCAGGTACTCTCGAATTTCAATATTCTATTCTTCACTGGGGGCAATGCATTTTCCACTAATTTTGTCACAAATAGATGTGGATATGAGTCACTACTTGCTTTTATACCACTATTTATACCAAAACATTTTTCAAATCGAGCATAATAATCGCTTGTGTCTTCATCTTGCTTTTGTTTACAGGCTGTGATTGCACCCCAATCCTCCTTTTTTGTAGTTAATAAACGTGGCAGTACCTGTACTAGTAAACCTGGTAATAGTTTAACTTTATCCCCGAGCCCTGAACCTGCAGCTCGGCCCCTTTCTTCCTCTGCTAATGCTGTCCAGTCTATCTTTTGGTCTCCCACTTCCCACTCTTTTTCTTTCAGTTTTTCATATATGCCAGCAGGCAAAAGCACCTTTAATATCGTCATAATATCAGGAAAGGTGTACTCTCCCATCAGTAACATGTCTTTAATTTCTCGGTGGAAACCCGCTGGGTCTTTGTCATGACTAGGTACTACTTTTTTCATTTCTAATAATTCCATTTTTGATATGGGTGTGTAAACAAATACACGGTGAAACTCATTGTCTTCGCCTTTTATTGGGTGCACTTCTCGTAGGGGATTTTGTCTATCCATATAGTACGGCGCTCTTGCTCTGTGGGGCAGCGAGAGAGAATCCGGACTTACAAAAAGGACATACTGCTTACGTGACACTAATATCTCTTTAATTAGCTTGTTACTAGAACCTCTCCATCTGTTCGTGAGTAGTTCCGTTAATATATCAGGTAAAGGACCAGGGTCAGTATGTTGGCTCTTATATAATATGAGGAGTTGCTGAATCATATAGATTCCAGCTAAACGTTGTTCATCTGTACTGAGGTTGAGAAACGTGTGTGCTACGGTCTCATCACCGTATTTTTCAGGACTAACAATCCAGTGAACGGCTGATCTGGCTAATTCTTGCTCATCCATGGAATCGAGGAGGTGGTAACCTCTTCGTTCTCGTAGTATTTTATCTGCGGCTTGAAACGAATGTTCAGGAGATTTCAGATTTATTACAGGCGTCGGATACGTTCTGCTATTATTTGGACATACAGAGTGTATTGGATCAGAAAAACATCTAGTATTTTCACAAGATCTTCCTCTGCCTACATAGGCTATGGTCTCTGACTGTCTTGCGGAATTCCCTGATTCGGACACTTCATCTTGCTCAAACTCGTCTGTTCCCAATCTCTCTTCATGAATACGCTCTATTTCTTTACGTATTTTTCGGCACATGGCTATTATACAATTTTGCTTATCGTGTCTCCCTTCCGATATATTCTGACTCCATTTTGTAAGAATAAGCATTGCATTCGGGTCTACCCCCGGACGATCTTGATTTCTGATCACACAGTTTATGAGGAAACGTAACAGTTCCCCCTGTATCTCTACTTTCTGGAATTCCATAGCTCTGTTAATACATCCTGGATCTCGTCCTGTTTGAACAAAATGATATATGTTATCTAGATGCGTAGTCATCCCTGGTAACCTTGCTAAATACTCTGCGGCTCGCCTGATACGTAATGATGCCAGGACCATTTCGTCCTCTTTACCGACCACGGGGTCATATCTACAATTTACAAGGAGTTCCTTAAGCGTACGTTCATTTACGAATTTAGGTGTACGTGAATGCGCTGACTCTTGAAAAACAAGTTTATTTATTCTGGGTGGTGTAAAGGTACTGCTAGCACCTCCCGTGGCCCCATCTGGGGCGTCGGGTGTGAATGGATTCGTTGAACGTGACACAGCAACTATGGGTGTCGATACCCCTATAGGATCGACTGCGGAGACAGATGCGGAAACAGATGTGCTTGCCGAAGCTTGTATCGGGACTTGCTGTTGCACGGGGACAGATACCTGATCCTGACGTTGAACCCCTCCGCCAGATGGTCTATGTGGTGCGGCGTTAGCATACTCGGGAGCTGCGTCATCTAGATATGAGGAAAGAAAAACATCTTCTGCGGTTCTGGGATGCCCTTTTGGATGTACCTTAATTGGAAATAATGGGGGTGGCAAGTCTTTTGGCATCTCTGTAACAGCCTTAGGTAGTCCTTCGGCTAGAAGGGGATACATACCATTCATAAGAGCATTTCTTTGTCTATTCACTTGTTCTGATTTCACTCGGATACCTTCCTCAATTAATAGATTTTCTTGAACTTTATTTGAACTTTCTTTACTCCTCTCTTCTTGTCTACGTGCTTTTTCTGTTCGTCTATGAGATTCTTTACGCCATAACTCAACAGCGTCTTTCTGTGACTGTCTGACCTTTCTTTTCCATAACTCTTCCTCCACTTTCATGATGCACTCTGCATCCCAGGTTCCCGCTATGGGCCACCTTTGACTTTCCGGTAATCCTTTGGTATAATCTACCCATAGATCAAGAAACAATATGGCATCTAAGCCATGCTTATGGTACATGAAATGCCCTGGGGTGTCCCTAGGAGGAATAGGAACTGCTTCTTCAAGCACCCCTTTTCTGGTAGTAATCTGTCTTAACTTCGAGAAGAGCGGCATATTGACAACTGATCTGATACTTACTCTTGAACTTGCTTAATACGAGAAACACAATAATGAACAGTGAACAATGAACAGTCATTCATACCACAATATGCAAGACATTTCTGAATACTTTAAACATTAAACATTAAACATTATAACAATGATCGACAATGATGACAGTCTGCCTAACTAATCACCACGCTGAATTCTTGACAATAACTGAATACTTCGGAATACTTGATATACTGCTAAACAGTACATATACACTGCTAAACAGTGCAGACCGGATTTGTGTACCCAAATCCGTCTTGACCGGCACAACCTATGTGCGCGTCAACACGCCTCCCCGGCGATGGTACTCACCGAGTAGCTCCTTGAAACGGAAGGCCTCAGAGAATGGACAGGACTCGATAACTGCGGACATCGGACCCTCTGGACGTCGGAATTTCGGAAAACCTGGTGGGCCTCTGTATACCTCGGATCTTGCTCTCTCAGCTAGGCTCTGGTCGGGATACTTCGCACTTCTCACCGCCTCGTCTGGGTTGATCGCAGCCTCAGTCGCCCCCGCTTGACCGGAGGGAGCTTACAGGAAATCCTGCTGGTACGCGTTTATGGTCCGTCCAGCTGTAGCAGGAGACCGGGCCTGCAACGCACCGCCGGCGCGTGAGATGAGAAAGTGTCCCTGTTCGGGCGCCATTATGTGGTAAATAAAAATACCGGACTGAATTTCATACGGAATCTTAAAATAAAGTAAATAGCTCAAAATAACAAGAGGCAGAATCCGTGGTATAAGAGGTTTTCTAAGTGGGCTTTATTCCATTCAAAATGGCCGACTCGAGTCGCGGCCTTCAGGTTCCGTCACCACGAAGGTTCAGGAAGTGAAGTACAATAATTTATTAACAGACATGTATTTTTATAATAAGTACATTACAATGAAACGAATGTAGAAGGCGTAACATTTGATAAGAAAAGTGACAAAACAGTGACATAATCGAAACTAGGCGTAACAAGGAATAAAAGAAACATGATTGGTTAGAATTATCAGACATAGGTGGATCTATAAGATAATACTTGGCATAGATGCGCGCGCGGCAGCATGACGTGTAATTGACGTGCAACTAGGGGGTGAAGGGGACTTGACATTTAGCTCTACATGTGGAGACGAGAAGTCTGGGGGTCAAGTCAACCTAATCCCAAATCATATCTAACATCCTATGTTTAAAGAACTAT
Organism: Triturus cristatus; assembly: GCF_964204655.1. Lineage (NCBI taxonomy): Eukaryota > Metazoa > Chordata > Amphibia > Caudata > Salamandridae > Triturus > Triturus cristatus. Next base: position 321,229,176 of record NC_140580.1, on the reverse strand, counting down.
GTTATCCACAAGGAAGAGACTCTCGGACAGAATCTATTCTATACTGACTGTGTACGTGTACAAGCGTCTAAGTGTCTATATGAGATGCGAGGGATAGAAAACTTTCCATGGCAACAGGGCTATGAATCACTTGCAGGAGGACGGAAAGGCTGAGTCCCTTGCTTGTGAGCTAAAGGAAATGTTTACCTAAATCACTGGACAGGAATGCATCGGCTGGAGAGCAAAATAGATAATTCGAAGGTGAAATACAACTTCTTGGCAGACAGGCGAAAACTGGCCGAGGCAGGCACCGTTAGCTGCACAGGGAGTAGGACAAAGTTCATGGATACAGATGCGAGCTCAAGCTGAAGCTGTCAGAGACAGAGAGCAGGGAAAGGCTTTGAGGACAGAATCGGGCCTACTTGCCTGAACTGTAAAAATGAAGTAACTTAGCCATATAAAGTCGGTGGCCTTTCATACTTAGGAATCGAATATCCAACCCTGTGATGGCGGATCTGACAGAGAACATGTCGACGGTAGACACACATATGTTTGCGTCTTAGAAACTGGAACTGGAGGGAACATACATGTACTTGTAACATGCATATAGAACCGTTGGGGTCCAAGATAGGGGACATAACTGATCAGGAAAATCCACATTTCCACAGCTTGATGGAATGAATACCCAATGACTTGGGTAACATTAGCACCAAAGGGCCCTTGGGGTGAATTTGCGCTTCACAAATAGCCCTTTTCTGTTTATTTAATTTTCCATCATGAGGTAGTAGGGCTGGCGGAGTCAATCGGATATTAGTGTGCATTGGATATTTCCCCAACTATATCGTGTTTCCCAGGAAAAACTGACATAACTTACTCTGTCCTATTCGAATGGGGTTCTGAGATGTGATCCCGACATATCATCTATTTCTTACTCCTTCAAGCCTGCCAGTGGTAATGCTGACCGGTTATATATAGCCTTTGTTCCAAGTCTGCAAATCTCTCCGAGATCATCCTGACAGCTGATTACAGCGCTGTCTGACCAAATCAGCCATGGACTTAGAGTATTGATTTGTTTTCTGTTATAGGTGAACACTCCCAAGTATCTGCATGTTAAGTGCTCTTTTATTATTAAGCCAGAACTTGTTGAATGTCTCTCTCACCCATGCCTTAGGGCCTCTGTGCAGGTATGCAACTAGCTGCTGCCCAGATCTATCAACCTCTGAGAAGCTGGTTAGAGAGAGGCAGTTAATTATGCCAGGGAATACAAAATCTGTTTTTATTAAATACAAGTCAGACAGGTGTTGGCTAAGTAAATGCCTTGGTTACTAAAATTATACATATGAGATAATATTGCATTTCAGGCGCCCAACCATTGGATAATTGAATTCCTTCTCAGCATCTGAATAATACACACACCACCACCTCCCTTCTTCCATCTTTCTCCACTCTCTTCCCACAGTCCGCCCTCTTCTCCTCCTTCCCCCCCCCCCACCCACCCACCCACTTTGGATGCTTGTTGGTGACCTAAAATATGTGTGTCCACTGATGGGCTCTGTTGGGACGGAAAAGTTCACTGCATGGTTATGGACCTGTACCCCTGTCCTGAGTGCCCAACTGTACGGATGTCTCGATCCCTGATGCTGTTTTTGTTGTTGTCAAAGGCAAACCTGGATTATGCATGTGCGCCATGACATAGGGATGTCTTGCGAATTGCGGTCTTGTTGAACTGGGAGGGGCGCCCAAAGTGCTACTCTCATAGTGGTGGAAGGCTATTACCTCACCAGAAGTTAAGCTGCACAAGCGCGGTGGTGGCAGCATACAATGGAGTGATAATTAAGAGTGAATGGGCCCTTTTTAGGTCTCACCTAGCAACGTAGCGCCATGCGCTGCTCGCGTAGTCGAGATCTATTGTTGCCAACTTGCTTAGCGATGCGGGACAGGATAGGTGCACGCGCTTAAAAGAGATCAGCTGTGAACGTGTACGGCGGCGTTAGCTGAAGTGGCAGGACAGGACATGTGCACGCTGCAGCTTGCGCCACGTTAACACGCCTCCTACTTCCTTGCTGAACAAGTCGGAGGACTGCACATATGCACGCGCCAACTTGCGATGCATTACCACGCAGAAAAATTCAGGTTAGTAAAGCGCCTCAGCGCATTACAACATGGGCCTTAGAAGTTTCCTGTCTCAACGAGCTCCTCGGAGGGGTTCATGATGCAGACAGCAGGAGGACTGCACATGTGCACGTGCCAACGTGCGACGCGTTATCACCTTTCTCACAGCGTCTGTTTGAGTTTTTTTTTTTTTAACTAGCGCATGCAGCCCAGGACATGAGACCGAGTCATAAAGCCCCCCAGCCCCGCGCTCCGTATCATAGCAGCCCTTCCATTAATAAGCACTGGCCAAAACAACTGCGCTTGCAGCCCACCCGTGCCCTCGCTCTTGAGACAGCCTCACCTTGCATGTTAATCACCTCGCAGCCTGACGTCTATTTTGCATCCCCGGGCTCCCTTCTCTGTTGCTCTGAACTCCATGCACCGACTTCCTCGCTCTGTAGTCAGCGAGTGTCACGATCCTTGAACGGGTACAGGGGCCAGTGGGGAGTAGGGCATACACTCCCGCTTTGCATGGTAGCGCGTTTCGGATAGATACAGCAGGCACCGGGGCGCCACCAAGGGGTGGAAAGCAGGACAATGACTACAAGTCCCAGAAGGCCATGGGACGCAGACAGCCGAGCCGATTGAAGCACCGCCTCTCGCGAGTTAACGGCTACAAAGCCCCCCCCCCCCTCTTCCTTGGGGCGGGGCTTGACAAACTTTCCTCATTTCCAGGAAGCAGCGCTGAGCGTATGGTGTTCCCCGCTGGAGGACAAGCGCTTGCCAACTCATCGAGACCCCTGCGAGCTGATCCCTGAGAGAATTGAGCCTGTACATTTTGGCCGCATCCCGAGTTGCACGGCAAACTCCGGACCCTCGACTGGGGCATTGACGCCCCCTTTCAGGTATTTAGGTGCGCGTGGTAGGAGGCGCGGTCGCGCTACTCCCACGGACGTTGCTGCGACAGTGAACGTAACTGTCTTGGACGGCTTATCTGGTTTCTTCCAGCTGTGTTGCTTAACAGTGGACTCTTGGGCTGCGCGGCAGGAACCTGGCTGTGTCTAGAACAGCGTTCCGCGTTTAAGCTGTGCAGGAAACAGCACCGTAACGTTTTGGCCCGTTTATGTTTTGGGGAGTGATAAGTACGTATCTACCAAAGCCTGGTCCTCCTGGAAGGTATCCTGTCCCGAATCCCACGTTTTCCAGAGTGAGGATGCACCTGTAGTAAGTACTGGACCCTGGGGGTAGGGGATGTATAGAATATCTAGTTATTCCGCCTCCCCTGTTTGATGCCTGTATCTCTATTGTTTTCCCTCTTCTACAGTGTGCCCACGAGGAGCTATATCCCCAGTGCAGTTGCTCTCTACCGAGTGAGGACAGGAGATTCTGCTGAAAACGCAGCATTATTTGATTTCTCCATTTCCCCTTTTTTCCCCCGGGGTGCCCCCTCTACGCTGTGGTGTTTTGTCGCTCATTGCGTGGGGTTGCACTCGGGAGAAGCAGGGTGCTCTCTACGTGCCATCGTTCCTGCTGGCAGACCTCTGAGGTTGGTGGCTTCTAGGTCCTTCGGCTACTGACAGCCTGACAGCGAGGGACGGATGGAGGGCCGCGGCTGCTGCACACAATGGCCTAAAAGCCCCTCTTGAGTAAAGTTTACTTGGCTGGGGGCACATGTACGTCTAACAGCTTAGCTGTGCGCATGCAGGACAAAACATATGCACGCGCTCAGCTTCACGCTCTGCTTTTGGTTTTAAGGACAAACCATATGCATGCGCTTCGTTTTTCTTGCGGCACAGCATTTACTTTCGCTTTTCTGGTTTTACAAGGTGCTGAGCTCAAAGGGCTGCTCCCACTTGGCACAGCGTATAATCCAGAGGGCCCCAGGTACCCCGGCGAATGTAGCGCCTCGTGGGCGCAGGCATGTTCCTTCTTCAGACAGCGCACACCTCTCTGTCAGGCACCCGCGGCTGAATGACTCCGCCCCTGACTGCGTAGGATAAAGCCTCACATTCGGTTCTGATGACTTACATTCCAGACTTGCGCTCCGCCACTTCAGGAATCGCTCTAACGACCTTTTTACAACAAAATCTACCGTCCCTATTAAAACCCATAACTCGGGAAGAGTCTGGAAACAGCCGGACTTGGGAGACCAAACACTCACCTTCCACCGTGTTCACTCGGACCCACAAATCCTCCGAAGGGAGCGCTGCATTAGCAAGCAGCCAGTGGCCTGGTGCCTGCCAAACCTCTTCACGTCCTACACCTGCCTCCCTTGGAGGTACTGAAGCGTGCTCTGAGCAGTCCAGTTCGTACACAATAGTTGGACGGAGGCCCGGCAAGGCCTGCCAGGCACAGTAATAGCCGGGTAATTCACCTTCGAAGAAGCAGCTCGGCCGAGGTGGGGCCCTCGCACATAGGTATGTGCAGGGCCGCCAACCGGCCCAAGTCACTCTGTGACACCTAGCGCCTAAAACTGTGCAGTGCACTCTCAGGTGTGCAAGGAACATGAGCGTGCAGGTACCCACCCAATAAACATGACGCAGACTGACGACTGAGAGAGTAGGTGTGGCTGGGTGCGAAATGTGAGGGAGATGTATTTTCAATCAGCTTCTGTTCTTAACATTTCTCAATATTGCAAATACATATAGGGAGTGGGATTTTATGTGTTCATTCTTATTTTGACAGTAATCTACCTTTACTTATTACCAATGTTATGTGTTTACAAAACATTTTAGTATAAAACATTTCAATTCTAGGATGCAACAATGAGAGTTGCAATGGAAATATTTTTTTTTTTGCTATTGACACTATTAACAAGCATTTGCAATGCAATAGGTCTCGCAGTTACGCGAGTTTAAGCTATTGGCATTGTAAATAACAATGCCTTTTATGTTTTTAAAAAGAAAACAAAAATAAAAGGCATTGTTATTTGCAATGTCAATAGATCAAACTCGCGTCAATGCGAGACCTATTGCATTGCAAATGCTTGTTAACCTGTCTCTCTGGATGTGGCCTCCCAGCTCACTCAACCTTTTTTAAGTTCTGCTGGTAGGTTTTTAACTCGCCCTCAGCCTACATCAGTTAAATGTAAAGTGCTGAACAGCGCAGGAGCGGTGACTCTGAGCTGGATGTGTGGGTGCGTGCCTGGGACGGATGCAGTAGAGGGATAGAGCTGTCCTGTGCAGTGCATGCATGGTGAGTGCTTGTACTGTGTGTATGTATACCAGAGAAGAATAGATTACATGAGAGATGTAGTGCTGTCCAATTCGTACGAGTGTGTTCTCAAAGTACAATCATAAAGGGTGAACTGTTGTACAGTGCACGCATGGTGAATGTGTGTGCTAGCAGTGTGTGTTTGCAAGTAGCACAGTGTGGTGCAATACAGGAAGGCTACTGTTCTAAGCAGTGCGTGCAGAGTGAATGTGTGTGCTGGATGTAAGTGTGCCTGCAGTGGCACAGTGCATGGAGGTTACGGTACTAGTTAGTTTTTATGCTTTATGCATACACTGTTCTTATTTAGAGGGTTGACAGTGCTCAGAGGCCAACTCTTACCTGCATCACCTTCCTTTTGGGCGCAGTTCCACAGTTGCAGCTTGTCTCCCTCCCGCCGCCGCAACCCAAACGCGGCCGCCGTGTGGAGGTGGACTACGTTACCCAGCATCCTCAGCGGCGGAAGCCGCCTCACGCAATATCGCGCATGGAGGCGCTCAAATTGAAGCAGAGCCGCGGGCAGAGCGGGCGAGTTCTTATTTAGAGGGTTGACAGTGCTCAGAGGCCAACTCTTACCTGCATCACCTTCCTTTTGGGCGCAGTTCCACAGTTGCAGCTTGTCTCCCTCCCGCCGCCGCAACCCAAACGCGGCTGCCGTGTGGAGGTGGACTACGTTACCCAGCATCCTCAGCGGCGGAAGCCGCCTCGCGCAATCTCGCGCCTGGAGGCGCTCAAATTGAAGCAGAGCCACCGCCTCACGGGACTGCGCCCATTTAAGCCCGGGTAAGACTGGGCTGGGCCCCCCCTCTTATATTCGGACCTTGGACTCTAGTTATATTTCCTTATATATCACGCTAACTCATAACTGACTTTTTATAGAACTTTTATTCGATAGTTTGTCGGGGAATATATTAATGTTATGATGAGTAGGGGTAGCAGGAGTAAAACTGCACAGGGGTCAGCACATGTTACTGGCCCAATCGATCAGTATATTACTAGGGCTAATGAGGCGATAAACCAAGGCATATCACTCCTGGAGCGTAGGGTGTCTCAGGATCTGGCCTTTGCCAAGCGATCATCAATGGGCTCTTTAGTTTTAGCCAAGTCACCCACTAACCCAAGGGAGAACAGACCCCTAATTGAAGCACAAGTAGAAACACATAGTGTGCCAAATTCGGTTGATCTTTCGGCATCCTTGGTACTCTCGGATACGCAATTGAGTGAGGCGCTTGAGAAGACGCCCGAACCTTTTGCGAGCCCGAGGCAGGAGGTCCCCAACACAGAACATTCAAGGGGAAAGAGGGAGGGCGCTATACCAAAACGAAAGAAGCCCAAGGAAGTGAAAAATCGTAAACCTAATAAAAAACCTCCCATTGTTCATACGCCAGGAAAAAATGCATCTACACGGAGTGGTCCAATCAATATAGCAACAGATATGATAACCCTCTCTTTGAATCCAACAAATCTTAATGACCCTGGCAGTTTGGGTGAGGGTTGCAAAGTTTGTGAGGTAAACAACCAACTATTACTCAGATTGGGAGAACTTATCAAAATCTACATACAGCCCATCAAACTATCTCTTTCAAATATTGAAAAGCAGATAGCTTCTATGAATGCAACTTCTAATATTCAGACGGGTGCCGGGTTGGTTAAACCAGGGGGGTCAAAAATAAGTAGCAAAAATTCAACGGTGGAGTTGCAAGCCAAAAAAGTAGCCACTGATCGGCCAAACATAAAAACGAAGTCAACTCCAGCCGTATTGAAGAAGGTTATAGAGCCATTCAAAACCCCAGTCCCTTCTGACAATACGAAAGCTATGCCAGTTAAACCATCAGGGTCACTGTATAACAATGATAAGAACAGGGGTGGGAGTGGGCACCCAACACATCTACCACCAGAGGCAAGTCCATATGTTGTAATCATGACCGGAGTTCCCGAGCTAAGCCAAAATGCGGAGGAACCGACATGGTCTCTAAAAAATAAGGTACAGCATTGGCTTACTACCAATAGACCGCTGCCACCTCATTGTAGTAGCAGGATCTTAATGGTGCGTAGGGTACCCTGGATAGGAAATGAGAGGAAAAGGACCCGGGGGGATAGCGTCATAGTCAACTTTGACGACCCCCGAACGGCCGATCATATTTGCTGTTGGGATATGCGGGCAAAGAATGACGGAATAGAGACAAGAAGGCTTTCTTTTTTCTACCCCCCCCCCCCCCCCCCCACAAATCGATATAATGATGCCCCTGATTGGAGCTGGTCACAAGTAAGAAATTGGGATAGAAGAAGGGAGTGGGCTGATTGGTCAGATCATGGAGGTGGAGACATAGCTCCTCTTGTAGGCTGGAGAGGCATACTAGTCGCAAATAGGTTCAGCTGCCTAGAAGCAGTGGATTGACCATTATTGCGTACTGGACATGGCCTTGAGGGCATTGAATACCTTAGTCCCAAACCTTTACAACCCTTGGTTAACTCTATCACTAATACAAATATAGATATTAGCCATATGACCCCAGTGATGCAGACAATTGACCAAGCAATCTTACAGGTCCCAGCTTTTTGTCCCCACCTTATCTCCGTACCAGGGCCTAGTATTGCTCAGTCCATGCCTTCTATTGATTTCATGCCTTCTGCTGTACTCATGCCTTCTACTGAATGCCTGGGCCCTCAAAATAGCGATGGCCATGATCCTAGGGGTACATTAAAGATTCTTAGTTGGAACCTAGCAGGTATCCACAGGAAAGTGTGCTCACCAGAGTGGAATGCTTTAGTGGAGGCGCCTAAGATCTGCCTGTTCCAGGAGACCTGGAGTTTAGAACCACTCCATCAAGTTGGGTATGCTACATACTCTGTGCCTGCAGTACTCCCTAGAAATGGGAAGGGTCGCCCTTCGGGAGGCCTTCTCATCTGGGTAAGCATTTCCCTTAACTGCCGCATAACACTTAAGCATATTAATAGCCCATATATTCTAGGAATCTCCTTGAGAGGTCTCCGTAGGGGGCTAACCCTCGATTTGTTTAACATATATGTTAGAGGTACCAAATAAGGGTCTACGTCCCCGATAGTGACCATTCTTGAAATAGAGCTCCGAGAAAATACTGTTGGTGCCCAAGTCCTGGTTGCGGGATGCTTTAATTGCACCTATGAGCCTCTTATAACAGATGACATTTTGGACCTGGGTGAGGATGATGTTAGAAGGGGTATTCCAGCCTTAACTATTCCTCCGATTAAAAGATGGACCCAAAGTGCGATACAGTTAAATGCTCTAACATTGGAGTTTGGCCTAAGAGCCACAAATGGTCGTACAAGCTCAGACCCTATGGGTGCTGCTACATTTAATAGAGTCAACCACACCTCGAGGATTGATTTACATTCTGCTAGATTTTTCACTTTGGGGATTAGTACAGGATATGGTAGTTTTACCTACTGTCGAAAGCGACCATAATTCGCTTTCTTTGACTCTTAAAAACCCTTGGCCTAGCAAAACACTCGAAGTACCCTCTAAGCAAGCTCATAAAATTTCTGTCTCCTCTTGTGGCAGACGCTTGAAGTGGAATAAAGTTTCAGTTGATGAAACTAAACTTAATACTATCGATTAAATGCTTACAGCTTCACAAACGGAGTTGGGTACTATTGATCCGGCCCTGCTAACAACTGGAAGGGTTACATCTATTTTTGAGGGAACACTTAGGTCTATTGGGGATGTATTTTTGAAAAAGGTACGTGTGGGTAGGAACACGGCAACCCGGAATCCAAGGGGCAAGCATGAATGGTACACATCTGCATGCAGACACGCAAAATCTCTTTTGATTGAGGCTATTAAAGGCAAATCACAAGCCCTAATATAGGGAGCTAGGAAAGAGCATAAGCAAACATTGGCAAGTGCAAGAAAGGAGTGGGAAGAAGAGTACTGGCGTACTTTAAAAGAGGCAAGCTCTGGAAAAGATTCAAGGCGTTTCTGGGATACAATCGGAGCCAGAAACAGACCAGATAGCGACCTCATAACATGTAACATTACTAGCCAAGTGTGGGTTAACCACTTTTCTAAATTGTATACTCGCCAATCTGGAAATATCACCACAGCTATACCCAATGATGAACAGGGCTGGGAGGTGGCTCTAGTAAACACTGACTTCCCAACAAAAATAGTAGAGTATGCTAATGGTACTATTATGCCCCAAAAGGACTGGGAGGTAGATTCAGTAGACCCCGACTTCTCAATAAAAGAAGTAGAGTATGCCATTAGTACCATCATGCCCCAAAAGGCGGCCGGTCCAGATGGCATTCCCGGGGACCTGCTTCGTTCAGATATTCCGAAATGGGGGAAATTTATCTATTGCCTGCTCATTGCCATCTGCAGGGGTGCACCGATTCCCACATCCTGGAAAGGGGCGGAGGTTGTTCCTATTTTTAAAAAAGAGGCCAGGGACGACCCGTCGAATTACCTATAAGCCTGTTGGATGTAACCCAAAAGGTAGTCGGCAAGGTGCTGTTGGTTAGAATATTACAATGGATTAGCGAAAATAACGTCCTTTCTGACTACCAGGCAGGATTTAGAGCAGGCACTGGCACAATAGAACAAACCTTTAGATTGTTGCTAGTGTACTGGAAGGTGGTGGTCATAGGCAAAGGCAGTCTTTATCTCGCGTTTATCGATTTAAAGACTGCCTTTGACCTTGTACCTAGGGAGACTCTCTGGAGAGTTCTCACTGACATGGGGATACCACATTACATTCTATTGTTACTTGTAAGCCTCAATGAGAATAGCTTTGCCCAGATAAGATGGGGTACAGAGGGAGAGAAAACTAGCAGAATCCCGGTCGAGAGAGGGGTTCGCCAGGGATGTGTTCTAGCTCCCACCCTCTTTTCTTTGTATGTCAACGGTGTGGTTGAGCACCTGTTGAAAGATCCTTCAGATGAACCTTCCCTGGCGGGGGAGCGTATCCCCACCCTCCTCTTTGCGGATGATACACTCTTGCTGTCCAAATCCCCAATGGGTCTTCAAAAACTACTCCATAATTTCCAGTCTTTTTGTGCAGAACGGGGCCTGGTAATCAATACTGATAAAACAAAATATCTTGTGATGAACCCCCCAAAAAAACCTGTGCATCCCCCAAAGTTGAACGCCGTACCTTTGGGGAGGGTGGATGTATTTGACTATCTAGGAATCCGTTTGTCGTACAATATGCAGTGGGCTCCTCATTTATGTAAAATGCTGCTAGCCCACAAGAGGGTAACAGGGGCTCTTCTGAAGGAGCAGCGCTCCTGTGCAATAAGACCTATAGCCCCTGTTATTGAAATCTATGCAGCAAGGGGAGTTAGCTCTGCTCTTTATGGGGCAGAGCTATGGGGCTCATGTAACACTAGCGAATTGTCAAGATCTGAGAGGAAGTTCTGTAGGGCCATCATGTCACTTCCCCAGGGAACTCCCATGATCCCACTAATGCTTGACTTAGGTTGCCGCCCTATTGGTGATTTGGCAAAGTTCCGGCCCTTACTTTTATGGGCCCGGTTGTGGCGAGCCCCGGAGCTTGCCAAATATGCTAAAGGCCTCTCTGAAGTAATGTCATTCCCTGGGTGGCATAGGATAAAATGGTTGAGAGATATGAAAGCCCTCCTGTGTAACTTGGGTCTAAGTGAAGCCTGGGCAAATAGGTCCCCCCCCCCCCCCCAAAGGCAACACTCAAGAGCTTGAATTGGATTGAGACCCAACGGAGCACTAATTGTACATTGGGTAGACATACGGAGGACTTTCTGAAATTTAAGGATTTGCCGATCCGGGAACTTTACTTGGACATTATTGAGAGACCATTTGATAGGGCCCTTTATTTTAAATTTAGGACTGGGACTCTTCCACTACACGCTTTTACATCTCGGTGGAAATCCCCAGCACAGACCACAGAATTTTGCCCTATTTGCATATCCAGACAAGAGTCAGTGGCACACTTTCTGTTTGAATGCCAGGAGTATGCACTACCAAGAAGAAGATGGCTTAAGCAATTGTGTCGCTTGTTGGGAACCAGGCATCATATTGAGGCACTTCGTATTTTAATGTCGGACTCTCGCCCACTGTATGTTTGTGCCCTTTCCAAATTTTTATCATGGGCCTGGTGCATTAGAAGCAAAAGGCTTAAAGGAAATGTTTAATCTTTTTTTAAATATTTATTTATGATGTGCTTCTTTTACTTGAAAATTAAGATTTTAAGGTCAAATGTAATCAAATTCTTGCTTTCTTTTTTTTCTGAAGCTTTTATGATAAGTTTTTATCGAAATAAAGCCTTTGACTTGACTTGCATACACTGAGTGCAAGTGTTCCTGTAATGGTACATTACATGGAGGTCGCAGGGTTTCATTTTGAGAACCCCCAAGCCTACCGGATGAAAACACGAGGAATCCCGACAGACGGGTTTATGCCTTGCTGCATTTCTGTGACTTAGGTGGGACACACTGAAGAAAGGAGAGAGCGACTTCCTCGTTCACTTAAAATGATGCTCTTTGATTCAGCGAGAGATCACAAGGAAGGGCCCTCTCGGGAAGGAGATGAGGCTGATAAGGGAATTATAAAGAGGAGGGCTAGGAGCTCGGGATTAACCTTTTGATGCACATATTACTGTGACTGACATCCAGATGTGAACTTTTGTCACGCCCTGAGTGGACTCTTGAGTTAAGGCCTACTAACAAGCGTTCTTTGGATGCAATGAATGGAGAATAACCCCTACCACATTACATGGCCCCGACCTCTAAAGAGAATGTGTTATTGTTCATGTATGTTGTAATACTACTTTGAATGCGTAGAGTCCAAAATAAAATTCTTTTTTTAATATAAAAATAAGCATTTGACTGGACATCGATTTAATTGACACTGCTGTACATTTTGAGTCTTGTTCACTAACCTGTATTCACACTAACACCCACCATCATATTCCTGTGAGAGCCTTGGCATGCTCTACCACAGCTACCACTGAGTAAAGTGCTTAAGGGGTACTTGGCCCAGTTGCTCAGGATCCATAGTAGGTCAAGCCCTGGGACAACAGGAGTAAAGGGCCTCAAACCCCCACTGTCGGGGCCCAATAACTCCTGTGTGTCCCGTGGCTCTCTGAAAGGGGTTCTGACAATTGGCAGCAAGCAGTGGAGTACCTAACGTTTAGGAGCCTAAAAACAGAGGTGGCATTGGCCAGTACTAGTTTCCACCAGTAGTGAAGTAAGGCCAGTGTTTTTTTTCTTAGACACTAAAAAACACAGGGTTGGGAATTCACCTCGGCACCATATTCGTAGATTTAGATGAAGTAGTTATGTAGGTACAGAGGGTAGAGCATTCCTAGGAATAGGGACAGATAGGCCCTTGCTAATTTTATTAGGGACAAGTTTGAGTCACTGAGTAAAGGGATAAGGCTGTAGTTAACTCTGGGTAGGGAACCACGGTCTGATCCCGTGAAGAGAACTCTGTGGAATCGGGCTCTAGGATCCCCTTAGCACAGATATGTCCAAGGCACACGCCAAGTGTGTCCCCTAATACATTTTCCATATTTTCACCAAGGCACTCACCACCTTTTAGTTTTTAGAATATCTCCGGTGTGTCCACCACCTCAAATTTCTCGGGTACCACTCACACCAATTCCAGGAGTAAACCCCTTGGGTGGGTTGAGTCTAGTAGAGACCCTGAGCTTGCAGTTGGCACTTTGGAGAGCTAAAGCTCAGGAAGATGAGAGAGCCAGATTTTGAGAGGGAGATGCCGAGACTAGCTCACCAAGAACAAGAGGAAGGGAGATGGGAGAGATTGGAATAATGGACCCGGGAAGAAAAATTGCGAGAAACAGAGAGAAAGGGAGTAGAAACCGAAGGAACTAGGAGAGTTGGAAAGGGATCAGCTAGTCCTTGAAGGAGAGGAACGTAGGATAGCAGCATTGAGAACTCATTTTGGGTTAAGTGACTCTACTTCCAATTTAGACCAGGGTTAGGCCAAAGTTTCAAAGAACCTTGTGCATGTGTTTGTGGAAGGTCAGGATATTTTTAAATGATTTGTGAGCTTTGAAGTGGCTTGTAAGGTGCAGGCCTTAAATGAGGTTCCTACGGCAGCTGCTTTAATGGAGCTTATGCCATTGGAAGGGACTGCAATCATTGAGTTAAGGTCTTTGGCAGACCAGATGGTTGAGGAGCAAATGAAGGAAGCTCTTGTTAAGCGGTTTGGGCTAAAAACTGCTCAACACCTGCAGAGCTTCTGTGATTGCAAAAAAGTTAATGGTGTTCCTCTGAGACTTGGATTCATGCTGTATGCTGTATTACATGATTGGAATGAGTGGCCCACCCGGGAACATTTTTGCAATGCACAGGAGTGCCCCACGCTTGTGGGACTTTGGAAGGAAACCCAGAAACCGGTCAGCAAAGGGGTGGTCGGAAAACACTATGTCTGGCTGGGAAGATGGTATACTTTACAGTGAATCCTGAGCCAGGAACTAACAAGAGGCTAGTGGTTCCGTTTGTGCACAGGAATTTCCTGTTGTCACTGGCACATGAAGTGTCTTTAGCAAGACACTTGGGGATGAGAAAAACCCAAGATAGGTTGGACTCCTGTTCTACCAATGCCCATGGATACGCAGAGATACAAAAACATATTTGCGCTGATTGTAAATGATGCCCTATTGGTCGCTTTTTGGACACCTATAAGCTAAAATAAGGGGTAATATTTTCCCATGTACCTTGCACACAAACCTAGTTTAAAACTGTCTAGAATTGAAATGCAGCATTGTTCGAGGTGGAATAAAGGTAAATAAACAAGGCCTCACATGCAAGGTCCGTCTTGTTTGAAATAAGAAAACATGCTTCACATACCGCTTTCACTTGCATTGTTGTGGGGGTGGCTGAATTAATATTTTTTTACATGTCCACACACTCATTTGCACCACAATCACAAAACGTTGCGGCACAGCTGGGACTTGAATGGGGGACTCCAGCTTCGGAGGCCACAGCTCTGCACATAGCGAAACACATAGCAATGCAGGTCTCTTTTTTTTTTTTTTTTTTTTTTTTTTTTGCATGAGAGTGTGCTTTGACGCTGGGGAAACCGTATAAGTTCAGTTTCAACATTGGAAGCACACTTTCTAATGAGGCCTCTCTTGTGCATGACTGAAAACTTAGTTCAATAGCAACGCAGAGGTCACCCCAAGTGGGACCGACGCTCTGCCAAACCCACGTGAAGACCACCCACCATATGATGACTTTTTTTAGTCATTGGCGGGCGTTTTCTTTGCCGTTCCCACGGCTGCGCTATAAAATAGGCAACGCAAAGGGAATGTCAAAAAAAGTTCCAGCACGACATGGACAAAAAAGTACATGTCGTGCTGGAACTTCTGTGCATGCACACAGGGTGGCTCATGTTGTGCTCCCCTGTGTGCATCCACAGGGCGGAATGCACAAGGGTGCCCAGTGGCCCCCTTTGTTTCCCCTCTGCCAGGGTTTCCATGGAGAAGGAACGCCATGAAAACCCCTAATATACTTTGTGGGACTACCAAGCATATGGATCTCCGCACCACAGCCCTTAAAAATTTTGCGGCTGCCTATCATACTGTGTGTAAAACAGTTTTACAATAATAACCTGCATATTCATAGTACTTTTTGTTACAAGGTGGAACCTCGCAGTACTATAAATATACTGTTCTCACTGCACCAATCAGGATTCCGTTCTTTTGCTCTATGATCACACTTACTGGCATCTGCAGTAATCACAATAACCAACTTAGGTTTCATAATGTAAAAGACTACATTTCCCACTGATTCGTTTAGCTTTCATTTATTTTTGCATTTAAGGTTTTTGTTTTTTTCTATATAAAGTCAGAATTTTTTTTTTTTTTTTGCTGAGTCTTTCACTATGAAAACCATGGCACAGATTACAGTTCTTATGTTTTTTAAACACTTCAACCTTGCATGGAAATGAAGGCAACCAGGAAATGTGCCAAATAAACAAAGTTACCCGTCCAGGCCATCTTTATTTACAAGTACTTACAGAGGCATTTGCACCACCAGAGTGGAGCACCCCACAGTTTGAAAACCTCTGTTCTAGAGTAAGGTGACGGGGCATTGAACTGTAATGCACACTAACTGTATAGAAATGTAAGATTTCTGGGTCAAGGTCAATCCAGTCCCACTGCAGGATCCAGTTCCAGGCAGCTGCAGCATTAAGCCAGGCAGAATTGTGAGGCAGAGGGGCAAAAACGAGGAGAAAAACTGAGATATGATGTGAAAAGTGAGTGGAATGGTTGGTTAGGAAACGGATACAAGTATATAGGTGTTTGTAATGTACCAACTATGAAGATAAGTGGTAGGCATTGATGAGTCATCACTGTGAAAGAGAAACCTTCTAGCATGTTTATAAAAATAAAAAATAAAATGAATAAATCCTGCCTACTGGGCATGAATGTAAGGCATGTAGGAACATTATACTTTCCATGTGTATGTCATACTAACAGATAATGGATTTGATAACTTATTGTGTGGATGGTAGCAATTCTGAGCATTGACAAAGAAACATTAGCCTTCCGCCTAACAAGGATTCAAGAGTAACTCTCTCCTGAGTGTATTATAACCACAGGGGGAAGTTATCATTTTAGAATTTACCACTCGCGGAGTCTACTACTATTGAGGAGCAGATGTATTTGCAGAATTGTTTGATGTTACACATGCAAATGAAATGTCAAACGAATGTGCATCTTTGCCTCCAAATCTCTGCAACTTAACCTTCAACCAGAGAGAGCATGGGAGAAGATTATATTTGTTGTCATAATTTGAGCCCAACTTTTAGGTTGGTGGGACCAAAAGCAGTTCAATAATATTTGGATCCGTATGTTTGAAAGATCAAGCAAAATAAAAGATTTTTATGGTGATGCTGTCTGTACACAAGGACAGTCCAAAAAGATTTGGAAAAAGAGTCGGGCGCTTTTCAAATAATGAAATCAAATGTCTAGGATAAACTCAAACAGTTTTGTGACACCAAATGAGAAATTGGTAAAGGCGTTTGAGGTGGTAACTAGAAAGTAAAGCTCAACTAAACCTAGGTCATTTATAGGTATGGCTGAATTTTATTCACATTACCTTCTGATTTTTGCCTCTAAAACTATGACCGCTCATCCGTTAATAATGTAAGCGGAATGGAATGAGGATTGTCAGAGTGTCTTTGATTTAATTAAGGATTCACTGTGTCAAGCAGATGAGTTTTGAATCTATATTTGAAGTATGAGGCTGTGAAACTAAAGAGCTTTGAGCACCGTTTTCGTAGTGCTCATTACAGTTAGTACAAGTCCCTCGGGGGCACTGGGAGTAATCGGAAGTGTGCGCTTCCCATGGAATGGCCAAGCATTCTATGAGGTGGGCAACTGTTGTGTAGATTGGCCAGACTCGTTATCAAGACACCCAGTCATTGTGGGTGGCCACGAGGGTGCAATGTGTCGGGGCAGGGGAGAGAGGATTTATGGAAGAGGATCTCAAAAGGGTCCGTTCTTAAGTGAGCCTGGTAGCTGCTTTCCCCAGCACTCTGCAGCAGCGAGTCCTATGAGTAAGCTTCAGATATACACAAGATATTCTTCCCTGAAAACTATAAATGAATATTAGTTACATATGTAAGGTTGGAGTTTTTGTTGTTGTTTTTAGTAGTAACATTTGGTTTTGACTTTTTATTTTCATTAAAGGTTGTGTAACTAAGAGTAACTATAGCAGAAATGTATCTAAAAGTTCTCTTTGGTTTATCTAGTAAAATAATTTTCTTCATCTTTGATAAACTTCTTCTTTACCTTTTTGCCTCCGACAGATTTGGGGATTATCCTAAACTACCAGATAAATCACAGCAGGAGAGAGACCCCTGGTATTCATGGGATCATCCGGACCTTCGGAGGAATTGGGGCGAGCCGGTATGGCAAAACATTCTTTACTACCACACTTCTCTCCCCGTTTATCACCTTCCAAAGTAATCCTTATCAGTCTTTAAACATGAAGTATTTTGTTATTCCTCCCTAGTTTCCAACTTATATTTTGACTAATTTCCTTTTAGCTTATGCTTAATAAAAACCTGTTTTAAGTGCCAGGATTCCTATTATTTCACATAGGTCAAGGATATCAAGGGCATGCAGTCTTTGTTGAAAGCACCGTCTGTAGTGATCTATTACTTTATGTAAAGGTTGCTCTGTCTCCCATGGATTGCACCCCACTGACTGATTTTTCATCAAATATTTCCTAATCTATGTGAAGGTAATACCATGTGTGCTGCAAACCCGCAGGGCATGCATTTCCTGATCTTCTAGGTTGGCCAATTCATTTTTTTCTGCTTTTCAAGTGATCTTTAAGTGCCCAGTGGTGGTAGTATCCTAACATCATTGCTGGGGATTTTCATCTTATCTTATCTAGACAATTAACTCCTCACAACCAACTACAATTGCCCTTCTTCAAAGTCCTGGGTCACAACATTGTGTGTAATAAAATGCCTCCCTTCACCAGGAGGGTCGTTCAATATTTGGGAGTGGTGATGGATACCAAGATTGCAGAATTGTTTCCTTCAGGGAATAGACTGTGTATAGAAAGCAAATGTCACGGTCTCTAATGACGTCATCCAATGTCCTATAAGTCTCTCTTTTTCTGAACTGTTGAATAATGAGTATTTTTATTCTGCCATATTTATCTGCTCCATTAGAGCTAGCAAAAGAACTAGTTCCATGGAGTCTTCTTTAAACAACCACCTTTGGGTTTCAAATGGTAAAGACTTGCTGTAGTCTGGATTGTGTGGAGGACATTTGATTTGGACAGTCTAACAACCCTTGGTAAATTGTCATAGTGAACAGCAATACATATAGGTAGTTTTAAAAACATTAACTTCCTTGTTGCTAGTGAAAAACTGCCTCAGATTGCTAGCAAATAATGTCTCCTTTTGGGAAGTTGACTATTTGATTTAACTGTTTTGTTTAGCATGGACCACCCATGCCTGACTCGCAATAGGCATATCCTCTTTTCTGATCCTACACTAGTGAAAAGTGTGCAATAATGCATTGTTAAACAGTGTATCATGGACTGCCTTTATATTGGTTTTTGCAATGATGGTGCATCATTGTGTTGAACTGCAGTTCCATTGGGACCTGTTAGTTGTATAGAAAGCCATTTAAGTAAATTAATGTCATTGTTCTGACTAGCCTCACCAAAGGGGTTATAAATATCTCCACTAGCTATCCATCCAGTCTCACAGGAGGCTTCTTTGCAAACAGACCTTCTCACTAGCATCCTCATCAATATCTTGTTTTCTAGTATTTTTGCTGAACTTGATCATGTTGCCCATGAGTACCCTCAGTATGGCCATTTGAGAAGTGCATGGCTTTTCTGAAAGAGTACCAAGTACTAGGATTTTTCGCATCAGATTCCAGATTATATGCCTGGCATTCAGGTGCCCAGCTTATTTTTTAGCAAAACTCTGAGCTTGCATCCATGCCAGGGGCCTTGGCATGAAAGACAAACCCTGCTCTCACTCCCAAAATTCTGCTTATCTTCCTGGCAGGCTATTCTTCATTCAAGCATCCTTGAAATGTAATGCCATTCTGCTAGATATCAAACCCTGATTCAAGAAAAAGCAGAGGACTAAATTGCTTGCCTATACATGTTTAGGTCTCGCTTACGCAGCGCGCATGCGCTGCATAGGAGGAGACCTTTAGAAATCCATTCTGTTTTTCAGGCAAAAACGTGCACGCATTTCATTGCTTTGAATGGCAACGCGTGCACGTTTGGCGATTCACTTGCGGGAGCGAGCTTTGAAACCATCTGTTTGTAATTAACAGATGGTTCCTGCTCGCTCCTGCAAGGGAAACAGGCGCAGGCCCCCTCCTCTCTTCCCTCCCCCTGCTGCCTCCTCCTCTCCTCGTCAAACTTGTTTTTTTTTTACTTGAGGCACGCACGCTTGTTTTATTAAGGATACCCTCTTTTTAATTTAAAGAAAATAAATTTCCCTGTATAATTACATATGTGGTTAGAGGTTGTTTCTTATGAGCCGTGCCCTTCTTTCTAAGTGTTTGACGTAAGTAGCTTAGGAGGATATAGTGGTTTGCTGAAAATGTGTGCAGAATGGGAGCCTGTGACATTGCACCGTCTCTACTGCAGTCAGACACTAGCGTGTTTTCAACTGCTCGCTAGCCCACCGCATTGTCACGATGCCCGGGGCGACCAACAGCGGAGTACAGAGGTGGCCAAGCCGCAACTAACTTAACTAGATACATAAGAAGAGGAAAACATGTTAATTTGATGTTTCTCTATTGTAAATCTGCTACCATTTAAAACTGGTCGGGTGGTGCTAAACATTTAGATGGTGGCAAACGGAGACTACTATTTTGCATAGGTACATAAACTGAAGCATACTTCCAAAATAGGTAGAGTTGGTGTGTGAGCTTCAGCTACATAGCTACAGCTATGGGAGAAAAGTCATGGCTCTAATGGTCTGGGCGCCCTTGTGTCTGTCTAGTGGAAGCCACCGGCGGATGCGCCAGCATCCCAGAGCCGGGTTTGGCTGACGTCATCTTGCTGAGTGATGAGATAACCCAGGCCTTGGTGTGGGTCATTCACGTGTAGCAGCAGTGAGCGACATTAACTCGAGTAAGAAAGACGTTCCTATTTTAATGACTGCACGCGCATGCCAGATTTTTTTCTGGGTACTATCCCACCTCCCCGTTTCCGTAACCTAATTATATTCGTTTTTGTGAGCTGCATTTAGGTTTTGAGTTTGCAACTTTTAGACACTCCTGCCGCGCCGCTATAGCAGGGGGAAAAAAAGACACAAATAGCAGTACAGTGCCAAATTGCTTCAGAGCAAGAAAAACAGCATTAAAATACCATCAAACATGTGCCAGGCAGTAGAGAATTGAGAAACGCTGATCTGCAGCTGCTGAGCAGTGAAGGAAAGATGCAGCATGAACAGTAATGATGGATGTTGTTGGGGCTGCCATTATTTGATTGGTAATTTGTACTAGCCTCTCATGGAATTCTGGGAATTGTTAGTTTTATAATGAGATGTTGTTTATATGGCTGCTGTGAATTTTTTTTATCAGCGAAGTAAAGACTCAAATCATATTACTCGCCTCTGGTCCGGATATAGAATCTACTGATCGCCCAAAAAAGTGACTAAGTCCGAAGGTAGAAATCTTCACTTGGAGAAGGCACCAAAATGTATCGGCCATCAAGTGGTATTCAGTGGGTGCAAATCTTTTATGTTTCCCCCCAAAAGTCAATGGCTTCACTGGGACTTCGTCCGATGGCTCTCCAGCTCCGCAGAACCCATCTCGGCCATAGCCTGCTGCCTTCCCCACTGAGGATTTTTGAATTCCATTTCAGAGACAGGAGGTGTAAACGTCTGAACGGGACGAACCTTGTCTCTGTGCCCAACTCTTACTCCATCCTGGTAAGCTGTAAATATTACCCTGTCCCGGTCTTGTGCAACCAGTTGCCCTTGGTTCTCACTTTGCACCTTTTGGCTATTTTTTTTTTTATCTAAAAAGTAAAAATTAATGTCTCTGGTTTCCCTTGTTGGAGGTTTGACATTTTTGGTGTCATTTGGTTAATGAAAATACTCTCTATTTCGGGATTTTTATCCTGTTTTGTTCAACTTTTTAACAGTTTTCGTACTTCTGAATGCTTTGCACGTTTCCTAGGTTAAGCCGGTCTGCTCTCTGTCATAGCTACCAGACGTTGAGCTCAGGTTTAAATTACTAAAGCCCTTACTCGACCTTACAGGAACAGTGACCTTATTACTTGTGGTGGACTACCATCCACCCCAACCAATAATCCACTTTCTCAAAACCTTCTTACCTGATTTACAGTTCTTTTATTGTCGTACATTAAGCCACCCTATACTATGATGATCCTGCTAGTCTTCTAAACTTGGTACATATTCTGATATTTTTTGTTTTGTTTAAACCTATGAGCTTTGTCGTTGCCCTCTTTAGTCTGACAGCCTCTTGGCAGCGTGCGTGGGCTCCTCAAATTAGCTTTTTATGTTCTGGTGTACTCATCTAAATATCTGATGGACCTTATTGTGTGGATGTTGCCTGTTGGTGCTATTTGAGTCCTGCAACTTTTAGCCATTGGTTATTCTGAGGTATGTGATTGTCGTCATTTTGGTAGTAGGCCAGTAGTTCCTTTTCACTCTTGCCATTTTAGTATTTGTCTTGTCAGTTTTCACTCATGTGCAAGACAGTTGAGTGCTATTTAAAAATGTGAAGATATTGATATAAACGCTGTGCTGTTGTAATGTTTGCAGAGCAGTAAAGAAACTGAACAATTCTTTTGACTATGCTTGATCAATATCCCCTTGATCTTCTCCTTTTGATTGAGCAACGTCTCAGATGGCCTCCATCCCAATTATATCCAAATTAGTTCATACTAATTTGACGATCATCCACAGAAATGGTTTAAACAATTGCAGAGGGAGTAGTGTTTATTGCGTATGAAAAGTTAAACCATCTAGCAGATTATATTCTCTAAAGTTCTTACCCCAGACTTCTCGTAGATTTGATCCTGTAACTTGAAACCTTGTCATGACAAGCACTTAATAACATCTGTTTTCAAACTAGCAATACTCAATAACATTCTGTTGTACATTGAGAAATATTTTTTAGATGTAATCTTTTCCAGAGGCAAATAGGTGCATGCTCATAACCTCATTCCCATGGCAAGGTCCTGTCATAATGTGGTACCTTAAAATGTGTAACTTCTGCACATCCCTTTTGCAAATCGGATTGGGAAAACAGGACAGGAACTGGAATCTTGGAAAAGCACTTCAATCCTCTCTCTTCCATTGTATCACATGCAAATTGATTGTTGTAAGAATAGCCATGAGCGGCTGAGGCAAAATAATATAAGTATTATAGGTGATGTTCTGCCATTCAAACAAGTTAGGCACAGATTCAAGTTATCTATGATGTAACAAATATTTCTGTTATGAACTGAAAATAAATGCATCAAAAACTCCAATGATGAAAAATATTGTTGAAAGGACTATGCCAAAAATGTATATATTGAAATATATTCAGGGTATATACTTTTTGTCAAGCAAGAAAACCCAAAATATAATTCCCTAAAGTTACTAAAATCCTTGACATTTCTAAATAATTGTTCAATATTATATCCAAAATAATAACCCTTTGGCTCGCCAGACAATCTCACCACTTCCTTTTGTTAACTTAAACCAAAATATATTGCTCAGATTGCGCAGGAATCTATCATGGAAGGCGTATGTAGATAAGGAGAATACCACCTGGAAGGAGGAAATGTTAGCTATAAAAAAGAAATCATCACTGCAAAAGCAGAGTGCTTTGCAGACGTTATTCTGAAGGCACCCAACAGTACTAAGGGTATTTTTAAAATTGTGAATGATATTGCTAGCCCAGATTGCACAAAAAACAAGATCCTTCCCACACAAGATCTATGTGATAGTTTAGCAACCTTTTTCGAGGATAAGATAAGCAAAATAATAGTAGGGCTGAAAGTGGACGATTTGGTCATATCCGGTGAGGTGGATAGTAGGCCACCACCAAATAAGCAAGAGGGTTGGGTAGGTGGTATGAAGCCATCAGATCAGTTGGCCCTCTTAGATCATTTTGAGTTACCCTCAGAGGAGGACTTTCATAAAGTAGCTCTAGGTGTCTCTTCAGGTTCCCCTATGGACCCCCTTCCTCATAAAATATGGAAAGAGCTAGGCTCTGAACTCTTCCCAATACTCCGACAGTTGTGTAGTCAATCCTTGAGTAGTGGGCTGGTACCGTCATTCTGGAAATAAGCAATAATAACTCCACTTTTGAAAAAACCCACGCTTGATCCAGCTTGCCCTAAGAGTTATAGGCCCTTTTCGCTTCTACCTTATCCAGTGAAGATCACAGAGCAAGGCACTCTCCCAGTTCTTGGAGTTAATAACTATCTAGAGGATGTGCAATTTGGCTTCCGCCCAGGACCCGGGACGGAGACTGCCTTGGTAACTGTTCTGGATGATCTTCGAATGCGAGCAGACAGGGGACAATCGGCTATATTGATCTTGCTGGACCTGTCTGCCGCATTCGACATGGTTAACCATGCGGTCCTTTTAGCGAGGCTGGAGGGAGCCGGGGTGATGGACGTGGTGCTGAAATGGTTTCAATCTTATCTGGCCAACAGACGACAGGCAGTGGCTCTCCCCCTTATCAATCAGATTTTGTTGATATTAGGCACGGTGTCCCTCAGGGGTCTGTGATCAGCCCAATATTATTCAATGCTTACATGAGTGTGGCGGGGTAGGATTAACAACTTGGGAAACAGATCTGCTAGAATAAGGTTTAATTTTTATTAAGACACTTTTGCGTCGAGTTGTTACTCTTCCTGAGACAGTTTGGGCGGTATCCGTCGTGGTTAGATGGATTTGATTCAACCCGGTAGGTTCTAGCTTCACTCTTTCTCTTCTGGGGTCTACTCTCCGTTGTCCTTCCGATTCCAGTCAAAGGAGGAGGGGAGATAAGGCCAACAAAAACAAAACAAAAGGGTATCAGGAGGACGCTCAGTCTTTAAGCCACACTCACTTCGGGCTGGGGGTGAAGAAGGCACCACTCACTCGTTTTGTGAGGCACACTGGTGAACTATACAATACGATGTTGTGGTGCTCAGTGCAACGGGTAAGGTGACGTGAGGATTGTTATTAAAAATAGGAGGAGTAGGAATTAGGTTTCGGCGGTAGGGCGACCTCTCCTCCCAACCTACCCTGAGAACCTGTCCCGTACCTGTGTCAGCCACGCTCCTCCGGGAGCGTGGCTCGGCGGCGCGTGGGGAAGTTGGCCTCCTGGCTTCTCCTCGGCTACAGTGGAACTGCTCTCTCGCTTCCCTCCTTCTTCTCCGGGCTTCTCCGCGTAGATCACCAACGTTCCAGCTCCTAACTCGGCTTCCTCCTCTCCGGTGGTGACGCACACGCTGTTCCGGAATTCCTCCGTTCTTATTGGTGGTGGGACCGATGTGACGTCGGATGGGGGTGGACCGTCCTCCCAGTGGAATCCCCAGTTAAAGGAGCAGTGTTCTTCAGTTTCTGCGGGAGGTAATAAAGGGTCGGAAGTTCGCCAGTCTCCCTGCTGAGAGGAAACAAGAGGGAGAGATGGAGGTATGGCCAACCACCATTCGCTAGTGGACTCGGGTAGCGGGTCCGCCCTGTCACAATGAGCCATCTGATTGCTGTCATTAAGTCACATAATGTCAGCCTTGTGAATTATGCTGACGACACAGCTCATTCTGTCGCTGGAGGGGGGATCATTCCCTCTCACTAGAAAAATGGCATGCCTGAATGCAGGATACGGTACACTGGCTGAGAAATAACTCCCTGCAATTCATCGGTGACAAAACAGAGATCCTATGCTGTGCCGCTGGGAAAGTGCCATTCTCACTCCCAACTGTTTTCTGGCCTATTCCCACGGGTACACCATTGGTACCCTCTGAGACGGTACGCAACCTGGGAATTAGTTTCAACGATAAGTTGAGTCTAGAAACTCAAGTTAATAAGATTGTCGGGAGCAGTTTATCTCTCATCGGAGTACTTCAAAAGATTCTTCCGATGTTACCAACCCAGGCCCGAGCACTAGTAGTAAGGAGTGTTATTTTGGGTCGACTGGATTATTGCAACGCTTTGCTGCTGGAGTCTCCAAAGTACCTGATCGGAAGACTCCAGAGAATCCAGATTGTTGCGGCAAAGCTTGCTTTAATGAGACCACAACAGTCATCAGCATCTCAAGCTCTGGCAGAGCTGCATTTGGCTCCCTGTATTACAGAGGATACAATTTAAATCGCTCTGCATTGTTTTTACGACGCTGCACGGTCTTGGGCCTAAACCGTTGCGGAGCAAATTTGGATGGTATGCCCCCATCCGCAGTCTTCGCTCTTCCTCGGCCAATCTGGTAAAAGTGCCCAGGATTAAAAGAACAAAATTGGGGGAAAGAGCTTTTAGCATTGCAGCAGCGCGCCTTTGGAATGATCTTCCCACTGATCTGAGACCGATTAAAGACCTGCTGTAGTTTGGAAAGTAAATAAAGACCTGGCTCTATCCCAGAGCACAAGTATTTCTAATGTAGCCTGGTTTTCTTTTCAGCACTTGTGGTGGCAGTGCACATGTACCTCAGCGCCAGGATGTCCGTAGGGTTACAGTGCGCTTTATAAATATTGATACCAATAACAATATGACTTCTGCTGTAAAGGCAAGCATAGATACCTTACAGATGGTTAGCAAAACTAAATCTGTTTCTTCTGGCAGTCGCCCTCCCATTACACTTACGCCTTTCAAAATCTGCAACTAGCATCAAATGTCGTTGATGACCTAACCATTCTGTTTAATACCTCTAAGCAGTGAAATGCCTAATGCAGAGGAAAATCTGTAATCAAACTACTGTTAAAATAAATTGCCTTGATGCATTTCACTCAAATGACTTTAGGCTAATTTGTTTGCTGCCATAATTTGAAAAACATTTGAAAGTACACTTATTTACCTGTTACAAAATCCTGCAAACCCTTCATCCCTTTGACTGTATTTAGGCCAGTTAGCAGCATAGAATTGATAGTTCCATGAGTAATTAAAGACCGCAGTCATGCGGTTGATGGAGGTGGTGTCAGGACACTGGCTCTTGTGGGCCTATCTGCAGCTTTTGATACCATTGACCACACCAGAAATATGTACAATAGAACAAATCATGAATAGTCAAAGAAAACTGAACCACTTGTAGGTGCAACAATGATTGTGATTGTGAGATTGTACTTACTAAAGTGCGCCGTTTTCCTTCTCAGTTGGTATCGTGACAACTAGATGAGCAAGGAAACTTCATTTTCTTTATACTGAAGAACCCTACTTTATCTTTCATTTTATGAAAGTGTCCATAGGGATGACTTCTTTCTGCTTTTAGTTTATTGCTGATCTCCATAGCAGCCAGGCTGTTTCCTGTCCAACTTTTTTCCAAATCCTTCTACAGCGGCAGGAAACTTATATCGCCTTGGATGTGAAATGTTTTCTCTATTAATGACTAGACAGACTGCACAACATGAGTAAGATGAAAACATTCTTAGTAAATTACGGGGCTATGAGCATTTCTGGCCTCTTGAAAAAAGTTGGATCACTAGTTTGATAGTATATTGCATCATAACTTCCTATCAGAATGCATTTACTGGCTAAACCCCGGGATCATTAACTAAGATCAGTGCTTTCCAAACGTTTTAGAGCCACAAACCAATTTTTAGAATGAAAAACGTTCGTGACCCACCTAGTGTTAGAGAACAAGAGGTGAGGGTGATGATTTTTTTTAATATAATAAAAGCAATTGGTTGTAAACTCCACAACCTTGACCACGCCCTTCAATATAGGACTGGTGCCAAGACCTTAACCTTCCCGTAAAAGTGGCAGATATGGAACTTCACTGGAGTCTGGAAGTGGAATAGTTTGAGTATGGTGCTGGCTTGGGATATTCGTTCACTAAAATTACTAGACGTCTGTTGATACCTGTGATTTTACTAAATTTGAGAAACCTTTATATAGTGCGAACACGGCTGAAGGGCATTGGAACACATTACATGAGCACTAGATTACATTGCACAAGCACAGATTCATTTTGTCATAAGCACTGGAGATTAAGTGATTTTCCAATAATCAAAGGATATTGAGCCAACGCTGGGCCACAAAACTGGTTACCCAGTTAGGCCACATCCAAATTTCACAATTTGTGTGCAAAAGACTTACACAAATGGTATTGTTGTGTGTGATTCTATTTAGTGAGCAAAATCTCTGCAGAAATGGCTTTGTGAAGTATAAAAAAAACAGCAGCCACCAATATTGAAATGTTTCACGTGGAGTCTTGCTTAGGAATACTTGCAAGTGTTTGTTTTAAAACTGGACTTGGGGACATTGTTTAGCACTTTCACACAGGTGCACAAATAGGGCTAATCATTTTAAATATTATTTACATGTAGAGCAGGACTTTGTGACCCCGCCAAAAATCTGCTCGCGACCCTCCAGGAAGTGCTGGGCAACAGTTGGAAAACTCTGCCCTAGCGGCAATGATGGGTATCTGGTGATAAGTCATTTTTTATTTTTTTACTAAACACTACCCCTTAGTAAAGCACAGCCTCGACTCTAGAAATAATAACGTTGTAGATCAGGCTTCCCTGTGCAATCTGCTTGCATGATTGGCTGTGTGATTCTGAGTTTGTGCTTACGAGGTAGGGTTAAACCTGCTACTCTATTGTACTGTTCAAGAATATCAAAAATAATCCCATAATGATGTGCAAGTGATCTGTAATTCCTATCAGAGAAATATTCTTTCAGTGCCTTCTGTGCATAATGAGATATGGCCACTTGTAGAGTTCTCAAAATGTCTGTGTCCATTTTCATTCCTATACATGATCCATATTGGAGTACCAATTCCTTTTCTTTTTCCATTTTAAAACATGTGTTACTATTATTGTCTTTCAGTTATTATATACGTTATACCTTGTCATGATTAATTGGGATTGCCTTCTACACTGTAATGGTTTCTTGTTTATATTATTGTCAACATTGAAAACTTATTTTAAAAATGCGTTGTGGGATCTCGTACATACGTAGGGATGTTATACCGCTCATAAATTTAGAGCAAATCCTTTCTCATTAACCTGAGGCAGTGCTTACCTATCCTTGGTAATAACAAGCATTGGCATAGCCAATAGGTCTCTGGGACCTTATAAGCGTTTAGCCATGCAACAGTTGTTGTTGCACCAAGGGTATTGTGCTGCATAACTAAGTACTTATAAGGTCCCAAAAGTAGCCAACATGATGGTCACATAAATCCTCTCACTATGAAGTCAGAGAAAAAAAGTAAAGCCCAAGCTCCCTGGAAGACAGAGCCTGACATTTGACCACTGTCTTTGAATAAACAGCAAATGTGACAGGATAAGAAGATTTAAAGCCCCGTTTACCGAAATTCAGTACTATTATAATCTAGTAATTCGAGTTTGGACAAGGGAAGGGACTAACTGAAACTGGTCAGCCTAAAAGAAATAAAGTCAGCAAACAGAAAGCAAGCAAATGTGAGTTATAAACTACAAAGCCAATGGTGGGCAACGGGTGGAATGCATTCCCACGGAAGGTTTCCGAATGTCCTCAAGCTGTCATTAGCAAACCGGCTTCCACTTAATCCCAGTCAATGTAAATAAAGCAGGATTCCAAATGCATGGATCAGGTTTGGTGTATCCGGGGTGATGTAATAGCAAACATTCTTGGAGAAACGTCCCAACAACTTTTATAAAACGAGACAGAAATCTCAAACCCTGCAACATGCTCAGACGGCTTCCATGTGCTGGGCATGTCTACCAACTGAGATGTGTAGGCAGTTGGTAAAAGACTCCTACTTACCTCCCAGAGCCCCGAATATCTAACGCACACACTCTAGCACACACGAGTTGTACCAGAACACAGTACCAGCAACATCATTACAAACCGACTCGAAAAAATGCTGCAAGACCACTCTAATGCTTATAACCATTTGAGGCTTCGTACATGTTTTATAAAGTGGCGCTCTGCGTAGGCGAGACCTAAAAATCCCTACATTGTGCATACCCCAAACTTAGTCGCCCATAGGGGTATGAATATTGCTTGTCATTACCCAGCTAAGCATTTACACATCAACTTAGGAATGAGGAAAAACTACGTTGATCATGCTGGGTTTTGAATCCTCTATCTGAGGAGGAATCTTTATACTCCGTTGTGCAATAGCTGACAATAATTTCGGCATGCGCCACTAGGGGGCAGTGCTATCTCATTTTATAATTGGTAGACATTACAGAGGAAGGAGCACAAAAGGCTGGCGATTAAAAGAGCCTTTTCTACCCGCCCTTTCTCACTGCCCTTCTGGTGTCCACTCCATGGTTTTCACCAATTGGCTTTACCTTGGTACTAAGACTGAGTAAAGGTGTATAAGAAGGTGTCATTCGGTACTGTGTGGTAGGGCAAGTCTGATCCTCAAATTATAACTTGCGTGAATATAAATATATGTATACTTGTGACATTTTCATAATTGCAGTGTAATTATGAGTGGCGTGCAATAAATGAATTACACTTTTTTACGAGCAAAAATTAAGCAATACAAAAACATAAATATCCGAGATTACACCCATCTGAGCAACAAGAAACACTAAGAAGATTTTAAAACTGGTCCAAAGCACCAGAAATATAAGGGCACTAACCGACATGACACATAGAGATCCCTGTCTCCGAGCAGGCCACTTGTTACTAGGAGGAAGTCTCATCTTCCACGCTCGTAGCAATACCAGAGCGCACGTTAGTGTTATTAAAAACGATAACTGAAGGTACAGAGAAACGCTACGAAGAACAGCGCAGCTCTGCAGTCAGATACCCAGCACTTGACGGTTGCTCACGTAACACTACACAACATTCTGAATGACCTAATTTTCCAGATGAAAAACAAAACGGAAAAGAGAAGAGAACGTTAATTTTCTTCAAATTCTTTTATGCAGTATGGTGGATGTGATAAACAACATTTTGTAACGGAAAAGGCAAGGCTTCGTGAAAATATTTTCTACTGATTTAAACTGCACTTGTCTTTCATTTTTAAAGTGTGTTCCCGCTGTTATTTTATATGCAGTTTAAAATGAACTCTGCCTGTACCTCACACTCTGACGCTGCCCACACCAATGCCAATGAGCCATGACCGCAAGGACTGGCTGAGCCCGACGACCGCTGCAATAATCTTCAAACTGGGGCCACACTGAGGGAATCACAGGCATGCAGACTGAGGAAGGTCTGGTCTTGGCTTTGGATGAACGATGTATGGCTTTAATTTTGAATAAAAAAATCTTACGCCCACTGCCCAGCCTAGGAGCATGACCAACTACAGGCCCCAAAGACAACAAAGCATAGGGTTACTCCGTGCCACCTTCTCTGGGTGTGGCATTGACAGCCATGTCCGCGCACCGCAAAACATGTTCCAAAATTGCCTTGGTTTACAATTATCTCTGATGAAGAACCCCCTGGAATGGGGGATATTTGAGGGCATCAAATTTGTCTTAGTATAAATGAAGTGGGTTGTCACTAGCGCAACGGTTTTCCATGGAGATGCAGACCCGCTGCTTCAGCCGGCGCAGCAACAGACGCAACCTGGGCAGTCAGACGGTCACATTGGAGCTACATGCTCTGAGGCCTCGGGTTCAGCTAAAACTTTAATTTAATTGGCTCATGATGACATGCTAAAAGTAAATTGGAGCAGTATTGGAGAATGTTCTAGTGACAAACACTTACTAGTAATCTATAGCAAGCAGCGCCATCAGTGTTAGCCCATCAGGTCGACTGCCCCCTCCCTCCTACACTAAAATCCTTGTTGCCGCTGCGGTTCAGGGCTCGATGGCTCGCTCCGTGTCATTCACATGGCTTCTGGACTGCAGTACAGCACCACTCCAGTCCAGGTCCAGTTGCGGGAGGTCCTCACATCATTACCGCCGCGCAGCTCAACAACGCGGGGTGCGCTGCTAGCATAATTGTCTGCCACCTGCTTGTGCGGCTGTGAGTCCTATCTATTGGTTAACTCATCACTGAGGTGCGACATCTGTGAATACCGCGTGTGAGAATGTTGCTACATTATTTTGTGCATTGCCTAAGCCAACACAACAGAGATGAGCCAGCCTCCCAAACCTGCTTGCAAGCAGCGCGGAGCCAGCCAGCTTTCTATCAGTGGTGCTAATAGCGCTCCACCTTCACAGCTGAGAAGAAGGCGCTATTATGCGTGACTTTGCATTTCAATGCAGTGATGTGGATCACTCCACTGAAATACGGTAATCGAACACCTGATTCGCTGTACTTGGCAGGCGCGGTACTTGGCAGGGCTGCATATCTCTATTTACACAATCCTTTTGATTTACCTCTTAGAGAAAGAACGTGGTTACCTTTACACTTGTGCATGTGAAGGCTAGGGCTCTGTTAGAAGACCCACTACATATGTGCCTCTGGTGCATTGACTCTGCTGCCTGAAATTCGATAGAAGCCAAATGTTTAGGGCTTGACTTTGCTTGGTGGAAATGTAGTAAAACTGCCCTCAATGAGTGCGTTGAAGGCAAGCACAATTTTGGATTTAAAAACTTGTTAGAGGTTATGTTGCTTGTAATGTTTGTTTGCCTACGGGTTACCTTTGTGTGATTAAATGCACTGTAAACGTGGTGATGTGGCAAGACTACACAAAACAATTTGGCAGTCTATGAAACTGAATAGTAATGGAATTGTTTTGTTTCAGATGCATTGGCACTTTGACATGTACATCAGGAACCGCGTGGACACGTCTCCAACCCCTGTCGATTGGAACACCATGTGCAAACAGCTTTTTGGTTTTATGGGTGTCATGCTTTTTTTGTTTTGGGTTGGAGAAGAATATCCTTCATACCAGCCAGTGGTGAGTTTTGCGAGTTTTGTTACAGGTAGCTGTGTGAGCACATTTTCCAGACTTTGGTGAAAATGGTAGTTTGATGACGAAAATATTTTATAATGAATTAAAATGGAATTTATATTGCACTTACTACCCCGGACGATGCATTGAAGCTATTTACTGCAACTAGCACACTACTCCAGAACCCAAAGTTAGTGGCTAGTCTAGTTGTTATTGGAATTAGTCTTGTGCTCTCAAGGAAACCTATTCAATGCAGGTGAATGTGATCTTTAGTGGGAGCTATGTAAAAAGCATACTGTTGATCGAATGAATACATATATTGTTTGGTTGCAGGGATATGGTTTCAAAGAAGACTAAGACACACAGGCATGTTACTTAACGTAGTCTAGATGCTCAAGAGGTATTCAAAAGGTCAAAGGTAAAGAAAGGGTTATTCAGCTTGGTCCAACTAAATTGTTCATAAAGGGTTTTAGGAATCTAGAGGTCGGAGGTTTATTGTGTGTTTTTTGTTGTTGTTTTGTTTGCGATACCATGCAATCTATGGATGTAAACATGTAGAAAGAACAAATCCTCTGCTGAGAGACCCCATTACAATTTTGAAATCTGCCATTAAGAAATGTGGCTTTTTTAGGTGCCTTTTAGAGATACTTTAACTTTAAAAGAAGTGGCAGATACTGGACTCTTTGAAAAAATCAAACCCAGTGCGTGGTGAGACATCCCCTTACGAGTGACCAACATGCACCGCAAGCTGTAAGCACATCACAATACCTGTAATTACCATTTGACAGCACAAATAAGAAAGTTGAGGTCTAAAATTGTTTGAGACATTGTTATTTCTAGCTTTAGTGTATGGCACCCCACTGTATACAATGTATTCCATCGATGCAAGCCCTGAAAGCACCTCTTTGTGTACATAATACAGCAAGCAGAACATTTAATAAAATAAATTGTTACAGCTTATGTGTGGTCTACAGTAAATTGCATAAACTACAGGTATAAACGTGTAAAAAATACCGCCAACCTAAAATATAACAAAGCATTTGTTAAACACGTTGCAGCAATCATTAGTAAAGACAGCGATCGATTGTTTAACTGACCCACTAGTTACTTGGTTTGGAAAGGCAATTGTCATTACAAGTAGGTGCTTTCTCCTGCCCCCTCCTGACGAACACTGGACTCCACAGAAGACCCCACCGTCTGCAGAATGGATATCTGAGATATTTGTAACCCTCCAGCATCCACCTTGTCGTCTCATGGTGTGTTCTTAACTGCTGATGCCGATTATTTTCTTGTGGAGACTCTGTACATGGGTGCTCTCATTAAACTCACATTTGTTCCTTCTATATGTTAGTTTGTTACTACAGCAGCCAAAATCAATTTGGCTTGGCTGTACTAGGCCTGGGTTATGATGACACTCCATTCACTGAGGGGCTGGGAATATGACAAAGATCTCTGTGAGGAAGCAGTTCCAAGACTTGTAGAGGAAACCAAACGTCAGAGGTAGGAGTCCTAGAGATGGCTGAATAGTAGGAGATAACCAAATTGCATAGGATACCCAATATTGTACAATGCAAGCTGTCAATCATGAATGAACCCTTGGTCATGAGAGATTTATATAACTATATGTAATTCACTAAAAACTGAGTTTTGGTTCTAGCTCAAATGCACAAAAGCACTGAAATTTACCATTTCTGCACATAACTTTTATTGCCCCTTTGTTTAACTCTTTCCCAGTTACCTTTTTTTCGAGTGCCTATTGCAAATGTATGTTTTTTGCATGGCGAGTGATGCAAGTTCTCCAGTATTGGAGCTTCCATAGATTCACATGCTTGAATCATTCCCCATCTGCGAAGTGTGGGTCAAACCCTACTATATTAAAGCAGCATCAGTATCATAGGCTATAAAGTCTGTGTCCTTTAAAAAAAAAAAATATGTTCCAAACTTGAACTGTAACCAGTCAGGTGATAGCACCCACTAGATCACTCACAACAGAGGCTGAGTTCCTCAGATTTTCTACTACATGTCATGGGAAGGGAGTCTCCCTGAGCTCTGCTCATTTTTCTTCCTCTTTAGAAATGAAGATTTGCCTACAACTACTATGTCTGATACTTGTAAGAAAGGCCTCTTCAGATCCTGCAAAATCTGTGGGAAGAAAAGGCTACATGTGGACGATCAGCATCTGGAAACGAAGTGCAGAATATGTCACACTTATTCCTCTAAAACCATAAAGTACAAATCATTGTAGCTCCAGTGTAATGATTTACCCTACACACCTCCATGGTCAAATAAAACCGAAACTATACTTGTGGAATGCAGTCCTAGGTGTCTTAAGCAAGAATTCCTTCAAACAACGACTGAGGGTGCTCTTCACTACATATATTTTCTATTTGCGTGACAAAATCTCTGAGCCTACGAGCATGTAGAATTAAGTGCTAGTGATTAAGTATTTCACATTTACAAAAGTTATCTAAGTGAACACTGTCATAATGCTTGGTGAGTCACAGGTGTTACCTGTGAAGTGACCTTGAAAGGGTTCCTCTAACACAACTTAACTCTATAACCTAGATATTTACAGGACTCTTAACATTTTGTTCATCTGGTGCCATCCCAGAAAGAGGCTTAAACTCAGTGTTGCAGATTCCTTGAAGAACTTGATAATACTTTATGCAGCAACTGTTTTCACTCGGTGGGTAATAATGCTCACGGAGTGGTACAAAAAACTGCATCAGTGCTTTTCCAAATTCACTCTGATTGAGACTGGCTCCATGTTTCTCAAAGCATTGTGTTTTCTGAGGCAATGTTGACCAACATCTTTGGCTGATTCTATGGTGCTTTACATCTTCCATCATTACTGGTACCTCTTTATGCTTGGAAACTTTGCATGCGTAAGAGGAAGTTGGTGTGGAGTGGCAGGCAGACGTCAGCCCCATATATAAACGTGTAGAATATGAAAGTGACTCTAGTCCTAGACCAACAGCCCTCTTTATTTCAGCCAGCTTTTCCATTGGGCCCTTCATACAGTTTTTTATGTTCTATCAGGTTAGACATAAAATCAACTGAAACTGGTATACTGAGCCTGCAGTTTAGAAATGGCTGGGCCAGAAGATGGACAGCTTATGTAGGGGTTACTGGTGGTTGTGGGGGCCCACACGGAACCTGTGTACTTACTATATAGTGTAAGTAATATGGGAAGTGCTATATTAGCAGAATAGGACCTCCCAATAGTAGGACGAGCATTGACTAAGTAGGCATGACCTTGGCAAGTGTGCGGTTATGTTTTTGGCAAACATGCAAAAATATAAAACTAATGATGGCCTTGCATTTCAAAAGGAACAGATCAGGTACGGAATGCTGAACAATGCAAACATTCACCCCTAGTCACAAGGATCTGGGTTTAATCCATTGTTCTTTTGCTCACCATGCCATCCCAGTTTGAACCAAGTCCTATGCAAATCAGTCTTGACCCTGTTCCTCATGGGAACAGCCCAGCCTGAACTGCGTAGCCAGATCCTCCTTGGACTGGAAATCAGCATCCTGGGACCGGTTTCGGGGCACACCAGCCCCAGCACTTAAATGCACTCTTGTTTTCCTGAGGCTATGCACATGTGATAAAGCAAAATGTCTTCACTCGCAGTGCACGGCAGCCAGTGGATGAAGTTGGCCAAACCATTGTCCCACGATGTATGCTGTAGTGGGTTGAAACATGTGAACGATATTTGAAAAGATCCATGGAAGAAGAGGACTTACCAAAAGCCCCTGCATGTGTCTGCTTTTATTAGTATTTTAGGAAACTTGAGGATAGCAGAACAGCTAAAGATTTCTCTATTCCATACCTAAAAAATATATAGCACGTTAAGTAATTATGGGGATAATGAGGCTGCACTGTAAATAGCATTGTTTCACTGTTAAATCTAGATTTAATGTAGTTGTCAATCTTTTCTTTTGCAGGGTCCAAAGCAGTATCCATACAATAACCTATACCTGGAGAGAGGTGGTGACCCCAACAAAACACCTGAAGAAGAGAAGCATTATGAAATATGAGCTGTTTTTCCCCCCAAGAAAACTCTGTACTGAACTGGTTCCTGCAGGCTGTGCTTCTCTTACTCTCAACAGTACTGGGTCTGAATTAAATGTATTTATTCAAGCTCTTTCTTCTGTGTCTTACATTTCAAGGTAGTTAATTTATCAACTTTAGTAGAATAAAGGATTAACTTGGACTTTTTAGCAAGTTAAGCAAGTGGTTAACCCACAGAGCCATTTACTGGCAAACAGCTGTGCAAACTGAGAGTGCGTTTGTCAATGTTCTTTCATTGACGCTCGCAATCTGATCTTGCTATGACCCGTTGCCTGTCAGTTAGGCCTTGCTGTGGTGATAGTTGCGGTTCAAGATAAGAAGGTATGCAGTAAATGAGGGAAGCATGTTTGCATTCAGTAGGTGGATACACCTAAGGCCAGCTGCTGTAATGTTTTGTTGAGTATCAAATTGTCTGTGGAGTGGTTGTTGCCTTGTGGCATGTGAGGCTTGGGATGGTAGTGTGTTTTGGTATGCTGTAACTCTGCTCTCGCATTAACACTGATGTTATTAGCCATAGTTAACAGCTGAACAGGTTTTTTTGAGCTTGTGTCCTGAGGTCTTAATACTTTGAGTGAGCACTACTCCCGACAGGAACAGACATGGAAGGTATCTGTCTTGCAGGAACAAAGTGGGGTCTGAAGGCCAATCAATGTAAAGGTGACAGTTTGAGTATAACAGGCAGAGGCTGCAGTTAAGTGTCGCCTACCTAAATTAGCCCTTGAACGCTGCCTTTCTGCTACATCATGCTGTTGTTTCTTTATTTATAAAAAAAATAAAGCCACTTAATGATAAATCCAGATTAATATAAACCAATTGCTAGTCAGTTGACACTGCATCTCGCCACAAATTTTGGAAATAGAATGCAATTTAATATTTAAAATGAAAAAACAGCACTAAATAATGAAATTCTCACACCTTAGATGTATAACGGCAAAAATTAAATTGATAACACAGCACCTGGTTATTTTTTTAACAGTGTACTTGGTTTTACGATTTTGTACCAGTGCTCATAGTTTGCTGAATGCCTATCTAATACCCCAAAGAATTCTGAGTGGAATGATGTGCGCTACCGAATAGGTCAATTAAAGCTTCCAGAAAATGTTTTGATTGCCAATTTCCGAGGATTCAGTTATGGGTAAATGTATTTTTTTGCAATCTCACTTCAATGTCTTCATTCTTGGTTTTGACATTCAGTAGTCTTTTCAATGTTCTTGAATTTCTTTGGGTTCATTGTGGACATCTTCATGGTTTCAGATTCTACCTTGTGTGGCATCAACACAGTCTGTCATCTGATCAAGGCTTGTTGTATGGCTATTTCACTTAATGTTTCCAACCTGTAAACAAGTACCCATTCGAAACAGAATTGGTTTTAGCTCATCCTGTCAAGCATTAGGAAGCACGTTGAGGTAATTGGTGTTCAGACCTTCCTCAAGACCCTCAAAGGTATGAGGTGACACTTATTTTTAGAGGACAGTTGCGTTCGTTTGTGATCAACTTTACTCATTTTGTGAAAGCACCAAAAAGTAAGAGGGGTGTCAACTGTGTTCAGTCTGGTCCAAAGAGGCCTAAGGGAGGCAATGGTGGATTGGTCAGGCCCAAGCTGTAAAGGTAATATTGTGCCACGGTCCACTTCCCAGTTCGACTGTAGGCCAGGGAATAGTGAAATGTTCATAGTGAGAGCTATTTCAAGGAGTGGGCCAGTATAGACTGTCGTGCCACCAATACAAGATCATGTGGTGGGTAGCATCTCTGGATTCACTCCCAGCCCTCCGGATGAGTCTGTTGCACTGAAGGCAAGCTGTCCCAGTATTGTGCAATGAGTGGACTTGAACGGAACAGGAGGGTTTGGGTGACTCGTTCACCCCTTTGGAGATTCCCTTCTACTCCAAAGTGGTGCATCGCTGGTTCAGCACTAGGGGGACCCGGGAAGAGGCCAGTTGTCCTTTACCCACCTTCTCTGACGCCATGGTATGGGCATCGACCGGCCCAGTGTCTGGGGTCGCTGCTGACCTTGTCAAGCACAGTTAGCAATCAGTCATGACTCAACCCAGCATGCACAACAAGTTTCTGGATGCAGGCTCCCAGGAAAGGATGTGCAGGACATCCCCAGGTGATTCATCCACCTCCCTCTTCAGGTGTGCTAGCACTGGGGTAAGTTTACCAGGCCTCTGCCTAAAACATTTGTTCCGGATTGGTTCCTCAGAGCCTGTAGTTGTCATTCGCCCAACACTCTGCAGTGGCAATTTTAGGGCTGATATTCGGGGCAAGGTAAGTGCTGTGATGCGTTGTAGAAGGATGGGACAATGTTGGATTGAATAATAGTGGGTCAGAGACATCAAGCTAAATGACCATCTTGTTTGGTGACCCAGCCACGCCCCTGAGTGCTGAATTAATGAAGGATATATTGTGAAGAAGCAAGGGAACCCAAGTAAGGTCTACCAGGGACCTTTGGAATTAAGCTATTTTTAAGAACAGTGGTCCCTAGAGAAACAACAATAGAAATGGGGGACTGAATATAGACCTAGTCAGTACTATATTTGTCTAACATGTCCAGCCGGACAGAAGTCAAATATTTAATATTTTAGATTCAAATAGGAACAATATAGACAAACAATTTTGTAAGTGGGACACAAGCCTGCATCCTACTAAACTGGGAGGGACAAACCGCGAAGAACACAAAAGGCTCAGGTAAAGCTGTGGGTTTGTTGAACATTCAATTTTCAATGTAACAAACAATTCACAAGGGAACACCTTTACACATTAAGTGATAATTTAGAGCAGTGCATAAGGTGTATAGGGTGTCGACGGCGTTCCGATCCATATAAACAATAGATGGATCATCATCAGGACATTTAAAATAAGCATGCCTGTGTACAATTGCCTGTAATATCTGGGGTACAATGAGAAGAAAAACGGGGAGAAAAGAAGGAAATACAAATAATTAAAGGAGAGCTCCGGTTCAAGTACACATATTTAAAACAAGAAATACGAACTAGTCAAGTTTTGGGAGCACCACATGTAGATTACTAATAAGCACTTTCTTTAACGATCAACTCTAAAGGAGGCCGTGTGAGTAGAGATAAAAACAAGGAAGGAAAGAAAAAGTAGTAAACTGCACGTGACCGTGTGAAAGTGCCTAAGAGGAATGAAAAGGCGAGCAATTACGATGTGAGCTGGGAAGAGTGGGCACGCACATTCAATACGCTTGGCCGTGAATAAACATTTAAGCAAGACACATAGATTTGGCCAAATCCTGCGTAGATATTGATAGATATGAAGCTGAAGGCATCGGTGGCGAACAGCTAGATCTACAGAAGGGAAAATAGAAAAGCTTTAAGGTGGAGGGAAAAAAGGGAGAAAATTGAAATGGATGCCAGAGGATGAACAGACTGGTTCTTACCAGAAAAATTGGATCAGAGGTATGTGGAGGAACCAGACCGTTTAGGGAGTCAAAGCTAGTAGATCAGTATTTATGTAGACTGACCTGTGCAAACAAGGATGAATATATTGGGAGAAAGTAAGGGGCGTGCTAAGTAATCGCCCGAAAAACAGTCTATGAAGGCAGGAAGGCTTACTCATCCAGTGAAGGCAATGGGAAAAGTACAGTGGCTTGTATTTCCAGAAGGGGGAGGGAGCCGCATCCGC
Organism: Triturus cristatus; assembly: GCF_964204655.1. Taxonomy (NCBI): domain Eukaryota; kingdom Metazoa; phylum Chordata; class Amphibia; order Caudata; family Salamandridae; genus Triturus; species Triturus cristatus. The sequence continues at coordinate 321,189,750 of NC_140580.1, read as the reverse complement.
GTGCTCCAGGGTCCAAACAAATGGTTTGCTGTAAGGAAAGAATAGGTTCGGTCTATGAGAAAGTGGTATCTTCAAGCCTAGTAGTAAATCGCGGGTGAGGAGAGAGCGCATAACTGTGTCCGTGTTCCTAGGAAGCAGGCAATATGTGCTGGCTTCCGGGATGTGGGAGAAAGCCATTAGCCTGCTGGTTTTTAGGGCATGTGGTGGTGCGTGATTGGACATAAATGGTCACATGGTCTCTGTAAATGGAAGAGGAACTAGAAAAGGACCGAAAGGATGCTAGCCATCTTAAACAGGTAAAGCAATGGCAAGGTGGTAGATTGTTAAAAGCCACTCTAAGAGCCGTATTGTTAGAAAAATAACAGGAGATACAAAATGGAAAAAAGCGATGAGTGAGAGAGAGGACTGATATCGAGAGATATAAGAACCAGGAAATAGGAACAAAACATTTTTTTATTTTTTTTTAATCATAAAAACGGGTAGCAGACTTTGTTAAATTGCTGGACAGTAGCGTGTGTATTCAGTGTGTGAAGCTGAGCAGCGAGTATCCAGCGCTTACGTGATTGTAGTGTCAAAAAGAGATAATTGCAGTCGTTCAGTGGCTGCCATATTGGAATGGTGAAAAATTACCTCCACCTCAAGTTAAATGCATGAAATGTGAACTTAAATAAAGAGGTACAGCGGAGAGGGTTGGGGAACAATAACATAAGGGTAATAAAGAGACACAAGCACAGTGCTATGTATACATTGGTGTAAGGATAGTAATGGGTTACAGATGTCAAACACATAAACCACAATTACTTTAGGCTTTATATAAGTGTGGTCCAGTCTTCAAGCCGGTTCAGCCCTGTGTGTATGCTGTTGGGCTTCAGGATCCATTTTAATTCTTCCTTATTGAGTAGTTTGGAGAGGTCCCCTCCTTTCAGGGGTGGCTTAACCACACTGACAGTCCAGAGTATGTCATTCTCAGTATGATCAGTTTCCTCAAAATGTTCAACAAGGGGGGCATTTTGTGTCTTGTAGCGTACTCTGCTGCGGTGTTGGCAGATCCTGATGCGTATCTTTTGGGTAGGTTACCCAATGTAGATTTTATTACATGGATATAAAATAGCATAAACAACATTACATGTGTTGCAATTAGAAAGATTTTAGTTCAATTTTAGGATTTTCAAAAACAAATTCTTTACATTCAATGGTGAAGTCACATCCACTGCAGTTTCCACACTTCGCGTGCCCAGTGAGAGGTGCCAGGCCCCAGTAATCATTGAGGGTGTTCGAGGGCTTGGTATTGGGTAAGGCTGCATGTACAAGATGGTCTTTAATATTTTTTTTTCCTCTTGAAGGGAAACATCGGATGTTCAAGATTGAGTGTCCCAGCATTCAGGATCCCCCAATTCTTAATGATGGTTTGGCGTATAATGGTAGAAACCGTCAAAAAGGTAGTGACGCAAACCAAGCGATTTTGAGAGTTTTTTTCTAGGTTCAAGGAGGACGTTGCGAGGACAGTACCAGGCTCTTTTCATGGCATTGCGGACTAGCCAACGTGGATACCCTCTGCTTGTTAGTTTGTTATTCAGCACTTTAGCCTCATGGAAATAATCTTCTTTGAGTGAACAATTCCTCCTAATCCGGAGGAACTGAGAATAGGGTAAAGAGTGTGTGCGCGGGGATGGTGGCTGTCGTATCTTAATAATGTATTCCGCTCGGTAGGTTTGTGGAAAAGGCTGGTAATTAGTACTCCGTCTTTATGAAGGACATTGATGTCAAGAAATGGAATGGAAGATTTGTGTGTCAATGTAAAATTGAGGCCCTCGCAATTGTTATTGAGCCAGTGGAGAAATAAATGCAGGGTTGTTTCAGTATCTTGCCAAATCAAGAAAATATCATCTATGTATCTCTTCCCCGTAATGCCAATATTAGAATGGATTAAAAGGTGACAAATGCAGTTATTCTTAAGGGAATCCATGTATAATATCGCTAAGTTAGGGGCAAAAACGACCACCATCGATGTGCCTTTCACCTGTTGATGATACTGCTCATCGAATAGGAAAAAATTCCTGGTGAGGTAGATCTCCAAACCTTGAAGTATGAAGACTGTGGGGACCGCAAGATACTGAAACAACCCTGCATTTATTTCTCCACTGGCTCAATAACAATTGTGAGGGCCTCAATTTTACATTGACGCACAATAAATCTTCCATTCCATTTCTTGACCTCAATGTCCTTCATAAAGACGGGGTACTTACTACCAGCCTTTTCCGCAAACCTACTGAGCGGAATACATTATTAGGATATGACAGCCACCATCCCCACGCACTCAGACTCTTTACCCTGTTCTCAGTTCCTCCTTATTAGGAGGAATTGTTCACTCAAAGAAGATTATTTCCATGAGGCTAAAGTGCTGAATAACAAACTAACAAGCAGAGGATATCCACGTAGGCTAGTCCGCAATGCCATGAAAAGAGCCTGGTACTGTCCTTGAGATGTCCTCCTTGAACCTAGAGAAAAACTCTCTCAAAATCGCTTAGTTTGTGTCACTACCTTTCCCCCAGTTTATAACATTATATGCAAAACCATCATTAAGAATTGGGGGGTCCTGAATGCTGGGACACTCCATCTTGAACAGTGTATGTGACTTCACCATTGAATGTAAAGAATTTGTTTTTGAAAATCCTAAAATTGAACTAAAATCTTTCTCTTATTGCAACACATATAATGTTGTTTATGCTATTTTATGTCCATGTAACAAAATCTACATTGGGCAAACAACCCAAAAGATACGTATCAGGATCTGCCAACACCGCAGCAGAGTATGCTAAAAGACACAGAATGACCCCCTTGTTGAACATTTTGAGGAAACTGGTCATACTGAGAAAAACATACGCTGGACTCTCATTAGTGTGGTTAAGCCACCCCCGAGAGGCAGGGCTCTCTCCAAACTATTCAATAAGGAAGAATTAAAATGGATCCTGTAGACCGACAGCATACACACAGGACTGAACCGGCTTGAAGACTGGACCACACTTATATAAAGCCTAATGTAATTGTGGTTTATGTGTTTAACATCTGTAACCCATTACTATCCTTTCACCAATGTATACATAGTACTGTGCTCGTGTCTCCTTATTGCCCTTATGTTATTGTTCCCCAACCCTCTCCGCAGTACCTCTATTTAAGTTCACATTTCATGCATTTAACTTGAGGTGGAGGTAATTTTTCACCTTTCTGATATGGCAGCCACTGAACGACCGTAATTAGCTCTTTTTGACAGTATAATCTGAAAGAGACACGTTAGTGATATATTCCGTACCTTAGAATATCCCCAGGCATCAGACTGGATCTGGAAAGTTTTCGTCAGCAGTACCCCTGCGTGTCGAAAGGTGGCGTTGTGCAGCTCCACGTCCGTCGCTGGCGTCATAAGCGCCGAGATGACATCACAGAGACTACTTAGGCGCCACCCATGCACGCTGACATCAGTTCTTTCTTTTTCCGCGCCAGCAAGCGCAGATCCGGTTAGAGCACGTACCCTAGTCACTTTTTGACTATACTTTTGAGACTTTTTCTCTTCTCTTTTTGAGTCTTTGACTCCTGGTGCCACTTAGGGATGCCTGGGTTTAAGTCCTGCGGGGCCTGTCGCTGCACGATGTCAGTGGCCGACCCCCATGGCGTCTGTCTCTACTGTCTGGAGCACAACCATGACTCCTGGTCATGTTCCGACTGTCTAGCCATGGCTCCGAAGGCCTTACGGGAGTGGTCCCATAAGCTGCTAGAGGCCCGGCAGTCGTCTCTGTGCCGTTCGAGGTCCAGGGGTCGATCGAGGGACAGATCGCGGGGCCATCATCATCGCTACTCGGGGTCGAAGTCTTCACACTCTGAATCGGGTAAGAGACGACATAAGAAGAAGCATTTCCGCTCTCCAACGTCTCCCCGTCGGTCTCCGGACGAGGGGGCCGGGGGTACCGCCACCTCGGCTCCTTTGGAGACTGAGAGTTCTGCGGCCTACTCTCCCTATCCGGGTCTGTCGCTGACTCCTGCCCAGGTGCAAGATTTTCTTGCAGCCATGGACCGCCTCTTCAGGCCTCGGGCTTCCGCCGGCATGCCTTCGGGCCCCGTGGCCCCAGTTGAAGGTCCTCCCTTGCCGCCGGTGCCGCTGGTGGCTCCGGCGCCGCAGGGCCCTCTGCCAGCGGCTCCGGCCCCATCGCCGCTCGCGGCTCCGATCCCTGTGCCGCCGTGGGTTCCGTTCGTTCCGCCTTTGCCCGGGTTTCCGGACAATTTTGCACCTAGTTGGGACCCTAATTGGGACACCGAACTGGACCGACGCTGTCCGGCGCCGTTCGACAATTTGTTTTCCCCCTGTTCCTCCCCCACCTCTGCAGCCTGTTCCACGGGCAGTGGAGGAAGGGGATGACTGGGAGGGGTCTGAGGACCCTCTTGTACGGGTCGGAACAGGAATGGACAGAAGAGCTAGAGAATGCCGGTGGCCTTGACCTCTCCTCTGACCGGGTTTTCTTTCTCCTCCTGTGGTGGCCAAGGAGGAGGGGGCTACATACACTGTGGTGCTCCGTAGAGCAGCTGAAGCCCTTGACCTCGACCTGCCTACGGTGACCCTCAAGACTAATCTTCTCACTGAAGTGCTTCACCCGGCGGCAAGCTCTTTGGAGCCCCTGCTGCTGTTCAATGAGGCCTTAACTGACATCTTGATGGGCACCTGGTCTAGACCAGCCACGGGGGTTCCCATGGATAGGAACATAGCCAGGCGCCATCGCCTGACCCCGGGTGACCCTGCTTTTCTGTCTACCCACCCAACCCCGGAGAGCCTGGTCATCCAGGCCTCAACTTCCCAGAGCGCATTTCCTACCGCTCGCCGGATAACGAATCTAAGAAGCTGGAGCAGTTTGGCAAGAAACTGTTTTCATCTGCCAGCTTAGGGCTGCGGTTGGTGAACACCGCATGCCTCTTGGGCCGCTATTCCCATGCTGTGTGGGACATTGTTGCGCAGATGCTGCCTCAGTGTCCGGAGCAGGCTCGGACAGTGCTTTCCCAAGCTTTTGCTGAGGGGAAAGATGCAGCAAAGTTCGCCATCAGGTGTGGATTGGACAACGCAGACTCACTGGGTAGGGCGATTTTCCATGACAGTGCCCCTCCGTCGCCACGCCTGGGGTTTTTCAGGGGATGTGCAAAGTTCTCTTATGGACATGCCCTAGGATGGCACTCGCCTGTTTGGCAATAAGGCAGATAGTGCGCTGGAGCGTTTTAAGGACTCCCGGGCTACGGCCAAGTCCTTCGGTCTCTCCACCACATGCCCGGCCACATCTGCTTTTCGTTCCGTTCGTTGCCACAGAAGGGGCACCCCGACACGTTCGTTCAGCCCCAAGCCTGCGCAGAACCTACCTCAGCGCGGCCACGGACGTGGTTCCCAACGCGGCTGGACGGGGCCAGCGTGCGGGTCAGTCCACCTCCACTCCCGCAGCATTCTCCTCAAAACCTTCGTAGTCCGAGCTTTGGGACTCACCCCAAACTGGTGGGGGGCAGGATTCACCATCACCTCCCCCACTGGCGTTCCGTTACCTCGGACAGGTGGGTGCTGCAAATCGTTCGAAGGGGCTACTCCCTCCCCTTCGAGACTGCCCCTCCAGCCATGCCACCTCAGTACCCCTGCATGTCGGACACCATTTTGCGATTCTCCAGCAGGAAGTCACGGCCCTCTTGGCCAGGAGGCCATCAAGCGCGTACCTGGGCCAGAAGTAGGACGTGGTTGTTATTCCCACTACTTTTTGGTCCCCAAGAAGGACAAAGGGGGCCTGCGTCCCACCTTGGACCTCAGGCATGTCAACCGCTTCCTCCGGAAGGAGAAGTTCAAGATGTTGACTCTAGCTCAGGTCTTGGCTACCCTCGACCCTGGAGACTGGATGGTAGCGTTGAACTTGCAGGACGCATATTTTCATATCCCCATCCTGCCGGCCCGCTGGCGTTACCTGCGGTTCACATTAGGCCAAGAGCACTTACAGTTTTCCGTGCTCCCCTTCGGCCTTACCAGTGCCACTCTGGTGTTCACGAAAGTGATGGCGGTGGTCGCAACTCCTCTGCGCAGATTAGGGGTTCCAGTCTTCCCCTATCTCGACGACTGGTTGATAAAGGCGGGCTTGCCCCAGGCAGTCGTCTCCCACCTCCAGACTACGGCGGATCTCCGGCATTTGCTGGGGTTCTCCATCATGCCGAAGTCGCACCTGAGTCCCTCTCAGAAGCTCCCCTTCATCAGAGCGGTTCTGGATTCAACGCAGTTTCGGGTTTATCCTCCCGAGCAGCGAGTTCAGGATATTCAGGATATTCAGGCTATGATTCCGGTCTTTCAGCCTCTATCCCGGGTTTCAGTCAGGATGACCTTCCGGCTCCTGGGCCTGATGGCCTCCTACATCCTGCTAAGGCAACATTCCAGATGGCATATGCGGGCTCTGCAGTGGGACCTGAAGTTCGAGTGGGCACAACATCAGGGCATCCTGTCCAATCGCGTCCAGATCTCGGAGGACACTGCACGACAATTGCAGTGGTGGCTCACGAATCGTGATTGGGTCAATGGCAGATCCCTCTCCCTTCCCCCAACCGGAGCACACAGTGGTGACGGATGAGTCCCTCCTTGGATGGGGCAGCCACATGGGAGAGGCGGAGATCAGAGGCCTCTGGTCTCCGGCGGAGTCCCGGCTCCATAGCAACCTTTTGGAGCTCCGGGCGATCCGACTTGCACTGAGAGCATTCCTTCCCTCTGTCCTGGGAAGTGTAGTGCAGGTGTTCACAGACAACACTACCGCCATGTGGTACTGCAACAAACAGGGCGGGGTGGGGTCGTGGACCCTCTGTCAGGAGGCTCTGCGCCTCTGGACATGGCTGGAACATCAGGGCATTTCCCTAGTGGTTCAACACCTGGCAGGTTCTTTGAACATCTGGGCAGATGAACTCAGCCGCCGGTGCATGGTGGATTATGAATGATGTCTGAACACGGACGTGGCGCAAGGTCTCTTTCTGCAGTGGGGAGAGCCTTGGTTAGATGTATTCGCCACCGAAGAGAACGCACAATGTCATCAGTTCTGCACGTTGGAATTTCCAAGGCGGCACTCGCTCGGTGACGCTTTTCGTCGCGAGTGGAGTTGCGGTCTGTTGTATGCCTTTCCGCCTATACCACTTCTACCCAGAGTGCTGAAGAAGATCCGGCGTGATCGGGCCCAAGTCATTCTTGTGGCTCCGGATTGGGCACGAAGATACTGGTATCCCGAGCTACTCAGCATGGCGATTGATCCCCCGATCCGGCTGCCTCTTCGGGAGGATCTTCTGTCGCAGCAGCAGGGGACGGTCCTCCACCCGAACCTGTCCAGCCTCCACCTCCATGCGTGGAGATTGAGCGGCGACAGTTGACAGCTTTTGACCTTCCTTCCGAAGTCTGTGAGGTCATCTTGGCAGTCAGGCGTCCCTCCACTAAGAGGGTATACACCTGCAGGTGAAACAAATTTGTGGCATGGTGCACGGCAAAGGCTGTGGATCCTCTTTCGGCGCCTCTTTCAGAGGTTCTTTTGTTCCTTCTCTCTTTCGCCCAGCAGGGCTCTGCTCTGGGTACTGTCAAGGGTTATCTCTCGGCCATTTCCGCCTATTCTACGGCTTCCAGATCAGCCTTCTCTTTTTAAGTCCCCGGTCGTTAATCACTTCCTGAAAGGCATTACTCACATATTTCCTCCCGTGCCTTCATCGTGCCTCAATGGGACTTAAATCTTGTCTTGACCTATCTGATGTGCGCTCCCTTTAAGCCACTTTATAACTGTCCCTTACGTCTTCTCACTCTCAAGACTGCTTTCCTGGTAGCTATCACCTCTGCCAGACGAGTGAGTGAGCTCCAGGCTTTTTCTTCTAAACCTCCTTTTCTCTCTGTACATCCGGACAAAGTGGTTTTAAGGACTCGTCCTTCTTTCTTGCCAAAGGTTGTCACGCCCTTCCACATCAGGCAGACCATCACTTTCGCCACTTTCTTTCCGCCTCCACATCCTTCAAAAGAGGAAGAGGGGCTCCACCATCTGGACCCAAAACGTGCGCTCTCGTTCTATCTAAAGCGCACACAAAAGTTCCAAGTGGATGACCAACTTTTTGTTGGCTGCGTGGGCGCCAAGAAAGGTTGGGCTGTGCACAAACGGACCATCTCTCGTGGGTCGTTCTGTGCATCAAAGCCTGTTACTCGTTGGCTAAGAAGGAGCCTCCTGTGGGGCTGCGTGCCCATTTTACTAGGGCAACGGCAGCCACTACTGTGTTGGAACGCGGCGTTCCCTTGCAGGACATCTGTTAGGCAGCTACGTGGGCCTCGCTGCACACTTTTACAAAGCATTACTGCCTGGATAGCCAAGTCCGGAGAGACAGCTTCTTTGGCCGTTCTGTTCTCCGTGACTTTCTGGTGTGATCTTGGTTCGCAGACCCTCCACCGGGGTTGGTATTGCTGGGTTATCTATTCTAAGGTACGGAATCTATCACTAACGTGTCTCTTTCAGATGCACAAGTTACTTTTGTAACGATATATCTGTAAGAGACATTAATTAGTGATAGATTCCTTAGCGCCTCACCTATCCTCCCCGTTCTGCAAACTGATTTCTAGGGTTAAGGTCATCCCTTTCAGGGCCCTAGTTTCATGGCACCAGTGGTCAGTTTCTTGCATGGCTCTGCATTCCAGGCGCTTAAAGTTGTGTACAGAACTGACGTCCGTGCATGGGTGGTGCCTAAGTAGTCTCCGTGACGTCCTCTCGCCGCTTACGACGCCAGCGATGGACGCGGAGCCGCACGACGCCACCTTCCGACACGCAGGGGTACTGCTGACAAACTTTCCGGATCCAGTCTGACGGGGATATTTTAAGGTATGGAATCTGTCACTAACTAATGTCTCTTACAGATATATCGTAAGCGCCAGATACTCGCTCCCCGTTTTTATGATTTTAAAAAAAATATATTTTCTTGTTTCCTCATCTCTCGATATCAGTCCTTTCACTCTTATCGCATTTTTCCATTTTGTATTTCCTGTTATTTTTCTAACAATCCGGCTATTGGAGTGGCTTTTAACACTCTACCACCTTGTCATTGCTTTACCTGTTTAAGATGGCTGCCATCCTTTCTATCCTTTTCTAGTCCCTCTTCCATTTACACTCAGAGACCACGTGACCATTTCTGTCCAATCACGCACCACCACACGCCATAAAAACCCAGCTGACTAATGGCTCTCTCCCCCGCATCCCGGAAGCCAGCACACATTACCTGCTACCCAGGACCACGGAGCGAGGTAAGCACTCTCTCACCTCACCCGCAATTTACTACTAGGCTTGAAGAAACCACTTTCTCCTAGACTGAACCTATTCTTTCCTTAGAGCATTTGTTTGGACTCTGGAGCACACAGCTGCGGCTCCCTCCCCCTTCTGGAAATACAAGCCACCGTGCTTTTCCCATTGCCTTCACTGAATGAGTAAGCCTCCCTTCCTTCATACACTGTTTTTCAGGCAATTACTTATTTCCCCCCCCCCCCCCCCCCCACTGACTTTCTCCCAATATATTCATCCTTGTTTGCACAGGTCATTCTACATTAATACCGCGCTACTACCTTTGATGCCCTAAACGGTCCGGTTCCTCCACATACCTCCTGGTACCTCCTTTTTCTGGTAAGCACCAGCCTGTCCATCCTCTGGCATCCGTTTCAATTTTCTCCCTTTTTCCCTTTTTCCCTCCACCCTACAGCTTTTCAATTTACCTTTCTGTAGATCTTCCAGGGGACAGGTTAAGCGCTAAATTCTATCCATGATTGATACCGTTACGTCCTTGCTAACCCACTTGCTCGGGGGAGGTCTGTGCATGTTCCACGGACTGCATGCCCCGCAGCGCCTCCTTCCGAAGTGCCGATTATTTATTGGCTTCCCATTTCAGCATCTCAGCTGTCCAAAGCTATCGGGCAGGATATCGCAGTTTGGCATCAGGCTAGCATCAGTGCCAAGTCAATAAATTTAAATGTTATTGCTTTCATCTTGGACCTAGGCAAAAGCCTCAGCAAACAGGACAGTGTTTCAAAAATATGGTGGCTGTCGCCATGTATGGAATAACTGAATCCCAAGAAATCGAAGAGGGCAAGGCAATGCTAGATCATGTGATCGAAATTAGTGTCTACCTTATTGCATTTTGGGTACGCTGCTTGTGCTCCACTGAACATCAAATTTATTCTCTTAGATGTGAGGTAAACTATGTGTAAAATAATATTGGATTAACTAAAATCTAGCATTACTTTGTGCATGGGGTTTGTTCCCAAATAGTGGCCTGATCCCTATTCAAGATCAGGAGATCAATGTCAGCAAAGCACCTGTTTCCGCAGGCCCCTCAGCATTCCCTTGGCTTGGTGAAGGAGCGCTCTTATACAGTAAGCTAATGACTTAAATCGTACCAATCGTGGTAAAAATGATCTGCAGAGTTTCCTGTGTCATTTGCTTGTCTGTCTCCTTATGCCAGTACACCTGCATCATAGACCTCATTGCTCCATATGTTAATAAACAGTGTGGCGGGAGGGTGCTCTAATGTCTCATGTAGATCCTGAAAGGTTTTGAGTGCATCATTCTCAAAGAGCTCTCCCATGGTTCCAATACCCCTACTCCTATTCCCTCAATCGCCTTCAGTCCCCATTGGGGTGTTCCTCTCCAGTCCCCATTGGGGTGTAGGTTAGGCACGGCCGTTAGTGGGAGTTCTCTGGTATAGGGGTATTTAAAGCTTGTTCTCTGCAACGTCCTGGACCAAGCATATATTTGAGTGTCAACCAGGTTATTTGGTGTAGCGTCTTGTGATTTGTGTAAGTGATGAATTATTTGAAGCCATGTTTTGAGTGTGGGAGTGTTCACACTCCCCTCTTGGGGACAGGTGCGCAACAAGTCACTCGCCATTTAGTTGTCTATACCAATTGTGTAGCCAGATAATGGAGTTTAGGAATTACAAGGCTGCCCTCAGTCTTGGGAAGGACAAATTTAGCAAGGGAAATTCTACGACGTTGTGTGCCCCAGGTTAAGGATAATAGATTGTCTATTTAATTAAATATAGTAGGGGGATACTTGAATTTGGACTGTGCCGAAGTAGTACAGTAGGTGGGGCAACATCACCATCTTGGTCAAAGCGGCACGACCCATAGCCAACAGAGGTTATGTCAGAATGCTATAATATATATATGACATAGTGAGGCAAGTGTTGCTTATAGATTACCCCCAAGCAATTAGGTTGCCATTCAGTAAACCTGTACTCCCAAGTAGCAAAAGGTGTGTGGTTCTCAATGTAAGTGTTCTCCTTTGTCTGGTGGTTGTTGCCTCATCCTCGGGTTCGTGGACAGTGTATGCGTGGGATTTATTCCAGTCTACCCCCCCCCCCAGTCCTGACACAGCACCAAACTCTGTGAGCTTCTAGTGCCCCCACCATGTCAGGGGCTCTCTGCAAAAATAGAGCAACAGGTCATCTGCGTATAGGGAAACATACAGTGTGCTGTTATCTATTTACAAACCTCAAAATGCCTGGCCCTGCTGGATTGTGAGAGCAAAGAGCACCGGTGATGAGGGGTATCCCTGCCTAATACCCCTTTCAATGCGGAAGCTTCCAAGATGAAGGCACTGGTCTGCACACAGGCGATGGGATTGGTATAGAGGACTTTGGTCCATGTGAGGTAACCTCTGCCCAACCCCATGCTAGTCATGACAGTATACAAATATTCCCAACCAAGAGAGTCAAAGGCGTTTTCCATATCCGCTGCTATCACCATGGCTTTGAGACATGTTGTGGGGGTGGAGAATGAAACTGTATTAGCTGTCTTATGTCAGGCTTTATTGTGGATGGGCACAAACCAAGTCTTATCTGGGTGGATAAGATCCTGAAGATGCTTTGTAATCTGGTGACCAAGACATTGCTACTATAACTGTCTTGCACACTCTGTTAAGTAGTATCACAGTTCAAAGCATTAGTTTTCTAGACCCTAAGCCTAGCACGTACACACTCTACCGAGTAACATGCAAGCGTCATCAGTAAAGAAATCCATGCCACATATGTCATTTGCAATGCCATGCTGCTCCCTCCTTCCAGAGGTGACCTGCTGACAGAATGTTCTTCACACATTTGGCCAGAGGACACAGCAGGTAACAGCAGAGGCCTACGCCGTTGTACTTGGAGGTGTCCGGACTGTGAAGATACAGGCCTCTGGCTTTCTATGAACCTGCGTCTGGACTTGAATGAGACATGGGTATTAGGCCACAGACAGCAACACGGTCAACTTTTTGTGTGCAGTCTCTAATGTGGCACATTCCGCCCTGGGCACAGTTTCGCCAATGCAGCGGAAGTCCATTTGCGGCACAATTCTTTGTTGCAACAGCACAGCCTGTTCAGGTATAGTTCTTTGATGCAGTGGAACAGTTCTCTTGGGCAAAGTTGTTGTCTCTCTTCCTGCCTGGAACCATTCATATGCAAGGACTGTGCCCACACTCCTCAGGACAGACAGATTACTCTCCTCCGTCTTCCTGTTGGGACAGACCCACACAGCATTGGGACACCTGCTCAATTAGTCGACTCCTTTCCTCTTTCATTAGGCAGATTGGATTCTAGGTGCTTTAGGTCAGAGGAACAGCCTCTTCCTTCCAAACAAGGCTTCTGGTGATGACCCCTCACCTTATGGAATCTGGCTATCAGCCAGACACCAGCTCTGGTAGCTCTGCATTCCTCAGTGGAGCCCTCCCTTCCTTGGTGAAAGAAAACTTGGATCTGTAACAAGTGAGTCAGTGGCTTCCAGTTCTATTCAGTTCAAACAGACTGGAGGGTGTGGATTCTCTGCACTTTGAGAAATGGTTTGGGGTGTTTCTGTTTCAAGTGTCCTCTGCAAGCTGTTCTTCAGGACGTTCTTTGTGAAGTGATGCTCCTCTTAGCGAGGTGGTTGCCAGTCTGGAGTACCTACAACAGAGCCACAAAGGCGTGAGCTTGCTGCACCTGGCCATCAACTGTCACAATGAGCGGTGATCAAGTAAGAGCGCAAAGGCTAACCTCACCCAAAGTGGGTCACTTTCATCTTCACAGCAGCGACTGCAGTCCCACACTGTACCTTCTACCACATAGCAGTGTAATATGGAGTAATCGGTATTTTCCCTCAGCGCACAGCCTGACTGAATTTCTAAAGGTGTCATGTTTCCTCTGCCCCACTTCTGTGTCTAGATCTCCCCCCAGTTTCAGGAATGGCAGCAATATACTTCAACTATGTGGAAAACAACCTCGCCTGCATTTTGCAAATGAGAATAGGGCAGGGTCTTCAAAAATAAAACCCACAGGTACCCATTAGTCTGGCTCACTCAAACACAACATGCATGTACCACTCAGGCCACAAACGCATAACTTAAACTTTTCCTGGTTATCGACAGGATCTAGGTTAGTGTATGGACTATTGCATGAGTGGCCAAGTAGGCTTCTCCTCGCTAATACAGATAACAAGCATTGGCATAGTCAATAGGTCTCACCTTTGGGACCTTATAAGTATTTAGTTATGCAGCACAATATCCTTGGTGCAACAACATCAACTGTTGCATGGCTAAACACTTATAAGGTCCCAAAGGCGAGAACTATTCGCTATGCCAATGCTTGTTTAAATTAGTGAATGCTTGACAGCTCCCCTAAAACTGAAGTTCTACACAAACCAAGAACTGACAGCCAAAAAGGTGGTAGCAGAGCCAGTCATATTGGGTTTGCTAGTGCTTGTTTTAATGTGAATGGTTTCTCATGTATAAAGATACCACTAAGAAATTGGACTTTTTCTCCCAGGACATACATGAATTGGGTTACATCTCTAACCACAGATATTAAGGGGTACTTTAGCGCCGCCCACAGGCATCTAAGGATGATCTAGAACCAGTTAAAAGAATGCCACTTGTGCTGCATCGGTACCAATAATGAGCATGGATGTGATAGGACTGATTATGTATGCTTTTCTGATTGGTTAGTCCCTCTCTCATGTTCTGCTACATAATACAAATCGCCCTCTGCTGTCAGCCCTGAGTTCAGCCTGGCACTGGATACGTCAACCATCCATTAAGAAGCCCTGCTAATACACCAGGATTTGATAACGCTCGCCAAAATTGTACCTTTAACTCCGTTACTCATCAGTAATATAATCAAAGTGGGGAATGTCTGAAAATTGGAACAGTTATCTGTACATGTTAACTTTAATCTAAACCTACACTGAGCGACATGGTCCTAAAAAACATAAAACAAAGATTACACTTGAAGTGTTTGAACTAGCACCCCATTTCAGGATGCTCTAAAGACCAGTCACTAAACATTCACTGCCGCATTTCAGTAGTTACAAGAGGCTTGACAGCAATGCCCAGCACCTCCCGACACATGCCCAGAGCGGCGGCAGAGTAGCTGGGCTATGGGTGGAAGAAGTAAACTGCCTGCTTCAGATGGAGGCCAGGAGGAGGCTACATGCAAGAGCCCCGTCTAGCAGCTTCTGCCTGTCTCAGCTTAACCCGCTTTGTCAGAACTATGCTTCAACCTAATAACTTAGGATAGTAAAAAAAAAGTTACAGGTTTTTTCACATTTCTACCTAGATTGGACAGAAACCTTCGAGTTATAATGGCCGACACAACAGCATGCAGTAAACCCACACACTGCTTGACTGAACTCGGCACCTGGAATAGAAACGGCACACAACACGTAAAAGGACACATGTATCGTAGTAATGTCAAATCACGTGCCACTCCCTCACAAGACGTGGCCACTCAAAAGACTGCCACTAACGAAATGGAAACGAGAACCTCTTATTTTATTATACTTTTTCAACTATCCCGATTGTATTTGTAACGTGTAATTATGTCAATCTCTGTATGTAATGTACTTGTTTCCATTGTAAAGCGCTCTGACACCTTTTGGGTAAAGTCTGCGCGATACAAAAAATGCAATAAATAACCAACTTTCTGACCATCGCACACGTCCATTAAGACACAACAAAGCACTTTTATTCAATAGCAAGTAACACCCGCGAATGATAAAATAACCTTTTCCGACCGTCACCTGCAGTCCAGCAGTTAACAGGCCCCAATAAATCCAAATATGTTTAAAGCGCGGCAAATCACTTGTGGGGGTCTCGGAGCGCTGGAGCTATCTGATGCTGCGTGGAGGTTTGGAACACTCCGACATCCCGGTCTTTAGATCGCTTCTAAATTGCGGGAGCAATGGGGCAGTCCTGAGGTGCAGGGGGGGGGTGGTCATTCCACGGCACGCCTGTGCAATGTATACTGCTTACAACCAAGCAAAAACACTTGACTTTTCAACCACCGAGGCACCCAAATAAATGCATATTAGATGTCGTGCAAAGCTAGCATTGCGCAGCCAGCTCATCAGAGATCCTCTTCCTCAAAAGCCAGCCCGAAGAACCTGCGCGGCAGGAGAAGTAACCGCCTTTTAAGACGAGCCGCACCGCGGGCACGCCCCCTCGAACAGCCGATTGAGAAAGTAGGCCGTTTAACCATGACTGGATGAAGGGTTACCACAGGCCACCGGACAACGTCCTCAGAGGAGTGGGAAGGCTGCGCGTCGTGCTCCCAGGGCGGTCTGCGCTGGGGACCACGCTACACGGAAGCGCCTTATTTGGGATATCAGTATTTTTATAGCGCAACCCGCCATTGGTGCGGCATCGTAGTGCTGGTGCCTTCATACCATTTGTGTAAATATGTAAATTTTCCTCATGTAACGTACTTGGTTCTCTTGTGAAGCGCTCTGATACCTTTGGGTAAAGTGCGCGCTATATAAAAATGCATTAAATAAATACATAAATTCCAAAGACCGAGTTTGAGGGGTGTTATCTGGTCCGTTTAAGGTACTATGTATGTGGTAATCCTTACATGCAGTATCTGTGTACCGATCAACCACTGTGTTCGAAAAATCAGCGGTGACTAAACCACTGGTCAGGTGTGGTCAGAACGAACAAGGCCTGAGTGATTGTCTGACTGCTCGAGCCGGGACGTAACTCAGCCCACACTGAACCTCTGAGTATTTGTGAGTTTTTTATTTACAACGTCTTAGAGGTGACTCCCCGCTCTCTGTAGGGGCCCAGCATACGTAGCGCCACTGCCCACCGAAGTCTTGGCTCCGACATACAGCAGCGGACACCGTGGCATTGTGGTTAGAGACGGGTTGAACGGATTTATCGTATGAGTTTTGTACTTCATACTACTTTTTACTCGACTTGAGAACTTCAGCCATCTACTGCGATTAACAACGTAAGTTCTGTTAGAGGCGCTATAAAAATATACACGAGCTGCTTTAGATGCATCTCCAAGGTCGCATGATAAAGGCCAAGAAAACATGACTTCCTCGTAAAAGTTCTCACAAGGAGGTATTTTTTTCCAGATCCAAAAAGTGGAGAGGCAACTTAAACAGTTAATGTAAACATCTTTTCGAGATACAGCATGCAGTTTAGTAAAGATGTACCCACTGGGAGAATCCCGAACGCTTGTAAGTGCGAATTAACGCAAGACGCGGTGGGGGTGGGGCTGAGGAGACCTCAGAGAGCAAGCGAGAGGAAAGACAGATGGTGCCTGATCGGGCGCTGAAAGCTGGCAGTTGCGCGCGTGAACGCAAGCGCTAGGCCAGCCAAAGCGTGGGGTAGCACTTTGAAAACCCACCTACTAAATGTCTCACAGAGCAACGCATGCGCTGGCTCAGGTGAGACCTAAAAAGGGCTGGTCAAAACTGGATGGTAAACTACCACCACTTATGTGCATGCTAAACCTATGACGGGGGCAGTAGTACTTTGCTAGTAAATGAGGGCACACCAGGTCACAGGAGCTGTCCAGAGTCTCGCTCCTTTCAACGTACAGGTCTAGGCCCTTATGAACAATCTACATTATGATGAAGCTAGGGCCAAATATCAAGAATCAAGATACCAGATAAGGGGAACCCAACTGAACACCATGCAGGGGAAATTCCTGTCCCAAAAAACAGACAAATGCTCAAAGTTACATTTTTCACTGTTGAATACAAAACATTATAAGACTATACAAAAATATTATAGTTGAATGAATATTTTTGTATAGTCTTATAATGTATTGTTACTGCAATGAGACGTTTGATGGTTTTGACAAACCTGCTGTACAATGTTTATGTTCATTTTTTTAGAATCTAAGCCCCTGAAGAAGAGCCAGTTCGGCTCGAAATGCATTGGGCATGAAGGAAAGCTGTTGATTCAAAGCAAACGCACTCTGGAAAAACTTTTGTTTTTGTCTTGATGAACATATGGACAATGACCATGATTGAAATTTGAAAAACTTTATTGTAAAAATACTTGAACAAACTTGAGTTTCAAGAGAATTTCATTTATGTTTGTGATTTATCTAACCAGATTAAAATTGTTTAAGTTTTATGATGTAGATATATTACGGTAAGACTTACCAATAGCTACAGTGCGCAGAGGTTGGGGTCCCATCGATCCTACTATTTGATCTGATATGGGCTGGACATGTTATGGTAATAAAATATTTCAATGTTTAACGAAGAAGTGACTTTATTGCCTTTTTGAGCATATGATGCGCAGTGGGTGTTCTGATTCTGTTCTGTTGGTGGAGGGCGAAAAATAAATAGCTTCATTTGCATTTGCAGTTGAGGTGGTAACTTTCAATATACTATTGACTTGTTTCACAAATCAATTTGTGTAATTGCAAGAATTATAAATGCACAGCACACAAAATAGTGATTTAACAGCTGTAATTCATTTTGCCCCTGCTTAATATTTCCTCAGAGGAGAATATGACACTGCCACAAAAAAAAAAAGAATAGTGACCGGACTTTTCCCAGGTTTGCGGCCAGCAATGCTGGTACTCCTGTAAACTTTTGGTTTGTGGACCAAGGGGTTTAAATATGCACACTTTTTTCAGCTTCATGTCCTACACGTCTGTGGTGCCATGGTGTCCACTTGATTGTCTCCAGGGGTGTGTCTAACATTCTTATTTGGAGTACGGGAAAGAAAGACTATATCTAGACAGAACTGAAAAGACACAATATTGAATGGTGGTAAGTTGTTCGATAGTCAGAGGTATCTGATTAACATATTGGAACAGGGATAAGTATTAGTGGTACATATTGGTTAATATGGTAAATTGGAATATTGTGGGT
Source organism: Triturus cristatus (assembly GCF_964204655.1). Lineage (NCBI taxonomy): Eukaryota > Metazoa > Chordata > Amphibia > Caudata > Salamandridae > Triturus > Triturus cristatus. Next base: position 321,171,572 of record NC_140580.1, on the reverse strand, counting down.
AATTTCATGGGCTTTGCTGTTGTCTGAAAATTATGATAGTCAAAGGCACCTATGGATGGTGTTGATGTCAGATGACCTGTTCTGCATGTTCTTTTGGAAACTGGGTTGCTCCAATAGAGGAAAGCAGCAACCAGAATTTATGGCTTTACAGTTATAGATATAAGAATTAGATGGCAGTCTCTTCCCTGCAAAGACAATACAATAAGTGAATGAGTGACATAGGAGTAAAGAAGAGGTTAGTGAAGTTTTGATGTTTCATTGGTTGGGGGGAGCCTGTTGAACTTCAAATGGTAGCGGTAGCAGATGAGTAAGGGAGTGCTTCAGGATGGAAGGGATGGATGGACTGATTCTCAAGGTAAGAGTGGCTAAGGTGATAATTTTGTTTTTTAAATTAACTTTATTGAATTCATGGTATGCAGCCAGATCAATGGCAGACCGCCCACGCCAGACGGTTGAAGGTGACACATTAACAGATCATTGATAGTTATCTGTCAGGATGCTCAAGTTTTGCTAGCATTAAGTTTTAGATAGCCGAGTTTCTTAGACCTTGCAGATTTGAGATCTCCATAAAAGGTGTGTAAGGTTTACATGTAAAGTAATCTAATATCTAAATGTTATGTGGCCAATCTGAGGTATCTCCTAGCTTGGGCAAGTAGAGAAGGGGCCTGCCTGTTTAGTTTGTTGGGCATTGAGCTACATGCATCTAGAGACCCAGAGCAAGGGGGAAGCCATTGATGGGCACGTTGAATGCCATAGTGTTGTGACCCATGCAGCCAGTGTCTGAGTGGCCTTCAGGGCAGAGGGTGAATATATCAGGGCTCACTGTTCAGATCTTAGTGATAATTTGGTGCAGTATAATCAGAAGAGATAATAGCACTTGTAAGGTGCATAGGTGAATAGAGACAAACTCCTGGAGTCACAACAGGCGATCCAGGAGTAGGCGAAGAAACACTGCAAAAAATAAGGATCATTTGTGGATAGAGTGCATGGGTGTTCAGTTAGTAAGGGAAGGGACAAAATACAGGAATCAGAGAATGGAGCTCTCAAGAAGAAACAAGCAAGGGTGATTGGCAGGAAGTAACAAGGATTATTGTCTAGGCCACATATGGCTGAGAACATGCAGAAGATCAAGGTATAAGAGGATCGAATATGAGTAAATAACACAAGGAAGATGGAGGGTTTTGAGACTTGAAATTAAAATGGTACGGATTGACTAGGGCTGGGGAGAAAGAGCTAAAAGCATAAACAAGGTGTATGGGGAGGGTAATGGAAGGGAACGGCCCAAGCAGCTGGTATATCTAATTGAGGCTTCTAGCTTCAGATTCCTTACCTTATGTGTCCCCTTCCCAGGTGTCAGACTGAATCAAGACTTTTTTGAGCAGTGCCCTTGCATGCCGGTAGGTGGTATCGTTCCGCTCCACGTGGGCATTGTCATTCCAGAATTTGCATGCGCTGAGCCTATACAGGAGTTACACCAGCACGCTGACTTCAGTTCTTTCCTTTGCAAGCCAGGTACCTCTGATCCATGAAGAGCTACCCTAGTTTCTTTCTGACTGTTTTTTCTTGAATTATGTCAAACGTTTTTTTGAGAGAGTTCTCTCTTGGTGTGGATATCCCCAAAAAGACCCTACTGGTTACGAACCATGTGGTGCTTGACACTGGCAGAGATCTGTGACAGACTGTCAAAAGAACCTCAATTGGTTCCACAGGAGCTGAAGCTGACTCCCAAATCCTCCTCACCACTATCCATGCTCACAAAGAAATATCCTGTCAGCATGTGACAATGGCTTGGGGTGAAAGGGGAAGTGGAGAAAATAACAAGAGAGACTGCTTTATAGAGGATGATGTCTGCCTTCTTCTACCTCCTCTTTTAGTTATCTCAATCTGAGTACTTGAAGAAAAGTACCTATAAGTGTAGGAAAGGAAGAAAACAACATCCTTAACATTCTCCTATACTTTTCTCTTAATCTACATATTATACATTATAATCAAACCTTTACCCCAATTTCACAAGGCATGAGCCTCTCTCTTAGAGTCAGAACCATGATACTCTTATAGATGTGCCCTGACTGTCTGTGCATGCTGTTGATAGATGTGCTCTTACTGTCAGTCTCTGTCTGTGCTGGTTGTTGAATATGTACTTAGTTGATTCTTGTCTTTCTAATTTAGATATGATTTTACTCTTGCTGAGTTTCTTTTCAAAATTCTCTTTATTTTAGTTGCAACAGTAATGTTTAAATTCTTATTGCCGACTTCTTTACTATTAAATTAAAAACTGCTGATTTCTCTTTTCTTTAGATGTCTATCCTTTAACGAAATTATTATTCCTTGCAATCTTACCTGAAAAGTCTTTATCTGAATATGAGGAAAAATAAGAAAGTCTCTTACACTGAACTCGGGACTTGCCTCGTAAATGCCTTTGCGCTACTTCAAATCTCTACCCGCTTTGAGAGAGAGAAAGAAAATACCTTGTCTGATGCGCCATCCCTTCAAAAACGGGAAAAAGACTCTGGCGATTCTGCTTGTCGACAATTCTTCTTCGGTAAACTTACTTTGTAAATACTTGCGCTGGGGAATTAAGTTTTAAAATTAGAGGAATGTGTGTTCCACTCATGCCACTGGATTCAAGCTATCCTGGCTAATGAGGGGTGAAACCCCGAAACCGGTGCTTGGATACTTGTTTCCGGTCCAGGGAGGATCTGGCCTGGCAGTCTGGGCTGGACTGTTCCCATGGGCAGCAGGGTCAAGACTGATTTGCATATGGATGGGTTCAAACTGGAATGGCATGGTGAGCAAAAAACGATGGATTTAGGCCCAAATCTCTGTACTGGGGTGAATGTATGACATTGTTCTGCATTCTGTCCATCAGTTGTTCTTTTTGCAAGACCCGACGGTGGCACCATCTCCATCCTCATTTCTGGCTCTCACACAGAGATGGACGGGCATCATATGACACCAGTTCCAGCACCAGCTGGGACCATGCACTCCAGGCCGGAGCCAGTCCCCTCTTGATTCAACAGGCTTGGAGAGGGAGACTAATAGGAATAGTCTGAGGAACCTTATGAATACCAGCATTCCCTAGATGATACAGAGGACAACTGGTATTGACCCTGGCTTGGTCTCTCCCCCTACCGGGTCTCTGGATGAGGGTGCTTCAATTGCTATAGTGGTGTGTAAAACGGCTGAGGTTTTGGACCTGCAGTGGCTGTCAAGACGAATGTCTTGACAGAGATGCTTCAGCTGGGAGTTGTACCATCTGAACATTTACTACTTTTTAATGAAACCCTTACTGGTGTCCTACTTGGGGCCTGGTCGAAGCCCTGCCAGGACCTCCTGTGCATAGTGCAATTTCCTGCCACGGTTGTTCTGCTCCTGGTGACCCCAATTTCCTTACCCAGCACCCAACCCTGAAGAACTTTAAGGCCCAAGGTTCTAACTCTAGAGTCAAACATGATGTGTTCCATACCACTCCACCGGATAGGAAATACAAGCGGTTGGATACCTTTGGGAAGAAGATGTTCTCTTTGTCTTCTGCCAGCCTTGCACTGCAGTTGGTGAACACAGCATGCCTCTTAGGCTGATACTCCCATATGATCTGTGACTCTGTTGCGCAGGTGCTGCCTATTGTCTTGGAGGAGGCCTGAGGCATACTGTCCCAAGCCATTGCTGAGCAGAGACGCAACAAAATTAAACTTACCATGTGGATTGAACACGACAGACTAGCTGGGTAGAGTAAGTTAATTGATGGTGGCCCTCCGGAGCCAAGCTTTGCTGAGAACCACTGGCTTTTCAGGGGATGTCCAAGCCACACTTATGGACATGCCATTTGATGGCTCTCGCCTTTTTGGAGAGAAGGCGGGCTCAGTGCTGGAACACTTTAATGATAGCAGAGCTACAGCCAGGTCCTTAGGCGTCTCCATGGTCCCTTGCCAACCTCAGTCCACCTTACGCTACTGAAGTGGTTTTCAACCTCGGTCATACTTTCCCAGCCTTTTCGTGGCCTTGGATGCGGGTCCAACAGACCACTTGGGAGAGGTGGCCAAAGGACAGGCCAGTAACCCCTGTCAGCAGCCGCAAAACCCCTTTAGTTTGCCCTCTTACCATCATGGGCATCCATTGGGGGGCAGGATAGGCCATTACCTGCACCACTGAAGTTTGTAAACATTAGACTGTTGTGTTTTACAGATTGTCAAAAAGGGCACTCCATCTCTTTCGTGATGACCCCTCCACCCATTGCTCCCACTTACAACCAGCTGACGGAAGACCACCTCTCCTTGTTCCATCAGGAACTGTTCGGTCTCTTGGCCAAGAGAGCAATGAAAGGGTACCGGCATCAGAAGTAGGTCACAGTTTCTATAGCCGCTACTTTCTGGTGCCCAAAAAGGACAGAGGCCTTCATACTATCCTAGACCTGCACCTTCACAATTTTTTTATGGAAAAGGAGAAATCCAAAATGCTCATGCTTCCTCAAGTCCTGTCTGCCCTGCACCTGAGAGACTGGATGGTAGCGTTGGACTTGCAGGACACATTTCCACATCCCTGTCCTGCCTGTCCATAGAATTACCTGCCATTCATCATGGGCCAAGAGCACTTCCAGTTTGCCATGCTCCCCTTTAGCTTTACCAGCACCCACCCCTTAAGTGTTCACCAAGGTGATGACGGTGATTGCAGCTCATCTGTGGAGGTCAGGGATTCCCATCTTCCCCTACCTCGATGATTGGCTGTTTAAGGCGGCCTCACAACCGGCAGTTGTCTCCCACCTCAAGACTAGGGCAGACCTCTTGTACTTGATGGGGTTCACTATCAATGGGCCGAAATCACACCTGACTTCCTCTAAGGTGCTCCCTTTCATCTGAGCTGTTATGTACACAGTGCAGTTTCAGAGAGTCCAAGATATTTAGACTATGATACAGATGTTTTAGCCTCTATCCTGGATTTCGGTATAATGACCCTGAGGCTGTTGGGCCTCATGGCATCCTGAATCCTGGTTGTAACACTTGCCCATTGCCATTTGCGCTCTCTGCAGTGGGACCTGAAATACCAGTGGGCACAGCATCAGGTGATTCTCTCCAACATTGTCTAAAATTTGGAGGTAACTGCGATAGATGTGCAATGGTGTCTGACGAACCATGATTGGGTCAGTGGCAGCCCTCTCTACCTTCCTCTACCAGAACTGACTACAGGAACCGATGCATCACTCCTGGGCTGGGGCAGCCATCTGGTAGAGATGGGATCAGAGGACTCTGGTTTCCAGCAGAGACCGGGCTTCACATCAATATGTTGGATCTTCGGATTATCAGCTTGCTATTGAAACCCTTTCTACCTTCGATAAAGAGCAGACTGGTGCATGTGTTCATGAACAATACAAGTGCCGTCTGGTACTGCAACAAACCGGGTGGGGTAATGCGGTAGACCCTTTGTCAAGAGGCTCTGCATCTCAGGACATGACTGGAACATCGGGCCGTTTCCCTGGTGGTTTAAAAGTTGGCAGACTCTTTGAAGGGCAGAGCAGATGATGCCTAGTGGATCACGAATGGCGTCTCCATCCAGAGGTGGTACAAGGTATATTTCTAGAGTGGGGAGAGCCTTGACTAGATCTGTTGGCCACCCCAAGAACGCACAATGTCTGCAATTTTGTGCGCTGGAGTTTCCAAGCCGTCTATCGCTCGGAGACGCTTTTCGTCTCGAGATGAGCTCTGTCCTCCTGTATGTATTTCTGCTAGTACCACTTCTGCCCAGAGTTGTCAAGAAGATCAGGAATAACCGGGGCAAAGTCATTCTATTGAATCAAGATTCGGCACGGAGAGTCTGGTATCCCGAGCTGTTGAACATGAGCATCGGTCCCCCGATCAGGCTACTTCATCAAGAGGATCTTCTGTTGCAGCAACAAGGGAGGGTACTGCAATCGAACATGCAAATCCTTCCCCTTTATGTTTCTGCAGTTTGATTGGTGACATCTGACAACTTTGAAACTTCCTCACAAACTTGGTGGTGATATTCTGGCAGCCAGTCGTCCCTCCCCCAAGTTGGTATACACCAGGCGCGAGGATGAATTTGCTGCATGGTGTTAATCTATGAACAACAGTCCTCTATCTGCACTCGCTTCTCAGGTTCTTCTGTTTGGTCTATCCTTGGCACAGCTACTTATGGGCCATTTCAGCCTTTTTGTAGTTGCCAAACCCATCTTCTTTGTTTCTCAAATCTTTGCAAAATATATTTCCTCTCAGGCCATTCATCATGCCCCAGTGGGACTTAATGTGTGCACCCTTTGAGCCACTACACAATTGCTCTCTCCATTTATTGACCATCAAGACTGCTGTTCTTACATCAGCCAGAAGGTTCAGTGAATTGCGGGCACTCTTTGTACACCCTCCCTACGTCATCTTCTATCTGAACAATCTGTTACTCCAGACACATGCCTCCTTCCTCCCAAAGGTTGTGACTACTTTACATGTAGGCCAAGCATCACATTGCCTAACTTTTTTTCTCCACCTCACACTTCAAAGGAGGAGGAGAGGCACAACCATCTGAACTCAAAAAGAGAGTTTTCGTTATACCTTGATCGCACAAAAGAGTTCCAGGTAGACTATCAACTCTTTGTGGGGTACGTAGGGGCTAAGAAAAGGAAGGCTATGCAGAAATGGACCATTTCAAGAGGGATAGTTCTCTGCATAAATATCTGCTACTCATTGTCCAAGAAGTAACCCCCTTAGGGCTTGCATGCTCTTTCCTCCAGAGCAAAGGCTGTGACCACAGTGTAAGCCTAAGAAGTACCTGTCCTGGACATCTGTCAGGCAGCAACGTGGGCACCTCCGCACATGTCTACCAAACGCTGCTGCCTGCACATTCAGATCCGTTGTCTCAGGCACTTGGTCCCTTCTGTCTTGTAGGACTTCATGGTTTAAATTCGCGTTGCATTCCCACCTCACGGGAGGCTTTGCTTGGGTTTCTATTCTAAGGTAAGGAATCTGCAGCTAGAAGTCTCTATCAGATGAACCAGTTACTTACCTTTTGGTAACGTTTATATCGTAGAGACTCTATGTAGCCCCAGTTTCCTTACTGGCCCTCCACACTCACAGGTGTGAGGGTCACCCTTCTAAGGGGTCTTACAATTTCAGTCCAGTTAGTCTTCATCATGGCTCTGCATCCATGACCAGGAAAGTTGCGAAAGGAACTGACATCAGTGCTCCATGGTGGCATTTATATAGGCACCATGCATCTAATTGCAGTCGCAGACACTGCAAACCGAGCTGAACCACGCCACCTACTGGCATATATGGAGTCCTGCTTGAAAACCTCTGGATCTATTCTGATGTCTGGGGAATATTCTAAGGTAAGGAATCTGTGGCTAGATAGTCTCTACTAGATAAGATATTACCAAATGTAAGTAACATGTTCTTCTGTTAATTAACAGACTGCAATGGCTAGAGGAACCAGGTAGGCAATTGCACAAGAAGAGGGGTGTGGCATGGGAGAGATGTATACGGAGATAAGGTCTCGTTGGGACCAGGTGATGAAAATTGCATTATCGTGCAAAAGAACAGTAGGAAGCATGAGGGTGTCCAGCAGTCCAGTCACAAAAATACAGAAAAGGAAAAAGCATGAAGGGATATATGGCAGAAAGAATAATGAACTAATGGAGAAAAAAAACAGACTGCATGGGATACACTCAGTATGTACAGGGGAGCAAAAGAAAGAAATACACAATATTAAGTGGAGGCCAGGAAGAGAAGTCTACTAGAGTTCTTACCCTGTTGAGGTGGTTTGAGGCAACAATACTAGGATGGGGTACACATGGGAAGGTAAAGAACTAAATGCAGGGAATGGATCCAGGTCAGAATGGGATCTAAGGAGGAATGGTACATGGAAGTGTGCAAGAAGGTGGGGCAATGGACCATTCCAAGGGATCCAGGGTCTGTAGAGCAGAGGGCTGAATGGTTGCACAAGCCTACTGCATACAATCCACACCACCAGGGAAACTGGCTCAAGGAAACAGGATGACAAATTGAATGCCGAAGGCTAAAGGAAAAGGATAATCCCACGAGTTCCCCTAATAATTGTCTGCAAAACCTATTAAATAAATTGCCTTTAGGTAAGCGTTAGGCTGTTAGCCCTTGCAAGTAGAATGAAAACAAAAATGTCATAGGACCAAAACACGGATCTAGGTAGTAATGTGCACCTTCCAGATAGCATCACACTCCACAATCAAGGGTTGCAATGGGGAAGACACAACTGTGCCACAAGATCAGCAGGCTCAGGTTTAGGGCCAGATTTACTAAGAATTCATGCAACACAGTGCAGCAAGGCAAGTTTCTGCACTGCTTTACGTGAATGGGAGAGAGTTCAGAAGTGCCATATTTAAAATATATGGCACTCCTAAGCTCTCTTCCAGTGCTTGCACACTTGTTACTGCTTAACAATGCAGACACCGGGAGGAGCCTAGCGCTTGACCAAGATGGCCGCGTGAGCTTTGAGCTCCCGAGACCCTCGTGCCCTCCGTCGACTATCCTGTCTCTAATCCTGTTTGCATGCATGGCATCGTGCAGATGACTAGTCAGGGAGGCGATTGATGCTACCCGCGGTCGGATCGCCCACCGGGAACCGGAGTTATGCATGGCGGAAGATTGAGGCCTATCTCCGAAGGATGCCAGGGGCTGGAGTTGGCAGGATGCCCGGCCTCTAATTGAACAACAGCGGCCAGGCGAGGTGTGAACTACCGGATGGAGGTCTACATCCTTTCACTTTCACTTTCTCGTCCTTTGTTGGCCCTGCCCAGGGAGTGCTCTCGGCTGCCTTATTATTATTTGGACGCTCTGCACGCTACTCTGGTGGCCCATCGCAGGACTGCGCACTCCTGCCTCCTTTCGCTGAGAGAGGGTCGTCCTGATTGAACCGACCTGCTTGAGCCAACCATGTCGGGCAAAGCAGAGGTGGATCGGCCGAAGCCTAAGGCCACCAGGCGGGGAGCCTATACTCAGGCCAACAATATGGACCGCTACGCCCAGCAGAAGGGGTCACCGGGTGGACCGAGCCAGTCGCCGGAGGCACAGAAGGCTGCCTCACCCTTGGCCCCGGAGCTCTCGCTCCAGGATGTCATGGGAGCGCTCGACGGACTGCAGACTTCGATTGGGAGACAGTTTGATGCCCTGGCGCACAAAGTGGATGCCATCTTGGTGGACGTTAATCTGATCCGTGCAGATTTGGGCAAAACGAATGAACGAGTTAAAACCCTGGACCTCAAGACCACGGGCCTCGCCGCTGATGTCTCGGAACTACAGACCGAGGTCCGTAAGTTGCGGACCGAGAGTGATCTCGCCGCCCGTCGGCTGGAGGACTTTGAGAGCCGGGCCAGGCGCAACAACGTGCGCGTTATAGGGGTCCCGGAGTCCTCGGACGAGACTTCTGTAGACCTGCTAGTGGAGGACTTGGTGCTTAATCATCTGCAGCCTAAGGGTCTTGGAAAGTTTTTCGCAGTTGAGAGGGCACATAGGGTGCCGGGTGGTAGGCCCAAGGTGGGAGCCCCACCGAGGCCGATTGTCGCCCGGCTCTTTCATTTTCGAGATCGGGACGCTATCCTGCAAGCATCGAGGGTGACGGGCCCGGTCCCCTTCCAGAACGCTTCGGTGAATTTCTATCCTGACTTCACCCAGCAGGTGCAGAGGCAGAGGCAGGGCTTCCTGGGGGTGAAGAGGCGGCTTCGGGAGAGGGAACTGAAATATGCCATGCTCTTCCCTGCGAGACTACGTGTGGTGTACGAAGACCGAACATTCTTTTTTGAGTCGCCTGTCATGGCCGAGGAATGGCTGGACGCTCTGCCCCGACGACGGACGGGAGAGGACACTGCCGCAGATGGGGACAGTGGCCGGGATGAACAAGGTTGATGTCTTCGGAACCGGACTGACTCGTTTTGACTCCAGTTAATGACTTGAACAGAATGCAGTAAATACGGAGGGTTGTGGGAGGACGAGGGGAGCTCTTTCCTCCCTTAGGGTACTTTTTGTAGATTTTGGGTTCGGTAGGGCGACAGGCACACTGCAAGTTGGGGGGGCTTTATAAGCTGCAGCAGGGGTGCAGGGTGGGGGGGATAGTTGGGATTTTGGGTTCGTTGTTGGGGGGTTTGTTTATGCAAGGCGTATTGACTATTTTCAGGGCTGTTCCATGGTGGCTCTTCGGGTGTGGGGTGGGCCTCCTTACGTTTGGGGATGGGGGTAGGGGTTTAAGTGTTATTAGCTGGAATGTTAATGGTTTGGGGGATCGCATTAAGCGCGGGATTGTTTTGCAATTCTTGAAACGGTCATTACCGGATGTCGCCCTACTGCAGGAGACGCACCTTATAGGTAACATGTGCTATGCTCTTAATAGGAAGGGTTATAAATTCGTAGCACATTCGGGATTTTCCTCTGGGTCCAGGGGTGTGGGCATCCTAGTCAGAGCCTCGCCACCATTGTTGACGATAGGGGGAGGTTTGTGGCGGTGGCGGGGCGGTGGGTAGGAAGAACTTTGGTTTTAGTTTCGGTTTATGTCCCGCCGGCCCTGCAGGCCTCCACGTTTACAGATCTGGGTAGGGCTTTGCTGGATCTCCCGGGGGGTATGCTTGTGGTGGGGGGTGACTTCAATGCTGTCGGCTCTGGGCTGCTGGATAGATACCCGCCCAGAGACACGGGGGGGCTCAGAAGTGGCTTCCAGACTTTCTTGACACACTTGGCCTGATAGACTGCTGGAGGCTCCTGCACCCCACACAGAGCCAAGACACCTTCCACTCCGGAGCGCATGGTAGCCTCTCTAGGATTGATTACCTGCTCACTCTGGCTGCGCACGCCTCAATGGTGTCCGAGGCCAGGCACATGGCGCGTGGTATATCGGACCATTCGCCAGTGTGGGTCAGGCTGGATGTTGGCCGTGAGGGAGGGGGAAGAGTGGCTCCTATTAACCCTTGGTACTTCCGAGACCCCAAGATGCGCAGCGCACTGGTGAAGACAGTTAAAAAAAATTTCAAGGATAATCAGGGATCCGTGGACTCGGCAGTGTCGCTGTGGGAAGCGTTCAAGACCGTGCTGCGCGGGGAGGCTCTCTCCCTTGTAGTGGCGGCCAAGCGGCGGAGAGACGGCGAGGTCATGCAGGTTGAGGAGGAGATTGTGGCTTTGGAGGGAGCGCTAGAGGAGGAGGTTACAGAGGCCTCACTGCATGAGCTGAGCTTGAAGCAAGCCGAGTATAAGGACCTGGTGACGAATGTCGCTAAGACCCTCAGTAGGGAACAGCAGGGCCGTTTGTATGATGTTGGTGACAAGGCCGGGAAACTCCTAGCTTGGCTGGACAAAAAAGAACGGGTTAATAGAGTAGTGCCGGAGTTGATGGGAGAGGGGGAGAGGTGATTGTGGAACCTGAGAGGATTGTGCAATGCTTCATGGACTATTTCCGTATGGTTTATACCTCAGTGTCGGATAGGCCGCCCGAGGACTCGCGTGACCTCTTGCGTGATATTGCTATGTCCTGTCTTTCCGATGTAGATAGGGACGATTTGGACGGAGACATAACGGTCGATGAGGTGGCGGGAGCTATCCGCGCGCTGAACTCGGGCAAGGCCTCGGGCCCGAACGGCTTGCCAATTGACCTGTATAAGCTGTTTCCGGATATGGTTGCCCCTCACCTGCGCGCCATGTTCGTGGAGGCGCGGGGGAGTGGGACACTCCCGTTGGATCAGCGACTGGCGACGATTGTTGTTATACACAAAGATGGTAAACCCCGAGATAAGTGTGCCTCATATAGGCCTATCTCCCTTCTTAACGCCGAGCCGAAGATTCTGGCTAAAGTCCTGGCGGCCCGATTGGTCAGGGTGATTGGAGACTTGGTCCACCCTGATCAATCCGGTTTTATTCCGCATCGTAACACCGCGTTAAACCTTCGGCGCCTTCATGGCGTGATCGCCAGGGCGGGCACGCTGCGTGAACCAGCCGTTGTGGCGTCTCTCGATGCCACGATGGCCTTTGATACGGTGGAATGGGCATATTTGTGGGCGGTGCTGGCCAAGTTCGGCTTTGGCCATGGCTTTGTGAGCTGGGTGAGGTTGCTGTATGAGGGACCCCTTGCGAGTGTGGTGGTAAATGGCCGGGCGTCGACTCCGTTTCAGCTTGGGAGGGGCACTCGGCAAGGTTGCCCCCTGTCGCCATTGTTGTTCGCCCTCGCCCTTGAGCCATTGGCGGCGTGGATACGCTGGAACCCGGATATACGGGGACTTAGATGGTCGCCCGAACACGAGGACCGCATTTCGCTATATGCTGATGACATCCTGTTGTATCTTGCCTCGCCCAAGAAATCACTGATAGTGGTCTGTGACGTTCTTACATCTTTCGGTAGGAATTCGGGTCTTGTCATCAACTGGAGTAAATCGTATTTATATGTTCTGAGTGGCGAGGTTCCACCGATCCCGCGAACTTGTTCAATCCAGATTGCTCAGCAGGGCTTCGTGTATTTGGGGATCTTTATCTCCACGGACTCCGCTTTGCGGTATGAGAGGAACCTGCTCCCTCCATTGGCGCGACTGCGGCGGGATGTAGAGGGCTGGCGGAGGCTGCCGCTCTCCCTCGTTGGGCGCGCTGCCTTGTTCAAAATGATGTCTCTTCCCCGGTTCCTCTACGCATTGCAGAATACTTTAGATTGGGTACCGGCCAAATACTTTCGGGAGATCGAAAGCCTCCAACGAACGTTGTTGTGGGACGGGCGGCCTCGAATAGCAATTGCTAAGTTGACGCTACCATGGTATGATGGGGGTATTGCGCTTCCAGACATCCGACGCTACTATTGGGCCGCCCAGCTGAGCGCGATTAATCATGGTCTCTATGGCCCTGCCCTCAGCCCTGGTTATGCCATGGATAGGTGGTTGCTGTGTGGTGGTAACTATCACAGGGCGTTGTACTCGCGGTCTCTGGACTCGTCCCTCACGGGGCCTACTGGGGTGGCGGTGCGTGTGTGGAAGATGGCAACTGACTCGCTGGGCTGGAAGGATAGGCTCACCCTCGCTACCCCGTTGTTTGAATCTGAAAGATTGGGCAGGCTTTGGCATACGAAAGGTTTTGACAAATGGGACCTGATCGGCATCTCCAGGGTTGGAGATGTGCTGATTAAGGGGAGGATGAAGTCCTTTGAAGAGTTGCAGAAGGAGTATGAGCTGGGGGCTTCCGAGTTTTTCCGCTATGTTCAGGTGCGTCATGCCCTCCGGTCAGTCCTCGTGGAGGGTGAGAAGGTGCCTGAGTTTTCTCCTTTGGAGGACCGGATCCTTGATGGCCATATGCCTGAGAGCACGATCTCGCTCATCTACAAGAAATTGATAAACTTCCGGGCGGATGCGCTTCTGGGGCTGCGGGACCAGTGGACTAGGGATGGACTCGAGTTGGATGATGAGGATTGGCAGTCTGCTGTTTCCTCTCCCAAGGAGGTTGCGATCCCGTCGCGTCTGAGGTTGGTGCAGCTCAAAATACTGCATCAAGTGTATGTGACGGGGCCAAGGCTGGTTCATATGGGTTTCTCTGAGGAAGGCCTATGTAGGAGGGGATGCGGTATGGTGGGTACCTTCCTGCATATCATCTGGGAATGTGGTGTCATCGCGGAATTCTGGAGGAGAGTCCATGCAGTGATGGGGGAGGTGACGGGCATTGCTATGCAGCCGGAAGCGCGGTGTTGTCTCCTGAATGTCTGGGGGCCCACTGATCACAATGCGGCGCAGACCCAATGGGTGACTCTGGGTAACATGGTCGCTAAGAGAGATATAGCGCGATTGTGGGGCTCCGTGGGGCCCCCCACATTGACCGCGTGGAAAGAAAATATGGATTGGAGTATGCTCAGGGAGAAGACAGTGTATTGCGCTAGAGGCCGCCCTCGGAAGTGGCACGCCATCTGGGGGAGGTGGAATCAATATAGGGGGGGAATATGTCTTGCCCCTGATTTGGATCCCCCCGAGGAACAACTTTCTTCTTGATATTCTTTCCAGCTCAGTATATAAGATGTGATGATTAATTGACTGCTTGGGCCTCTGCTGTCCCCCTTCTTTCTCTTAACATAGAACTGTGACTGTTAGATGATTGGGGTCTGACCTCCCCTGGGGGGCTTTCACCATGGGCACTCAGTGTTTTTGCCTTGCTGGGGTTTGTTGTGTGTTTGTGTTTATTTAAAAATGGAATCTTTTCACTGCTCCTTTAATGCAATGTGGACGCTTCTTTGTCCTTCTCTGTCGAAGCTGCCGAACCTCCGGGTTGTCGGCTGAATAGCTGTGTCCAGACTCTTGACGAAATAAAGGTTTTTATAAAAATTAAAAAAAAATAAAAACAATGCAGACACCCTTGCATCATGCTACAAGGGTGCCTGCATTACGAGCAGGGCTGGTTATGTGAAGGATCCTATTTCTGTTCTCATGGAAGCCATGCTATCTACAGACTCGCTACATAAGTAATGCGGTGCATTGGAAGAAATATGTTGGGTATTGAAGTACTTGTGGTTCATTATGACTGTCTTGATGTCTCTATACAAAAGTAAAAGATTTAGAACTATTGTGACTAAATAAGTGTTTTCCTTCCCTATCCCACCTATAGCACATAACAGGGTAAACAGACATTTTAACACAGCTTTTACACCACATACCATTACATCGCAAGCGTTACAATGCATGCGATGTAACAACGCATAGCCATTGCTACGCATGTTATTACATCACATGCGCTTTTACGACGCATGCGATGTAATGGCGATCCACCTCGTGAGGAAACAGGTTTTTCAGTTTCCTCACAACGACGTGCATCGTGCACCGTCCCTCAGCCGACGTGAAGCGAAGCAGGAACGAGGGATAAGAACCACGAGGAGAGCGAGGTAAGGGGGATTGGGCCTGGGATGGGAGTAGTGTTTTAGGGTTTGGGGTAGTGTTGTAGTGTAGGGTAGTATTTTAGGGTTTAGGGTAGTGTCGTAGGGGGTTGTGCAGGGTAGTGTTTGAGTGTAGGAACTGAACTGGGGGTCTGAGGAGGATCGTGCTGGAGGTAGTGTTTTAGGGTTTAGGGTAGTGCTGTGGTGCGGCGTGTGTGTAGTGCAGGGTAGTGCTTTAGGATTTAGGATAGTGTCGGGGGGTTGTGCAGAGTAGTGTTTGAGTGTAGGAACTGGACTGGAGGTCGGGGAGAGTTGTGCTGGAGGTAGTGTTTTAGGGTAGTGCTGTGGTTGTGTGTGTGTGTGTGTGTGTGTAGTGCAGGGTAGTGTTTTAGCGTTTAGGGTAGTGGAGGGAGGTCGTGCAGGTTAGTGTTTAAGTGTAGGGAGCAGACTGGGGGTCGGGGGAGGGTCGGGATGGAGATAGGGTTAGGGTAGTGCTGTTGTGTGTGTGTGTGTGTTTGTGTAGTGCAGGGTAGCATTGTTAGGTTTAGGGTAGTCTCAGGGGGTTGTGCTGGGTAGTCTTAATGTAGGAAGAGTGCTGGGGATAGTGCCGTGGTGTGTGTAGTGCAGGGTAGTGTTGTTGGGTTTAGGGTTGTGTCAGGGGGTCATGCTGGGTAGTCTTAATGTAGGGAGAGTACTGGGGGTCAGGGAGGGTTGTGCAGGGGTACTAAATTAGGGTTTAGGGCAGGGTAGTGTGACTTACATTGCATACTTTTACCATGAGAATAGCTTTACCACGCATGCCTTTGCGTTGTAATGGTCGGCGTGATAAGAGCATATGCGTGGTAAAAGTATGCGATGTTATGGCATGTCGTGGTATTAGTACGTGTTGTAATGAGTCATATTCCATAACAGTAGACCCACAGAGTGCAAGAGAGATTTACCACCTATTGACAACCAGAGGCCTTCACAGGAGGGCATTGCCTCAAACGTGCGGGGAATTTCATTAGATAAGAGTGTTGTACATTTTGTCATCAGGGCCGTCTCACCAAGTTGGATACGCCAAGTATATTGGCCCATCCAGGGCCTGGAAGTAGGAAAGTTTGAAATAATTTCAAAATCTTAATTTTTTTGTTTTTCTGAGGAATTTCATTTGGACACTGGGAACTGTCAATCAAATAAATGTTGCTGTCAATCTCCTTGAAGCTCTGGAGCAAAGTTCCCAAACTTCTTGTGGTGCCTGAACGACCACAGGACCTCAGGTGGAGTAGTTTCAGACTCAGATTTACCAACGAGTTGCGTTTCCCTTGCGACACAACTACTAAGTCAGAATTATCAAGCCTGCATGGCTTGAGAAATCTAGAGCAACAAAACGCAGTGCAAATCGCTGTGTCGAGTTACTCTGCCCCACTGAAGCATTTCATGGATGGAGCATGGGTGTTTTCACACATCCAACCATGAATTCTGGCACAATCCCAGATATACCATTACAGTCAGACCTGGGAATGGGTCAAAATGCTAAGCCACCCCAGTTGAGGCATAAGGAGGATAAATCTCTCTATCCTCTTTTGTTCCTCTTTCTATGTGTGCTGCATTCTGTAGCGCACATAGAAAGAGTAAAATGACTCAGATTATTGTTTTTGTGCAGGAAGGTGCCCGTTCCTGCACAAAAATAATTATGTCTGCAACATAGGTACCTTTGTACCACGGTACAGCAGTGCCTGCGTTGGAGATAGGCAGCACATTATGCACCTGCACAAGCAAGGGACAGGAACGTACCGTATCATGTTAAATACGGTGCAATCCTCACCTTTCTCTTTCACGCAGCATTGCGCAGCAAGGTGGCTTACTGCACTGCAGGAAATAATAATTCCGCCTTCAGGGTGTCTGGCAGAGGAAAACCGCAAAGTCAAGTTCAGGTCCAGTTTCCACTGGTCAAGTGGCATTCTTCACAGGAATGTCCTCTTCAGCTTTTTTAGGTTCCTGGAGCCACCAAGGGGATCAGCCTCATGCTCTTTGGAGACCTTTCTGTCCTTGGGTTTGAAGAGGAAGGGGCTCCAAATTCCTCTGATTCTTCTCACGGCTCACAGAGCCAAGTACAGCAGACCCAGTCTGCCTGGCATTCTTCACAAGTCCAGCATTTTTCTGAGATTCCTAGTTCTGTGGGACCCAGACTAATGTAGTAAAGACTCCCAGACATGACCAACCTACTTTTGCAGTAGTTCCTGTGTGCCTTACTGTAAACAGGCCACAAATGCAATGTCGCAGCAAATCCATGATGGCAAAGATCTTTGGCCACACTAAACTTGGGCTCAGAGGCTGAGTGTGCCATGGTAATCATAGTGCCATCCCACATTTAGGAATAAAATTCAGTTTAAGGCACTAACTGTACCCACAAGAAACCAAGAGACAGTTGCCTGGTAGGTCAAAAGCAGGGTCTTTCAGTAAAAGGTAGTAGATACACCAGAATTGTCTTGGTATCCTGTCCTCTCCCTGTCAAGTGTTAGATATGACTCAACAGTCCTGTTGAGCAGGATTGGACATTACATGGTCAACAGGATGGCCACAGTCTCCCCTCTGCATATTCTGTGTTATTCCAAGGGGTCATCTCTGCTCATTCAGGTCAGCCTACTGTGTGCTCCGAGAATGCAGTTCACGCATTTTTCACACCTATTATCAGGCTTGAGTACAGACTGGGAGTTGGCAAATGTTAATGCTTTTTAGCCTTCTGACAGCTCAGGTAGATTAACTTTTATTGTATTATTTCTATTCATTAAAAATTAGAAATTATTCTCGTTTTAAACATAGGAGAGCAAGACCTGCCAACCTGAAAATAGCTTTTAGGGACTTATTGCTTTATGGATATTTTCATTCTAATTTTCTAATTGGGTTGGAGGTCAGGGTCAAGACTGATTTGCATATGGCTGGGTTCAAACTGGAATGGCATGGTGAGCAAAAAACGATGGATTTAGGCCCAGATCTCTGTACTGGGGTGAATGTATGACATTGTTCTGCATTCTGTCCATCAATTGTTCTTTTTGCAAGACCCGACGGTGGCACCATCTCCATCCTGATTTCTGGCTCTCACACAGAGATGGACGGGCATCATATGACACCTGTTCCAGCACCAGCTGGGACCATGCACTCCAGTCTCCTCTTGATTCAACAGGCTTGGAGAGGGAGACTAATAGGAATAGTCTGAGGAACCTTATGAATACCAGCATTCCCTAGATGATACAGAGGACAACTGGTATTGACACTGGCTTGGTCTCTCCCCCTACCGGGTCTCTGGATGAGGGTGCTTCAATTGCTATAGTGGTGTGTTAAACGGCTGAGGTTTTGGACCTGCAGTGGCTGTCAAGACGAATGTCTTGACAGAGATGCTTCAGCTGGGAGTTGCCCCATCTGAACATTTACTACTTTTTAATGAAACCCTTACTGGCGTCCTACTTGGGGCCTGGTAGAAGCCCTGCACAGGACCTACTGTGCATAGTGCAATTTCCTGCCACGGTTGTTCTGCTCCTGGTGACCCCAATTTCCTTACCCAGCACCCAACCCTGAAGAACTTTAAGGCCAAAGGTTCTAACTCTAGAGTCAAACATGATGTGTTCCATACCACTCCACCGGATAGGAAATACAAGAGGTTGGATACCTTTGGGAAGAGGATGTTCTCTTTGTCTTCTGCCAGCCTTGCACTGCAGTTGGTGAACACAGCATGCCTCTTAGGCTGATACTCCCATATGATCTGTGACTCTGTTGCGCAGGTGCTGCCTATTGTCTTGGAGGAGGCCTGAGGCATACTGTCCCAAGCCATTGATGAGCAGAGACGCAACAAAGTTAAACTTACCATGTGGACTGAACACGACAGACTAGCTGGGTAGAGTAAGTTCATTGATGGTGGCCCTCCGGAGCCAAGCTTGGCTGAGAACCACTGGCTTTTCAGGGGATGTCCAAGCCACACTTTTGGACATGCCATTTGATGGCTCTTGCCTTTTTGGAGAGAAGGCGGGCTCAGCGCTGGAACACTTTAAGGATAGCAGAGCTACAGTCAGGTCCTTAGGCATCTCCATGGTCCCTTGCCAACCTCAGTCCACCTTACGCTACTGAAGTGGTTTTCAACCTCGGTCATACCTTCCCAGCCTTTTCGTGGCCTTGGATGCGGGTCCAACAGACCACTTGGGAGAGGTAGCCAAATGACAGGCCAGTAACCCCCGTCAGCAGCCGCAAAACCCCTTTAGTTTGCCCTCTTACCATCATGGGCATCCATGGGGGGCAGGATAGGCCATTACCTGCACCACTGAAGTTTGTAAACATTAGACTGTTGTGTTTTACAGATTGTCAAAAAGGGCACTCCATCTCTTTCGTGATGACCCCTCCACCCATGGCTCCCACTTACAACCAGCTGACGGAAGACCACCTCTCCTTGTTCCATCAGTAACTGTTCGGTCTCTTGGCCAAGAGAGCAATGAAAGGGTACCGGCATCAGAAGTAGGTCACAGTTTCTATAGCCGCTACTTTCTGGTGCCCAAAAAGGACAGAGGCCTTCATACTATCCTAGACCTGCACCTTCACACTTTTTTTCTGGAAAAGGAGAAATCCAAAATGCTCATGCTTCCTCAAGTCCTGTCTGCCCTGCACCTGAGAGACTGGATGGTAGCGTTGGACTTGCAGGACACATTTCCACATCCCTGTCCTGCCTGTCCATAGAATTACCTGCCATTCATCATGGGCCAAGAGCACTTCCAGTTTGCCATGCTCCCCTTTAGCTTTACCAGCACCCACCCCTTAAGTGTTCACCAAGGTGATGACGGTGATTGCAGCTCATCTGTGGAGGTCAGGGATTCCCATCTTCCCCTACCTCGATGATTGGCTGTTTAAGGCGGCCTCACAACCGGCAGTTGTCTCCCACCTCAAGACTAGGGCAGACCTCTTGTACTTGATGGGGTTCACTATCAATGTACCGAAATCACACCTGACTTTCTCTAAGGTGCTCCCTTTCATCTGAGCTGTTATGTACACAGTGCAGTTTCAGTGAGTCCAAGATATTTAGACTATGATACAGGTGTTTTAGCCTCTATCCTGGATTTCGGTATAATGACCCTGAGGCTGTTGGGCCTCATGGCATCCTGAATCCTGGTTGTAACACTTGCCCGTTGCCATATGCGCTCTCTGCAGTGGGACCTGAAATACCAGTGGGCACAGCATCAGGTGATTCTCTCCAACATTGTCTAAAATTTGGAGGTAACTGCGATAGATGTGCAATGGTGTCTGACGAACCATGATTGGGTCAGTGGCAGCCCTCTCTACCTTCCTCTACCAGAACTGACTACAGGAACCGATGCATCACTCCTGGGCTGGG
Source organism: Triturus cristatus (assembly GCF_964204655.1). Taxonomy (NCBI): domain Eukaryota; kingdom Metazoa; phylum Chordata; class Amphibia; order Caudata; family Salamandridae; genus Triturus; species Triturus cristatus. The sequence continues at coordinate 321,151,369 of NC_140580.1, read as the reverse complement.
GCAGCCATCTGGTACAGATGGGATCAGAGGACTCTGGTTTCCAGCAGAGACCGGGCATCACATCAATATGTTGGATCTTCGGATTATCAGCTTGCTATTGAAACCCTTTCTACCTTCGATAAAGAGCATACTGGTGCATGTGTTCATAAACAATACAAGTGCCATCTGGTACTGCAACAAACCGGGTGGGGTAATGCTGTAGACCCTTTGTCAAGAGGCTCTGCAGCTCAGGACATGACTGGAACATCAGGTCATTTCCCTGGTGGTTTAAAAGTTGGCGGACTCTTTGAAGGGCAGAGCAGATGATGCCTAGTGGATCACGAATGGCGTCTCCATCCAGAGGTGGTACAAGGTATCTTTCTATAGTGGGGAGAGCCTTGACTAGATCTGTTGGCCACCCCGAGAACGCACAATGTCTGCAATTTTGTGCGCTGGAGTTTCCAAGCCGTCTATCGCTCGGAGAAGCTTTTCGTCTCGAGATGAGCTCTGTCCTCCTGGATGTATTTCTGCTAGTGCAACTTCTGCCCAGAGTTGTCAAGAAGATCAGGAATAAAACGACTTTCGCCAGATGTGGTCTTTCTGCAGGAGACACACCTTATTGGTAATTCCTTTTGTGCCATGAATCGGCGTGGCTATCGTTTGGTGGCCCACTCGGGCTTCACGTCGGGCTCACGGGTGGTGGGCATCATGGTGAAGAACTCGCTCCCGTTGGAAATAGACGAGGTGCGCCATGATGAGAGGGGACGCTACACTGTCTTAGTGGGGAGAATGGAGGGTAAAGTAGTTGTCTTTGTATCAGTGTACGTCCCACCGGGGTTACAGTCCACGACTTTTGCAGACCTAGGGCGCCTCCTCCTTGACCTTCCGGGGGGGCTTCTGGTGGTTGGGGGGGACTTCAATGCGGTGGTTTCTGGGACCGTGGATCGTCACCCCCCTAGGGACCTCCCCCGGGCGCAGGCATGGCTGTCCGGCTTCTTAGATACACTGGGATTGGTGGACTGCTGGCGCTTAAAACATCCCACGCAGCTGCAGTACACTTTCCACTCGGGTGCCCATGGTAGCCTCTCACGGCATGATTATGTCCTTGTCCCTGCGGCCTATGTTGGGAGGGTAGGAGAGGTGCGCCATTTGGCGCGGGGTATTTCAGATCACTCCCCGCTCCTGTTGCATGTTGATGTCTTCCCGAGGGGGGAGGGCAGAGTAGCTCCAATCAATGCCTGGTACCTGCGCGACCCCACCATTCGCGCTGATTTGATTAAATCCTTGCAGCGGTATTTCGATGAGAATGTGGGGTCCGTCCCTTCGGCTATCTCCCTGTGGGAAGCTTTCAAAACAGTTCTTAGAGGGGAGGCCCTCTCCTTTATTTCCCATGCCCGGAGGCGCGAGCAGGAGGAGGTGACCCGGGTGGAGGCCGAAATCGCTGAATTGGAGGGTGATCTAGAGGGTGGGGTGACGGATGCTGCACTACATGTCCTACAACTTAAGCAGGCGGCCTACAGGGCCCTCGTCACGGAGGCGGCCAGGGGCCTCTATAGAGAGCAACAGGGGCGACTGTATGATGTGGGTGATAAGGCTGGTAAACTGCTTGCATAGTTGGATAAAAAGGAGAGAGCGAGTCGTGTGGTCCCGCTGATTGAGAGGATGGATGGTGTGCGTGTCACCGAGCCAGAAGACATTGTCTCTTGTTTCGCGGATTATTTTCGCGAGGTGTATTCCCCGGTTTCTCCCTGCTCGGAGGAGGATTCCCATGCCCTGCTTCGGGATATCGCGCTGCCTTCCCTTTCGGTGGAGGACAGGGTGTCGTTAGATGCCGCTCCTACCTCCGACGAAATTGCCCTCGCCATACGCTCGGTCGCATCCGGCAAGGCCATGGGCCCGAACGGCATCCCTATCGAGTTGTATAAGCTGCGACCGGATGTACTGGCACCCCACCTCCGTGCGATGTTCCTGGCGGCCCACTCGCTGGGCTCCCTCCCGCCGGACCAACGTCTGGCTACAATCGTGGTGATCCACAAGGAGGGGAGACCTCGAGACCGGGTTACATCCTACCGGCCTATCTCGCTCTTGAATGCGGAGCCCAAAATCCTCGCCAAGGTGCTAGCCAACCGGCTGGTCGGCGTGGTGGGCGACCTGGTCCACCAAGACCAGTCCGGCTTTATTCCCCATCGCAACACGGCCCTTAATCTGCGGCGCTTGCACGGGGTGCTCGCGCGTGTCCCGTTTGTGCGGGAGCCGGCCATATTGGCGTCCTTAGACGCCACCATGGCGTTTGACACGCTCGAGTGGCCATACATCTGGGCCATGCTGGCGAAGTTTGGATTTGGCCCGGGGTTCATCAGCTGGGTCAAATTGTTGTATTCGGGCCCATTGGCGCAGGTGGTGGTGAATGGAAGAGTATCGGTCCCATTCGAGCTGGGACGGGGCACACGACAGGGCTGTCCCTTGTCGCCGCTCCTGTTCGCGCTGGCCTTGGAACCCCTGGCGGAGTGGCTGCGGTGGCACCCTTCCATCCGTGGTCTCCGTTGGACCCCCGAATATGAGGACCGCGTGTCCCTATACGCTGACGATATCCTTTTGTACCTAGCCTCCCCGCGTAAATCACTGATTGTCCTGGTTGATGTTTTGCGCTCATTCGGCCGCAACTCAGGCCTTGTCATCAACTGGGCTAAATCATGTGTGTATGTGCTTTCCGGGGAGGCTCCCGTCCTCCCGCGGGGCTGTCCGATCCAGATTGCCTCACAGGGGTTTCGGTACCTGGGGGTTTACATTACTCTGGACCCGGAGGCCCGCTACGAGCGGAATTTGCTTCCCCCCCTCCAGCGCTTGAAGGAGGACGTCGCGCGCTGGCGGCGCCTGCCGCTTTCGCCGCTCGGCCGGGCGGCATTGTTTAAGATGATGTCGTTGCCACGCTTCCTGTACGCTCTCCAGAATACTATGGATTTAGTCCCGGCGCGCTACTTCCGTGAGGTAGAGAGTCTACAGCGCCGCCTGTTCTGGGACGGGAGGCCGCGTATTGCCCTGGCGAAGTTGACGCTCCCATGGTACGACGGGGGGATTGCCCTCCCGGATATTAAACGGTATTACTGGGCCTCCCAGCTAGCTGCAATTAATCATGGCCTTTACGGGCCCGCCTTAAACCCGGCATTTGAAATGGACAAGATGCTCCTGCCTGGTAGCGACTATAATCGAGCGCTCTACTCTGGCGCGCCCGGCCCCCGCCTGACGGGACCTACGCGTGTCATGGTACGAGTATGGCACGCGGCTAACGCAGCTATGGGGTGGAAGGACCGTTTGACCCGGGCATCACCGTTGTACGCGTCTGAGAGATTGGGCTCCCTGTGGACCTCGAAGGGCTTCGAGAAGTGGGACACGATCGGCATCAGTAAAGTGGGGGACCTCTGGACGAGAGGGGGATTTAAAACATTCGAGACGCTGCAGACGGAGTTTCAGCTGCAGGGCAGTGAATACTTTCGGTACTTGCAGGTCCGTCACGCGCTGGGCTCAGTCTTCCCAGACGTCGCCTCCATCCCGGAGTCTTCCCCCCTGGAGGATAGAGTGCTGGATGGCCACGTTCCGGACAGCACGATCTCCCTTATTTACAAAAAATTGATTAATGACCGCTCGGGCCTGCTGACTGGCCTCCGCGAGGCTTGGGTTGCCGACGGGCTGGAGTTGGACGACGAAGACTGGATTTCCGCGGTGGCCTCTCCGAAGGAGGTGGCCATACCGGCTCGCCTTCGCTTCGTCCAGCTTAAGATACTCCACCGGGTTTACATGACGGGGCCAAGGCTTCTGCGTATGGGCTATGCTGAGGATGGGTTGTGTAAGCGTGGGTGTGGTGCTTTGGCGACTTTTTTGCATATTTTGTGGGAATGCCCGAAGGTGGAGCGATTCTGGCGTGGTGTGCATGAGGTCCTGCGAGTGGTTACGCATGTCGCGCTGCTGCCTGAAGCGAGGAGATGCCTGCTGAATGTGTGGGAACCAACTGACTACTCGGTTCCGCAGACGCGATGGGTGACTCTGGGATATATGATAGCTAAGCGTGACATTGCCCAACTGTGGGGATCCCAGAGGCCCCCGGCGGTGTCGGCCTGGAAAGAACACATGGATTGGTGCATGTTCCGAGAAAAGGTGGTGTATGTGGCGAGGGGTAAGCCTGGGGCATGGGTGAAAGTATGGGGCCCCTGGAACGCCTACCGCGGGGGTATCTGCGCGCCACCACTGCTGCCTGCGGCCTCACCAGCCCCGTCCCCTTAGCTGACTCCTTTCCTAGCCCCGAGCACGGAATTCCCCCAGTCCTCGATCTGTTCCCCTTCCCCTCTTTAGACTCCTGTGGATGGCTGGGGTCCCCCATTCGGGGAGCACGTGCTGTTACTGTCGATTGCAGGTTGCCTTGCGGGTGTGGTTTTTGTGTTGTTTGTGTAAAATCAAACCGTATTGTGGGGTCAGAGTGATGTGGCCCACGACGCTGATACCTCCTGATTTTGCTCCTCTGCAACGCCAAGTGTTTTTGTATGTATGTCATATGCTCCTGTCATTCTAGCGGCCGGCCGGAAGGTTGTAGGCCCATACCTGTATATTCTTGAGATTGCAATAAACGGTTTCAAAAAAAAAAAAAAAAGAAGATCAGGAATAACCGGGGCAAAGTCATTTTATTGGCTCAATATTCGGCACGGAGAGTCTGGTATCCTGAGCTGTTGAACATGAGCATCGGTCCCCCGATCAGGCTACTTCATCGAGAGGATCTTCTGTTGCAGCAACAAGGGAGGGTACTGCAAACGAACATGCAAATCCTTCACCTTTATGTTTTTGCAGTTTGATTGGTGACATCTGACAGCTTTGAAACTTCCTCACAAACTCGGTGGTGATATTCTGGCAGCCAGTCGTCCCTCCCCCAAGTTGGTATACACCAGGCGCGAGGTTAAATTTGCTGCATGGTGTTAATCTATGAACAACAGTCTGCACTCGTTTCTCAGGTTCTTCTGTTTGGTCTATCCTTGGCACAGCTACTTATGGGCCATTTCAGCCTTTTTGTAGTTGCCAAACCCATCTTCTTTGTTTCTCAAATCTTTGCAAAATATATTTCCTCTCAGGCCATTCATCATGCCCCAGTGGGACTTAATGTGTGCACCCTTTGAGCCACTACACAATTGCTCTCTCCATTTATTGACCATCAAGACTGCTGTTCTTACATCAGCCAGAAGGTTCAGCGAATTGCGGGCACTCTTTGTACACCCTCCCTACGTCATCTTCTATCTGAACAATCTGTTATTCCAGACACATGCCTCCTTCCTCCCAAAGGTTGTGACTACTTTACATGTAGGCCAAGCATCACATTGCCTAACTTTTTTTCTCCACCTCACACTTCAAAGTAGGAGGAGAGGCACAACCATCTGAACTCAAAAAGAGAGTTTTTGTTATACCTTGATGGCACAAAAGAGTTCCAGGTAGACTATCAACTCTTTGTGGGGTACGTAGGGGCTAAGAAAAGGAAGGCTATTCAGAAATGGACCATTTCAAGAGGGATAGTTCTTTGCATAAATATCTGCTACTCATTGTCCAAGAAGTAACCCCCTTAGGGCTTGCATTCTCTTTCCTCCAGAGCAAAGGCTGTGACCACAGTGTAAGCCTAAGAAGTACCTGTCCTGGACATCTGTCAGGCAGCAACGTGGGCACCTCCGCACATGTCTACCAAACGCTGCTGCCTGCACATTCAGATCCGTTGTCACGGGCACTTTGTCCTTTCTATCTTGTAGGACTTCATGGTTTAAATCCGCGTTGCATTCCCACCTCACGGGAGGCTTTGCTTGGGTTTCTATTCTAAGGTAAGGAATCTGCAGCTAGAAGTCTCTATCAGATGAACCAGTTACTTACCTTTTGGTAACGTTTATATCGTAGAGACTCGATGTAGCCCCAGTTTCCTTACTGGCCCTCCACACTCACAGGACTAATTACAGTGTGAGGGTCACCCTTCTAAGGGGTCTTACAATTTCAGTCCAGTTAGTCTTCATCATGGCTCTGCATCCATGACCAGGAAAGTTGCGAAAGGAACTGACATCAGTGCTCCATGGTGGCATTTATATAGGCACCATGCATCTAATTGCAGTCGCAGACACTGCAAACAGAGCTGGACCACGCCACCTACTGGCATATATGGAGTCCTGCTTGAAAACCTCTGGATCTATTCTGATGTCTGGGGAATATTCTAAGGTAAGGAATCTGTGGCTAGATAGTCTCTACTAGATAAGATATTACCAAATGTAAGTAACTTGTTCTTCTGTTAAGGAACAGACTGCAATGGCTAGAGGAACCAGGTAGGCAATTGCACAAGACGAGGGGTGTGGCATGGGAGAGATATATACGGAGGTAAGGTCTCATTGGGACCAGGTGATGAAAATTGCATTATCGTGCAAAAGAACAGTAGGAAGCATGAGGGTGTCCAGCAGTCCAGTCACAAAAACACAGCAAAGGAAAAAGCATGAAGGGATATATGGCAGAAAGAATAATGAACTAATGGAGAAAAAAACAGACTGCATGGGATACACTCAGTATGTTTAGGGGAGCAAAAGAAAGAAATACACAATATTAAGTGGAGGCCAGGAAGAGAAGTCTACAAGAGTTCTTACCCTGTTGAGGTGGTTTGAGGCAACAATACTAGGATGGGGTACACATGGGAAGTTAAAGAACTAAATGCAGGGAATGGATCGAGGTCAAAATGGGATCTAAGGAGGAATGGTACATGGAAGTGTGCAAGAAGGTGGGGCAATGGACCATTCCAAGGGATCAAGGGTCTGTAGAGCAGAGGGCTGAATGGTTGCACAAGCATACAGAATACAATCCACACCACCAGGGAAACTGGCTCAAGGAAACATGATGACAAATTGAATGCCGAAGGCTAAAGGAAAAGGATAATCCCACGAGTTCCCCTCATAATTGTCTGCAAAACCTATTAAATAAATTGCCTTTAGGTAAGCGTTAGGCTGTGAGCCCTTGCAAGTAGAATGAAAACAAAAATGTCATAGGACCAAAACACGGATCTAGGTAGTAATGTGCACCTTCCAGTTAGCATCACACTCCACAATCAAGGGTTGAAATGGGGAAGACACAACTGTGCCACAAGATCAGCAGGCTCAGGTTTAGGGCCAGATTTACTAAGAATTCATGCAAAACAGTGCAGCAAGGCAAGATTCTGCACTGCTTTACGTGAATGGGAGAGAGTTCAGAAGTGCCATATTTAAAATATATGGCACTCCTAAGCTCTCTTCCAGTGCTTGCACACTTGTACTGCTTAACAATGCAGACACCCTTGCATCATGCTACAAGGGTGCCTGCATTACGAGCAGGGCTGGTTATGTGAAGGATCCTATTTCTGTTCTCATGGAAGCCATGCTATCTACAGACTCGTTACATAAGTAATGCGGTGCATTGGAAGAAATATGTTGGATATTGAAGTACTTGTGGTTCATTATGACTGTCTTGATGTCTCTATACAAAAGTAAGAGATTTAGAACTATTGTGACTAAATAAGTATTTTCCTTCCCTATCCCACCTAGAGCACATAACAGGGTAAACAGACATTTTAACGTGGCTTTTACACCGCATACCATTACATCGCAAGCGTTACAATGCATGCGATGTAACAACGCATAGCCATTGCTACGCATGTTATTACATCACATGCGCTTTTACGACGCATGCGATGTAATGGTGATCCACCTCGTGAGGAAACAGGCTCTTCAGTTTCCTCACAACGACGTGCATCGTGCACCGTCCCTCATCCGACGTGAAGCGAAGCAGGAACGAGGGATAAGAACCACGAGGAGAGCGAGGTAAGGGGTATTGGGCCTGGGGGGGGGTAGTGTTTTAGGGTTTGGGGTAGTGTTGTAGTGTAGGGTAGTATTTTAGGGTTTAGGGTAGTGTCGGAGGGGGTTGTGCAGGGTAGTGTTTGAGTGTAGGAACTGGACTGGGGGTCTGAGGAGGATCGTGCTGGAGGTAGTGTTTTAGGGTAGTGCTGTGGTGTGTGTGTGTGTGTGTGTGTGTGTGTGTAGTGCAGGGTAGTGTTTTAGCGTTTAGGGTAGTGGAGGGAGGTCGTGCAGGTTAGTGTTTAAGTGTAGGGAGCAGACTGGGGGTCGGGGGAGGGTCGGGATGGAGATAGGGTTAGGGTAGTGCCGTTGTGTGTGTGTTTGTGTGTGTGTGTGTGTTTGTGTAGTGCAGGGTAGGGTAGCATTGTTGGGTTTAGGGTAGTCTCAGGGGGTCGTGCTGGGTAGTCTTAATGTAGGAAGAGTGCTGGGGATAGTGCCGTGGTGTGTGTAGTGCAGGGTAGTGTTGTTGGGTTTAGGGTTGTGTCAGGGGGTCATGCTGGGTAGTCTTAATGTAGGGAGAGTACTGGGGGTCAGGGAGGGTGGTGCAGGGGTACTAAATTAGGGTTTAGGGCAGGGTAGTGTGACTTACATTGCATACTTTTACCATGAGTATAGCTTTACCACGCATGCCTTTGCGTTGTAATGGTCGGCGTGATTAGAGCATATGCGTGGTAAAAGTATGCGATGTTATGGCATGTCGTCGTAATTGCAACGCATAGTAATAGCCGTGCTGTAATGGCACGCGTGGTATTAGTACGTGTTGTAATGAGTCATATTCCATAACAGTAGACCCACAGAGTGCAAGAGAGATTTACCACCTATTGACAACCAGAGGCCTTCACAGGAGGGCATTGCCTCAAACGTGAGGGGAATTTCATCAGATAAGAGTGTTGTACATTGTGTCATAAGGGCCGTCTCACCAAGTTGGATACGCCAAGTATATTGGCCCATCTAGGGCCTGGAAGTAGGAAAGTTTGAAATAATTTCAAAATCTTAATTTTTTTGTTTTTCTGAGGAATTTCATTTGGACACTGGGAACTGTCAATCAAATAATTGTTGCTGTCAATCTCCTTGAAGCTCTGGAGCAAAGTTCCCAAACTTCTTGTGGTGCCTGAACGACCACAGGACCTCAGGTGGAGTAGTTTCAGACTCAGATTTACCAACGAGTTGCGTTTCCCTTGCGACACAACTACTAAGTCAGAATTATCAAGCCTGCATGGCTTGAGAAATCTAGAGCAACAAAACGCAGTGCAAATCGCTGTGTCGAGTTACTCTGCCCCACTGAAGCATTTCATGGATGGAGCATGGGTGTTTTCACACATCCAACCATGAATTCTGGCACAATCCCAGATATACCATTACAGTCAGACCTGGGAATGGGTCAAAATGCTAAGCCACCCCAGTTGAGGCATAAGGAGGATAAATCTCTCTATCCTCTTTTGTTCCTCTTTCTATGTGTGCTGCATTCTGTAGCGCACATAGAAAGAGTAAAATGACTCAGATTATTGTTTTTGTGCAGGAAGGTGTCCGTTCCTGCACAAAAATAATTATGTCTGCAACATAGGTACCTTTGTACCACGGTACAGCAGTGCCTGCGTTGGAGATAGGCAGCACATTATGCACCTGCACAAGCAAGGGACAGGAACGTACCGTATCATGTTAAATACGGTGCAATCCTCACCTTTCTCTTTCACGCAGCATTGCGCAGCAAGGTGGCTTACTGCACTGCAGGAAATGATAATTCTGCCTTCAGGGTGTCTGGCAGAGGAAAACCGCAAAGTCAAGTTCAGGTCCAGTTTCCACTGGTCAAGTGGCATTCTTCTCAGGAATGTCCTCTTCAGCTTTTTTTAGGTTCCTGGAGCCACCAAGGGGATCAGCCTCATGCTCTTTGGAGACCTTTCTGTCCTTGGTTTGAAGAGGAAGGGGCTCCAAATTCCTCTGATTCTTCTCACGGGTCACAGAGCCAAGTACAGCAGACACAGTCTGCCTGGCATTCTTCACAAGTCCAGCATTTTTCTGAGATTCCTAGTTCTGTGGGACCCAGAATAATGTAGTAAAGACTCCCAGACATGACCAACCTACTTTTGCAGTAGTTCCTGTGTGCCTTACTGTAAACAGGCCACAAATGCAATGTCGCAGCAAATCCGTGATGGCAAAGATCTTTGGCCACACTAAACTTGGGCTTAGAGGCTGAGTGTGGCATGGTAATCGTAGTGCCATCCCACATTTAGGAATAAAATTCAGTTTAAGGCACTAACTGTACCCACAAGAAACCAAGAGACAGTTGCATGGTAGGTCACAAGCAGGGTCTTTCAGTAAAAGGTAGTAGATGCACCAGAATTGTCTTGGTATCCTGTCCTCTCCCTGTCAAGTGTTAGATATGGCTCAACAGTCCTGTTGAGCAGGATTGGACATTACATGATCAACAGGATGCCCACAGTCTCCCCTCTGCATATTCTGTGTTATTCCAAGGGGTCATCTCTGCTCATTCAGGTCAGCCTACTGTGTGCTCCGAGAATGCAGTGCACGCATTTTTCACACCTATTATCAGGCTTGAGTACAGGCTGGGAGTTGGCAAATGTTAAAGCTTTTTAGCCTTCTGACAGCTCAGGTAGATTAATTGTAACTTTTATTGTATTATTTCTATTCATTAAAAATTAGAAATTATTCTCGTTTTATTCATAGGAGAGCAAGACCTGCCAACCTGAAAATAGCTTTTAGGGACTTATTGCTTTATGGACATTTTCATTCTAATTTTAAACATGTAACACTTTTAAATACCATCCAACCAAGCGTGTTAGCTACAACGCTTACATAGGGGGGATTACTAATATTTAAAAGGGGGGGTTTTACGTATGACATAGGGTTATTTTAACAGTACGCTCTGCAGGTTTTACACTGCAGCAGTTAAGCTACAATGGTAGCCCTGCCTTCATGTTTCCTTTGTCATACTGAGTGGACTGTACAATAAGTGCTGCAGTCCTCAGGTGACTCTTACATTTCCATACCTTGGGTGCAGTTTCTACATCATACACTGCCTTAGCATGCCAATCATTGATTAGTCAATGTCTTAAGGTTTTAGACTTTAGAGTGCATACCCTGGGCACTGACAGTGCCATAGTGTACAGAGTCAAACAAAGAGGATGACTTTGTAAAAAGGAGCAATTCCTCATGTCCACCATATAATTTTAAACAAGAGTTTATCAAAATGAGGATTTCATCACTCTAGGTACACTAATGCACATGTAAACACTTTCTGAGGACATTTCAGAAAGGCTCGCCTTAGTTATGGAGCCCTCCACCACTGCTTTTAATGTTTTTCAGTTCAGTCCTAGTAAAATGTATTAACAATGTGTTCTTTCACTGTATCCGGCAGCAAATGAAATCAATCACCTGAATCATCCAATGCAGATAGGCAATCAGGTAAATTACAAACGTGTAACATTGAGCATAGGGATAATACTGGCATATGTATGGGTCAGTTGCCAAAATGTGTCTTTCCATAGGAAATTGTAAACGGTGTCTTCTTGACGGACAGGTATCATGTGAGACTTGAAGAATCTTCTCATTTTGGAGGGGCCAAATCATGGTATCGCCTTCACTCAAGAGGGCCATTTATGACAAAAAGTATAAAGGAAACAATCAGCAAAAAGGTAATTTCCAGTATAGTGAAATGGGAACATAACCTTACAAAAGTAAAGCTCTGAGTCTATTCTCCATTGCCAACAATTTTAAAGTATGAATATCTATCCAACCAACATAATTTACGCAACTGAGCCTCCAAACACCAGTTCATAAAATCAAGCAAATGAAAAGACCAGTAATTTCTACTGTCTATGGGCTCAAATGCCTTGTATGTGCCGCCAATAAGTCACCAAGCACCAAGAATTAGCTTTTTTTTTTTAAATGTTACATGGTATAACATTCCAAATCCTGTCCTTTTAAGCCAATACTTTAAGCATTAATGCTTACTATTACATTTGTGTATTTAATTTTAACTTACAGTGCCTGGACATTATCCTCATAGTTTTAATGATTTATATAGCACTAATTTTATTCTATTTAACTTTACTTCTGAGTAAGTAGAACGCGTCATCACCCATGGTATCATGAAAGACTTGTGTTTCGGTTACATCCTCTGCTGACAATAATCTGAAACTGATTTTGCACTCGGAACATATTTACAATGACTGCATGTTTAGTGGTCGATGACACACACAATTGCAACTAGCACCGACACTTTAAAGCTTAAAACAGTTTCCAGTTGCTATCCAGCTCGGGGTTCCCTCAGTTTATTTTAATCAGTGAGACCTACAAGGACCAAGTTTAATAAAAAAATGTTATTGCTACAGTAATTCTAAATCCAAAGTGTTGAATGCAACCATTGACATCACAAATATCTCAAGTGTTATACAAAATATGTAATTTTTACATTAGTAAAGAAATTGGTGTATACCTTGCTCAGTGATACATAAAAACAAGAAAAGTATTTTTTAAAGGAAAACAAGACATAGAAGTATATCAAAAAGCAGAACACAATTCTCAGAATTTAAACATTGGCTACATTAGTATTTAGATTTCTAAGACAATTACATGTTAATAAAAATGTCTACTGCATGATTCGAATTATTTGTGTCGAGATCTATTGAATTCTCTAGTTCCACCCGGTCTTCTTCACTTTTTCTGGGACCTGTACACAATTGTTTACTCAGCAATTATTAGCACCATAATCATCTCCCACACAAAAGGTGTCTAACATTGAGGCGGTAATGAGCCTACCACTAGTCCATAAATGTAAAGGAGTTAAGTGCCCCTCTGTGCGCAAATGGTGATTATTCCATTCGTTTACAAACTCAGCAACTGCTTTATTTAGTCTTCATACGTAAATAAAATGCATTGTGAAAAGATGGACTTCATTTAGAATAGCTAATATTCCACTTTGTTCCATCCAAAAAAACAAATCCTTGAAGTTCGTAAATCTCACCTGTTGCCACATCCCTGAGGCTGTCTGTCCTGCCGTGAGGGGAACGGCGTTTGCTGAGGAAAATTCCGCCCGGAGGGCTGCCACTCACCTCGCATTGCCGTGAGGGAAACGGCCACCGGAACACCATCTCCCAGAACTCCCTGCCCCGGGCGCCTGCCAATTACATCATCAGGCAGCGCCGGGGAGGGATTAAAGTCCGACACCAAACCCGCAGCGCGGGAAGTTCGTAAATCTCACCTGTTGCCACATCCCTGAGGCTGTCTGTCCTGCCGTGAGGGGAACGGCGTTTGCTGAGGAAAATCCCGCCTGGAGGGCTGCCACTCGCCTCGCATTGCCGTGAGGGAAACGGCCACCGGAACACCATCTCCCAGAACTCCCGGCACCGGGCGCCTGCCAATTACATCATCAGGCAGCACCGGGGAGGGATTAAAGTCCGACACCAAACCCGCAGCGCGGGACTCACGCGGGACGCGCCCGGGCGAAGCCCGGGCCCGTCTCGCGCCCGTCAACGCCAGGAAAAGGCAGGGCTGGGCCCCCCCCTTTAATTTCGGCCCTTTGCTTGCGCCTTCAAGGTACTGTGGTCTGTTTGGTGTTTCTCCTCTATTGCCGAGACTTTTGGTGCGAGATTGTTTGTTCACTGGGTTTGTAGAGGGTGGTTGGTGGCTTGTTCAACCGCCACCCCAGTGTCTTTTACCCTGTGTACCTCGCGGACTTTATACTTGTATACGTGGGTGCATTGTGACGCTTAACACTGTGGTTAAATAAGTTACACAAGTTCTCTATAGCACTTCTAAGAGTACCACTTGTAATTTTTGTTTCCCATCATAGGTCGTTACCCCGTAGTAAGTTCCTAGGTCCCCATTCCTATAAACGGCTGGGTAATGGTAGGGAAGGGAAAGCGCACTGGGGGGGCGGGACAGTTACTGGCACCTTAGATCAGTTCATAACGAGGGCCATTTCGGTCCTAGAGCATGAAATCGCCATAACTGAGAGGCGACTCTCCACTGAGTCAATGCAAGCCAGACGATCATCCATTGGGGTATTAGCCTTAGCAAAATCTCCCATCAGGCCAGTAGGGCTTGAAGAGAGTAGTCCATCCCAGCTCGGGGATCTTGAGCCAAGCCCTATTATTCTACAGGATAGCATGAAGATCACCGAGGCCTCTGGGGAGGTTGCCCTTGTAATTGAAAGTTCTTCAAGATCTGAAGTAGTATGTCCGCAGACCCGGGCTAGTAAGAAATCTATAAGACCTCCTAACCCAAAAAGGAAAAGAGGTGGGGATACCCAAGGAGGGAGGCAGCCGAAAATTTCTAAAATACTGGAAAACCCTATTAATGTACCTGGTGTTCTACCAGCGGGGGACTGCCAAGTAACTGGGGGAGGTAATAAATGCACCCCTGACCAGCCACTACCAGGTGAAGTGATTGCCCAAGTAGAACAGGTGGTTCGTTCACTAATACTCCCCCTCCTAGAAAGGGATAAATTGGTCAATGTAAGAATTGAACGTCTTGAACAGACGATGCTCGATAATTTTTGTTCTTTAAAAAACGTCATCAAACTAGTAACAAAAGAGAGAGCAAAATCTAATCCTAATTCAGTAGCTTTGGCCGCACCCATGTTGACCCCCACACCTATTCCCATTGCTGATCCTGCCGCAACCACAAAGGATAGCATAGGGATCGATGCACACAAGGTTCTGGCCAATGCCAATAAATCCAATTTACGGCTAGGCCGAACCAGCAATGAATTTGGGGGAAATAACAATAGTGAAAACATTAACAGGGAGAACAAGAGTATGAGTGAAGATGTAAGTAGAGAGATGCATGATAAACCTGTAAAATCTCCTAATGCTCATACTCATCTTCCTCCAGCCTCCCTTCCCTACGTTGCAGTATTAACTGGTGTCCCTGAATTAAAGGGTGGCAAGTCTGAATCCTACCAGGAACTCAAAAATAAAGTGACATTCTGGCTAAATAAGAATAGGCCAATCCCCGCCAGTCTGAACGGGAAGATTTTATTTGTCAGAAGGGTCAGCTGGGTTGGATCCAGACCGAAAGATGTTGTGGGCGATTCTATTATTGTGAACTTCCAAGATAGGCGCTTAGTGCGTTTCATCTGTGATTGCCCACCTTTAGGGGACCAGTCTGGGATAGGGGTGTACGACCTAGGCCATTTTTATAATTCGGCCCCCTATCAAGCTGAAAGATCTAGGCAATATTGGGTAGGGAAGAGATTATCACATGGGTTCACCATCCCCTCTTCTGATTACTCCAATGGTTCCTGCAACCCAGATTATTTTGATTGACCGGAACTTCTGGCCTCAAGGGATTCTATTGTAGCTGGAGTTATGCCCATGGTTGGAGCTGACGAAGTGAACCTTGCCCCCCCTGTGAAGTTTAACTTAATTAGGGCCCCTTCTTTACAAACGCACCCAGAGTACCAGATCCAACACGAAGTAACCCCAAAACCAATTACCAGGTCATAAAGCCGGGACCAGGGGTGGGTTCAATGATTTCGTGGAATGTTGCTGGTCTGAAGGCAAAAATGGACTCTCCAGAGTGGGTCCAATTTATTGGCACCTTTGATGTTTGCCTCTTCCAGGAGACTTGGTCCTGTGAGCCCCAGTTTTTGCTGGGGTATTTGAACTTCCACGTTCCACGGGCGGCTTAACAACTTGGGTACGCCAAGATTTATTTTTGGCGGCTAGCGAGCTTCCGACAGGGTCTCCTGACATTCAATTAGTTAGATTATCCCTGGGACCACTGGGTGATTTGGATATTTTCAATCTGTACCTTAGAGGGACCAAAGAGACAAGGACTCGGGCTTTGGTTACGTTGGATTCCCTCATTGACCAGCACTCGAGTGAGAGGGGAGTGCTTGCCGTGGGGGATTTGAACGTAACCTTTGAACCACTCTTAAACCCAGATCTTTGTTGGGGTCTTGACCCCGAGGAAGAACAGCTATGGGGTATTCCTGGCCTCGAATTAGAACCAATTAAAAGATGGACAGAGGCTGCAGTGCAGGTCAATGCCCTCTGCTATGAGAGAGGTCTGAGGGCATTGAACGGAAGGACGACGGGGGACAAGGAAGGGGCCTACACTTTTGACAATGGCCGCCATAGGAGCAGGATTGATTACGTTCTCTGTAGCTTGAGGTTATGGCAATTTGCAAAAGATATGGTGGTTGAATCTAGACCAGAAAGCGACCACAATCCTCTATGTGTAACGCATTGCTGGTGGAAGAACGGCAACACAATTGAAGAGGAGCCGAAACTCATGCTACCTGAAGTATTCCCCTCCAACGATATGCGCAGGCTCAAGTGGAGTGTGGTTAAGACCAATGACAAGGTTACTGATAGTATTGATAAACAGCTGACCAAAACTATATCGGAGTTTGAGAGTCTTATGGCTATTGTCCCAGGCAATGCACTAACCACTGGACTCCACAAAACTTTTTTCGAGGGAATACGCCGGCATTTTTTGAAACCTGTTAGGAAAGATAGGAGGGCCCCACCAAAGCGTCTACGATGGTATGATAGTGATTGCAGGAGAGCTAGAGCTGATCTCGCTGCAGCCCTTTCCAGTGGTTGTAGCGATCTTGTACGTAAAGCTAGACAAATATACAAAAAATGTATAGGCTTGGCCAAAAAGAAATGGGATGAGCTCTACTGGTCTGATCTGAAGGGTGGTAGTCATGCCAGGGACACCAGGCTATTTTGGAATATCATCAAGTGGGACCGAGGACAGACCCTCAAACCATGTCTCACAAGAGGAATGGGTAAAATACTTCAAACCCCAATATGCATGTGACCTCCAGTCTAACCCCTCCTGTGAGATAACCCAAGTCTTCTATCGCCATGGTCCTTTTAATATTGAAGACTCCCTAATGGCTCTGGGTTCTGTAGCATGCGGACGAGCTCCGGGACTAGACGGGGTCCCGTCTGATCTTTTCCTTCATAATAAAAGTTGCTGGAGTAAGTACATCACCTTACTGGCAAATGCTGTGGCTGAAGGTGCCCCAGTCCCAAAATCTTGGGGGGGGGCTGTTATAATCTCAGTGTTTAAGAAGGGTGACAGGACGTTGCCTGGTAACTATAGACCAATCAGCCTGATTGATACAATCCAGAAGGTTATAGGGAGGATGGTCTTGAATCAGTTACTAGTGTGGATTGAAGATAACATGATCCTGTCCCCTTTCCAAGCTGGCTTCCGCAAACTGACCAGCAAAGTGGACCAGGTCTTTCGTTTCGTGCAACTCCACTGGAAAGTGGTTACTTTGGGGAAAGGCAGTCTCTATGTAGCTTTTGTGGACTTAAGAGCTGCCTTCGATCTCGTGCCTCGTCTGCGGTTGTGGGCAGTGCTAGAAAAACTAGGGCTCCCCGTAGAAATCTTGACTTTGATAATGAGGCTACACGAGTCTAACTTCGCTAAAATCCAGTGGGGAGGCTTAGGTGACGTTACCCCTGAGTTCCCGGTAGAACGCAGTGTGCGGCAAGGCTGCACCATGGCCCCCACGCTCTTTTCGCTATATATCAATGGGATAGTTAAATCCATGCTTAGCGTCAGATGCCCCAAAGCCCCAAAGCTCGCCGGAGTTATTACTCCGATACTGATGTTTGCGGATGATACGCTTATCGTATCAAAAACTCCGAGTGGCTTGCAAAGAGCTTTACTAGTCTTTGAAGATTTTTGTCTTGGCCATGGCTTGGAGGTAAACGTGGCCAAGACGAAATTAATGGCTTTTAACCCACATCCAAGTTTTAGAGGGAGAAAGTTTTTTATGGCTGGGCAACTGTTAGAAATGGTTACCAATTTCGTTTATTTAGGCATACACATAACCAGAAACAATAAATGGGATAAGCACATAGAGATGGCTGCCTTGAAACACAGGCAAATATCAGGAGAATTAACTAGGGAGCTCAAAAAATCTTTTACTAAGCCCATAAAACCGGTGCTCCAAGTCTATGAGGCTAAGGCCCTAAGTTCAGTTTTGTACGGGGTAGAACTATGGGGGTTCGATCGGCTGGTTGCTTTAACTAAAGCCGAAAATACATTCCTCCATAGCATAACAGGTCTCCCTCAGAGTACCCCTATGGTTCCTCTAAGATATGAGTTAGGTAGGAAGGCCATCGCGGACATAGCTAGACTTCGCCCGGTTTTATACTGGCGAAGGCTCTGGACTACTCCGGAGCTCTCCCTGTATGCTAAAGGGCTTATGGATGTTATAGAATTAGACGTCTTTCATAAGATTGAATGGCTGAGACAGCTCCGTCAGACCCTGATAACCTTGGGTATGGAGGGGCTGTGGAGTGACCCAGCGGCTGCACAGTTTCCTTCAAAGAGAATCATTCAAATGACTTATTGGGAACGAGTTGACCATCAAGTTTGGAGCAGAGCAAATTACACTGGGATGACTGGTCGCTATCTAGAGGTAAAGATCACTCCTGCTCTAGAACAGTACTGGGACCTGATTACAAAACCCGGAGACAGGAAGCTCTATTTCCAGGTCAGAGCTGGTTCTTTACCACTCAAGTCTCTAACATGTAGATGGTCTAGTTCCCGTGAGGAAATGTGCCCCGCTTGTGGGTTACAAGCAGAATCCATTGCCCATTTCTTGTTTGTCTGCCCAGCATTAGTTATCCCAAGGAGAGTGTGGCTGTCTCCTATGTGTAGAACTTTAGGTACTAGGAGATGTGCTGTTGCTTTAAGAATCTTAGGCACTAGCACCTTACCAATTATTTCTATATCAATAGCCAAATTCTTGGGTTGGGCATGGACCTTAAGGGCTCAAGCCTCTGGTAAACACCTGAAGCATCCCTACTAACCTGTCTAACCGACACAACATGGCGTGTACCTAATTATTGACTCTCTCTAACTTTGTAGTTGATGTGGGTGTTTTAATTACGCTATTCTAACCTTGTTGTCATCTTGAACTGTTTAATGTTTTTTTATTATTTTTTAAGTATTTATTGATGAATTACAAATAATTTTACTGGATTTTACATGTTATGTTTGCTATATGTTTGTGTCTTTTATGATTTTTAAATCGAATAAAGACTGATGATGATGGTAACGGACATCAAGTCTGTTTAACTTTGCCCACAATCGCTCAATACGTTGATTGTGAACACTTCAACCACAAATAAAACTGCCTCTGTTTTCACATCTGTGTTTGTGAAAACATCTATAAAAAAACAAAAACGCGTGATTCACTGAATATAGTCCAGAAGGTAGGTTTGGTGCCTTTTCGGTTTTCACATCTGTGTTTATGAAAACATCTATAAAAAAAACAGCGTGATTCACTGAGTTTAGTCCAGAAGGTAGGTTTGGTGCCTTCTCGGTCTTGGTATTTCCCTATCACCACACCAATGCCTACCATGTGCACCAGACTCCCAACTAGCATGGACTGCACACCTCTATCGCCATCAGCACCGATCTCCAAAGAAAATTTTTCCCAAACCACCACTGGTGCAAATCTTCATCTTTCATAAACATGAAGACACTGCATCCTTCATCGTCAACTCCCTCTTTCAAACACTCTTGACCATCATATTTAGCTACTATTCTCAAGTTCTAACATTCACCAGCACAACATGCCACTTCTGTACCTCTTTGACCTTGAAGGGCCCTAAGAAACTATTGATCCCCTTTTTGCCTCTACCAGAATTGATTTTTACCCAATTGCCAGAAGCAACCCTCGTGTTTCCAATACTATCCTGAGGGACATTGTTGGGTACAGACCCACCGGACTCCATTTCAGGAATAGCACAGCTACCTTGACCAAAACCACCTGTACCTGTGCCCTTCCCTGCAATCAAATCATGCATCCATGAAGGACAACGGTTTCCTCCTTCTCATTACACAAAAAGGAACTTTACCAGTGGCAGAATTTTCTGTTGTGCAGTAAGATCATACCAAATCCGAGATCATTCGATTTGACTCTGCCATTTGCAGAGCACCTTTTAGAATGCATTTCGCCCTCTCGACCATTCCATTGACACGAGGATTGTATAGAGCTGTGCGTGAATGTCTCACTCCACATGACAAAAAGAAATCCATCATTTCACGAGAGGTCAGTTGAGTTCCATTTCTGTGATGAGTACCACCAGCCACCTGGAATGGGCATCCATTATAACAGTGGCAAATCTTCTGCCCTGTCCGAGACTACAGATAAGGCCAAGGAAGTCTAAGCATACACTATGCCATGCAGAGCCTGCATCAGTGACTACCACCATCAGAACTTGTGCCGGGTTTCAATTTCTTCTCACTCTCCTTACATTCACTACATCTCTCCACCAATCAGCAATATTGCTATCCATAGCCGGCCACCAAAATTCCTTTACAACACGTTTCTTGGTAATAATTTGCCCCAAATGCGCTAAATCAAACAACCTTTAACTCACACCAAAAGAAGGAACCAACTTGTCTCCCCTCATCACCATGGCACACCTGACCACAGAAAGTTTGTCAAGAACCTTGCTGTAAGGTCGTAAAGCCAGAGGAAGTGTACTTTTCCCTCCAACCACCATTCCTTATCATGCGCATCACCTCCACAAGTACTTCATTGCCTCAGTCCACTCGTTTTCACTCACCATACCACCACAACAACTGACATCCTCTACACTCGCGACAGCTCTCTCTCTCTCCCTCTCCCTCTCTCCCTCTCTCCCTCTCCCTCTCTCCCTCTCTCTCTCTCTCTCTCTCTCTCTCTCTCTCTCTCTCTCTCACTCTCTCTCTCTCCCTCCTCTCTCTCTCCCTCCTCTCTCTCTCCCTCCCTCCCCCCCTGCCCCTCACCCTACCTCTCTCCAAATCCTTCTTTATCCACTAACTTCCAATCAATTGACAAACATGAAAGGCAATCTACCTGTACATTTTTCCAACCAGGAATCTGCTCAATGTCATAATCATACTCTTGGAGGCGAGAAGCTAGCCTTGCCAGTCTAGATGACCCTTTGCCTGTGCCGCCTGGAAGTAAAATCTTCAACACCAGTTTGTGATCAGAATGCAGGGTAGTACGACTTCCCCTGATATAGCTACGGAAATATTCCAGGCCCCAAGCTGCAGCTAATGTCTCCCATTCGATGACTGTATAATAACACTCGGTATCAGTCATGGTGCGCTATGCAAATGCAACAGTTTTTTCAGTGGTGAGACAACACAGCTCCGATACCCATTGCACTTGCATCCACAGTGACTATTGTTTTGTACCTTGTATCAAAAGGAACCAGAATTTGAGCATTCCACGCCTCATGTTTGATTCATTGGAAACAATCCAGTTGTAATGCACCCCACTCAAAACACACCCCTTTTTGCATCAGTGCAATTCCTCCTTATCTCTAGGTGGTGGTGCAGACCTGATATTGAATAACAAATCATTTTTGTGTCTTAAACAATCCGCAGATAGAGTGTGACCAAGAAACTCAATTTTTTCCACCCAAAACCTGCATTTTTTTTTGCCTTAATGCTGTCCTTGACTCTGCAAGACAATCCAATGACAACTTTAAAGTTACATTGTGGCTGTCCACAGTAACTCCAAACACTAATAGATCATCCTGAAAATACATGACGTTGTCCAAACCCCTAAATATCTCATTCATCATCCCCCGGAAGACACTCGCCGCAGATGATAAACCAAACGGCATCATAGTAAGGTAGGAAGTGCCTTCCATGTTGTTGGAGATTTGTACATTTGTGGAGACGTATTTGGTGATATGCATGCTTGAGATCAAGTTTGGAAAAATATTTTTTGCCTTTTAGCAACAAAATCAGTTAGTTGATGTTGGGAAGCTGGAAACTACCTGTTACAATGTTCTGACTGAGACCTTGTAAGTCAACACAAAATCTTAACTTTCCGTCCTTTTTCATGGTGATGACCACAGGAGAAATCCAATATGATGATTCAATGGGCTCGATCACCCCGCTCTCCAGTATCTCTCCCAACATCTTCCTGACCTCATCCCTCACCCTTATGGGTAATTTCCTGACCCAATGTTGCACAGAAACAGCACCCGGCTTCAACTTGATCTCATGCACATAACCCTTTAACTCACCCATGTCCTTCCTGAACACTTTGTCTGCACCGTGCAAAATATCTTGTAGAGTGGAATGTTAAAACCAACATCACTTAGTTTGGAGCATGTGGTTTTATGATAATGTGAAGTTCATACTGATGGTACCATCCCAGAATGGGTGGGTGATCCAGACTCTGCCACATACACTGTTCCATTAACACATCTATCTTTAAATATAATATAGGTTTTCATGTAATCAATAATGTCAATTTGTTCACCCTGGTAGCCTCCAGGATTGATGTCTTTGGCCAATAAGCGCACAGTTGGCCACTCCTCAAGAAACATACTCTTAAGAATTATTGGGTACAGAGAACCAGAATCCCTCAACAGCTCAACTATTCTGTTCTTGATAGTGAACTTTGCATGGCTTTATCAAAAAGAGGGATACAACGGATCATATAAGAAGGATTATTGCTCTCTTGGACTGGGCGCAGGCCTCAGGATCCCCAGTCGGAGTGGCCCTCTTGGACGCCGAGAAGGCCTTTGATAGGGTCGACTGGGGGTTCCTTTGGCGTGTCCTGGCCTGGAAGTGCTTCCCTGTCGAATTCATAATGGCTTTGAATGCTTCATATAATGAACCTAAGGCCGTAATACGAATAGCTTCCGACATCTCTACCACATTATTTATAACGAGGGGAACTAGGCAAGGATGCCCCTGCTCTCCCTTGTTATTTGCGCTTTACATAGAATCATACTTGCAAAAACGTATGAACCAGGATAGTATCGCCCCGGTTATAATTCACCAAATAGAATATAAAATCTTTGCTTATGCTGATGATGTCGCGATTGTCATATCGGATATTAATCTAGCTTTTCCTAAGATTATAGAATCAGCTCGTGAATTTGGCTTATATTCCGGTTATAAACTTAATATTGCAAAAACACAGATAATTCACTCTGCAGCTGGTCCACCAACTGATCTAACATTATCAACTACGGCCTTTTATTTAGGTGTGAAACTGTCCGCCAAGGTGGAAGATATTTTAAGGCTTAATCTCGATCCATTACTTGCTTCCACTAATAGGTCTCTTGAAAGGTTAAATAATTTACATCTCTCTCTATGGTCGCACCAATGCTGTTAAGATGCTTTTTTTCCCTAAATTTCTTTATTTTTTTCAGACTATACCCTTGCTGTTCCCTTCTAGCTTTTTTGTTAAACTAGATAGAATAATTTCAAGATTCTTATGGGGATATAAAAGAGCTAGGAGGTCTCTTAATTGGTGTACCCTACCTATGCTAAGAGGAGGTTGGGGAATGCCGAATTTCCGTTTATATTATTTGGCGGTATCGCTTAGGTTTATGAGTGTTCTAATCTTTCAAGAAACAATTATAGATGACTTTACATATCCTTCAATCTATGAAATGATCCTTGGTGCTCAAGCATGACAATGTTTAGTATGTTTCTCTGAACTAAGTTATTATAAAAAAACTAAATTTAAAGTCATGTTAACGGCTTATCAGTTATGGAAGCAATTTAAGAAAAGATTCTGTTTGAATAGCAATCTTACCTACTATACACCATTACTTGATAATCCGATGCTGCCAATAATATTCACTGATCATGTTATGTATCGATGGCAAAGTTTTAACATAACCCGGTTAGGGGATCTTTATCAAGAAGAACAATTCGTAACATTTGCGTATCTACAACAACAATACAATCTGCCCAAAGCCGATTTTTTCAAATATCTGCAAATACGCAGTTTTTTAAGTAAAAAAAACGTATTGAATACTATTAAAATTAAAAAAATTGATGTATTGGAATGCTCCTGGAAACAAAACAGAATCGGGGTGATTTATCAGACAATGATAAATCGATTAGAAGACAATCTTGAATTTTTTAATACAAAATGGCAAAGGAATTTGGGTCAATCAATCAATCATAGGCATTTATAAAGCGCACTACTCACCCGGAGGGTCTCAAGGCGCTAGGGGGGGGGGGGGGGTCCGCTACTGCTCGAACAACCAGGTCTTGAGCTTCTTCCTGAAGGAGAGGTGGTCTTGGGTCAGACGTAGGTCGGTCGGGAGGGCGTTCCAAGTCTTGGCGGCCAGGTGGGAGAAGGATCTTCCTCCTGTTGTCGCTCTGTGGATGCGGGGGACGGCTGCAAGGGCGTGACTGGTCGAGCGGAGGTGGCGTTTGGGAGCGTAGAAGTTGAGGCGGCTGTTGAGGTAGGTCGGGCCTTGGTTGTGTAGGGCTTTGTGTGTGTGGGTGAGGAGCCGGAAGGTGATTCTTTTGTTGATCGGGAGCCAGTGCAGGTCTCTCAGGTGTCTGGAGATGTGAGTTCGTCTGGGGACGTCGAGGATGAGTCTCGCCGAGGCGTTCTGGATCCGCTGGAGTCTCTTCTGGAGCTTGGCGGTGGTACCGGCGTAGAGGGCGTTGCCGTAGTCCAATCGACTGGTGACGAGGGCCTGGGTGACCGTCTTCCTGGTCTCGGTGGGGATCCACCGGAAGATCTTACGTAGCATGCGCAGGATGTTGAAACAGGACGAGGAGACGGCGTTGACTTGTCTGGTCATGGAGAGGGAGGAGTCCAGGATGAAGCCCAGGTTGCGTGCGTGGTCTGTCGGTTTGGGTGCGTTGCCCAGGGCGGGGGGCCACCAGGAGTCGTCCCAGGCGGAGGGTGAGGAGCCCAGGATGAGGACTTCCGTCTTGTCTGTGTTCAGTTTCAGGCGGCTGGTCATCATCCACTCGGCCACGTTTTTCATCCCTTCGTGTAGGTTGGCTCTGGCGGTGGCGGGGTCGTTGGTCAGGGAGAGGATCAGCTGGGTGTCATCGGCGTAGGAGATGATGTTCAGGTTGTGTTGGCGTGCGATGGCCGCGAGGGGGCTCATGTAGACATTGAAGAGGGTGGGGCTGAGCGAGGAGCCCTGAGGGACGCCGCAGATGACCTCCGTGGCTTCTGATCTGAACGGGGGCAGGCGGACTCTCTGTGTCCTTCCGGTGAGGAAGGAGATGATCCAATCCAGTGCCTTCTCCTGGATTCCGACGTTGTTGAGGCGCTGCACTAGGGTGCGGTGGCAGACAGTGTCGAATGCCGCTGAGAGGTCTAGGAGGATGAGGGCCGCTGTTTCTCCGTTGTCCAGCAGGGTTCGGATGTCGTCGGTGGCAGCGATGAGGGCGGTCTCGGTGCTGTGGTTGGCCCGGAAGCCTGACTGGGAAGGGTCGAGGGAACCGGTCGTCTCGAGGAATGCTGCCAGGTGCTTGTTGATGGTCTTCTCGATGACTTTGGCTGGAAACGGGAGAAGCGAGATGGGGCGGTAGTTCTTGAGTTCGGTGGGGTCCGCCGTTGGTTTCTTTAGTAGAGCGTTGAGTTCGGCGTGCTTCCAGCTCTCAGGGAAGGTGGCGGTGTCGAGGGAGGTGTTGATGATGTCCCGCAGGTGGGGTGCGATGACAGCGTCGGCCTTGTTGAAGATGTGGTGAGGGCAGGGGTCGGTTGGGGATCCGGAGTGGATGGAGTTCATCGTGCTGATGGTGTCTTCGAGGTTGATCGGTGTCCAGGCGTTGAGGGTGGTGGTGGGGGGCGTTGGTTTGGTCGTGGGGAGCGTTGGTTGTGTTCTGAAGCTGTTGTGTATGTCAGCGATCTTGTTGTGGAAGTAGGAGGCGAGGGAGTTGCAGAGGTCTTGTGATGGGGTGATGTCGTTGGTTCCGGCGTTGGGGTTGGAGAGCTCTCTGACGATGTTGAAGAGTTCCTTGCTGTTGTGTGCGTTGTTGTCCAGCCGGTCCTTGAATGCTGTTTTCTTGGTGGCGTGGATCAGTTGATGGTGCATTCGGGTGGCGAGCTTGAGGGTAGTCATGTTGTCCGGCGTTGGGTCTCTTCTCCAGGCTTTCTCGAGGGCTCGGCAGTTCTTCTTGGAGCTCTTGAGTTCGTCGGTGAACCACGGGGCCTTCTTGCTTCCGGGTCTGCTGGGCGGGGTCCTCAGAGGGGCGAGCTCGTCCGCGCAGGTGGAGATCCATTTCGTGAGGTTGTCGGCGGCTTGGCTGGGGTTCGGTGAGCTGGCGGGAGGGTGCTGGCTCAGGGATGCGGCGAGTTGTTCGGCTGTGATCTTGTTCCAGCTTCTTCGTGCAGCCTGTTGCTGGTGGTGGTGGACCGTGGTTCTTTTGAAGGTGAAGTGGATGCAGCTGTGGTCCGTCCAGTGGAGTCCAGTGGCGTGGCTGAAGGAGATGTCTTTGCTGGACGAGAAGACGGCGTCAAGTGTGTGTCCGGCGAGGTGGGTGGGGGTGGTCACCAGCTGCTTGAGTCCGAGGGTGGCGAGGTTGTCAAGCAGGGTGGTGGTGTTGCGGTCGTTGTTGTTCTCCAGGTGGAAGTTGATGTCCCCGAGGAGGATGTAGTCAGCAGAGGGGAGGGCGTGCGGGCTGATGAAGTCGGCGATGTCTTCGCTGAATTGAGTGCGTGGTCCCGGGGGTCGGTAGATCAGGGTGCCTCTGAGGGTGGTCTTGGGGTCGGTGTGGATCTGGAAGTGCAGGTGTTCGGCGGTTGTCAGGGTGTCGTCGGCGTTGGTCGAGATACGGATGGTGTCCCTGTGGATGATGGCGATGCCTCCTCCAGTCTGGTTGTCGCGGTCTCTCCGGATGATTTTGTAGCCCTCTGGGATGGCGATGGCGATGTCAGGCGCTGAGGAGTCGTTCATCCAGGTTTCCGTGAGGAAGGCAACGTCAGGAGCTGTGGTGTCGAGGAGGTTCCAGAGTTGAACGGCGTGTCTGTGGACGGAGCGGGTGTTGAGCAGGATGCACTTGAGGTGGTTGCTGCTGGTGTTCGGCTTGGCGGGTGCTGGTGTGGGGCGGGTCCGGATGCAGGTGAACTTGCAGGTGCGGCAGCTGAAGGGTCCGTGGGTGCGTCTCGGAGTGGCTCGGTAGCACCCGGGGGTTCAGCCGGTATTGAGTGCGTTGAGGGTGGCGGCATCGTAAGTCCGGTGGGTGGGGTGGCCTCTGCGGGGGCCGGGGGTTCTGGCGCTGGGTGCGGTCCAGGCGCGGACGAGCGCAGACGGGCTTACCTTTGGTGCATCTTCGGCGCTCAATCGGTGCTCCCGCTGCGCGCGTCCGCTGCGCGGTCGCTGAGGGGTCGACATAAGAGGGGAGTCGGGAGGGCGGGTCAGCTGGGAGGCGGGGTCGCGTCCACCAATGGACTGGCGAGGGGGCGGGGCCGCGGTCAGGAAGCGGCGGGAAACTGGATCGGGTTGGGCGGGCGGCCCTGCGGCGGCTGGGGCGCCGCTCTCGGCGTCAAGGAGACTGGAGCAGCAAGGGCTCAGGAGCAGGATCGAGGAGCAGCGAGGGGGCAACCAGGCCGGAGGCGCAGTGGTCGCTGACCAGGTGCGTGCGGGTTCCCCTTAAGAGGGGAGTCGGGAGGGCGGGTCAGCTGGGAGGCGGGGTCGCGTCCACCAATGGACTGGCGAGGGGGTGGGGGCGCGGTCAGGAAGCGGCGGGAAACTGGATCGGGTTGGGCGGGCGGCCCTGCGGCGGCTGGGGCGCCGCTCTCGGCGTCAAGGAGACTGGAGCAGCAAGGGCTCAGGAGCAGGATCGAGGAGCAGCGAGGGGGCAACCAGGCCGGAGGCGCAGTGGTCGCTGACCAGGTGCGTGCGGGTTCCCCTTAAGAGGGGAGTCGGGAGGGCGGGTCAGCTGGGAGGCGGGGTCGCGTCCACCAATGGACTGGCGAGGGGGCGGGGCCGCGGTCAGGAAGCGGCGGGAAACTGGATCGGGTTGGGCGGGCGGCCCTGCGGCGGCTGGGGCGCCGCTCTCGGCGTCAAGGAGACTGGAGCAGCAAGGGCTCAGGAGCAGGATCGAGGAGCAGCGAGGGGGCAACCAGGCCGGAGGCACAGTGGTCGCTGACCAGGTGCGTGCGGGTTCCCCTTAAGAGGGGAGTCGGGAGGGCGGGTCAGCTGGGAGGCGGGGTCGTGTCCACCAATAGACTGGCGAGGGGGCGGGGCCGCGGTCAGGAAGCGGCGGGAAACTGGATCGGGTTGGGCGGGCGGCCCTGCGGCGGCTGGGGCGCCGCTCTCGGCGTCAAGGAGACTGGAGCAGCAAGGGCTCAGGAGCAGGATCGAGGAGCAGCGAGGGGGCAACCAGGCCGGAGGCGCAGTGGTCGCTGACCAGGTGCGTGCGGGTTCCCCTTAAGAGGGGAGTCGGGAGGGCGGGTCAGCTGGGAGGCGGGGTCGCGTCCACCAATGGACTGGCGAGGGGGTGGGGGCGCGGTCAGGAAGCGGCGGGAAACTGGATCGGGTTGGGCGGGCGGCCCTGCGGCGGCTGGGGCGCCGCTCTCGGCGTCAAGGAGACTGGAGCAGCAAGGGCTCAGGAGCAGGATCGAGGAGCAGCGAGGGGGCAACCAGGCCGTAATGTATCTGATGCATTGGCATTGTCTGACCTAGTTTTACGTAATGGATCTTTAAAAAGCCAATTCTTTATGAGTATATTTGATCTATATTATACCCCGGCCAAATTATTGAAATGGAATGCTAATAGAGGCGATAAATGCAGCCGATGTGGATTTCCTGGTGCAAATTCTATCCATATGTTTTTTTTTTGTCCAAAATTAACTCAATTTATCTTTGAAGTTCAAAAATTTTTTTAATAACATCATGAATTCACCAGTAACACTTTCTGCTGAACTTGTAATACTTGGTATCCAATCAAATCCCGATAGGCGGCAGTCAACTGCTGAAGAAGGTTTCTTATTTATATCTATGTCTATCTTTAGATATTGTATAACCTCACATTGGCTTGATATCGATCCTCCTTCATTTTCCCAGTGGCATTCTAAATTGTTAAATATTTATCAATTAGAGAAGGCTGTGTATTGTCTAAAGGGGAAGAAAAAGAAGGCTTTTGGTTTAAAAATTTGGGCTCCTATTCATAATTGGATTCAATCCTAAAAATCTATTCTGTCTTTTTATGTTAACGCCGTTAAAGTGATGTTTAGTTCTGTTTAATAATTTTATTTTACTCATTTGTTTGATCTGTAATGCTCGGCTTACTATTTGCTGCTATAAAAGTCAATAAAAATAAAAAAAAAAAAAAAAAGTGAACTCTGCTCTGGGCCTCTTGAGCCTGGCTGATCCACCATCAGTGCTCTGTTCCTGCGTAACACATAACACTCAGTCACACGACCCGGATTGGAATCGTCCATCTGCATCATCTATCACCACAGCCACTTTCCCCTTGACACTGTCTTTACTCTTACACAGCCTAGCAAAATACCCCTTCTATCCACACCTCCTACACTCCTTTCCCAATAGCATAGCAATTTTTCTTACCTCAGCTGAATGATAACTACTAACACACCTGCTACACATCCTATTAATCCCTTTGCCACTACTGACAGACCTACCCCCACCCTTGCTGACCACTTGGATGTGGCTGCAACATCTTCCTCCACAACTGACACATTCTCCACCACCTTGATATCCTTTTGCTCCATTTCCCTCATGCAATACTCGTACTCTTCCTCCACCTTCGCTATCTCAACAGCATCCTTCAACGAAGGGTCCTTAGCCGCCCACAACCTCTCCTGCATTTTCCGATGAGCTGGTATCCAATCATCTCATCAGCAATTGCGTCTAACTTACAGTTGACCAACAATTCTCTTAATTGTGTGACAAACTCATCTACTGACTCTCCCATATGTTGGGGTTGATTGTAAAACTTGTGTCTCTTCATGACCACGTTCGCACTCTTGGCGGACCTGATTTCCAATCGCTTCCTTGCTTCCACAAACCCATCTTCAATAGGACGTCCTGCCTAGTTCACAGCTTTGGGTAAATACTTGAACACATGCTGGCCTTCTTTTCCCAAGGTGCTCAATAAAATTGCCTTCTTCCTACCTGCACTGAATTCCAACCCATCTAGCACTTCAAGGTAATTATCAAAAATATCTATCTACTCCTGCCACTCAACTGATGGAACCCCAGGTTGAGTGAGGAAAACAGGAGATGGATTTATTGCTGTGACCTTCATAATTACTATTCAATCTCTATCCTTAATGATAGACTCTTACAGATAACAAAATACCCTAAATGAGCAGAAAACAAAAATGCCAATTTACCCCAATTCCTGCGTTTCAATGAAGGACAATGTCCTGGAGTAAACACAGTCTCAGTTCTAAGTTTGTGGGGGGAACAAATAAAGATGAATGAACACCAACAAATAAAACACAAGTTTTAATAGTTTTTTTTTTTTTTGAGGCACCAACCACAAAATTACCACGCTGCTCCTGTTCAGAACATCCCTCTCACATGAGTTAATTGATCAACCGTTGGCACAATAAACACGGGTGTTCCTTAATAGTGTTCCTTTAGCAGAATGTCGGTATTCATATGTGAACCGCAGGTTTGTGGTGTGCATGTCACCAAATGCAGGCAATGATGGCTCTTGAACAAATAATGTGATGTCAGAACGGCACTAGGAAGACGAGAGCACATATGCATTGCCTGGTAACGCGTGTCGTGTGAGACAATGCAGATAAGCTCTTCGGCGATGGGACGGGAGGTTGCGTTATGGCATAAAGCTCCTAAACATCCGAGCTACCACAGCAACAGTGTCTTTAACCATACCTCATGGTTGCCGAGGTTACAATACTTGAGCATGCGTGATACTGCAGGCAGGTAGCGCAGTTGCAGCGGTGGGTGTGGCCTTCCCCAAAATGTTGGAAACTTAAATAGTGCTCTGAAAACAGTACCGGCCTGCCCAATCAGTTGGCGCTGCGCTTAAATACACAATCTTACCTGAAGCAATCCAAGTCCTGGGTTCAAGAGCTTTAACGAGTCCTGGGTTCTTGTGTCACCGAGTCAGGCGACACTTGAGCCCCAAATGCTGCACTGGCTAGTCCTTGCCAAAATTTAAGTAATCAGCTCCACCTGCAGGATGTATTTCAAGTTGGAGGTTTTATTAAGTGAGAGAACAACT
The DNA here is from genome assembly GCF_964204655.1 of Triturus cristatus. NCBI lineage: Eukaryota > Metazoa > Chordata > Amphibia > Caudata > Salamandridae > Triturus > Triturus cristatus. The sequence continues at coordinate 321,120,560 of NC_140580.1, read as the reverse complement.
CTTGGCGTGGTGCTCCCCCTGCCAAGCAGCAATCAACTGCTGGCAGGAGTACGCCACGCGACACTGTCACAATACCACAAAGAACACTTGGGACACCCACTAAGCGGATCCCCCTCAAGCCCCACAAATTCCATTACAACAGAAAGGAAACTTCTTATCGCAACAAATAGAATATGAGGGTAAAACCGTTCTACTTTAAAAATAGAAAAAAGCAAGATCAAAAAGAAAGGTATACTAATATCACCTATTGGAGACCAACATCATCTTCATTAATATGGGATCAATATTGTTAAAATTTAGCCCAAGAAGCCTTTTGAAATTGTTAAACCACCACCTCCTCGCTGGTCCGAAAGCCCGATTACGACAATGGCGTTCGGACTGACAGAAGACCACAGCCAGGATCCTGGATCCCGCGGAGGTGGGGAAAGCAGCAGGGAATGGAGGCAGTGTCAATGCCGGCACCAACGTGCCTATTCTGACCTGCCTTGCCACCGACCTTTTCATGCATGAAAAGGTCGGAGAAAGGCAGGGAAGGGACCCCAAACAGGGCCCTCTGGGCAGTTTATCCCATTGAGTATTGTGGCTAGGGGCATGTGTTGTGTCTGCCCCATGCCTGCATGTCATGGTGCATGGCAATAGTTCGCACATGACAGTGCAGGCGCTGCAGTGTGCCAGCATTGCCTTCAGGCTCACTCTGTGAGCTGAAGCATGCAGCTGTAAGACTGACGCCGGACCCGCGCTAAACTCTAAATGTGGCGGTTAGGATGCCACTGGTTTAGTGGTTTTCTCCTGACCGCCCACGCTGCATCCTGGCGATCGAACGACCAAGGTCATAATCAGGGCTTTAGCCTCACTAGCAGGGAGTAATTATTAAAAGCCGGTACACTGCATGAGGTTCAGAAGTAGGCTTTATTATAGCAACCACCAACATAAACCAACTCCTCTTCCCAGCGTCTCTCAGTCCAAATGGCTGTCTCTCCACCCACCAGAACATTCACATAATATCACCCAGACAACAGGGATTCCACAACCCAACCATAAGTAAATTACAACACATCCCCTTTACAATACATCAAAAAACAAGATAATAATAAATAAAAATAACAATCACTTGGTGCAGAATATAGTGCAAAATATAAACAAATTAACATAAGCTTAATACATAACATAATCTTTAAACTTGGCTGGTACATGCCTGAGCCTGACGGAACCATTACAATTCTCATTACCATTCACAGGAACACAAGGCCGGTTGTTGTCTGAACGCAACTTAACATCAACAACTTTGACCAGCCTTAACATGCTCCAGGTACAGCCATTATTTAAAGTCACCACATTTTTCCTTATCGCCGTGATAACAAAAGGACCCAGAAAGTTAGACAGACCCTTATGACCAAACCTGGATCTCTTGACCCAAACACGATCACCAAGGTTCCATTTCCTTTCTTTCACAGACATCTTGTCATCATAGCGCTGTTTGTATTTTGACTGATAATCAGTCAATCTCCTCTTCCTCACATCCTCACTGACCTCATTCCCTCTCCATACAGGGAGCCACCCTGGATTCAGCTTAGACATTGCCAACCTTCCCCTCAAAGCCTCAAAAGGTGCTTTTTGAGAAATAGCATTAGGAACAGTGCGGTGTGCCCACCATGTTTCCCTCAGCATACAGCTGAAAGAAACCCCAGTATCAAGTGCCCTTTGAGCACAACTTTTCACCACCCTATTCATTCTTTCAGTGAGACCGTTAGCTTGTGGCGAGTATAGTGCAGTTTTTAAATGAATTATACCAACACTCTCTAGAAAATGTTGCATTTCTTGGGAGATAAACTGCACCCCATTATCTGTAACCAGATATTTTGGAACACCCTCAGACGTAAAGACGTCCTTTAAAAATTCAATAATGGACCTGGAATTGACCACTCCCATACACTTGGTAACCACCCACTTCGAGGTGTAGTCCACCAAGAGAACAACAAACCTTTCCTGGGCAGGCATAAGTTCAAAAGGACCCATAATGTCCAACCCCAACTTGGTCCAAACCACATCCGGAACCTCCACAGGTGAAAGAGGAGCATGACTAGTCACATGAGACTTGTCATTGATGGCACACAAGTGACAATCTTTCACAACAGTCTCCACCATCCGATCCATCCCGGGCCACCAGTACCTTTCTCTGACACGCGCTTTCGTAAGACTCCTACCAAGATGTCCCTCATGAGCCAAATTGACTACTTTCTCTTTGAGCACATCAGGTGGAACTAATCTTTCTCCTCTCATAAGCTTATCCCCACAAAAGGTTAATTCATCCTTTACACACCAAAACGACTTCACAGCCGGGTCAAGATCCTTACAACTCATCCATCCTTTAGATATCAAATCCTTCAACAGAACAAAAGTAGTGTCCTTAACCGCACAAGATAACCACTCCTCTTCCAACAACGGGTTTTCCATCACCCAATTCACACACTCAATCTCATCACTCTCCTCCCCAGAACACACTGGCAACCTGGACAAACAGTCAGCAGACTTATTATCCAACCCAGAAATGTAGTGCACATGGAAGTTAAACTCTTGCAGACCCTCACTCCATCTTTTAAGCCTAGGAGTCATGCGCTCACTGTGACGATCAGAATAAATTTGTACAAGGGGGCGATGATCAGATTTTACCATAAAAGGAATTCCCCACAAGTAAAATTTAAAATGTTGTATCGCCCAATACACACTTAAGGCCTCCCTTTCAATGCAAGAATAATTAATCTCCGCATCCCTAAGGGCCCTAGAAGCAAAAGCTACTACCTTTTCTTCCCCATCAACAACCTGAGAAAGTACAGCCCCCAGCCCCTTGAGACTGGCATCAGTTGTGAGAACAGTTTTTAATCTGGTGTCAAAATGACCCAGCGTTGGCATCCTCCCAATCTCAGACTTAACCCAATTAAAAGCCTTCTCACAATCTGGCGTCCAAACAAACCGTGCTCCTTTTTTCAAAAGCACTCTGATCGGCTCCACCACTCCAGCAAACCCTTTTACAAATTTGGAATAAAATTCGGCCATTCCTAGAAAAGACCTAACCTGTTCCTTGTCCTGAGGCGCTGGAACACTAATTATACTCTCTGCAAGCTGCACCTTGGGCTGTATACCCTTCCCCGAAATGACATGTCCTAGATAGGTTACAGACTCCAAACCAATACGGCACTTGTCCTTTCTAAGAGTGAGACCTCTCTCCCTCAATTTACTCAGGACAGATCTTAAAACCGTCTCATGCTCACCCTCACCCTTCCCATATACCAATATATCATCTTGAAAAAACAAGACATTGGGAAGATCCCCAAGCACCGTCTTCATAATCCTTTGAAAACAAGCTGCGGCCGAAGCCAACCCAAACGGCATCCTCAAAAATCGATACGCTCCCAAAGGAGTGACAAAGGACGTCAAATGTCTGGAGTCCTTGTGAAGTCTCACCTGATGATAAGCGGACGATAAGTCCAAAACACTAAATATTTTAGCCCCCTTCAACAAACTTAAACATTCTGAAATATTTGGAAGAGGTTGGCGATCCACCCAAATCTATTCATTCAACCCACGCAAGTCAACACACATCCTCACCGCCAATCCTCCATCCTTGGGTGCTAAAACCACCGGAGACAACCACTCCGAAGCCTCTATCTCCTCAATCACTCCTAGTTTGAGTAACCTCTCAAGTTCATGCTTTAACGGTTCAACCATTAAATTTGGCACCCTCCGCACCTTATGCACACACAGCTTGGCTGAATCCTTCAGGATTATCCGATGCTCAAACCCCTTCAGACAACCAAGAGAATCAGTAAAAACCTCCGGATAATCTTCAATATACCTTTCCACACACACCCCATCTACAGCCAATATTTTACTAGATGAGCTCACACCTATCTCCTCCATCAACATAACTTGGTCTTCTGGGTTGGTAGCACTAGGATTAAGAATTATGCCTAAATCACGCTGGTGTCTCCAACCCAGCAAATTATCACCTCTCACAGCCACATAAACCTTTCCTGTGGTCTCTTTCTGTTTGAACACAATTTTTGCCGTTATGTATCCCAGAATATCCACCCGGGCCCCTCCATAACTGAAAGGTGAAATGTCTGGAGATTGAAGCTTTACATTCTCCAATCCAACTACCTCATCCCATATCTTATTTCCAATCAACGTGAAGGGAGACCCAGAGTCAGCCAAAACGGTAAATTCATCACTATTCACCATAATGTTACAAAATGGCATAGTAATCTTGTCCGAATCCACCTTATTTCCTTCTTCAGAAATGCTTGAAATGACCACTGTATGAATATTGTCCGAGGAATTTCCCATGTTGCGATCCTTTTTGGTCGACTTGCAAACTCGAGCATAATGTCCCTTTATTCCACAATTCATACACACACATTCCCTTGCATAACAATTTGGAAAGTTTGACGAATGGGAGAAGCTTCCACATCTGTAGCATCTCATTTTCTGTTTGTCACTGTTACTTTTTTCACGGTCAAAGGAACGCTGTTGTCGAGGATCTCGTTCACTAGATTGTTGAGCATCTTTGTTAAAGACCACACGAGATTGAGTGTTCTTTGCAACAGCTTTAACTCTTGACCCTGAAGACACTTTGGCAATATTCTCAAAAGACTCATCCTCAACATCACGCTCCAACATGGAATGGACACTTTCTTGATTTTTCTTTACACCTTCACTATTTCCTTGATCACCATCTTCGCGATTCTTCCTTATTTCTTTCACCCATGAAGAGGTATTTTCGACACCCTCAACAATCGCAATAGCCTCTGTTAACGATGGATTCTTGGACAATAGTTTCCCTTGTACCCTTGAACTGTTTGTGCATCTGACTAATTGGTCCCTCACTAGAGAGTCAGACAACTCCCCAAATTCGCACGTGCGTGCTAACGTTTTCAGTGAAGCAATATAAGTTCCAACACGTTCTGTTTGACCTTGAACTCTGGTGAAAAATCTGTGACGTTCTAAAACAACGTTAATCCGTGGACCAAAATAACGCTCAAGCATAGTCATAGACATCTCATATACATCTGTAGGTTCACCATCACCACTACCAATAATGATGGGGTCCATGCTATCGTAAGTGTTTCTGCCTTCAACTCCTAAGTTGTGTAACAATATAGCTTGTTTTCTTGTTGCAGAAAAGTTCTCGCCCCCAATAGCTACCAAATATGAATCAAACAAATTCCTCCATCTCTTCCAAGGAAGGATAGGTTCTCCTTTTTCTGACAGAAAAGCAGGAGGTTGTGACATACTAGAAGCAGTTGCCATGACGCTACAATTTCCAATATCTCAAAACAGTCTTAAATGCAATGTCGAGAAAAACGACTTTGTTCTCTTCCTTTTGAAAAAAACAATCAAAACAAATCAAAACAAAAGTTCCTCACCATGAACCAGTAGTCAAAGTCTTCACAGTCACGCGTCGCTGTCACCGAGAGATCAACAGCAAGGCTTAAAACTGAAACACGAGAGATCTTTTACGTATCCCAAATCAAAATGGCCGCCACGTAGGATCATTCACATCTCCCAAGGCAAAATGGCCACCGAGTAGGATAACGTGATGCGTGTGACGCGCAGCGTGTGATGTCAGAAACAGTCACTCAGCTTCCAAGAAACCCAGGATTCGGCTCTTCGCGAGCAGAACAGAGCGTGCAGGGTCCTGTTTGAAAGTAAGCGTGACGGTTGCTTCTTTACCTTACTTTGTCTTCAACACAACGAAAGAGTCTATTTTTGTCACCAGTGTCCGGGAATCTCAAAATCCAAAATCCGGGTGACCGAGAATCTCCAAATCCAAATCCAATTTCACGAGATTTTCACGATCTCAGAGCCATAGTTCCAAATCCAAATCCAATTCATCCAATCATGCGGGTTCGCAGGGGAATTGATGGTTGCCGCTTGTCCCCAATCAAGCACAACTCGTCGCCAGTATTAAAAGCCGGTACACTGCATGAGGTTCAGAAGTAGGCTTTATTATAGCAACCACCAACATAAACCAACTCCTCTTCCCAGCGTCTCTCAGTCCAAATGGCTGTCTCTCCACCCACCAGAACATTCACATTCTATCACCCAGACAACAGGGATTCCACAACCCAACCATAAGTAAATTACAACAGTAATCCAACAGTCCCTTCTTTTCCTGACACTCTTTAATGCATACACATAACACCTCTTCTCACTTCTGAATCATTCAAACATCTCATGTTGCCTCTATGTGAACAACAGGCTGCTCTGTCTGAGAATCACCTCACTAGAAGACATTATTTGAAGTGGGTGAGACCCTAAAACTCCTTTAGTCATTGATGTGTCACTGCCACCTAAAGTTGAACCCTTTGAAAATTTAGCTCCCCTTCTTCGCTGAATTGAAATGCACAACTCCAATTAAAACAAGGTTAAATGCAACTAACATGCTGGACTGCAAAGAATTGTAATGAGCGCTTGCCCATTGAAAAAAATGCATTTACAAGATCACATCAATGCCAAAGCTCAAAATGCTCACCACCAAAACAGACTCGTAGGAGGCATCAAATCCATCATTCCACAAAAGAACCTCTGATCTGTCCTACAATCTTTGTCCTCTCTAGAGTTTCTAAAGATGTTTCCTTGCTTTCTGGGTTTTGATAATTCACCTTGCTCCATTTAAAGCAGCCCTCAACACTGAAGCTTGGTTGGTGTCTGGCCATAGAATATCACTTCAATTTTGAACTCATTCAATAGATTCACACAGAAAACAGAAGTTTTTACAAAATAGCCCTCATTATCCATAGGTCTATAATCAACACGTCCCTCCCCCCGAGCTATCTGGCCGACAAGTTGGTATTCTCTGGTGGATCAAGTATACTCCAGAGTGCAGACTCTTTCCTGCTGTAACCGCTATCCTTCAATAAAACCAGAAGTCTCACCCAAGCTTACCCAGAGAGTGGTCCTAAAGTATGAAACTTAATCCCCCCTTTATGAGAAATATTAAATCTTTTAAAACCTTGAAAAGAAAACTCAAAATCCAACATTTTCAAAAATATATCTAACAGGGTAGGTCTATGGGTTACCCTCTCTCAGAGGGTTTGCGAATAATTATCTAGATTCAGCTATGTTAGAATAGCACTATGGTGCAAGGTGTGCCAGCATTGCTCCTAGGCTGCACACAGTGCGTTGTTGCAAGGAGAGAGCAGTAATGCTCCATATCTTTGTAAATACAAAGCCTTTTTGTTTTCTCCCTTTCGTACAACGCAGTGCAGCAAACTGTCTTTGTGTCAGCGTTGTGTGAAAGAAAAATAAATCTGGGCCCTAGAGTATAGCAGTCCTCAAAACTTAGAGCCTGCTGGAAATTGCCTTCAACTTTCTGCAGCCTTACAGTGGTTTCCAGGAGTGGTGCCTTTGTCCGGACCCATACATCTGGATAGTCTCAAAATATAAAAATAATTGGACCACACAAGAACACAGTGGAAACCAGCAACACAGCAGAAAACAAAGCGCAAGAGGGCACAAAATACACAATAAAAGCAAAACAGCAAACATAACAACACAGCAACACTACGCCGAACAAAACTACATGAACACAACAGAAAACAATAATACTACAAAATTCGATAGTGTTAAACAACACTAAACACAGCCATGTGCAATAGGTTTGGAGGATTCTAGAGATTACTATAAAGGGCTGAAGGCTATTGTCAATGGATTCAAGGGGCACATGGCCTTGGTGCAAAATCTCTCGGCACAGGGCATGGTCAGAAGCTCAGAGTTGTTGCTGAAGGGCAAAGAGTTTAAGTAGCTTTTCTAGCTTTAGTCTAAATAACTCACTTATCAAACATTATTAAAGTGAACCATTGACACTCTTGGAGAGAGAAGTAACCTATACTAGATAGATAGATAGGAATATTTTATCATAAATGATTTGGACCTTGCACATTGTACACCCTTCGGTGAATAGCTGTACATTGTGTAATTGGTCTTACAACAGGGTCAAGAAGATGAAGGATGTTTCTCAATTTCCATCTTTGAATTCTTAGTCCTCTACTTCTCAAGCTTCCAGATACATAACTTTCTCCAGAATCAGGCGTTGAACTTAGAATGTTTACAGTTTATTGATCAAGCTCTGCATCACTTATATTGGTAGACCTATTTTCAGAAGATGTGCACAAACCCATTTCTACTCTTCGTTGGTAAGTAGTTGAAGAACTTATTTTCAAACATGATGCAATCGATGCCCATAAAAATCCAATTTCCCTTAGGTATTCAATGTTTTCTTTTGAAACAAGAAACAGAATAAAAATAGACTGTAAAAAGCCAGTTGCAAAACCAAAACATTGTGACTGATAATAAAATTGAATTTACCTAGGTCTTCCTATACCTTGATTTCGTCTAAGTGTATGGAAAGTGCTTCCAGAAACAGTTCACAAACTGGTGATCTTGTTTTCAATGTTTGTAATGCACACATAATTAAATCTACACAACTCTTCCAAAATGAAGCTCACAGTGATGGTCGCAATTCCAGAGATCCATATTGGCCTGTAGGCTGCTAATATGGAAATTAGAATTTCCACAATGACTCGCCAGTTTTTTCTGCAGGTGTTCCAAACAGTTGATATCAACAGACAACTAAGCTCTATCTAAAGCAAAAAAGCATGTTTTTAAAGGAGTGAAATAGTCTTGATAATGCTTCATTAAAGAAACAAGCAAAATAAACATTAAACAAAATCTAGAGGCACTTGTTAAAACCATGCTCACTAAGGGCTAAAATCTAAATGGCATGAACATGGGACCAGTCCAGCCTGATCTGCCAGGCCAGAAACAAGAACCCTGGGACCGGTTTTGGGGTAACGCTCCTCATCAGCTACGCTACCTTGACTCCAGCGGCATGGAGAGCACGGGACCAACATCTGGGCATACCTGTCCTCCTCGGGGTGACAAATGCAAAAAAGAACAATTAATGGATAGAATGTTGAACAATGTCAAACATTCACCCCAGTACAGAGATATGTGCCTAAATCCATCGTTTTTTGCTCCCCATTCTATTCCAGTTTGAACCCAGCCGTATGCAAATCAGTCTTGACTTGGCCTGGCAGTTCGAGCTGGACTGTTCTCATGAGGCAAAGGTTCAAGACTGATTTGCATATGGCTGGGTCTGAACTGGGATGTCGAAGTGAGCTAAAGAACGATGATGGATTCAACCCAGAACTGGGACTGGGGGTGAGTGTCTGAAAAGTGTCGGTGCTCCGTCTATCATCTCCTTGTGTTTGCTTCATAGTGCTATTATATCAGAATTCCTACCTTACTGCTCACTGATGACACGTTAATTATCTCAAGTACTCCTATGGGCTTGCCAAACTTAATTGATATTTTCTCAACCACCTGCAAACAGTATGCCTTGGAAATTAATGTTAACGAGTCCAAATGTATGGCCTTTAGCTCATACAGGTCTTTTAGAGAGAAAGGGAAGTTGTGTCCTGCTAACTTGGAGCAAGTCAAGATTTTGATTATAGGGGAGTAAAGATAGCGAATACATTATCATGGGCTCTCCAACTATTGAAAGGCCAAATGATATTACAACATGCAGTGCCATGAGTTGTGAAGAAATTGAATTTATCCACACTTCAACTGATACGACCTGCATTGGAAATCTATTGCGCAAGAAGGCACGTGCAGCACTCCATGGTACAGATTTGGGGTAAGGATTTGGTAAAAAACGAGGATAGATTTACACAATCAATCCTCCAGCTACCGCAAAATGTTCCACTTATACCCGTGAGTTTAGATCTGGGCCTAAGGAATATAGCACATGCTGATAACCTTAAACCACTGACCTATTGAAGATGTTGGTCTAGTAAATCCTTTGCACTTTATAAACAAGCATTTGTAGATTAAAGGTTCTAGACGATCATGGACCTATAACCTAGTTTACATCACATTAAGTCCTCAATGTATGAGCTGGGTTTGCATACAGCATGGGACAACCAAGAGAGGATTACCAAGGAGATGCTGGGCCAATAAAAAACAAAATACTGACTGCTTACCCAAGAGGGTGGTTTGCACAGCCATCATTAGGAATTTTGACTGAGAAATGTCTAATTTTTAAGGGTAACCTGGATTTTGAAATGTTTTTGGATTGTATAGAACCACCTCTAGTAAGATCAACCTTTTTGAGATTTAGATCTGGGAAATTGCCAGTAAATATATTTTGTAGTAAATGGCGAGAGTTTGCCACTTCACCTATTTGTCCTTCGTGTAAATTATGTCCTGAGCCTGAAGAACATTTCTTGCTCTTTAGTCCCATCTACTATAATTAAAGGAAGACCTGGTTTATTACAAGCTGCCGCTTATTGAGTATAAGCAGCCATGCAGAGGCTATTCGCATTTTAAGAACTGACGATACTGAGAGGGTTGTCTTTACAGTTTCAAGATATTTAATGCACACCTGGCGGATAATACATAGATTTAACAAAGTATTTTAATATTTTAGTATTGTAGATAAATTACATGTATTTCTATGTACTATTTTTAGATTATTTTACAGGTATGATGAAATGTTAGATTGTATTAATGCAACATTACAATAAAATGTATGTAATATTGTATTTATGAAATGTTTTATTGTATTCATGAATTTATGTATGTTTTATGGAGAGTTTTCTACGAAATAGACATAAAATGAATTAATAAACCATATGCTTTTTCCTTGCTCATTTTCGGCAGGTTTGACCTACCAAACTTTAACAAAGGTTGAGGTATTTAAAACATCCAGTAGTTATTGGATGCACTAAATACAACCAAACTTATAATTGCGACCCCTTCGCAAACTGGTGTTTACGCAGGGGTTAGAAAACAACGACTGACCTGTAATAGGCCCTAAGTGTATAACCCATCACCAGCCCTTCACTCTGCTGAATTTCAAAACAAACCGCGGCAACCAACTTCAGACATCCAGGAAGTATGATAGCCATTGGGTCTAATGTGGCAGGGAAATAAGTCACATGTCCTTTGACTTCACCATGTTCTTGTACAAGTTTAGATAATGACACTCTTCTATCGTATGACAAAATAGGTAAAAGTCTTCTCGTAAGTTGGCATTACCAGAGCCGGTGTGCTACAGGGTTTATCTCTGAGTTTGAGGAAGGCACTCACACATTCATCATTCAGTGGCACTAGATCAGAAACATTACTGTGAGTAAGCCTCAGTAAAGGCTTTGCAATAACTGGAAAGTTTGGAATCCACTGTCTACAGTAGCCAGTCATTCCTAAGAGCACTTCCACTTCTCTCTGTGTGGTTGGAGGATTCATTAGCAGGATTGCAGAGACATGTTCCTTAGACACTTTTCTTGCCCCTTTTTCAATATGATGACCCAAATAGATCTCTTCTTACAGTACTGCATTTTTATGGCAGACACATTATGACCATTGTCAGCGAGATGGTTCAAGAAAGCAATTGTATCCAACATTCAAACTTCTTTTGTATGAGTGCAATCCTCAGGTCGTCAATGTTCTGTACCAGCACGGACTTACAGGGCAAGCACAGACTCGCCAAATCTTCTTTTTAAACTTGTATTTTGAGGGCCGTTCTGTATACCATTGTGGGATACAACACTGAATAAGAACTTTATTGGGGAATCTGAGCTCATAGTGATGGAGTGGGTAAAATATTTTTATATACCCAATCCATTTCTATATGTTTATATTAAAATAACTAATGATTAATTGTAATAAATTAATAGTGTGATGTGAGGTACTAAACCAACCTTATTAACAAGGACAATACACATAGGAATGCATTTGCATGGCTAAAATCATAAGTGAACTAAGTTTGTTTGCATATTAAAATGATAAACGTTGCTTTTGTAGAGTTATAGTGATTTGCGCTTAAATAAACCAGCATTAACTGCTTTGGATGTCGCATATGGCTAGATAAATGCACACACATAAGGGTATTAGCAAGGGAATTACATTGTTTAATCATTTCCTGTGTATTAATTACGATTTTGTGTTTTCTTTGCTTAAGTTGACTATTCTGGCCTGCCAAAAGATGGCCGCCGACTGAAGCCTAGCTAGAATACATTACTTCACCATTTGAACAATGGAGGAAGGCGCCTGCACTGACTTCATTCGTGTCCTTTGTGTGACCTGTCGGACTATGCCCATGAAGACTACTCTGGGCGAGGTGCCAATGCCCCTGAACGTGAAGCAAATGTTGCAAATGGAGGGAAAATAAACTCTTGAACCCAACCTGTTTCAACGAAATGATACATTTAGGATTATGAACATTCGTTCCCATACATATGCATGGAGACTTTTTCCCTATGAGAGAATTTGAAAATGTTTCATAATGTACTGAGATATATTTGATTTCAACCAATCATCGAACGAGAAAATGTGAAATGTAACAGATAATATGTAAATTTTAGTATAAATATTAGTAGACTAGAGAGGGAATCAAACACCCCCACTTTATCCAGAAGCTACTGATGGAGAATCAATGATCAGAGACCCTTATACTGACGGAGAGGACGGTGACTTTATATGATAAAACTCTGACGAATTCATGGAGGACCAGTTCTGACTTAGAAAACGACAAATAGCCAGAATAGGTAAATATGACAAAAGATGATATTGCATTATTAGGATTTAACCTGCATATAATTTAGATAAAGAAAATCATTGTTTGAATTACTGTGTCGGGTGATTATTTCCTTGAAACGTTTATTGATTAGGATTTTGAGAGTAAAGAGTCATTAAACCAATAATCAACTTAATGATTCAGACGACCTCTTGATGGAGGAAGTATTGGGGTGATACAAAAGAAGTGGTTTTCCTCTATCAAAAGAATAAGTTGTAGTTCGGGATTAGTGTCCCTTCGCAGGCACGGATAGTTTGGGAGAATGAATGTTGGTGTTATGGGCCCCACCAGCGTGTGATGTGTGAATGTGCGTGTGACTGAGAAATCATTCTGTCCGTGGAAGCAAGAGGGAATTGAATGACCCGATCTGCACCAGTATTTCTGGTAGCAAGATGATGGTTTTTATTGTTTAGGTTTAATGATTTGCGTGTATATATATCTACCAGTACTTCCGGTAGTTAGAGATGATTTTTACTGTGTGGTTTGATGATTTTGCCTGTATATAGCTTATCGATTATTGATTGGTATTGATATGTGTACTAACACTATATGTTGAAGTCGTTTTGAGTTTTATGTAGTCTGTGCGGCTTCTGGGATGTAAGAAGTCGGTGACAGTTCCGTAGTAGGGCAGAGGTAAGCGCTGCTCTCGGGAAAGACGGAGTTGTGGTTGCCCGTAGGTACACGGGGAAGAACGTGTGACAATTGAAGTTGCGCGTCGCATTGTCTGGGTTCGATTCGGTGACATCGTCGTGTGTTGCCATTAGAGACATTTTTTCTGTGTGCGAGAAGTACGTATGATAGCGAAGGGTACCTGTGAAATTTTGGGTTTAAAGTACCAGGAAACCAATTGGCATGCCGATAACGCTTATCACTGAAAAGGTAGCAGGTGTTCTCTGAGCTTGTGTGAAGGACAAAGTAGAGGTAAGCGCTGCTTTGTTAACGTATGTCATAGTTCTGTAGTAGGACAGACTGTTCGCTGTTCGCGGAAAAGACAGGATTCTGTGTAAACGTACTACATTTTCTTGTGTGAAAGTGTGTGAATGAAAAGGCATTCAGGTTAATTGCGGAACTCTGGTTTTATTTCTCAGGAGCATTGCGTCTCCAACTATGTGTCTTAATTCTGGAGAAAACAGTTAATTGATGCTTGATAGAAGGGTGAAGTAGAGGGATGTGCTACTTTATCAACGAAAGTAATAATTCTGTAGTAGGGCAGAGGTAAGCACTGCTCTCGGAAAGGCAGAATTCTCGTGAGAAAGGTCTATTGCTATTCTGTGGTTAGCGAAGCAGACAATGGAGATGTTTGTATGTTGTGACTAACCGTATCGTAAAATTGAAACAAAGTCTGCCGAGTAGGTTTGTAAAGGAGGGGTGGACTGGAGACAGTAGACAGGAGCAGAAGCTGCTGCAGCGACTGCTGACGTCAGAAAGACCGCGCTGGGATTGGACAGTGGGTCAGGACGGCAGAGACGCCCTGATTGGTGCATTAGTGTGTGCCGCGTAAGGATTGGAAGAAGCACAGGGTGACGTAGATGCTCCAGGATTGGTGCGTTAGTGTGAGTCGCGCTGGGATTTGTGGATTGTAACAGTGACGTAGACGCCCAGGATTGGTGCGTAAGTGAGAGTCGCGCTGCTATTGGACTAGAGACCGTATAGTTGACGAAAACCCTAGGGGGTTCACGAAAGAGAGGAAGATGTATTATCATTCAGCTGAAAAGAAGAAGAAATCCCTATTTAGTAAAATCAAGGGGTGGTTTGTGAAAGACAAAGAGATTGTGACGAGGGAAGGACAGTTAATTCCTCCGACAAAGACACCCGCATCCTTTATGGTTGCGAAGTATGGGTATCATACTTGCATTTGGTTAGACAATTGGGCAAAATATACAAGGGATGATGGAGTTTTAGCATTTCCGGAACATGGTTCATTTAATTTGGCTATTTTGAGGAACCTGCGTGAAAGATGATGGGATTAGACCCTCGTCCGAGACCTACACAGTTCGAGGCTTTGACTGAGTGGGAAGATGAGATGCATGAGCGAGAAAAACATAGAAATGGGAGTAGGTACCGGTACATGTTTGGACCGCCAAATGATCGCGAAACTCATTGTGATCGAATGAGAAGGTGGCGAGACGCTAGTATGACTGAAGGACTGTTTCCCGTTAGAGCAGCAGGAGAAAGTGAAGGAATGAAATGTGTAGAAAAGAAGAACAATGTAGAAACTAGAAGGTATGGAGCAAACGAATCGGAGGACGATGTCCTAGATGATATGTTTTACAAGAATCCACCTCCGTACAGAAAGGAATCAGAAATATCAACCCCAGATACTCCAGCAAGGGAAACCCTACGAATTATTAAGACAGAGGTTAGGACACCAGAGCTGAAGAGGAGAAATTCCCTTAGGGAAAGAGAGATGGGAAACAAGACTGAAAGTGAAAATTCAAAGGAATTTTAAAAAAACACATTAGAATTGACAGAGAAAATAAGAGAACTGACAAAGAATCTAGAAGCAGTTACAGTCCCTGTAACCATAGGTCCAGTAATGCCCATTTTTGAGAAGCAGAAAGAAAGTGAGCATGGTCTAACAGTCCCATATGTGAGCAGTAGACAAGCAGAACAGCCCCAAATGAAAGCGAGGGAAAATCCCTGGAGACACACCATGAGTGAAAGTGGATTAAATATGTCAAATAATCCGTTTTATAGTCCTGATCTTGCAGAAAGAGACAGAATAGTAGGAGGATCCATATTAAAACCACAAAGAGTGACAGAACCAGCCAATGTAGAAAAAATCAGTAGGTATAACTACAGATGAATTGAGCGAATGGTTGAAGGGTCTGCAGGGAAAAGAGAAAGAACCTCAAACTATTGATGTGTCAAAATTACGCATGGTGTTAGAAGAATTAATAGTAGGGACAATCCCCACAGAAAAGCTGAAAAATTACCAGGATGAAGAACTGCTGTTTTTATGCAAGAGTGTCACTTGGAGAGCGAGGAATTTACATGACAGGCTGGAAGAGATAGCAAGTGAAATGGGAATTGACATGGATAAGGTAAAAGCTTTACAGAAGCCTTACCGAGTGGATTTCATGGAAAAGGACATTGAAAATCTGATCCCTGCAGGACGAATAGTCCAGATTAAGGATATAATAACAGTGTTAAGGAAATGGGGAAATGTGGACAAATGGAAAAGCAGGTGGTATAGGAAGCGGGATGATACATCAGATAGAACTTTCCCAGCATTTCCTGTGAGAGAAAAGGAAAAGGTAGTGACAGAGTTCCCCATGAGAGAGATTCCAAGAGGGGGATATGTGCATGTCCCGTGGACAAGACAGGACATTTTGTCATTTAAAAATGACTTCCCTCGATTACGGGAAAAGCCCGTCGAGTGGTACAGACAAGTGGACAGATTTGTTAAGCTGTCAAAAGTACTGTGGATTGATCTGAATAGCCTATTTGACATAATAGTGCCAGCAGACTTATGGGCAGAATGCAAGATAGTCATAGATTGGCCAACTAAAGAATACCCAAGAGACCCCAAAACAGGAGCACCAGACCCTGAGGTAATGAAGAAATACAAACAGGTTATGGTATTTTTGAAGAACAAAGTGCCTCCCAAAGAAACAGACTGGGTTAAGATAGATCGAACACATCAGGAAGTGAAAGAATCAGTTCATGCTTATTATGAAAGGCTAATATTAGCTTTCAGGCAGTTTAGCGGAGATGAAAATCTAGGAGAAAAGGATCTGAGTCATTTCGTATACAGATTTGTGTATGGTTTACATCCTGAAATTAGCGAAATGGTCAAGCAGCACACAGTGGACTGGCAGAGTAAGAAAATAGATGAGATCTTGAGACATGCTAAATACTTTAGTGATGAGATTGAGGCCACACAGCGAAAACTGAAGGAAAAAGCAATGTGGGCACAAGTGAAAGTCGCAGAAAGACAGGAAGCTCAGTTGGTCGAACAAGCCAATAACCCAGGAAATAAACCAAGATTTGGCCCAGGCAAGGGGAAGGGTAATATTTGAAGAAGCCAAAAAGAAGTTCCCATGCCACAATTGCGGTAGGTTAGGGCATTGGAAATCCGAGTGTAAATATCCACTGAGGACTAATAATGAAAATCCATCATTGAATCCACAGGTGCAGTGTGAGGTGGGTGGCCAGCCGCAGCAACAGCAGAAGGCTGTTAATCCACAGAATCAGGTGCCCAAGCCGCCACTACCGCAAAGCAGAAACACCCAAAAATACAGTAAAGAAGTGGGATTCTACAATGAAGAACAGGTAAACAAACCGCAACGCGCAAGCGCTGTTTCACAATATTGGTTGCGAAATGAAGAGAGTGATTCAGAGGAGAATTATTGACGGTGCCGAAGGGAGGAAGAAGAGTGCGTGCTTGGCGCAACTCTAGAAATAGATCAGACAGGACCATTTGTAGATGAGAAAATTAATGATGAAAACATTACTTTCCTAGTAGATACTGGAGCTACACGATCAACTGTCAGGTCAGCAGATGTTAAGAATCTTCCTCTCTTGGATGAAACAATCCAAGTAATTGGTGTGTCAAACACCCAGATTAGAACCTACCTTACTGAACCGGTAAAGGTTAAGATAGGGAAATTCACAGATATGCACCGATTTGTGGCGTCTGATACTAGTCTTGTAAATTTGTTAGGGAGAGATTTGTTGTGCAAGATGAATTGCACTATATTCTGTACTCCAGATGGAATAGCCTTTGAGACACCAGATGAGGATGTACTGTATAAAATGACAATAGCTAATCAAGAGCATGAAGTTATAGGAACTTATGCAGTATTCAACCCTGATGAGTTACCCAAAGAATTGAAGCAGACTGTGAAAGCAGGAGTCTGGGATTTTACTGGAGAAGATGTAGGCCTAATGAGAAATGTAGATCCAGTAAAAATTACAGTGAAAGAAGGAATAGTTTATCCAAATATTCCACAATACAGACTGACACCTGAAATAATTGAAGGAGTGACACCTTTAATTGAGAAAATGATTCAACAAGGAGTGTTGAGGGAAATCATGAGCAGTCCATGTAACTCACCTATAATGGGACTGAAGAAGCCCAACGGAAAGTTCAGAATAGTGCAAGATTTGAGAAAAATTAACAAGATTGTTGTGTCATGCTGTCCCATTGTTCCAAATCCATCAGTGATTTTGTATCAGATTCCCCATGATGCAGAATGGTACACCGTAATCGATTTGTGTCATGCTTTCTTTTCCATTCCGTTGCATCATGACAGCCAGCCGATATTTGCATTTCGGTTTGGAGAGCGTATTTTGGCATGGTGCCGAATCCCACAGGGGTACACAGAGAGCCCCTCAATATTTAATCAGCTGCTAAAGAAATCTCTGGAAAGTCTTACGATGCCTGAGAACTCAGTCCTAGTCCAGTATATCGATGATTTACTGGTGGCATCGAAAACGCGGGAAGCCTGTGAAACAGATACCATAGCTTTGCTAAATCATTTGGCAGGTGGAGGACTCAAGGTATCTCCGACAAAATTGCAATTCTGCAAGAAGGAAGTACAATACCTAGGACATAACATTGAAAAAGGGCTGAGAAAAGTGACAGTAGACAGAATCAGGATTATCAGAGGAATGAGAGCCCCAATGACCCAAAGAGAAGTGAGAATGTTCCTGGGAATGGTGGGCTACTGTCGTCAGTGGATAAGTAATTTTTCCCTGATTGCCATACCATTGGTGAAGTTGACAAAAAGTGAGGTTAAAGACCCCCTTGAATTGAACAAAGAAGAATTGGCAGCATTTAGACAATTAAAGGACAGCCTTTGTGAAGCCCCAGCTCTGGGTATGCCAGACTATGAAAAAGAGTTTGAGTTGTACTGCAGTGAGAGAAATGGATGTGCACTCTCAGTGTTAATACAGAAACATGGAAGACTGAGGAGACCAGTTGCATATCTCTCATCAATGCTAGATCCAGTAGCGGTGGGTCTGCCAGGATGCCTGAAAGCAGTAGCTGCAACATGTCGAAGTCTAGAGCAAAGTGAGGGGATTGAGATGGGATATCCAGTAAGAGTGTTTGTACCTCATGATGTGGCAATCCTTCTGACAAGGAGCCGAACACAGTTCATGTCACATAGTCGGCTGACTAAGTATGAGAAGGTCATACTAGGTGCAACCAATGTAAGTCTGGAGAGGTGTGTGAATGTAAATCCAGCTACACTATTGCCAGATGCGGAGAGAGTGGAGGTAAGAGATGATGTTGATCATGATTGTTTGGATGTGCTTGATTACTGCACGAAACCCAGACCAGACATAAAAGATTTGCCATTGCCAGAAAGTGAGTATGTGATGTTTGTGGATGGATCTTGTTTGAGGACGGATGAAGGATTGTTGAGTGCAGCATATGCAATATGCACAGTTGCAGCAGTTGTGGAAGCATCACACTTGAAAGGAGTTAAATCCGCTCAAGTAGCAGAATTAGTGGCACTGACAAAGGCCTGCAAAATTGGGAAGAATGTGAGAGTGACTGTGATAACTGACAGCCAGTATGGCTTTGGAGTTGTCCACGATTTTGGCCAACTTTGGCTACAAAGAGGTTTCCTGACCTCTAGTGGAACTCCCATAAAGAATGCAGAAGTGGTTGGAAAATTGCTTGAAGCAATGCAGTTGCCCAAAGAACTGGCTGTTGTTAAATGTGCTGCTCATAGTCAGGGTAGTGATTATATCGCTACTGGGAACCGCTATGCAAATGACATGGCTCAGTACTGTGCCAGAAACCAGTACTCCATTAACAGGGGAAAAGAAAAGGAAATGACTTCTTGCTCATTAATGTTCACTAATGTTGTGGGAACATGGGAAGAGGTGAGGCAATTGCAGGATGCAGCAGGAGATGAAGAAATGAAACAGTGGGTAAAAGCAGGTTGTGCCCCAAGGGAGAAAGACCATGTGTGGGTCTATAGGGATGGAAGACCAGTCATGCCTGATAGCATGATGTCAACCATGGCACGGATGTACCATGGCCAAGGGCACCTAGGGAGGGATGCCATGATAAGGGCCTTCAAGCAGACCTGGTACAATGCAAAATTCAGGTTGGTAGCAGAAAGTCTCTGTCAAAGATGCCTGATATGTCAGCATTACAATCCTGGAAGAAAAACAGTGGTGAGCCTAGGCACAATAGGTCGAGAGGGAGGACCTTTCACCAGAATGCAAATAGATTTCATTGAAATGCCCCCTTATAACAGGCTGAGGTATGTTCTGGTGGGAGTTTGTCTATTCTCCAGGTGGGTGGAGGCGTATCCAAAAAGAAGAAATGATGGGCTCACAGTGGCCAAACTGTTGTTGAGGGAATTCATCCCAAGATTCGGGTTCCCAGTGACCATTGAATCAGACAGAGGAGGACATTTTTACAATGAGATCATGGGATTGATTTGTGAAGCATTAGGCATACAGCAAAAGCTACATTGTGCCTATCGACCAGAGGATTCTGGTGTTGTTGAACAAATGAATGGTACGATCAAAAACAGAATAGGGAAAATGTGTTTAGCCACAGGAATGAAATGGCCTGATGTCTTGCCTCTAGTCTTAATGACAATCAGATCTACTCCAGAAAGAACTACAGGTTTGAGTCCCCATGAAATTATCATGGGACGCGCCATGAGACACGCATTTGTTCCAGTCAACAAATTGATGACAATAACTGATGACATGATTTTGGATTACTGTAAAGGCCTGGCTGACGCAGTCCATTCTGTGTTTCACCAGGTTGGAGCGGATGCCACCACCCTTGAGAGGAAGCCAGCCCATGATCTGAGCCCAGGTGACTGGGTGAGAATAAAAGTCCACAGAAGAAGGAATTGCTTGGTTCCAAGGTGGGGAAGGCCAAGGCAAGTTATCTTAATCACAACAACTGCTGTGAAGTGTGCCGGACTGAAAAATTAGATACATGCAAGTCACACTTTGATTTTCCCAAATCCAGCAGACAGCATTGGAAAAGAATATTTTGATGCTTCGGAATCAAGTGCTGATTCAGATGACGAGAATTCAAAGATTAAAGAGAATACTGAAAAGGGGGAGAAGGAGCCAAGATTAGTTCCAACCCCAAGGAAGGAGAATCCTGAAAGGGGGGAGAAGGAGCCAAGATTGGTTCTAACCCCAAGAGAGGAAATCCTGAGAAAGAGATTGCAAATTTCAGACAGTTCAGATTCTAGAGGAGAACAAAACGCCAGTGGCGAACACAGAAAGAGGAAAAGAAAAGAAAAGAATGTATCAGCAGAAGTAACATTCACACCAGATGAAAGAGTAGGAGAAGTTCCACCGGAGAAAATTCTTGAAGGAGAAGGAGGGACAGGTACAGTAAGAGAGGGACAGATTGCGGAGGATTCCCGAGGAGGTGTAGGGAACTGCAACATCCAGTTAGGTGAAGGGACAAGTACTCATCAGGAAGATTGCGTGTCGTAGACCCGAGGAGGGACAGAAGTAGGGCAAACACAAGAGGTGGGAAAAGAAACTGCTGAAAAGGAAAAGCCAAACGAGACAGAATCTGAAGACAGTGAAACTGAAATACCAGATGGCCGAGTTTTGAGAAAGAGAACTTGGATCGAGGAAAGAAATGGTAAAGAAGGGAAAATAAGAAGAAATGCTAAAGGAGACGTTTGGCCAAACAAAATAAAGAGACTGAGATACCGATTGACACGAGTCAAACCCACAAAAGCTGAACAGGTGAATGAAGTGACTAGTCAGCTCAAAGAAAAGGAGGGTGAGACAGAAGTGTTTGAAGAAACAAAAAGATCAAGAAAACCTAACCAGAAGTATAAGTCACCCGAATGGACGTACGTGGCACTGCCTGGACCAGGAGAAGAGGCAGACAGTCAAGGAAATCCAGAGGAGACTTTACTGAAAGTGGTGACGGAAGAAGAAACAGTGGAAATCCTGAGAGTTATCCTATCCGACATTGGAGAAGAAGCGGAAATTCAGGAGTTTCTGTATGTGGATGACAAAAAGGAAGTGAAAAATGATGAGATGCCAAACTGAGTAAATTCAAGAAGATCATTGTAAAAATATACAGAATTGAATAAGAAAATTGAAGAACTAGGTTGACCTGATAAGTGCTTTTGCTCTTTCAGGTGAAGGAGTAAGGAGTGGAGTAGAAGAGGCTAAGTCAAAAGACACGGTCAATTTATCAAAATGGCTAACATAGATAATAACAAGAGTAGATGTACTTTCATGAGAAGATGGTGCAAAATGTGCTGCTGTTGTACCGGATTATTAATGCTTCTATGGAGCGTACTCGCTCTTTTGATCTCTTTCAAAGTAACTTTAGATACACTAGAAGGGCATACAGAAAATATGACTAACGTAGGGAAGAACTCACAAAAGGTAGTTCCATTTAGAACAAGCACTGAGCATATGCACAAGGATAGGTCTATAACTGATTTTTCTAGCAATGTATTTTCAAAATTATTGTATGAATATGTAAAAACCATGGATGTAAGGGATTGCTACGTCTGTATGCAATTACCTGCCTCTGTTTCAGAAGGGGTGACTTATCATCACCTCCCAGCTACTTATGGAATAACGTGTAGTGTATTAACAAGTATATTTTATCAATTAGAGAAATTAGAATATAATCTGTCTAATATAGATAACATTCTTGGACAATTGCCCATGAATAATGAATTGAATCCAGCTAAAACTGCTAATGTACTAGGTGAAATTTTTATAGAAACTAAGGAGATAACATTAGACTACATTTTTAGAAACAATTTAACTTGCAGTTTGAAGAAAGAAGAGAAAACATTTCTAGATATGGTTGAGGAAAGGAGATTGAAGATGCATGAAAAGACAGAAGGACATGAAGTAGAAGAAAATATTTGGACCATAGATGGGAAAAAGGAGACAAAGGGTGGAGTTAGACCAACAATAGCTATAGACTCACCCCAGAAAGGCAAGTTATGCATTATGAGGGAAAAATCCCAATATGAATATATTCATATAGGGACAAGTGAGTGTCATGATACATATTTTATTGCATCCGGATGGGGATTTAGAGGTGGAGAAGATCCAGTCTTCCCTGGATTATATTACATTTGTGGGAACAAGGCTTATTACAGGTTGCCCGACCATTGGTATGGCACATGTTATGTTGGCCTGGTCTTTCCAAAGATTTTTCACATGGATAGAGTAGAAAATAGTGGATCACATAACATACTAATGCGTAGTAGAAGAGAAACTTGGTTAGAAATTGTAGGTGATATTTTTGGAGCCTTGATACCAGCAGTGGGAATATCTTTGAATGCAAATAATATTCGGAAACTGTCAACCATAGTGGATCGCTTGTCAACAAGCACCGCTGGAGGTTTTCTTTTGGTAAACACTGAAATGGTTGCCATGCGCGCTATGATTATGCAAATCGACTTGCCCGTGACATTTTATTGGCAAAAGAGGGTGGAGTCTGTGGAATGCTGAAAGTTCAACATTGTTGCACTTACATTCCAGATGAAAGCAAAGATCTAAAAGTCTACATTAAAAATATTACAGAATTGCATGATGAAATAAAACCACTGGAGGTTGAAAGTATCTGGACTAGAATTAGTAATAAAATGGCTGCTATTAAGACTTTCTTAAGGAAATTAGGTAGTACTATATTAGGGAAAATATTATTTCCATTAACGTGTGTCATTTTCATACTATTAATACTTAGATTAGGATGTATGTGTTGCAAACATAAAAGAAAGAAAAAGAAAATCAGACGAGAAATAATCAAAAAGAAGGAAAAGAAACAAGAAAGAGATTTTGAAGAAATAGAGTTAGAAGAATGGAAAGAGAGTATGTATGACAAAACAAAAAGAGAAGATGAAGGGGAAACCGAATTATAATTGAGCAAGAAAACATTTCGAATTTTCCATAAAAGGGGAAAATAAATTGATTTTTGTGGGTTTTTGATTTTGTGGTGATAAAATCACCAAAGGGGGGATTGATGGAGCGGGGAAAATATTTTTATATACCCAATCCATTTCTATATGTTTATATTAAAATAACTAATGATTAATTGTAATAAATTAATAGTGTGATGTGAGGTACTAAACCAACCTTATTAACAAGGAGAATACACGTAGGAATGCATTTGCATGGCTAAAATAATAAGTGAACTAAGTTTGTTTGCATATTAAAATGATAAACGTTGCTTTTGTAGAGTTATTGTGATTTGCGCTTAAATAAACCAGCATTAACTGCTTTGGATGTCGCATATGGCTAGATAAATGCACACACATAAGGGTATTAGCAAGGGAATTACATTGTTTAATCATTTCCTGTGTATTAATTACGATTTTGAGTTTTCTTTGCTTAAGTTGACTATTCTGGCCTACCAAAAGATGGCCGCCGACTGAAGCCTAACTAGAATACATTACTTCACCATTTGAACAATGGAGGAAGGCGCCTTTGTCCTTTGTGTCCGACGTGTCCTTTGTGTGACCTGTCGGACTATGCCCATGAAGACTACTCTGGGCGAGGTGCCAATGCCCCTGAACGTGAAGCAAATGTTGCAAATGGAGGGAAAATAAACTCTTGAACCCAACCTGTTTCAACGAAATGATACATTTAGGATTATGAACATTCGTTCCCATACATATGCATGGAGACTTTTTCCCTATGAGAGAATTTGAAAATGTTTCTTAATGTACTGAGATATATTTGATTTCAACCAATCATCGAACGAGAAAATGTGAAATGTAACAGATAATATGTAAATTTTAGTATAAATATTAGTAGACTAGAGAGGGAATCAAACACCCCCACTTTATCCAGAAGCTACTGACGGAGAATCGATGATCAGAGACCCTTATGCTGACGGAGAGGACGGTGACTTTATATGATAAAACTCTGACGAATTCATGGAGGACCAGTTCTGACTTAGAAAACGACAAATAGCTAGAATAGGTCAATATGACAAAAGATGATATTGCATTATTAGGATTTAACCTGCATATAATTTAGATAAAGAAAATCATTGTTTGAATTACTGTGTCGGGTGATTATTTCCTTGAAATGTTTATTGATTAGGATTTTGAGAGTAAAGAGTCATTAAACCAATAATCAACTAAATGATTCAGACGACCTCCTGATGGAGGAAGTATTGGGGTAATACAGAAGAAGTGGTTTTCCTCTATCAAAAGAATAAGTTGTAGTTCGGGATTAGTGTCCCTTCGCAGGCACGGATAGTTTGGGAGAATGAATGTTGGTGTTATGGGCCCCACCAGCGTGTGATGTGTGAATGTGCGTGTGACTGAGAAATCATTCTGTCCGTGGAAGCAAGAGGGAATTGAATGACCCGATCTGCACCAATTGAAATATTAGCTATCTTCTTGAAGAGGGATAGAAAAGAATGCCTGGCACAAGTCAGTGACTATGTACCATTCTGCATACATATTCAATAGGGGGACTGAAGAGCTAATGTTTATAGAGGTCCTGTACCCGTGCTCCTCAATGTACATATGTAAGACATTAAAGGGTAACCAGTTCCTCTGTTATAGCATATATGGCATATACGTGAAAGATGTCACTGCATGCCTAGAAATGTCTGTCGCTGGAAGATTTGATATTGAGATCATAATGCCCTCACACACCTTTTTAGGGGTGTCATGCTTCATCATAGGGCGCTCCTCGTCGGACCGGCGCTGCAATGTCCAACGGGCCTGGTGGCTACTTTGGCGGAGTTCTTTTGATCTGTAAACGCCGTATGTGAAGGGTGTTTATGGGCAGTCAGTGCTATGTGTGTAATAACGTGAGTGAGTCATTTTTAAAAAAAGGTTCCAGGTCTATAGAAATTCTTTATTCAGTGCTACAACTGGGTCTCAGTAAAAACAGTGGTGCCAACAGCAGGGCTTAAGGTACCTAGGTGGCAAGTGGAGTGTATCAGGTCGACATGTTTCGTGTCATAGAGGCTCCAAACTCGAGCGACACTTCTTCAGGACCTATGGTAGGAAAGGACAAACCCCAGTAGAGTACGCCAATCGATATGAGCCTCCAGAATCGGAGGACGTAATAGGATCACAGGGGAATCCCGATGAGGGACATCACCCAACCTTTCCAACCTAAATTCTTCTCGTACCAGGTCTCCCCCGCTCCGGAAGCGGGGGAGACCTGGTACGAGAAGAATTTTCCCTCCGTCCAGTCGGTGGCTACCTTTTAATATATTGGGCTGACTCCCCTTCCTCCATGTTGTATAACCCCCTGCCGAATTAAGGTGGAATGGTTGGGTGATGTCCCTCATCGGGATTCCCCTGTGATCCTATTACGTCCTCCGATTCTGGAGGCTCATATCGATTGACGTACTCTACTGGGGTTCGTCCTTACCTACCATAGGTTCTGAAGAAGTGTCGCTCGAGTTTGGCGCCTCTATGACACGAAACATGTCGACCTGAGACACTCCACTTGCCACCTAGGTACCTTAAGCCCTGCTGTTGGAACCACTGTTTTTACTGAGACCCAGTTCTAGCACTGAATAAAGAATTTCTATAGACCTGGAGCCTTTTTTAAAAATCACTCACTCACGTTATTACACACATAGCACTGACTGCCCATAAACACCCTTCACATACGGCGTTTACAGATCAAAAGAACTCCGCCAAAGTAGCCACCAGGCCCGTTGGACATTGCAGCGCCGGTCCGACGAGGAGCGCCCTATGATGAAGCATGACACCCCTAAAAAGGTGTGTGAGGGCATTATGATCAGAATATCAGATCTTCCAGCGACAGACATTTCTAGGCATGCAGTGACATCTTTCACATATATGCCATATATGCTATAACAGAGGAACTGGTTACCCTTTAATGTCTTACATATGTACCATTGTGCATCTGCAGGAACCGGAAACAAAATGACAGCAGGACTCGTTTCCACAGGACAACATGGCACTACAATTTTGCTAACATTTCGAAGATCTTGGACCACCCTTCGTTTTTTGCTTAGTTATTTAACTCCCATTACAGAGGAATTAGAGGGACTACCTAGAACTTCTTTTAGAAATCTTTTATATTAAAGGCTTCATTCCCTCCTCTTCCTGCTGTTGAGCTTGTACTGAGGAGTGTGAGTATAAACTGCAGTTGGTTTCACTGCAATCTCCATTGGCTCTACATTTTTAATTAGTCCTACCTCTTTAACTGTAAAATCTCATATCACCTCTCGTTTGTGTTACATCAGGAGGCAAATCATCCTTTGTGCGAACTGGGAACAAATGAACTCTAGACTCTTCTGATTCAATTTTGAAAGACGAGTCTTCATCTTGAGTTTGAATTACGACACCCTCTGATGTACAATAAATCACCGAATTCATTTTATAGAGCACCTAAAATGTTTATAGGACGCATGTCACAAATTATGAATTCATGGTCATCCTCAAGGGAGCCAATTCTTACAGAACAATTTTCTGACACATGATTAGTTATTTGTCTGGTACTTTTTCCAGCAGCTTGGATTTGTTTCCTCAAGAGGAAACTGTGGAGCAGGTAGCACCTGTATCTATCAAACATTATACTGAGTGGCTACTCACTTCACCATCTACATATGAGCCACTCAAGTCTACCTTCCTGGACTGCACCAAGAATGCAATCCTCCTTCCACCTCAGGCACCATCATTGTGAATTGGTCACTTTTGCTGAAAACATGGAAAAATCATCATTATTAATCAACAAGAGACTTTGCTGCAGAATAAGGTTCGCATGTTATGTTATCACATATTCCGCTCGATCACTGGAGCTACAGCAACATTTGCTGTAAAATGTGCTTGATTCTGCATGTTTTGCCAGTTGTACTTGGCCCACTGACTGACAATGCCATTGTCGACTGTGTTAACTGATTTGCACCCTGCTGCATTTGAGGAACAAAATCTTTCTGAATTTGATCTGGATTTTGCCTACATTATCACTACAGTGCCTATGGCGCCCACACTAATGGTGTGGGGTAGTCTTTTTCAGCATGTTACTGTTCACATTCATTGCATTTATCCACAAAACTCCTACTTCTACCTTGGGAAACTATATTCAGCACACTATTTCATTGCACACTTATTCCCTGCATTCGTGCCATCAACAGAACCATAATCAAACCCCAATTCCACATGCTGATTTCTAGCACCGCTCTAATAATTCATTGTCTGAGATATTATTACATTTCCTCCAACTTCCGGTGCTTTGCATCAAAACAATAACTTCAGGACTTCACATAGTTTAAAATCTATCTATAATCTTCGCCTGCCAACACATCACACTCTACTGATGATGAAGAACTAAGCTCTGGATGCAAACCCAAAATGAAAGATGACACAAAACCACAGCTTTCTTTTGCGGGGTCTTCAACTCTACTGAACTTTCTATGGATCTGTATTAGCCTCTCGTAAAAGGCATGTACTGATTCTGCTGGCTCTCAACTTGCCCTTATAAACTTAGACCAATTCAGCTCTTTCTCTGGGATATTTTGTTTCAAACACAAAATCATTTCCTTGTACTTTTCCATAGCAACAGCAGCTGTAGTATTATGAGAAGGCACCCTTGGAGGTTCTTCTGTTGGCTAGTTTATGGCTGCCTTACACTCTTAAATGTGAAGCGGATGCATATCTATGAATTAATCCCAGGATGCAACACAGTCGAATTAGATGAAATAATCATAGTAAACCATAAGTTGTTCAATTTAAACGATTTTTAATAGCTTAATCCTCATTTTCTCATTTGATATATAAATTTGTAGAAATGGAAATTTCGATTTTCAAATACGTGTACCATGCCCACTAGCCTTAACTACAGCATGTCGAAATTGCCCATACAACAATTGTCGTGAAGTTTTAGACCCAATGCATTTCGGGCTTACCGCCCTTCTTCAGGGGTAACTGTAATGTAGGAAAAAAATAACAGCACATCAGGAACACTTTAAAAACACAATTTCCAATATTTTTTGTTGAAAGGTGCCTACGCCTTTGACAGCGCAAAATGATTAAACCACAAGAAACTCCATGATTGTAAACTTATGCCAGAACTAGGGTGAAAACTCGTCACATCTATTAATAAACAGATAGGGACATCTTAAGGATTTTGGGGGCCCTGGGCCAGAGGTATTTTTGGGGCCCCTCTTTGGAACAGCTTCGAATTTATGATCCATTTTCAGCTCTTTCATGCCCTCTTTGGACATGTGACTGACAGTGCATAGACACACTTGTTGAAATTCTAACTTTGTTTATATCTAATATTCAGATATAATGATGTGTTTTCAATATTGTATCACAGCAGCAGCTAACAAAATATTATTGCAAATAATCTCTGTGACACCCTCCCATTTCTCATATGTGAGGTCCTGTTTTGGTCTAAACGAAACTTCTTTTTAGGGATGTTGCATGAAACATAAACACATTTTCTCTGCAAAATATCTGTAATGCACTCTCACACATCACCCTCATTTAAAATAATTTAATGGAAAACGGTATTTAAAAATATGTTTAAGAATTAGTCAAAGTCATTCAGACAAGAATCTGCAGCACAGACCTGGCTCCAAGGGCCCCCCTGAAAGGCTGGGGCCCTGGGCCAGAGCCCACTTTGCCCATGCCTTAAAACGTGCCTGTAAACAGATTCTACCCCCTTCGTGATATATGTGCATGTGATAAACCAGCAATGAAAAGTAAAATTGACAAGTAAACTCGTGCTGTGACTATGGTAAAAACTCAAATAACGAACAGATTAAAAAAACGTGAGTAATACTGTTTGTAGCGTCGCTTACCTCCAACTTTCTAACCGGTCACATAAAGCTGCTGCTTGGTTAATCATCCATGTTTGAACAAGCAAATTTATATATCAAATGAAAAAATGAGGATTAAGCTAATAAAAATCGTTTACATTGAACAATTTATGGTTTACGATGATTATTTCATCTAATTCGACGGTATTCCATCCTGGGACTAACGCATAGTTATGCATCAGCTTCACGTTTTGGTGATGGTGCTATGGGATAGAGCACACACCAGGATAGCACCCCAAAAAAGACTAACTACTGGATGAACTTTGCACATAATTGGAGTTAGGGTTACCAACTGATCTTGATGCCTTGTACTCTTACCACAATTCTTTTGGGTTATACAATCTCAAAAAACATATTCAAATCAGCCCAAAGCATCTTTGAGATTGTCCTCAATCTATCCAGTTCCATATGCCACTTTTCTGGTTCATCCCTAAGCATTGGAAACTCCGTCATAAATGAAATGAGATAAGACTTGTGCCAAGGAACATTCAAATATGTCCCACCATGGACTTCTTGGAAAGGAAACTCGGTCACAATCATCTCCTTTCAGGTTAATTCCCGCTGGTTTCTTTTTCTCTGCTTCTGCTATTTTCGTTTGTGCTTCATTATTCCCTTTAGATTTTGGTCCCACTTGTCTCTTTATTTCTATAGTTTCATCCATTCTTTATTACATTTCACTAATTCTCTGTGTGATCATAGGGATTGTAAACCCATTTCATTGATCTCATTGTCAGTCCTATTCATTCTATAACTCTTGCACAAACCTTTCTTTTTGGACAGATCAATATGATACTCTTCTATCAAATCCTCAAACTTCTCATATGCCTCACAAGCACACTTAACACATTATAGACAGCTAATGTCTCCTTACAGAAATAGCACATTTCAATATTTCCTCATTTAACATTTTTAGCTTCCTAAAGAAATCTGTGTTGTGAATTGTTGCATTTGATATGATAAGACTTGGAAATAGCTACACCGAGTTCATGGTAAAATACCTACTCTTTAATCTGCTTCAACCAATTCAAATGAACAAGAGTGATGTAAAACTGAAAATGAGAATGAAAATATAGACTGTTTCCTATTGACACAAATTCAGACATTGACTAGGGTGAAAGAACTGTAAGATGTGGTACTAAAAGTTGTGAAAAAGAAATTAG
Source organism: Triturus cristatus (assembly GCF_964204655.1). NCBI lineage: Eukaryota > Metazoa > Chordata > Amphibia > Caudata > Salamandridae > Triturus > Triturus cristatus. Next base: position 321,090,001 of record NC_140580.1, on the reverse strand, counting down.
GAGGTTGTACAAAACATCAGGGTGATCTGGCGGTGACAGCTGACAAACAATATGTTTCCCTGACTCTATGTTGTTCCCTATAAGTAGGCAAATCCATGGTTTGACTGGCATTGGATGAGATTCTATGGTTTGGCTGTTTAACAAATAGTAGTATAACCCGAGATTCAGATCATTTGCTGAAAACGTGTGTCAGGTTCATTGATTGTCAAAAAGTAACTCAGGACAGAAAACTATGGTGACTATGAGTCACATACATTTTTCTGAAGGTCCTTTTACTAGAGTGCACCTAGATCTTTTAGGGATGTCAGTTCTTAATGATTTTAAGTACATACTGTAGTTTTGCAGTTGTCTGTCTATTCTCTAGACCAGTGGAAGCCTAACCAGCTAGGAGAGCTGACAGCATGGCAGTGGCCAAACTGTTGATGAGGGGATTAATTCCTAGATTTGGTTTGCTGACTGCTTTAGAATCAGATAACTGTACTCATTTTAAGAAGGAGTTCGTGAGATTTTGTGCACGGGTTTGTATATTGAGCAACGGTTCCATTGAAATTACAGACCAGAAGCATCAGGAGTTGTTGAACGGGGAAATGGTGCAATAAGCTGATGAAAGTGCGTGCCTCAATATCATAGAAATGACCAGACACATTTCCTCTTGTGCTTATGAGTATGATAAATACCATCTACAAGAAGACTGGCCTCTCTACACACAAGTTCTTTTTAGGGTAGGCCATGGAGATTCCGTAAGTCCTGATAGCTGCACTTGTGTCAATTAATGATAACATTGTACTAGATGACTGCAAAGGTTGTGCGGATCTGGTGTATTCTGTCTCTCACCAGGTGAATCTGGCAATACCTTCACCAAAGGAAGGATTCTGCAATACACTTCAGCCTGGCAACTGGGTATTGGTGAAGAAGCACGTTTGAAAGTCCTTCTTAGAGCCAAGCTGGAAAGGCCCTTATCAGGTCATCCTTGTGACAAACACTGCTAAGTGTGGAGGCTTGCCATAGTGGACCCACGCATCACCTACGAAGAGAGTGAAGACTGTGGATGAAGAGGTGACAACAACAACTAACTCACAGAGTCAATCTTAAGAGCGATGTGCGGATCCAGAGTGAGGAGACAATCTTAAAAGCCAAAATCAGAAGAACAACAAGATCAAAAAGAGAGTCAAAAAATTCAGAATCAAAGAGTGAAGCTGAAACTGTGTTTCAGTAACCCCCAGAAGAAAACAGTTTGCTGAGGAAGATGAGATGAAACAGAGATCAAGGTGCCAAGTGAAGATGGAGATGTCATAAGTGAGTCTGTGAGAGAGACTGTACATCAAGGAGACAAGTGGCCTGAGCCTGTGAGAGGTAGGGAAAGAGTGCACAAGAAAGTACAGGGACAAAAGACAATCAGAAAAGAGTCAGAGCAAGAAGAAAAAGACTCTGATCACAGTGAAAATGAACAGCATGTAGTTAAAAGAGAAACAAGAGAGAAATTGCCTAGTAGGAAGTATGCAGCTCCTGAATGGACTTATTTTGTAAACAAAGAAACAGAAGATGATGATGTTTATGTTACGTTACTTTATGTTACGTTAGGTTATATTATGTTATGTTATGAGTACTTATAGAGCTCATGTTCACCATAAGGTCTCATGGCACTAATAGCCAGGAAAGACCTAATAAGAAAAAGAGATGCCCTAGTTATAGACTTGTTGGAAAAGCCATGTCTTAAGTACCTGTCTGAACTTTATGTCATTTTGGGCCATCTGTTCCAGAGTTCCAGAATTGGGGAGCCAAGACAGAGAATCTGGAACCACCCATATTTTCTTTTTGAACTTGTATTTCATACGTATGGAGGTTATGAAGGCAACGCTCTTCTCCACAAGAGCTTTAAAAATAATACACCCTATTTTGAAGACAATCATTTACATCTATAGGGAGCCAATGGAGGTCTTTCAAAAGAGGGGCAATATGACCATGTTTAGGCTGCTTGGTTCTTGACAACTGGCAGCCGGGAAAGAAGAGTCTTAGGGAGACCATCATAAAGAGAGTAGCGCAGTCAAGACGAGATATGACCAAGGCAATGACTAACTTGATTAATGCTTTGAAGGTAAGAAAGTTAGAGATTTTTCAGATCCAGCGAAGCTATAGGAAGCAGGATGAAATTACTGCACCTAACCAGGGTTTCATTGACAACTCGTTAACAATGATGACTCTGAGGCTTTTAACAGATTTCATTGTGGGTGGTGGGTCACCTGTATGAGTGGGCCAAAATGAGGAATTCCAATAATCCATTTTACTTATTGTGATGACACTCATAGTTTTCTCCACGTTAAGTTTGAGATAGTTGCTATTCATCCAATTGCGGATAAAATGCATAGTGTTTTCCTTCGACAGTGGACAATCGTCTAACCTGAAAAGTAGCTGCAAGTCATCTGCATAATTATGGATTATGCAATTCATGTTTTTGGGTGCATGAATGAGGAAGGAGATGCGTATGTTGAAGAGATGTGGTGAGAGAGAGGAACCTTGAAGTACTCCACAATCCAAATGGGCTTCTGTTGCCCTAAAAGGGGTAAGCCATGCTGATTGGGAACATTCCTTCAGGAATGATTTTATGCAGTCTAGTGCAAAGCCACGAAGCCCCGTGCCCTCAACAAGACCCACCATAAAAGTATGGTGAACTGTGTCAAAGGCTGCTGAAAGGTCCAGTAGGACTAATGCCAATGAATAGTCTTTATTACACTCCCGACACATGTCATCTACCAATGATAGGATTACTGATTCAATGGAGTGCGCGGACAAAACCTGGTTTGGTTTTACTCTAAATGTTTTGATTCTTCAAGGAAAGCACAGAATTCATTTTTGAGAAGTACCCGCATGAACTTTGATAAAAAAAATTTGAAGAAGACCAGTACTGAATTTTTGTGAGTGAATTATACTTATTTGAGATTTTGAGTTTTGTGAGGAACGTTTTTCATGGCTAGGCCTGATTTATTTTATACCTTAGTTATCCAGACAAAATTGAAGGATTCCTTGAGACCTCACTATATGGACTATGGCAATATATTGAATATTTTGGGGAAAAAACAGAAGTTTCCTTGAGTTTTTATCTTTAATTTTGTGCAGAACATCTTTCATAGTTAGGCCAGATTTGTTTTAGAACTTAGGTATGAAGATAAAGTTGCAAGGTTTCCTTGAGATCACACTATATGGACAAAGTCAATATATTGAATATTTTGGGGAAAACTAAATTTTCCATGAGTCTTTATTTTTACCTATAAAAATTAGTGGTTAGATTGTTCCATTTAAAAACTTTTTTTCTTTTTGTCTTCCTGTTTTTCAAAAGGATTATAGCAACCAATAAGCAGAAATACTTTTTAACAGTATGCATAGTTTTATTAGTGTTAGTAGCAATATTATTGGTCGCATTACTGTTGTATTTGATCTCATCAGATGGATACGATCCACCTACAGATAAGAATAGATAAATAACAACTATACATAATCAAATAGTAGCTCTGAAATGTACACATAGAAATAGGGTTGAAGGTAATTACTAGGAGAATGTCTACTGAAATTTGTTGTCTGAGAATGCAGAGATTAGGTGGGTGATTTTTTTTTATATTTGCACGTTTCTTACAACTTCTGTATCAGAGGAAGTCACTTACCTCAACTTTGTCTGTCTTATTCCATGTCCTGTTGTGTTTATGTTAATGTTTTCTTGAACCAAAAGTTTCTAGCTCCATATCTTACTCACTACAATGTTTCCTTGCAAGCTCTTCCTGAAACCCTAAGGCTTTGTTTGACATCTATTTCAAACATTTGAGACCTAGTGTGCAATCTAACTTGGAAACTGAAATGACTAAGTATAGGTCTGTATGTAAATTGAGTGATGCTGAGCATGAATTCATATAGGAGTATAATGAGAGAAAGGCGAGAGTTAGTAGAAATTGGTAAGAAAATAGAGATTGAATTGGAGGAAAAGGCTGAAGAGAAAATAAGACATCCGACAATGCATCCTAGACTGAGAGCGGAGCAGGGCATTAAAGGTGTAATGAGCAAGGGAGTAGCCAGAAATGTAAAATACCCCTCACTTTGAACCAATGATCATATGGCACTAAACAAACAAACCAAGTCCTCACAACCCTCCCCATAAATATTCTCTTGTGGACTCCATCCAAGCATTTATCCATTCATCCTTTCATCCTTCCATACACCTGTGATATCCAACATTTCACCTTTAAATTCTCTCATCCATTCATTCTTTAATCCCTTATTGTCTTTCACCATTCTGCCCTTTTACCCATCCATTTCCAAACCTATCCATCCATCTCCCTATCTATCTATCTATCTATCTATCTATCTATCTATCTATCTATCTATCTATCTATCTATCTATCTATCTATCTATCTATCTATCTATCTATCTACTCGTTCACTCATCCATTGCTCCATTCACCCTTTCACTTGTCCATCCATTGTTCCATCCTTTCAGTCATTCACCCATCCATCGCTTGCTCATCCATCTATTCACCCTTTTACTCCATCCATCCATCCTTTCACTCCATCCATCCACCATTTCACTAAGCCATCCATCCTTTCACTCATCCATCTACCTTTCCACTCATCCACCCACCCTTCTACTCATTCATCTGCTCATCCATCCATTTACCCTTTCACTCATCCATCCATCATTCTTTCACTCATCCCTCCGTTCATCCACCCACCCTCCATTCACTCATCCATCCATTCTTTCACTCATCCATCCTTTCTCTTATCCATTCATCCATCTTTTGCTCATCCATTCATCCACCCGTTCACTTCATCATCCATCTATCCATCCTCCATTTCACTCATCCCATCCATCATTTCACTCCATCATCCACCCTTTTACTCCATTCATCCATCCATCCTTTCTGTCATCATCAATCCATCCACTCTTTCACTCATCAATCCATTCACCCATCCATCCATCCTTTTATCCATCCATCCACTCTCCCTTTCACTCATCTACCCTCCTTCTATCCATCAACCCATCCATTCATCGATCCATCCATACACTCTCCCTTCACTCACCTTTTAATTATTTCACTCATCTAGCCTTACATCCAACTTTTCACTCATTCATCAATCCCCAGGGCCGGCTTTATGGCAGTGCGACTGGTGCGGCTGCACTGGGCGCTGACCTGTGGAGGGGGCGCTGACCAGGGGCGTAACGAAACTTGAGGGGGCCTCCCTGCAAAGCACATAGAGGGGGCCCCCCTCCCCCGGCGGCACGGCCAACCATCTACCACTTTGCCCTACCACCCAGAAATCTAGCATATTTTGATTTGAAACCGCCAACGTTTAAATGAAATGCCTCTATATTGTCTTTCTCTAAGTTCCAATGAGAAAGTGGGAAACACTCTTAACATGCAAGCAATGCCATTTGTATCAATACTGTCAAAAGCAGATTATTTAACTGAGGCAGCAATCAGAACAATGCCAAGGAGTGATTCTATTGTCTCAGGAACTGCCTTTGGCTGAAGAACAAAGAACAACTATGAAGGGTCTGAAATAGAATTGACAATACCTTGAAACTTTGAAAGACAAACCCAAACCTGCAATTCCATAAAAACTCGACTGACTATATACATGAGAAGTACACACGCTATAACTCAGTATCCTGATAAAGTCAAGAGAAATAGACTGGAGAATTATCTGCATGCCACACACTAGCCACTGTCAAGGGTTGTGCATGATAATAACGTGAAATGAGGAAGCAATTTCAATCCTAATGTCTTTATTAGTAAGCACTGCAAAACAGGCAGGCAAACAAGGCTGACGAAGAACACTGTTTGGATGCTTCAGAACATTGATGCAGATGTTTGTCTGTTTTAATTTATCATTTCTGTAGGGTAAACAATGCTAAATACAAGATTTAAGGTACACGTATTACAGACAAGTGCAAGCAACACCATAAATAACACTGCATGTAGAATAAAAACAAACCATATCCGCAAGTACCTAATGACAATCTATTCAAACTGTAGTTGGTAAAGCAAAAGAAAAAGTGCAAATACTTTCAAAGCGCAAAATAAAGCAATCACCAGTCCAGCAATATACAAAAATCAAGCATGTTTTGTAAAACAATCCAACTTTCTTCTTGCATCAAGGTGAAAATACTTTCAAAGTGCATGGTAAAAACATGTCCAGCAGCTTCCCTCACAAGAACTGGCCTGAACCACCAGACTGGGTCATACTTCATAACAAACAGAGGCCTCAGACCTCAGTGTGTCAACACTGGCGGTATTTACACAATTTACTAAGAGTATAGACACGCCTGCTAAATTACAGATTCACCATTGCCTCCAAATGGCTCTATCGTCACATGCGATACCGCCAGCCAGGTCTGGATTTTAAGCCAACAGCGCCTTGCATTCTGGGAGTTGTGCTGTGACCATCTAAATAAGGGGTTAAACATTCCAGCATGCAAAGTGTTGTTGGATAAAAGCTACGAATGGTCACGACATATAGCAAACACGTTGTGCGGAGAACCCAGAAACGTGCTGTGTGTAGCCCCCGTGTATGGACCTGAGGTGTCATTCTCTAAGAGACCCAGTGGTAAAAGCCCACAGTTGTCTCTAATGTATGTTAGTGTCAGGCAGTGGTCGAAGTGGGGGAAAAAAAGTAGGGAAACTGTGGGAGGAGAATCAGAGGGCAGGAATAACCAATGGATTGGGTCAGTGGGCAGAGTGAGAGGTGTGGCAGAAAGAGCAAAATATCCCAATTTTTAGTATTCGTTTCCCATTTCACTAACCGGTTACAGCTTATTACGTTATTTAATTTAACCAATAGATACACATGTTTATTTAAGGTTAAATATGTGTTATTGACATTAAAATACATTCACAAAGTGGGATACGTTTCCAATCACAGAATGTCCCTAATATCCTTAAAAGTGAAATCGCAAGCCATTTGTCTCCCAGCCGTGCTATTTTTGCACCAAATCTAGCAAATCTCTATGTAGGTGATTTGGAGGAGAAATTTATCAATAACATAACCAATCCATTCTTCACCAACATTAGATGCTGGAAACGCTATATCGACGATATTTTTTTCATCTGGATGGGCACGGAAGAAAATCTAGAACAATTCATCAAATATCTACATGATTGTCAGTCAGCATTACCTTTCACACATCACAAAGACAAGAAAATGGTCCCATTCCTAGACCTAAAAATTAGATTCCGTGACAACTGTCTGAATGTAACATTATATCGTAATCCAACAGACAGAAACACGCTGCTACAGTACAATAGCTTCCATCCTAGGGCATTAAAAGACGGTTTACCATATGGCCAATTCCTACGGTTGCGACGCAATTGTACAGAGAAAGAAGATTTTTTCAGAGAATCTAACATACTAAGTAAAAGACTATGAGAAAGGGGGTATCCCAAAAGACTAGTCAAGACTTCAATGAAGAGAGCATGGTTTAGCCCACGAGAGGCTCTACTCACTAAAACTGAAAAAGACTGTACTAAACGGAATGTGTGCGTTACCACCTTTTGCCCTCTGAGTACCCAGGTACAAAAAAACATCAAGAAACACTGGCCAACATTGACTACTTTGAGTACTTGTAAAGAATTTCCGTTGTTTTCTTTTAAGAAAGGCAAGAATATAAGAGATCACTTAGTGCATTCAGACACAAGTCTCATCCAGGCCAAAAGTACCATTCACGAACTTTGGTCTCTTCCCCCATTGACAGGACACTATAAATGTGGAAACTGTGTAGCTTGTAGTTTTACACTAGAAACAAAATATTTCAGTCATGGCAATACTAAAATCACACTCCGTGATCTAACTAATTGCTTAACATCGAATGTGATCTATTGTATATGGTGTCCATGTGACCTCATATACATAGGTCAGACCACACAACCAGTAAAAGCACGTATCGGCCAACATCGAAGCCGAATACGGTGCCTGGTAGAAAATGCCCCTCTTGTAGAACACTTCAAAGAGAAAGCCTACTCTGCAGATCATTTAAAATGGCAAGTAGTAGAAAAGGCGAAAGTGCCTGCTAGAGGTGGAGACATTTCTTTAATTTTACAAACATTAGAGTGTAAATGGATTGATAAGTGTGGTTCTATTCAGAAAGGATTAAACAGTCTCGAAGAATGGCGCAGATTCATCAGCTTGCACTAAAACACTACATTTCTCTCATTTCAGAATAGGACAGGGACCTGTTCATACTCATCTATGAACTCTGATCAAATATAATGTATATAATTTGATTTGCCAATATATTGTTACGTGTTATCAAATGGCCGTTGTCCAGTCTTACTGTATTTTCACTGTATATATTTGTCACTATGTTTAAAGAATTGTTTCCATGTAAAAAACGTTTTTTATTCTATTTTAATGATTGTGTATAAGAATTATCGCTTGAAATTGTGAATTCATTGGTTCAATGATTATGCCACATAATGAATTCTCTATTGTATTGCATTATAATATGTGATGGTGAATTCAGCCGAATTGTGCGACTATTATGTACATTAGATTGGTCAAATTGGCCTTTCATTAAAGGAGAATGATTAGGTCACACCGATTCAAGATGGCCGAATCATTACAATAGCGTTACCTTCATATTCCTTGATCAAGTACCAATCTTAAGCCTCTTAGTTAGACAATTGTGAGACCACAGCAATGTCTGCTTCAGCAAAAAGCCCTATACCCATGGAAGTAAAATACCTGGCCACTAAATAAATCGTAATATAACTTGCGCCGTATATTGTTATATATCACGGTTCACTTTGAGATAATACTCTGGTGCCATTTAAATCGACTGTTATTCTGTTCTTTAATTTAAATAAAATAGTAAATGAACTTTAATGGCCTGACAGTAATAGACAGGTAATGAAGTGTAGCCATTCAAAGATGGCCGGTACATTGACAAGCAGCTTTACACTGAGCACCGCGCAACCAAATGACGCGTTTCCGGTCCGACACCAGAGTTATTATGCCACTATCAGCTGTCTTGTGACCAAGAAACATCGATTCAGTCAGAGGTTCACAAAGCGACGCTTAAGTAAGTTATTACAGGCTAGAGCTCCCACGAGATTCCATAACATCGTTAATATGCTTTGAACAGCATTTGTATGACTATGGCTATTATATTGTTATCCTTTTCAGTTCGTCCCGATTTTGCAACAAGTCAGCAGAACATCATTATACTCCGTCGGAGGGGTTCATCATTTAACTCAGAAATGCCTCTTCGCCCTATAAAACCCTGAAATAGTGAGTTCCATTCTCTAAACCCATAATTCACATTATGCAAAAAGTTGGGACTATATTGAACCATCATTCATATTACAGGTTCAGCCATTGCGCTAATTCCTACTGTCTACGTGAAATTGTCTGCATCAAAAGGAATCTACATGAATTAGATGCCCTGTATTGTACTGGTAAGCACAAGTACACACATTTATTTAGCCCTAATCACCGCCACTTTGCATTTCTTTCCATTATGTAATTCCTCCCACTCCTTCAGTCCCCAGATTCGCTGTCCTGAAGAGACGCCGTAACAAGAGAGGGTCGAAACGCCGTCGACAATAAATAGAAGAGAGAGCCTAAAAATACATTATCTTCAATTGTATAGTGCTCTCCTCCTGTTGTTTTTCCAATAACCAATTCTTTATTTTTCACTTTTTTCACTTATGGTTCATTAATTTAGGTTATGGTCACTCCACTGGGACTCACAAAACACTTGCAATGTACTTAAATGCATAATTTTCCAATACTCCATATGTAATGAAATGCTTATGTGGTGCAAATTGAAAAAGTTTAATAAATGTCACTTACTTCGGCTGAAGTAAGTAAAAGTTGATTAACTGGTATCGTGGGCTGTTTTAAGATATCACTTAAGATAAAAACGTACCTAGACCCAATCTAGAGGTCACATTTGATATCACCAGTGTCACAAGGATTAAATCCGAGCAAACTATTGAATTTTGCATATTTTTAAAAAAGAGCTAAATGAGTTCCTTGTGAACATTTGTTGCTTTGGCATTGGCAGCTGTGAAGTGGAGGGCACTTTGAAAAGGCTGCTTGGTCACCTTTATCATTGCTGCAGTTGTATGTTCCACTAGTACTAATAAGGAAAAATCTTTGCAGAGACTGTTAGCATGTGTACAAATTTCAAAATAATAAAGTATCAGAAAATTTACAGCACCACTAATACCATTGTAGGGTGTCAGAGCACTTTACATCACACATATTACACAGAGACAATCATTCATATGTGTGTAAATCACTGTGTAGGAAATGTTACATAAGACAAAGGACTACAAAGTGTAGGAGTCACATGACAACCATACTAGTAGGCAGCATAGTTTAATAGTGATTGGTTTGCAGAAACACAAACTCAGAATTAAAAACATAATACCATGGTTGGGGGTTCTCTTTAATAATCAGAATTGATTTCTACCCAAATGAACCCCTTTTTGTAACATTAGAATACTCGAAGACTAGGGAAAAAAACATAACGCTCTAATTTATACCTTGGAGTTTGCATGCAGCTCTTAAATGATAGTTAATAGCTCACTGTTCTATGTTAGGATTTTAAATTATTAACTGCAAGTAACAATAGGGTCTCTCTGACAAAAGCAATGACCCACTGACCTATTCACATTATGTGCACTTTGTGATCTGCATGGCACATGTTCTTAGCAGCATGCACATTACACCTCTGCCATTCCTTTTCATGAGTCAAACCTTCCACTAGACAAAACACCATCTCTCTCTACTAAGAACATTAATCACTGGAATTATCAAGACATTTTTATTGTTGCACAAAAATGTTGGAGGCCAGGAAGGAGGCAGCAAGGGCTTTTAAAACCATATTATACTTACCAACATGACGCCCCCCCCTGAAGTTAGTGCCTGGTGCGGTCGCACTGCCCTAGAGCCACTCTGCTCAAGGGTCCTGTGACCTCAGTGACAGAGTCACCGCCACTCTATGGTGTGCTGCTTCATAGGTCTGTCCCCAGGACTGGAGATGAACTTCATGGATAGTGGTGGACAGGCCTTCAAGGTTAATCCACACTTGGCACCGCTAGGGTCCACCTGCTGATGCTAAGACACCAGGGCTTTTAAGATCTTGCGGCGCCTTCTAAGGTGTAGCATAGGAATGAGCTCCCTCAGGAGAGTGGTCTGGGAGCCTGGTCATTAAGGCTGAACCTGGTTCACCAGTTCCACTTCAGCAGCTCTGACCATAGCGCCACATCCTCTGCCCCACTGTACACCATACTGCCCCACTTAGAGAAACTTGCACTGCACTGACCCGCTATAAACACCTGGATGTGACTCAATTCTAATTACGCACTAGACAAGAGCAATATGCTGCCTAAAAAAATTAACATCCTAGAAAAAGCAAACACTCATAGGGAATGCAAGATTAAGTAAAGCATGTCAAATGTAAGCAGGAACAACATGGTTACCTTTTTCCTTTTACACTCATTATTCTGGAATTAGTGAGTGCTTTTGCATGAAAAGGTAAGGCCATGACTACAGGGCCCGGAAGGGACCTGTTTCAGTGCCCATTGCTTATATCTTTTCAAAACATAAGCAGTATGGTTTAAAAAGACCACATTCGCTAACACACAGTCGCTGTACACATTTTGGGGCATATTATCAAGGGAAATATCGCCGCTTTAGCGGCACTTTTTGCCGCTAAAGCGGCGATATTTTTATCGCCTTATTAGCAAGCTGTCGCTAACAGCTGTTAGCGACAGTTTACTGTCAATAGCGTCCGTTTTTTTTGCCACTTTGCATGTCAGCGATATTTATCGCTAATGACATGCAAAGTAGGCGTTCCTCACTAAAACTAAATGGAAACAGTCGTAATCACAACTTCCCCCTATTATCAATGCCCGCGTTGCGATAAAAAAAGTTGCGCTAACCGCGATTATCGTTGGTTCCTAATGCCTGATTGAAACCTGACTTAGACATCATTTCAATGGGAGGTGGATTGTCAGGCTGAGACCACCTTAGCTTATTACCAAGGATTTCACTATCGCAGGAATTTCATCACTGGATGTCCAGCGATGATCAGTCATTTCGCTGCTATTTCTGTGTTTTTTTATCGCCTTGGAGATACATGTTGCTAATAACGCGCTATCTCCGCGATAAAAACAAGCGATAGCCAGCGGTAAACAAATTGACGCTAAGTGCGCTTTGCGATATTTATCACGAAGCGTTGCTAATATGCCCCTTTGTTTTCCAATTTACCCATCAAGCAGTTATTTCAGTACCTCCAGGCAAGGTGCACTTTCACACACAGGGAAAACAATGTTGTTCAAAGAGAGAGGAGAAAACAAAAGTATCACTTCACTGGCAAACAATGTAAAGTGGCGCTAATGTGTTTAGGTGTAAATAAATCAATCTGGCCACCTTGCAACCACTCTGTCTTGCTTTAATTAGTTATTTATTTTTCACAATTGGAATGTTTGATTTCTCTCCACCCTGAGGCTGCACTTGTGTGAGAAAAAGACATCGGGGCAGATTTATGTTTCCTGGCGCATCCCTGCAAATCAGCAGTGATGCGCCAGGAAAGATGCGTCACGCAAGTTTACCCTTGCGCCACCACAGATGCGCCGCATTTACAATGCAGCGCATCGTGGCGCAAGGATAAACAGATGCGTGACGCATCTGATGGCTTAAGGGCGGCGCATTGCTGGAGTCGTGTCGCAAGCACGACGCAACTCCAGCAATGTTTAGGGGCTGCCCATACCTTACATGCTGCGTCATGCCTTACGCCTGCTTGAAGCAGGCGCAAGGTTTTGACGCAGCAGCGTCGGAAAAGTGACTGAGTGAAATCTTGTAGATTTCACTGCGTCACTTTTCCGAGGCTTTTTCTGCTGGAACGCCCACCCTGCATACATTAAACCTGACGCAGATTTAATGTGGCGCAGGGCTTTACACCGTGACGCATCTCCATAGATGTGTCACGAAGTAAATAGGGCGCAACGTGGTGCAGGGTTTACACCACCACTGCGTCACAAAAGTGACGCAACGGCGGCGTAAAAGTGGCGCAAGTCTAACATAAATCTGCCCCAACGTTTCCAGCAAAAATGTTTTTCTTTTTTGGATCCATTTCACAGGGGAGCAAATAAACGAAAGGAGGAAAGAGAGGGTAATACCCGTTTCTTGAAGTCTCGGTTTTCACTAGCTGAGGAGCGAGACAGAGAGAGAGGGGAGACTTGGAGGCCTAGAGGCCATCACAGTTTAATTTATGGGGACTTGGGGAGGCCGTGCGCGCAGGAGCACTATTTAATTTGCGAAGAGTGAAGAGGCTTGCTTGCAGGCACAGCCGTCTCCCTCGCTGAGAGTGAGGGGCCCCTGGAGCGTGGGCCCCCCCGCACCTCGGGGGCTGCGGGGGCCTGTGTTACGCCCCTGGCGCTGACCTCAGGGGGGTGCTGTGTTTAGCAGTAATTTATGATTGGAGAGATGAGGGGCACTTTTGCCCAGCGCTTTAAATGGGCCGGTACTCACCGGTACTGAGTACCGGCACTTCTTAAATTTACCGAGCCGAGTACCGGCACTTCTCCACTGTCAAGGAGAGTACCGGTACTCGGAGTCGGATTAATAAGGTGGGCACTGGACTGGTGCCTGAGGGCCAGCTGCGTGCCGTTTGTTTGGCAGCATGTTGAGCATTGCAGTATGTATTATTTGCCTGGAGGCCTGCGCAGGGGCAAGAGGGCCTCTGCTCCCTTCCTACCCAGATGGAGCCATGCATCGATGCTGGGTCCGTGGAGGAATGGGCCATTTTCACCCCTTGGCCCCCCACTGGAGTCTGACTGTTTTTTTCATGACTCACTTGTCCCTGCGATTCCACCCCACCCGCTGGGACATTGAGTCCATGATGGGCGGGGATGAGGTGATGAAGATGGCTTAAAGCCTCCCTGGTGCACAGGCGAGGTGGGAAAGGTCACTAACCTTCCCATTGGAGGCCAGTATTGTTCTTCCCCATGACCTCTACCCTGCTGGACTCTGCACATACTCGGAACCCTGCAGTGTTCACTGCCTGCCAGTGCAAGCTCTCCGGCCGTAGGGTCTTCTACCGAGGGGAGAGGGGGGTAAATGGGGGTGTGTGAAGATGAAAAATGAGGGGGAAGGAGCAGAGAATTTAAAGTAGGAAAAGGTAGAGGCAGAAAGGGTAAGCGCGTACAGAGATATGAAAGACATCCAGACGGTTATGGAAAGAGGTAGAGAGGCGCGGAGAGGGCATATTAGAAATAGAAACAGTGATGAGAGAGAGTGATAGGATGCAGTTGGGGTAACGAGCAGGGCAGGCTTTAGGGCAGTGTGACCGGTGCCACCGCACCGGGTGCTGGCTTCCTGGGGGCGCCGTGTTTGAAAGTTTATTATGCTTTTGAAGCACCTGCTGCAACGTTTCTTTCCCTGGGTAATTACCAGGCCTCACATAAATGTGAAGATAACTCGTGTGATTAATTATCTTCCTGGAGAGAGATCAGCATTTTGTATAGTTGAGGTTTTGACTTTTAGGTGAAGTTAGTGCAGAGGGTTAATATGCCTGCTACAAAGAACATGTACCAAGTAGATTACAGAGTGCGTATGATGTAAACAGATCAGCAGGTTACTGCTTTCAAAAGAGACATCCTTTTGTTACTTGCAATTTATAACTTAAAGTCCTAATATAGGATAGTGAGCTATTAACTTTCATCCTAGAACTGCATCCACACTGCAAAGTATACATTATTAGAGCATTGATTAATGCTGCAAAAAGGGTTAATTTAGCTAGAAATCGATTCTTATTTTTAAAGAAAACTCCCAACTATGCTGTTTCTTTTTCGACTCTGAGTTTGTGCTTCTCCACACCAAGCACTCTTAAACTATACTGCCTACCAGTATGGATGACATGTTACTCCTATACTTTTAGTCCTTTGGCTTATGTAACATTTCCTGTACACTGATTTACACATGTATGATTGATTGTCTCTGTGTGATGTATGATGTGATGCAAAGTGCTCGGACACCCTACACTGGTATGAGTGGTGCTGTATAACTAATTCAATGCATCTGAGAGGGTGTGGTTATGGAGACTTGGTCACTGTTAAAGGGTGCTAGTGAGAGAACCCGTGGTGGAGGTGGTCATTGGGGGGGCGCCAACAAACATTGTCGCACAGGGCGCCACCAGCACTAAAGCCGGCCCTGGTAACGAGAGTGGAACAGAATTAGCTACTAACGGTAGAGAGGTGAGTGCGAGAGGGATCTCGAGATTACAGATGTGAAAACAGAGAGTGTGTGTTTGAGAGGAACAGAATCAGGAGGTATTTGAAAAGAAATGCATGGAATGCTTGTTTGTGTGTGTGCACACTTGAATATTTAAGGATTGTGCCAGATGCAACCAAGTAGGTACATTAGAAATATTATGATATGAGGAAGCTTTAAATATTACAAAACAAGAAAACATGAACATTTGGTGTTTCACCTTCATTTTGTATAACAAGTTAACACATTTTGTTTGAATTGATACATTTCTCACATGTTTTGATCTGTTGCGCAACCGGTGTAAGTGCCAGAGTCTCTCTCGTCCTTAATTATTAGCCTGAAAGTGCTAAAAGTACTGTTGATGGCTTGGCTCATTCAGGGTTTTAGTTGGTAATCTGCACATATGGAAAGTGTGTGACCACTATCCAGGACAATGCGAGGACAATATGTATCATGTCTAACTCCGCCTCTAACCCCGCCCACTAGCCACGCCCCTTTCTCAATTTAATGAGTACCGGCACTTATTTTTTCCCATTTAAAGCACTGCTTTTGCCCGGTTGTAGTGAGAGAATACGAGGAAGCGGTCATGGGGTGTGGAGGCGCCAAAACTGATTGTCGCTCCAGGCGCCAGCTGGCCCGTGACCTCCCTCTTAACGGACGCAGTTGAGCAGGAGTCTTACGCACACGCATTACTATAGTGAGGCAGTCTGTGCAGTGTACAGTGTGGTGCACTGGTCTCATCATTGTTCAAACCCCTCTCTCCCTATAAATCACGTGTGGTTTGGGAGAGCTGATGTATACATTCTGCCCACTATTCAATGCCATCCCGGAGCCTCGTTGTCTGTCCTGACTTCTCTGAGGCATCTTTCTTCCCCTAGTGCCCATTCCATCATATCTCTCGGCCATGCCTCGTATGTGGGTGCTCTTGGGGAGATCCAGGGAATCTCTTTTTTACCAGTACCAGTCCCGGGGCTGCAAATTCGCAGGGCATTTTGGCTCCACCGGACGCAGCAGGAGTCACGGTATGCACTGCGTTGCTGTTTGTAAATGTAATGTAATGTAAATTGATACTTGTATAGCGCACTACTCACCCGCAAGGGTCTCAAGGCGCTTGTACGAATACCGCTGTGGAACCCATCCTGGCTTTCCCTGTGAGGCGTCCACTCCTGGGCACCCCCAAGGTGGAGGCCAGGCATCCTTAGCATTGTGGGGGCCGTTGTGGAGATTAAGCAAGCTATTGCCCAGAGTTGCAGAGTGGGATTCCATGATTGGAATAGGCACCGAGGCGAGAACTATCAGGTCCGTGGAATTTTTGAGCCCAAGACCCGCCGAGGCGGGGAATTGAACCCTGGTCCCGGGCTAGACCTCTGCATCAGGGTCTGCCGCTCTAATCATTGAGCCACACTTCTCCACTTCCGTTTGTCACACGGGGCCCTGTCTCAAGGCTGCTACAATCACCTCCCGGTATCTCCGCACCTGCTCACATTCCAAAAACATATGGATGAAGGTTGCCCAATCTGCGCGGCACTTAGGGCAGCTCGGAGGGCGTTGTGGGTAGATTGGGGTTAGGTAGGTGCGGTGTAAAACCTGAAAATGGGTCAATTTAAATGTGGAGGTAGCTATTGTTTGGATTAATTTGCAGGTGTATGACCATTCCTTATCTGGTTGTGGCTCCCCCAGGTACTCTTACCATCTCGTCCTGGCCACCATCAGTTCCCTCACCCTATCCCATTGACGGGATTTACTTGAATTATATCTTTGGAATTATGATGGTTCTTTGGAGAAAGTGACTATTGTTCGAGCCTGCATTCTTATGATCGAAGTAAATGAACCAATATAACAATGTTGTAAACAAATGTTTATGCAGATGAAATACAGATCAGAATGAGTTTGTGAAACAGCTTAATGAACAGAAGGCAGTATTCAGTGAAAAGTTAAAGAAAGAGAAAGAGTTTGAGTTAGAAATGAAAGGAAGGAAGAGACGGTCGGAAATGCAAGAGTTCATCCAAGACTCAGTCTTGACTGGGTACAAAAGTGGCAAATGCGTATTGTACATAAGCAGAGGCAGAACACAATGGTGGGAGTAGTGGGTTGCAGCGCGTGTGGCAAATACTATGATTTTGATTGTACGAGCGTCCATTATTGAAGGAATTTATTATGTATGTGGTTAGATAGCCTAGTTTGAACTCCCTCGTATTGGGGTGGTTAGCTCAACTCACTTGGTTCTTCTCCACGTCTACCACGTGGATTAATTTAGGGAGAGGGATTGTACAATTGTAAACAGAAACAAACATAGCTTTGATCAAGTGTTAGGAGATATATATGGTACAATAGTTCCATCTAGTGGACTAGCTTTGAATGACGTATATTGTAACGAGACCCAAACATAGTTTTGATCAAGTGTTACGAGATATATTTGGTGCTATGGTTCCATCTAGTGGACTAGCTTTAAATTACGTGACGATAAGAAAATCATCTACCTTCAAGTGTTAGGAGATATATTTGGTGCTATGGTTCCATCTAGTGGACTAGCTTTAAATTACGTGAAGATAAGAAATTCGTCTAACTTAGTATAGTAGATTGGTTGGCTACTATTACTGCTGGTTCCTTAACACACATTAACAAGGGGCTAATGACTATGCTAAATAGGCTATCATTATATATATTATTAGCGCATAAAGGCTGACTGCCACACGTATGTGCCTGATGACAGTTATCAAATTAACAAATATGTTTCTTTTTTTATATTATTTTTATTATTTTTATACAAGAAAGACAATCGCAAACAGTTGTTACAGGGTTAGTATAGGATGGCACAATTGCCCTTTGTACATCGCAGTTTATATAGCTAAACCCACGTGGTGTTATTTATTGAAGAAGAGAGAAAGGCAGACTGAAGAGAGCAGGAAGCAAGGGGTGAAAAAAAGAGATAGGAACAGGTAAAGAGAAGGGTACATTCTTCTTAATTACATCTGACATTCTTTGGTGATATCCGGGCTCACGTGCAGGCCCGACATGGTGCGATAATTTGTGACCAGTTAGATGCAATTGTCTTGGTATTACGACCATGGGGAGTACCAGGGTGTGGATCGCGGCCTAGCCTTTTCATGGAGGATCATAAGAGTCTAGGTAAAGATCCAGGGATCTCCACATTCCTCTGGGGGTCGTTTTCCAGGGTGAGTTCTGCAGTGCGTTGTTGTCCACTCCTCTTAGGTGCGTGATCCAGTTGATCCAGCCTTTGTAAGTTGCCTTACTTGTGTCCTTCCAGTTGGTTAGGACCATTTTAACTGCTGCTGTCAATAATAGGTCTAGTAGGTCTTTATCTTGTTCCGTTCTCAGTTCCGTGCTCAGAAATGCCGAGGTGAGGGCGTAAAATTATTTTGCTAGTGTGCAATCAAACAAATCATTAAAGAACACAAGTATTTTTCCCCCGTAATACTTTGAGTGCAGGGCAATGGAAGATAAGATGTGCTAGGTCTCCCTTCCCCTTGTTACAATTCCAGCACAGTTCATCCTCCCTGAGGCCTAGTGAGAATAAGCGTGCGGGGGTCCAGAAAGCTTTGGGAAGCAGCCAAACTTTTGTCTGTGCGAGCACTGGTGAGATCTTGTTGTGTGAGGCCAAGGCCCATAGTGTGGCCCATTCTTGTTCGGTGAGTGGCGTTTTATTTTGTTTATGCCAGTAGGTGACTGTCTTATCATTGAGTTTAGAGGTATCGGGCTGGAGGAGTTTGTAGAGCTGCGAGACTTGGTGCCCTACTTTATTAATGTTTGACACATATAGAAGGATTGAGGGTTGTGGGGTGGATAGATTAGATTTTGACAGGGCCGTTCTGATTTTCAAAAAGTTATAGCATTCAAAGTCAGTTAGGTGATGTCTTGTTTTGAGGTCTGTTAATATGATGGGATATGTGCCATTCTCTAGTTGGTAGGGGTAGTAGATACTTTTCTCAATCCACGTATCGAAGGATAGTCTTTTCCCTTTATAAAGAATCTTACTATTGGCCCAAAGTGATTCCATTTTAGACCCTTTTATGCTAACCTCCAGTTTCTTATCCACCTTTAGTAGGACTATTCTTGTGTTTTTAAAGATAGGCTTGGCGGTGTGGGGGTATATATTTGCTGTTAGTAGCGCCAGGGGGCTCAAGTTGATCAGGATGGCCATCTCTACATGAAGCCATACCGGTGTGTACCCAGACGGCGGTAATATCCAGTATGATCCTTGTTTTGCTAGGAAAGCTAATTGGAATAGCCTGAAGTCTGCTAGGTTTACCCACCTTTAGTTTTGTCCAATCTTAGTTTCTTAATGCTTATCCGTGCTTTTTTCCCGCGCCAGAGGAATTTGGAGATCAGGATATCTAGCTTCCGGTGGAAATCATCTGTGAGGAGAAGTGGGAGCATGCTGATCAAGTAATTAACCTCTGGGGTGATCATCATTTTTATAGTCTCGACTCTACCCCACCATGTTATGAATTTTGGGGACCAAGTGTCCAAAAGTGTCTTAATCTTTTCTACTAGAAGCTTTTCATTGCGGCGTAAGGTATCTACTAGGTTGCATCCAAAGTTAATGCGTAGGTATTTGATATATCCTGTCTGCCAGGCAAGGCCCGACCTTCCCAGGATGTCTTTCGTGCAGTGAATGTTTAATGGTTTGCACTCAGATTTGTCTTTGTTTAGTTTATACTGTGAGAGCCTGGAATATTCTGCTATTGTAGTCATTAGGACTTCGATTGAGGACTTCGGTTGTTCGGTTACTATTAATATATCATCTGCATAGGTGGCTAGTTTTATTTCAACTCCATTGATATCCACCCCTTTTTTGTCAGTGTTTGATTTTATATCCTGGATAAGGGGTTCCAAGGCTAGTAAGACTAGAGCGGGGGATAGTGGGCATCCTTGTCTGGTGCCCTGTTGCAATGTAAAAGGGTCCGATAGTGATCCATTGACTACGATACATGCTGAGGGTTCTCAATACAGGGCCATAACCATTCGTATAAATCCCTCCCCCAAGTTGAAAGAATGCATGCAGCATTCTAGGAAGGTCCAGGAGACTTTATCAAAGGCCTTCTCGGCATCTAGTGCGATGACAACTACTGGGTCTGACTTAGTGTTCACATGTTCCAATATATGGCGAGGGAGTCAGGTGTTATCGTTAGACATACGGTTGCGTAGGAAACTGACCTGTAAGTTGCTTATTAGTTTGGGGAGAACCGCGTTAAGTCTAACTGCCAGTATTTTAGCGTAGATTTTAGAGTCCACGTTAATGAGGGATATGGGTCTGTAGTTTTTTTGTAATAGTTGGTCTTTACCCTCCTTTGGGATGACTACTATGTTCGCTTCTGACATGGAGTTTGGAACTACCCCCTTAGCTGCAGAGTGGTTAAACACCTTTTTCATGGTTGGTTTGAGTTGATTTAAGAAGGTCTTCTAAAAAGCAGCTGTATAACCGTCGGGCCCAGGTGCTTTGCTTCCTTTCAATGATTTGACCGCCATTTCAATTTCGGTATAGCTAATTTCTTGATCTAAGCTAATTTTTTCCTCGGTGCTTAACTTTGGAAGCCCGATTCTGTCGAGGTATTTAGTACAGTCCTCTTGGTTAAGGCTCTGGTCATTTTTGTAAAGTTCTTGATAGAACTCTTGGAAAGTTTTAAGGATGTCTTTGTGCCTAGTGTGTGTTTTGTTGTTTGAGTCTGTGATGGATGATACAGCAAACTGTTTGCGTTTGTGCATCAGGTAGGATGCGAGGAGTTTCCCTGCTTTGTTGGCTTCACATAGATTAAGGGCTTTGTACTTATTAAACCACAGACCTGCTCTTTCACTCAAGATTTTGTTATATTCATATATATTGTGCTAGGAGCTTGTTGTCCTGTGTGGCTCTTGCATGGGCTGTCTCTAAACACTTGATCTCCTGCTCAAGTTGAACTAGTCTCAGGTTTGTGCTCTTGTTTATTTTTGGCTTAATTCCAATTATTGTGCACCTGACGGTCGCTTTTAGGGCCTCCCAGAATGTATCGGTGTTAGTCCCCGGGGAGTCGTTAAATTTGAGGTAATCAGTTATGGCCTCCTCAATCTTTTTTTTGTTCGCAGGGTCTGATAGCACCTCACTGTTAAAATGCCACCTCCGGGGGACGGCTTCGTTCTGGCACCCGCTCAGTTTTAGGCTGATACATGAGTGGTCTGATACCAGTCTTGGGGCTATGTCTGAGTGTTTGATTAGGTGCGTGTGGGATCCTGAGATTAGTATGTAATCTATCCTGGTGTAGAAATTGTGAGGGTTAGAGTAAAATGTATAATCCCTAGTGTCAGGGTGTTGTAGGCGCCATGCGTCTTTAAGGTTGAATTAGGAACAGATATTTTGTAGCACCGCGTGTGAGTTCGTGGGGTGGTATTAGCAGGACGATTGTCTGTCCATTATGTCGTCCAAAGGAATGTTAAAATCACCTCCATGAGATCGTTTTGGGGGAAACTATCTATCGTGTGCGACATGTCTGCCCAGAAGGCTGGGTCATCTGTGTTGGGACCGTATATATTCACTACGTGGATTCGCTCCTCCCCCCTTTTCAGATGTGTTACTAGCAGTCTGCCGTCATTATCGTGGGATTGTGATTCTATTGTTATGTTTGATCTTTTGGATATCAAGGTCAAAACCCCTCGCTTCTTCTTGTCGGCTGGTGAGCAAGCCATCTGTGAGATCCATTTACCTCTCACTAGTTTGGCATCTTCCATGGATAGTTTGGTTTCTTGAAGAAGGACTATATCTCCTTTAGTTTTAGCTAGGTAGTCTATTATCTTCCTGCGTTTAATAGGGTGGTTAAGACCTTTGAGGTTGAGGGAAACTATGTTGAGGTCCGTTGCGAGGGTAAGTGTGTTATTATTAAGGGCCATCAGCTAGTGTATGGTATGGCGGGTGCCTCCGTTCTATATATTTAATTTCAGATTTGCCGTCTCTGGGTGTGGGATTGTGAGGTGGCCTTATTTGTTCAACCTCCCTTTTCCCCGGGAATTGTGAGTGTAAGATCCCCATGCGTTCTGCATTGGTTACCACGTCATGCCAAATACATTTTGCAGAGCAAAAAGGTGTGAAAAAAGAAAATGAGGATGGAAATTATAGTAAACAAAGAACTGAGAGACCCTAGTGCGGATTCCTCCCCTCCCTCCCACTCCCCCCTCCCCTCCCTCCCGCCCCTCCCCCCGTGGCTTGGATGGCAGAGCTGATGGCTGCCTGATCCTGCTGCTCCACTGGAAACGGAGAAAACAAACTGAAATACTCCTACAACCCCCGAAGCAAAGGATGCAGAGTTAAAAATTGACACCTCTGAAGGGCCCGGGCCGGTGATGCTTCCCTCTCTAGGGGCCTCTGACACCAACAAGATGAAAGAAAACCCAATCTGAGGACGCGGCGAAGGGAGGAAGACGCAGAAGGTAAAATGGCGACATCCCAATCCATGGTAGCAGGTGAAGCGCCGGCATGAGAACAAATATGTTTCTAACATCACTAACATAATGCATGAGGGGAAGGTTTTTGAGGAACCAGGCCCTTGTGAGGGAGTTAACCTTGTGTTTAGTGCAATTGCGAAAGGGTACTCAAATTTTGGTGAGTGGTTTGGCACAATAGGAAGCATCATTAGTATCATACTAACCGCTATAATAATTGCTTTCATTTGAGTAGCTAGTGTTAGATGCCTTCTATCAAGGGGAGGGTTAATTCATGGGTGTGTGAAGAAGCTGTCAGCAATGCGCGGAAGAAAAAGAAATGAGAAGATCCTGAGCTAGAAGACATTCAATTTAAAGTGCGATGAGATGAAGGAGTTGGAAGAAGCAAGACGTAGAGGAAATGGCGGAAATCTTATGCCTCTAGCTGTAAAGTAGAGTATAAGACAGCTCTCCATACATATCATGCCGCCTGCAAAGCAGCAAGAGCGACTTATGTTTCTAAGTCCATTACCAACTCACTGAACAAGCCTCAAGTCCTGTTCTCAATGGTTAAAAAATTGTCCGGGGCAAACACCTTCCCTCTACCTCCTGCCTTGGATGCTATTAAATGCAACAACATTGCAAACTTCTTCACTGACAAAGTGAAGTTAATGTACAGCAACTTTGCTCCTACCTCTTCTCAGGATTTAAATTCATCTGGCTTAGACACTATGCATGTGGATCACCTTCCTGATATAGCGAAAATCTCACAGTGGCCTCTTCTTGAGGATGAATCTTTTGAATATTGTCTATCCAGGGTAAATTCAGGTTCCCCTTTGGATCCTTTACCAGCTAATATCCTAAAACAACTTTCTCCGGTTGCATTGGGAATTTGTAGGGGGCTCCTTAACTCTTCGATACGCGAGTCCCATGTTCCATCTGATTGGAAACAGGCGATGGTGGTCCCTCTATTGAAAAAACCCAATGCCGACCCCTCGGTCTTGGCTAATTACCGCCCCATTTCACTTCTACCAGTATTTTCCAAAATTTTGGAAAAACATGTCAATTTTCATCTCACTGCCCATATTGAAAAATTTGGATATTTACACCCTTCTCAATCGGGTTTCAGGTCACACCATTCTACGGAAATTACCCTTCTGGGAATAACTGAAAAACTACGTTACTGTTTAGATCAGGGTGAGACCACGGCGCTCATCTTATTAGATTTGAGCGCAGCTTTCGATACTGTGTCTCACTCTATTCTGTTGAAATCACTTCAGTTGGCAGGTGTGGAAGGTCCAGCTCTGCTATGGCTGACCTTCCTTAGTGACCGTTCATTTCAGGTCTTCTCTTCTGGCGCCGCATCCACTTCTCGGGCATCCGCATATGGAGTTCCACAGGGTTCTACCTTAAGTCCATTACTTTTTAATATCTATGTGCGTCCTCTTGCTACTATCGTTGAGAACGCAGGGCTCACCCTATACTCCTATGCTGATGACACGCAAATTATTTTCTCACTATCTTCTTCTAAGGACACCTCAACATCTTCCTTAAAGAGTGGTCTGCTTTAAGTCTTGGAATGGATGAATACCAATTGCCTAAAATTAAACGGGGATAAAACGGAGGTCCTCATTCTGGGCAAAGATAAACATCTCTGGAACCATTCTCATTGGCCTCAAGAAATGGGCTTATTTCCTCAGCCGGTAGCTCAAGCCCGCAATCTAGGGTTCATCATTGATAGCCAACTCTCCATGCGGCAACAAGCAGTGAGTTTTGTTGGCATCTGTTTTTCCATACTGAGATGGTTGCGTAAGATAATTTGGATGCTTCCTCCTTCTACACAAAGAACCGTAATCCAATCTCTTGTTATTTCCCGTTTGGACTACGGGAACATACTTTATTTAGGTTGTAATAAGGAACTCTTGAAAAGGATGCAAATGGTTTAAAATTCTGCAGCACGCCTTCTCTGCCATATTGCTAGGAAAACTTCGGTCACTCCTTTTCTCCACAATCTTCATTGGCTCTGCATTGGTAATCGTATCAAATTCAAAGCTCTCTGTCATATTTTTAAAATAAAGCAAGGAGCAGCTCCAGTGTATCTACGCGAACTCATTCGCCCTTATACGCCGCATCGCGCTCTGCGCTCTTCTACTCTGGGCAACTTGACACTTCCCAGATTTAAATTGACTAGAATGGGCGGACGCTCCTTCTCATACCTCGGACCTAAACTTTGGAATTCTCTTCCTAACCATGTGAAACAGGAACCTTCCTACTTAAAATTCCGCCGAGACATTAAGACCTGGCTCTTCTTCCAGCAATTGGCTTAAGTTACTTAGTCTAATTTTGGACTTATTGCGCCGGGAAACCCTGAATAGGGTAGCTGTGCGCCTAACAAATTCAATAATAATAATAATAAGGGGATGGAGTTACTGAAGTATGGATTGTGATGATTTCAAAAGTCATCAGAGGGGGATTGATAATGAGTTGAAAGCATAGCAGTATTAACTCGATAACTAACATGTACAATGAGCAAATTGCATTTCTGCTAATATAGGCCTCGATTTCAAAATGGTTGGTGCTGTCTGCAGCCATCCTTTCAGGTTTTTGTTAACCCTGCTCACAGACAATCCATATATTAGCAACTTTGAAGACACTGCTTTGCGATGTATATTCACTTATACTGGTACAGAATGATGTTTCTTTTCTTTAGAGGTCTTCAGCACACTGTTTCACCACAAGTTAATGTTTTCATGGCCTTACCTATTGGGACTACAGTGATTTCTCATGAGAATTAGTCCTTGTATATCAAGTAACAAACATTTGTACTAAGTATTGAGCTGTGTGAAGGGTACAAGGGACGGGAACTGTATTATGTGAATCTGTGGGATAGTGCTTTCAGATCATGTATTACTCTTCCTTTAACCTGATTGGTAGAAATAGTGGTAACTTACACAAATCTATTAAATGTATAACTCTAATTGTATTTTGCATTATAAAAGGAGCCCTTCCCTGAAGTTGTTGGCCTCAATATCCCCTGATCTTTAGAAAGTTACACTTCTGTGTCCTCTCTCTTAGGTTGTCAGAATCTGTTCCTCTGAGGCCAGGGACTCCTCTAAATACTGAATTTAGGGGTGTTAGGGGAGTGTAGGCTAGTAGCCAATGGGTTACTGACCCTTGAGGTCACTACACCCCCTATATGACCACTTCCTGTGGGAAGTGGGCATAACCCTGTCCCAGAATTCCTAAGTATGCCACCACAAAGATGGCTATTTCATCAAAATCGTGTCCACCTCACAGTAGCCCACCTTGGGGGTGGTACTAGCCTGGAGGTTGCACTCTTACCTGATTAGCTAATTTTCCCTTCACCCAAGTGCCAAGGAGTCTCTGGACAGAGAGGGTGATTTCCTCTCCTTTGAGGGGAGCCAGACTCGGAATCCAAAGGTGCAGCTTCTTTGAAACTCGCCGGCCTAAGGAAGCTAATCAGCAGGTCATCCTGTCGATGGGGTGTTACACCCTCTTCCCGTACAGCCTTTTGGTCTGAGGCTCCTAGGGTTCTCACCCTAGGAGCTCAGAACAGTGTCTCAGGTGGCAGGCTGGTAGAAACCAGTCAGCAAGCACACCAGAGGATGGTAGGTTTTCAGTGCCACCTCTGAAGTGCCCTCTGGATGCATGTATTGGTAAATCCAACATTGGCATCAGTGTGGGCTTACCAATACAAGATGTGTGACACCAATCTTCCCTATTTTCAGTTAAGCCATCATGTAGCTGGGGAACTCGTTTTCACCAGTGACCAGCACATGTTTTAAAATGGCTTTCCAGTCCACTGGCAGGAATAGGACTGACCAGCACAGGGGCATATCTGCTCATCCAGGTGTGCCCTCACATGTAATATCCAGCACCCTGCTGTACGGATGACTTACAAATATGACATGCAGTGGTAGGGGACATAGCACAAAGTGATGTGTGACAAGTCGTGTTTTCACTTTTGTCTGCACCAAGACACGCAGCCTGTAATGAAAGTCTCACATGTGCTTGGTGAGGGGTCACTTAGGTTGGCACAATTTGTGCGGCAGCCCTTAGGGGTCCTCTTTAGTACATCATGCCCTAGGTACCAGGGTGCCATTTACTAGGTACTTACAGAGGGTACTAAAGGTTTTGCTAATTGGGGGAACAATTGTACAGTTTTGGGAAAGTGCTGTGGCACTGGGGACCTAGTTAGCAGGAACCCAGTGCACTTTCACTTGAAATCACATCAATTACCTGGCAAAAAGTGGGGGTGACCATGTCATAAAGCAGAGATGAGGTTCCTGATTCCCCAAAAGAGCCTTAGCTGTAAACGGGCACTCTTATCCATGAAGAAGATATGGTTCTGGAGGTTCAGACATCTGTTGAGGGTGAATCCCAGTGATTTGGCATTCTGAATTATAGAAGGGCGGCAGTCGGTATCTAGGAGGAGATCCATCCAGTCTTTGATCAGCAGGTTGGATTTCTCTAGCGAGATGAGAAAGAATTCTGATTTCCGTGGGTTTAGATTGAGGCGTTTGTTAGCCATCAAAGTTTGAATTCTATTTAGGCAGAAGGATAAGGGGATGCTGTTTTCCGGGCATGAGACCTTCAAGTAAATTTGGGTGTCATCATTGTATAGGTGAAAGAGGACTCCGTAGTTCCTGAGGGAAGTGTCTTGTAAATAAAAGAACGCTGGAACTCTTTTGAGTCCCACTGTTCACAGCAGGCCTGTGACGTAAGCGTTGGAGAGATGAGTAGAAGCTAGGCTTAAAATGTTGATTCTGACTTACACGCAACAGAATAAAGACATGTGAATTTACTCTCAGTGTGTGCATGGTGATTGGCGAGTCTCTAGGCTGTCAAGACACTACAACTGGTGATGCGATAGGGGATATGAAGCCCGTACACTGAAAGAGAGCTTGCCATGGTCGAGCAAACTGCTCGTGCGTGCCACTTGTGCTGCCGTCAAATGTACCGAATCGACGCTGGCACCGGTGGCATCTCAGCACAACGCCAGCCTGTGTAAAATGCTTGAAGATGAAGAAAGCAACACTGAAAGTCTACATGTTGGGTGCTAGGATCTGAATGAAAAGGCCACAAATAAAAGGTATTGCGTCATTACG
The DNA here is from genome assembly GCF_964204655.1 of Triturus cristatus. Taxonomy (NCBI): domain Eukaryota; kingdom Metazoa; phylum Chordata; class Amphibia; order Caudata; family Salamandridae; genus Triturus; species Triturus cristatus. The sequence continues at coordinate 321,062,198 of NC_140580.1, read as the reverse complement.
CATATTAAAGCCATACACTATAGGGAGTAAGAACGCTAAAGGCGGATCCAACAAGGTTATGAAAGCAGGGCACAAAAATAGTTCAGTACTGATTAAATGGAAATTCATGTGCTATGAAACAGAGATTAACCTGGTGTTTGTGAGCAAACATTTAAGCAAAAAGTTAACCAAATCTCATAAAGTTATCTGATTTCATGGACCAGTAGTTTACGAGGTTTATCTACTTACTGAAACCCCTAATGACTCATCATGCACAATGTGCTGTGGTGTGGCTGCAGCAGAAGGATCGGCGGGGTTCTGCTTGTGGAGCTGTCCCCAGATGAAGCGGGCCACCACCAAAGCTTCCGCTTAGGGGCCCAGAACAACTCTGTAGACCGCCATCAAATACAGAGCTGTGATGGAGAGCCAGGGTGAGAAACAAGCTCCAAAGGTTATTAAGGCTGACCCCCAAAGCCAGCACATCACGAGGAGCTAGAGAAGTTCTGTCTGATCAAGTTCCCCAGGAAGTGCCTGAAAGACAACTACTGTCCACCAATGTCTATAGGGCTGCTGCATTTATGAAACCACCATCTGCATTTCATACTGCCAAAAAACACAATACTGGCAATAGATGGACTGCAAGGATAGGAACTTTTGAATATTTTATAGATGCAATAGATGAAAAACATGATAGAGCATCTGGGGTACATGGCTGATGAAGGAGTGAAAGAAGCCATGAAAAACAAACCACAAGTACGTGAAGTGACGTACAATCAAATCAAAACAGCCTTGAATGTCAAATGTAATCAATAATTATGAAAGATACCCATTCAGTCAAGAATGCCATAGACCAGTTGAAACCATTGATGTGTTTGTTGAGAGACTGGATGTTCTGGTGAAACACTATAAATTCAATGAATTTAATGATGAGGAAGCTACCCGCCTCAGAGTAATTGATGGAATTCTATCAGATTGCCTTAGATGACGAATGCTGAAAGAAACTCTGAGCTTAGAACAAGTCTTCAAGGCTGCCCGTGCTGAAGAGTGTGCTGATCGTCAAGCGACTGACATGGACGCTGGAGGCGCTCAAAATGCATCAGTAATGAGCATGAAAAGTAAGCCAAGGTAAATGTCCCACCACTGGGCAGATAAGCATCAGCTATGGTAAAGCTAACCATTTCGTGATGACTTGCAAGGTGAAGAGAAAGGAAAGTGCGTCACAGCATGAAGACAAAATGGCCGACCAAATGCTACCTCAGCGATGTTCGACGCACTCACACAAGGCTAAGCGGTCAGGCCAACTAAGGCAAATCAACATCAAACGAAGTCTATCGTCGTCTAAATCATCGAAAAAGAGTTCCTCAGTATCAGTTTCCAGTGAGAGGGACAATGAAAATTGTGCAATGTGGATCTTTACTTAAAAAAGGCATACACATGTGGAGCTAGTCTACTGTGAGGAAAAATCCAAGGTGAAGTAAAACTGACATTAAAAAGCACCACAAACATTCAAACATTGTCCGAAGATCACTCTAAAGATAAATCTGTGTTTAATACCATTCATAATTGATAGAGCTGTATCGATTAATATCACGCCTGACAGAAGTATCAACTATTATCTCAGTTACCAAAACATATGAAGTCAAAGGCTACAGAATACACAGGGGCTGCTTCAATGCCCTTAAAGAGTCAAGGTTCCTCTGTAGCCAGGATGAAACATAAGAAAAGTGTGATACAATTGCCTATTCATGTACTTCAAGGAACAGCTTCAAGTGCCTGTTTGCTGAGTTTCAACTCTGCTGTTGATATTGGACTGACATCTGTGAACTACAATATGAATACTCATCATGAAATTGTAAGTCAAAGTCCTTCATTGTGAGAAGTTGGCCTGGTATATGCTGTTCACTAGTTAAAGTGGACACCTTGCACCAGTACAATTCGACTCTTATGGTAGTAGGTTTAAGACAACCTTTTAAGGAAAGCTATCCTAGTGGTAGCTGTGGAGAGCAGCCTTCAGGCTAAGTCTTTAGAGGAATGTAAAGCAGCTTGTTTTACCTTATAATCTCTTGAATCACTAAATGAAAGGACACCACACATGTATATATATCAAATATATATGTATTTATTACTAACAACTCTCTGCTAATCTCTTTAAGAGATTAGAAGTCAGGAACATATGCACAAATCAACAATTCACAATAAGTTAAGCACAAATATGGATGGGGCCCTAGGGGCGTACCAGACCATATACTAAAAATGAGACTTATAGATAACGACTTGCAAGGGGACAAGGCCTAGGGCCTTCAGAAGTGCTGGGGCCTCACTAATCTACCCAAGGCAGGTAAGTAAAGGCCCCACAGGAGACGCATGCACTGTGAGAACACAGCCGCGGATCCCAATTGACTTCAATGGAGCAAGTCGCGATTGGAAATTTAGAGTTTAAGGATACTTCGGGAGAGTCTACAAGCAAGTCACTTACAGGGTAAGTAGTTCTAGAGCCAACACCCACAGGAGCGCCGTAGTGCTGGAGTTACCTCACCCAGGGAAGCCGGGTGCATAGGTGTCTTTTGGTGTCAGGTCGCGGCGTCGTTTTCAATGGGAGCCAAAGAAGACTTGCTGCTTGTGAAGACAGGAGAAGTGTCCGGTGGAATCCAAGGCTGGATTCAGAAGAAGGAAGACCTGAAAGCAGAGGGGACAGTGTTCAAAGTGACTTGGCAGTGACCCGGGGCAAGGAAGATGGATGCCCACAGTTGTCGGGTGATTTCAGGTGATCCACGGGTGTCTTGACTCTTCAGCCACGAGGTCCAGGAGGCGTCAACGATGACCAGGAGCTGGATTCGGCATGTCTCATGAAGTCTGCAGCTTACTGCGGTGTCGGTGACCAGATTGGAGCCAACAAGCCTTGGTAACAGCAAGTCTCGTGGAAAGGACAAAAAGTCAGCGGTGCAGACCAGCAAGGTCTGAGGGACTCACCCAGCGAGGTTAAGTCAGGGCAGGCCTGGAGCAACCAGGGGAGCCCTTTGGAACTGTCTTCAGGGGACCCACAAGCCAACCGGCAAGGGATCATTCACGCAACAGGGGCCCACGGTCACTCGGGACAGGGTAGGCCTCTGATCTTCAGAAGGATTCCTGCTGGAGGCTTGGACCACACGTGGTCCAATGCACAAGTTTGTAGAATGTCGTGAAGGGGTTGCACTCGAAAATAGTGCACGGTGCCCAGGGATTGCGGTTCCTCGTCACTCATGCGGTCCACTTGCCTCAGCATCACTGGGGACTCACGATGGTCTTGAAGAAGTCAGGAAATCCTCTTCCTGGGCTGCAGGGACTTCGGACTCCGGACTCCGGCGGGAGCGGGAAAATTTGCGACCGTTGATTGCAAGATTTGGTGCCTGCAAAGCAGGGGAGTCACTCCTTGACTCCAAGGGAGATTCTTCCGTCTTCCAGAGGTAATGGAACGTCGAAGGTCCAGGATTCTTCTTCAGAGCGTCGTCCACGGATATCTAGTTTGCAATGGCAAGGGTTCCCTAACTTGTACTGAAAGGAAGGGAGGGACTAGCTCTATGACCCCACCTATGGGAGGGTCAGGGGAGTGGGTGGCTACACCCACTTCCCTTTGTCCAGTTCCAGAGCAGGGGCAGGTAGCCCCTGAGCCAGTTTGAACTGGTGTATGCACAGAGGAGCATACTGCTCCCCCAGTGCATGACTTCAAAGCACTCTAGGAGTGCACCCACCCAGCCCCAATGCACTAAACCCTGTCTGGGAGGTGGTCACACCTCCCTGTGACAGGATGCCTATTGTTGGGCCTCCTCCACTGCGAGTTTCAGTCATCAGCAGGAGGGCAGCCCAGTTTCTGTGACTGGTGGCATCCATTTTGTGATGCCAGGGCTCTTCAGGATTCTACCGCGTTTCCACAGTAGGTACATATCTATCCCTCTAGAAGGGTGGGATCATACTCCCACACCGGTTACTAGTGTGGGGGTATGATTCCAAAGCGTTTGACACCAAACATGACATGAGAATAGACTCTGAGAGCTGCAGAGGAGCCCTGCTCAGGCAGAGGCACCCCTCACATGGAAACCAAGCACCCGGCCCTCAGTATTGATAGGGCCTACCTTAGGGGTGACTGATAGGTTTAAATGTGTGTGTAGGGAGAGATATAGTGAACCTATATCTCAGTGAGGAGTGCTAGCACCACCTCACCTAGGCTGCAGTAGCAGGCCTGTGGGGTCAGATTTATTCTGCTTCCCAGGGGTGGCATAATACATGCTTCAGCCCCTGGTAGGCCTGTGAAGTACCTATGCCCTTGGTACCTAAGGTACCATATACTAGGGACTTATAAGGTACCACAGTATCCAATCACTAGTGCACCTAACATGCACTCCAAGTTGTTTAGAGAGAACAGAGAGGCTGGGGCCCTGATTAGCAGGGTCCCAGCCAGACTATAGCCAGAAACCAGTGTATACATCAGGAAAAAAGTGGGGGCAACATGAGAGGCAGATCCTACTCTCCTACATTCATTATATCATGGGTTAAGAAAACTCAAAACAGTGAAAATAAAGTTACACATAAATGAGGATATTCAACACAGACTAGTTGTGTTTCACTTGCAAGAAGCTTTTGAAAAGGAACTTAATTTGTTGCTTAAACATGACATCATTCAACATTCCATTAGTCCAACACCCTGGATTTCTCCCATTGTAATAGTGTCTAAAGGAGACAGTGAAGGAGCTGTACACATATGCACTGATATGCGAGAAGCCAACAAGGCAATTGAGCGACAGAGATATCCCAGTCCACACATTGCTGATATGATAACTCAATTAAATGGTGCAAAGTTCTTCTCTGGACTCAATATAAATAAAGGATATCACCGATTGGAACTTGATGAAAACTCCAGGTATATTACAACCTTTTCTACGCATATTGGTTTGTTTCGCTATAAAAGATTGAGTTTTGGTATATCCTCTGGTGCAGAACATTTCCAAGACGTCATTCAATGTATCATACAGCCTGTAGTAAATGTATTTAACTCTGTAATTGCATTTAACTATAGTGATGACATATTGGTTTTCGGAGCTACACAGAAAGAGCATGACAAAGCTCTCATGCAAGTATGTTGTGTGCTGAATGCAGGCTTAACTCTGAATGCTGACAAATGTGACTTCCACAAAAAAAGCTTCAAATTCTTTAGCCATGTCTTTTCTGATGGGGTATGAAACATGATCCAACTAAAGAACAAGCATTGTCTACTGCAAATACCCCAAAAGACATTTATATGTTACAATCATTTCTTGGAATGGCCAGATACTCTTCTTGATACATACACGAGTTTGCTATGGTCAGTGCAATGTTACAAGAACTAACAAAAAATAGTGTGTTCTTTTATGTGGGCTGCGCTTCCAAAAGATCAAGTAAGCTACTGAGAGTGCCACTGAAATGGATCACTTTGATCCGAAACTTCACACAGATGTTGTAATTGACGCTAGCCCTGTCGGGTTAGGCACAATCCCTGCATAGCACAACAGACATCCGAATACCCGAAGATATACCCTGGCATATGCCAGTAAAAGCCTATCACAAACTGAACGTGTTTACTCGCAACCTGAAAAAAATGTTTGGCAGTGGCTTGGGCTTGCAAATATTTACATGTGTTTTTGTACAGAGAGCCCTTCACAGCAGTGAGTGATTATCAAGCACTGTTGAAGATATTTGGCAATCCCAAAGCCAAAGTGCCTCCAAAATTGATTGTTGGGGTTTGAAGTTACAAGAATACAATGATACAATTCTTCTTCCTCCAGGGAAAGATCAAAATCCTGCTGATTATTAATTAACAATGACATTGTAGTGCCCTAGTACTCCATCTAAAACAGTGGAAGCCTACATCAAGTTAATATGAAATCGAGCACACCAGCTGCCATGTCTTTAGAACAAATTGTCATCACCACGAGCCAAGATAGTGACATGTTAAAGATAAAAGACATTATTGTTCATCAACTGTGGAAGCAGAACTCTAGCCCTCTCACTAATGACAGTGAGTATTTAAAGTTAAAAAATGTAAGAGATTAACTTTCAGTGACTCAAGAAAGCCTCATTCTGCGACATACACAAATTGTTATTCTCATGAGTCTCCATCAACAAGTAATCGACGGCGCAGATGATGGAAATCAAGAATAGTTACCACTAAGAGAGCTCTCCGTGATTGAGTCTGGTTTACGTATCCTGACATGAGGGTTGAAAAAGAATTGAAGGCTTGTTACATATGCAACTGTCTTTCATCTCAAGTTATTCAGCACCCTTTGAACATGTTAGAGTTGCCAAATCATGCTTGGGAGAAAATTGCTATTGATTTCTTAAGTCTTCTTGAGAACTGACATCATCTTCTAGGTATTGTTGATGAATACTACTGTTTTCCATTGGTAGAAGACCTTTCATCTACTACACAGGAAAAGGTTTTTCAAAAATTAGATGGTATCTTTGAGATATCGGGTGTACCTGCATTCTTAAAATCTGACAACGGTCCACCTTTTATAATCGAGAGTTCAAAGACTTTCTAAATCACCTCAATACAAAGCATCAAAAAAGGACTCCTCTTTGACCCCAGACCCTGGTAGAATGCTTCATGAGTACACTAAAGAAAGATGCTCAGCATGATGCATTGGAGAAACTCGACCTCAAAGTTGTTTTGAACACTATTCTTCAAGGTTACCGTTTGACCCCTCACTCAGCAACAGGGGAAAGCCCTGCAATTCTCATGTTTTGGAAGAGCCATGACGACCAAGCTACCCCAATGGACCAACCTCAGATCCAAGAATGAGGAAGATATTCATGCTACGGCCTTTGGTTGCAAGCAGAAGATAAAAATATATGCTGACAGACAACGTCATATAAAAAGATGTCATCTTTACAAGAGGAGATCGGGTGCTTGTCAGACAACACAGAAAAAAAAGACTGATGCACCGTTTAAGGTTGAACCCTTTACCATCACTAAAGGACACGTGGTGACTGCCCAATGTTCTGGGAAGTTCCTTACAAGAGATTCCTCTCATTTTTCACATGTGGCCCATCACTCACCAAACATCGATGTCAATGTAGAGACCGGGACCCGACAGGCTGTTGATGACTCTGTGTCTGCTGATAATTCCACCTCACCTGGGCAGATCAGTGAAACTTCGACTGCCAGTTCCTGTTTTTTTTGTTACTTGATCAGGACATGTGATTCAGACGCCATGACGTTTAATTGAAGAATTATAATTGCCTGTATATCCATGATTAACTGTGTATTTATTCATGTATTTATTTGTGTATTTATCTATCTACTTATTTGTCTATTTTGAAAACGTTGTAACTTTTTTATTTGGCAAAGTGGGCAATGTAGTGTCTTGTAAATAAGAGAACCCTGGAACTCTTGTGGTTCCCACTGTACACCGAAGGCCTGTGACTTAAGCGTTGGAGAGATGGGTAGATGCAGGCTTAGAATGTTAAGTTCTGACTTACATGCAGCAGAATAAAGACATGTGTGGCGTGGAAATTGGCAAGTACCTAGACTACACTGAGGATTGCGCAGATGGGTTTGAAGTAGAGGTTGAAAAGGGTTGGGGAAAGAATAAAAGCTTATGGGACTCCTTGTTGCAAGCTGACTGAATTTGAGACGGCATTCCCAATTTTTACAATTTGGGGGCGGTTAGTTAGGTAAGAGATAAAGCATCTAAGGACTACACCCTCAATACTCAACTCATCCAATGCTTTAGAGTGTCTTACAGTGCCTGGTGGTGGGTTGTGTCAAACGCCGCAGAGAGGGCAAGGAGCACAAGTAGACAAAAATTGCCCATATCTAGGATACGGAGGGCATCATCCACAATCTGTAGAATTGCAGTCTCAGTGCTTTGGGTTATTGTCTAGCATGTGGGATGACCGTTGGGAAGCTATGAGACTTTCAATCACCTTGCTTAGGAGAGTCAGGGTAAATACTAGGCGGAAGCTGTTAAAGTTGCCAGGTCCAGAGATGCTTTTTTTTTAGGAGAGGAGAAATGTCACCCCTTTTCGACAGTCTGGGAACAAGCCCTGGTCCACTGATAAGTTAATCAGGGTTGTCCAAATAGGGAGAAGCAGTTTGGCTAGGAATTTACTGATGGAACCTGGTATAGTGTTGCACAGATGGTTAGAGGATTTCACTATTGGTAAGAGTACATAGTAAATCTGTCCCAGAGATTGGGAATAAAGAGGACCATGGCTATAGGGCCTTGCAAGGCAGTACCTTTTCGATTATAATGTCTTTGATTTCTTGTAAATGAACTCTGCAAAGTTATTGGAAAGGATCGCTGATGTCTTAATTGGGGGGCTAGAAGAAGGACAGTTGGCATGATTAAATTCCTCAAATAGTTTTTTTCAGTCTATTCTTGGCTGTATCGGGAAGGCATCTGATAGTTGATGCCTTAGCTATCTGAATGTGGCCTTTGTACTTTTGTGTCACAGTACGAAGCTTCGTTAGTTTTAATGCTGAGGGTGCTTTCTGCCAGGCTTTCTCCAATTTTATGATGTTTTTTTTTCTTTGTAGGGGACTTTGGAGTACCAGTGGCAAGATGGTTTGGGTCAACTGAATTTGCTCTTGAAGGGTGTGAACTCCTCAATCAGGGAGCCCATACAGAAGTTGAAATTGTCCGTGGCCTCATTGGTATCACGTTGAGGCAATATTGAGGTGAGGTTTGATAGGGCTAGATTGGCCATGGATTCAGTATTGATTTACTGGTATCTCAGAATGTTCCTTTCTTTGGTAGACCAGGGGTTTTCTTGTTTGTGAAAGACAGTATAAAGGTAATCCATGGGTGATCCGACCAATCAACCGGGATGGGGTTCCTGATCCAAAGGGGAGATCATCCAGAGATGATCAGGTTGAGAGTGGCGCCTTTACAGTGTGCTGGTTTCTGGCAGTGTTGGTGGAGGTCATTGTCTTCTAGAAAAGTTGCAAAGTGGTTCAGTGGTTCAGTGGTTTGTTTCCTTTGGAGATGCAAGTCACTAAAAAAGATAATGTTGCCAGAGCTGATTAATTGTGCTGTGAAGAATTCCATTTGCTCTTTGATGAATGTGTTGATTTTACCTGAAGGGTGGTAGACCACATTCAACCTGAGGTTAGAGGAAGCCTAAGTAATGTCTTTCAGCGAAAAACACTTGAAGGATTGAAAGCGGGTATTGGGGAGTAGTCTGCAGCTCAGAGAGCTAGGCCTCCACCTTGTTGCCCTTCCCAGTCACTTTTCAGAATGGAGTGGGGGGGGTAATAAGAGTGGGAGAACCCCGTTTGTGGCATTGTTCAGCCAGGTTACAGTGAGGATCAGGATGTCGATGTTGTATTGGGTGATCATGTCTGAGGTCTCAACGCAGTGTTTGACTGCAGAGCGTCAGTCGTGCAACATGCAAGTAAAGGAGGAACTGGCGGGTTTGTGCTCGGTTTGCTCGAAACGAAGGGTGGTGATAAGGGTCAGATTAGAGGATAAACTACTATTTTGGGGGGGATCGGGACTGCGTCTTGAATACAGTTCGAGATAGTGGTGGGGACTGCTAACAGCAAGTTCACTGCAAAGGCCTAAGGTGCGGGCCACACCACCCACTTAAGTCTGCAAAGACATTTTGCACGGAAGGTACATATAAGGGAAAAGGAGGTGACACCCACAAAATTAAGATGAGTTGTCAGGTCTCCGTAGGTGATCATCCTCACCTGAAATTAATGGGAAACAATTGGTGAGTTAAATCTGTTTCTTAATGTAAATTGTTAAAAGCTAGTTGAACATAAACTTTTTCAGGGCACTTAAATGTAAATCTGTGGAGGCGTTACACACCCAAGTCAAAAAAGGATGATCTTCCTGTAGTCATTCTGAAGTCATCTGTGACTCCACCTGGGCTATTCCTGTAATTATCTGATGAGGTCATCCCAAACCATCTGAAGTATGTGTATAGGGTGAATTATTTAAATGAATGACTGTCACTAGAGGCATCCACAAAACTACTCTAGGATGGTGTTCTGATGACTTCCATTGACAGTGAGTGGTGAGCTTTTACTACCAAAGGACTACTAATTGACAATTTAAGGATAAGTGTTCATTACTCCAGGATGATTGTACAACAACTTCATGATGACTGTGGATTACCCTGGATAGTGCAATGGCAACATCAGGATGGCTGTGGATTTCCCTAAGATGATTTCATGACAACTTCAAAAAAAGAGTATGAATTACTATAGGGTGACACCATAACAACTTCAGAATTACTTACTTCTGTATGTTTCATGGCAACTGCAGGGCGAGTGTGGATTACTCCTGGATGACTTCATGAAAAGTTTTGGATGGTTGCGGATAACCAATCAATCACTAAATATAGGTAGAGAAGGGTAGAATGGTGGTTCATTCTCAGATTGCTGCTTTTCCCATTCAGGGACTCTCAAGTAGTGTGGAAATACTGCTTTGTTGCTAAGTTAATAAGTGTGCAAATAGCACTTCCATGCACTTGTTTTCCCCATACAGGGCTCCTCCACTAGCTTAGAAACACCAAGTCAGAAGGAGTTACATGGAGATGGTGCCCCGCCAAGAATTAATTAGCAACTGAAGGGAATTGTGTTTGACTGTAATATATGTACCTTTTTTACACAATACCACACATTCTGTATAAGAATCAGTGCAACACACTCTGCTCTGGCACATTACCTTTTGGCCTCTACAATAAAACATGGGAAACCGCATGAAATCATCTGGGGAAAGAAGGCATCTGCAAGAATGTCATACTGTGCATCAAAACAGCCTTGTGATGCTCTCCCATACTCATTGGATCTTGCCTTCATTCTAGGTAGATGGCATTCTCTGAATATTTGTATTATGGTGAACTGTAACAGAAGACTGAAAATAAATTGGTTGAACAAAATTACTTACAAACATTTAGTTTAATAATGCATATGTCTGGCTGAATATGGACCAAGAGTAGTCTACAAGAAAACAATACATAAGAGGTTCAACAGAAGCAAGCAGCTTGTTCCCAGATTCAGATGTTTCTTAAGTTCTCTACTGGCATTGCAGATCTCAGCTGTAAGGTTGCTCCTATCCTCTGTTGTCTGCAGATGGCCAGTTTTTGGTCTTGCACACTGACTTGAAAAACTCTGAAAAGACATCAAAAGCATAAATCAGAAGCTTATTGCAAACGGTACATATTTTCCTTAGGCCTGGCCTGCTTTTAAAATGCAAAACGTCATTTGCATCAAAGAGTGCCCAGTTAGAAAAGGGAATGATTAAATGGGTTCATAAGTTATAACACTATGCCAGATTGTTCAAATGAGAACATGTGATATTAGGTCATTGGTCAGTTGGAAGGTACAGAGGCTAATATTCAGATAGACAAAAGCTGAAATAGAGTTACCAGCAGTTGCAGATAACAGGTGTCAGCTGTGCAAACCAAGATTAACCAATATGAGCTCTTCCTCAGATATCTAACTTGAAGGCAGCATCCGATTAGCCACGGCTGAACTGTCCTTGCAGCATGAATGTCTGGAGAAAAGTTACGACTGCCCTGACAACCAGAATCATAAAGGTCTACAGCCAAATACTAGGAACAGGACTGCTAATCTACAGAGAGGAAGGACTGCTAAAGTCTAAGGGGGCGTTGGGAACACTGTGTTCTCTCAGTGCAGCCTGACATCACCTCAACTTACGGTGTGAGTCATAAGACTGGGACTAGAGACAACTTACTAATTTTAAGGCAACTGGTTGTGATATATGTATAAATGTATAAATACATGGGGGCTTATTTATGAGCCCTTGCGCCAATTTTGCGCCGCCGGTGCATCACTTTTTGTGACGCACCAACGGCGTAAAAAATGCAACATGTTGCGTAATATTTACAAAGTGACGCATCTAGGTAGATGGGTCACTTTGTAAACCCCTGCGCCACATTATACCTGCACCAGGTATAATGTATGCAGGGTGGGCATTCCGACGCAAGTAACCCTCGTAGAAGTGACGCAGTGAAATCTATGAGATTTCACTGCGCCACTTCTAGGACGGAAATGCGTCAATATTTTACGCCTGCCTCATGGAAATGGAATCTTCTGCCATGGTTTGTTAATATTTTGATTAGCTATCACCTGGATTGTCCAATAGATAACATTCTCGACGAAGACACCATCAAAATCATGAACGCCATCCACTCCGGTTCTTCATCTGACCCCTGCCCGCACCACATCTTCAACAAAGCAAGCTCCACCATCGCACCCCATCTCCGCAAGATCATCAACAGCTCCTTCGAGACCGCGACCTTCCCGATGAGCTGGAAGAACGCCGAGATCAAGGCCCTACTCAAGAAACCCAAAGCTGACCCCAAGGACCTCGAGAACTTCCGGCTCATCTCCCTCCTTCCGTTCCCGGCAAAAGTCATTGAGAAGATCGTCAACAGGCAACTGACCTCCTTCCTCGAAAAGAACAACATCCTGAACCCATCCCAATCCGGATTTCGCAGCAACCACAGCACCGAAACAGCGTTCATCGCCGCCACCGAAGACATCAGGGCCATGATGGACAACGGAGAAGCCACGGCCCTCATCATCCTGGACCTCTCGCCCGCCTTCGACACTGTCTGCCACCACACCCTCCGCACACGCCTCCACAACGCAGGGATCCGTGACAAAGCACTGGACTGGACTACCTCCTTCCTCATCGGCAGAACCCAGAATGTCCGCCTCCCTCCTTTCCGCATTGAAGACACCAAGAGCATCTGTGGCGTACCCCAAGGATCGTCCCTCAGCCGGACACTCTTCAACATCTACATGGCAACGCTCGCCAACATTGCCAGATCACACGACCTCAACATTGTCTCATATGACGACGACACCCAGTTGATCCTCACCAAGGCCCCCACCACCGCCAAATCCAACCTCCACGAAGGAATGAAGGCCATCGCCGAATGGATGACGAACAGCCGCCTGAAACTCAACTTGAAGAAGACGGAGGTCCTCATCATCGGATCCACCCCCTCCGCCAGGGACGACTTATGGTGGCCGACCGCACTGGGAGCTGCACCGACGCCCACCAACCACGCACACCAATTGGGAGTCATCCTGGACTCCGCGTTGTCAATGACCCAGCAAGTGAACGCTGTCTCCTCCTCCTGCTTCAACATCCTCTGCATGCTCCGCTAGATCTACAGATGGATCCCCACCGGTACCAGAAAGACAGTCACCCAGGCCCTCGTCAGCAGCAGACTGGACTACAGCAACACCCTCTACGCAGGAACCTCAGCTAAACTCCAGATACGACTACAACGCATACAAAACACCTCTGCACGCCTCATCCTCGACATCCCCCGCCACAGCCACGTCTCAGCCCACCTGAAAGACCTGCACTGGCTCCCCGTCAACAAGAGGATCACCTTCAAGCTCCTCACCCACGCTCACAAAGCTCTTCACAACACCGTACCAGCGTACCTCAACGAACGACTCACCTTCTACACCCAGAACCGCCAGCTTCACTCCGCTGACCTCGCCCTTGCCACCGTCACCCGCATCCGCCGAGCGACCGCCGGCGGCAGATCATTCTCCCACCTCATCGCCAAAACCTGGAACACCCTCCCCATCCGCCTACGACAGGCCCAGGACCTGCGGGCCTTCAGGAGACTCCTCAAGACCTGGCTGTTCGAGCAGTAGCAGCACCCCTGCCCCCCCAGCGCCTTGAGACCCTCACGGGTAAGTAGTGTGCTCTACAAATGGATTGATTGATTGAATGATTCTGTGTCTTTTCTGAAAAAATGGTGAATGGCCAAAAAAAAGAATGTTGAAAAGAGCACTGGGTATATCATGCTAGACACAAACGTTAGTAATTAATATGCTGCTGATCTGTTATCTTAGAGATACGATATGGAGCAGATCTATCTTAAAGGTTCAACTAAATGATTCATAGAGAAGAGTTTTGTAAAAGGAGCATCTCAAGGAGAAGACAATTTGAATGAGCTACTCACACCTGACATGGAACATAAGGGAATCTAATATAGAAACATATTGGAAACAGTGAGGTGTTGAATTATTCCACTATAAGTCTTTGGGACAACCACAACACCAAAAATACAGGATATGCTGTCTTAATCTGATCCAAAGCTTTTTTGAACACTAAGCTACTCATATACAGATTGTCAATCTCGAGCTCTGCTACACAACAATCCTTGCCAGAAGATGTGATTCCAAGAGTTCAGTGGTGAAAATTAGGCTTCAGGGATCCTCACTGATAAGGGAGAGGTATCTGTCAGAGGGAAAGCATGTCACCATCATGACTGGACAGCCGAAGGATTTAAGTAATAAGGAGTGATAACTAATAAGGAAAAGGACAGCCCACACAAGCTAATGAATATAAATAATTGGCGAAGCCAATAGGTCTCACCTATAAGAGCTATTTTATTTATTGCGATTTTATATAGCGCTAACATTACCCGAAGGTGTCAGAGCGCTTTACAAAAGAACCAGTTGTGTTACATAAGGACTTTGGATTACATGAGTTACATAAGAGATACAAATGGAAAAAAATTGCAACTGTACAAGTTATAAAGTCACTCAAGGAAGAGATACAAACAGATAAACTCTAAGATCACATAGGAATGGAAGAAGTACAAAGGTCAGCTACATATACTAGTGGTTAGAGTTATATATATATATATATACAAGTTGCAAATTGACACAGGGTTACATTTTAACAGTGATTAGGCTTAGACAATTATATATTACATATTTACAGAGCAGGAAATTCTTGCCAGGTGTTCAGGTGGTGTTGCATTCAAGGGTGGAGGTCTTTACGAAATCAGGTCTCTCGCCCGGTTCAAGCAGTGAGGTCCCAGCAGGCCCAGCGGGGCAAAACCACGTATAGACATTGTAAGCTATTGTAGCTATTAGGTTTGTCAATGTTTTGTGGCTATGTTGTGCAACGGCGTGGCTAAAAGTAATGAAAACCACTGCTGCCCGTGTCATAGTGCCTATTTTTTTAATCACCTTCAGTCATGCTACCCAACAGCCAGACTGCAGTACAACATAGCTACAAAACATTAACAGAGCAAACAGCTCTCGTAGGTGAGACCTATAGGGTTTGCGAATGCTGGTTGAGTTTGCAACAGAGTACTTGATGTGGGCAGGCCAACAGGTTGCAAATTTGTTGTCAATGGACTTAGGGTTGTTCTGTGGGGAGTGGTTATTACAGTATGTTAGGCCAAAGGAGGTGTGATATCGCCCCTTTTGGTCTACTCCCCCCCAATTATCATGCTTTTTGTGTTAAAGAACAAGAAGAAAGTATTGATTTTCAATTGCAGTGTATGTCATGCTTCATAGTTAATTGGCCTCAGAAAGTGAAGGGCTACTATGGAAATGGCATATTCAAACTTGCACCCTCAAGATTCGCGCAAATGCATTGGTTGCACCAGTGAGTCACCTTAAGTAGAGTATGGGAAATAAACCCTCACCCCCACCCCTCAATACTAGATGGGACTGAGGGACTCGGGATTCCACTTGGGAAAGCGCTAGTATGCTGGCCTTAGAGGACTGTGTGGATTATTTAGTGTGTTTAATATGAGTGTTTACATTAAAATGCTCAGTTTTTTATCAACGCTTATATTTGACTTGACAATCCATTTATTGCTGCTACTGCTTGTAGGTTGGGTTATAAGCTTGTGTTGCCGGCCCCTACCTCCCCTGAGAAGCTCTTTACTGATCAACCAACGCTAACACTGACAATAAAGTGCTGGATGGGGTAGTGCTTAGCCCAGTTACTCAGCACCAGGTGCAGCTTGTGTCACGGAAAAAAGGCGGTCCAGGGACATCTTAAGGATTTTGGGGGCCCTGGGCCAGAGGTATTTTTGGGGCCCCTCTTTGGAACAGCTTCGAATTTATGATCCATTTTCAGCTCTTTCATGCCCTCTTTGGACATGTGACTGACAGTGCATAGACACACTTGTTGAAATTCTAACTGTGTTTATATCTAATATTCAGATATAATGATATGTTTTCAATATTGTATCACAGCAGCAGCTAACTAATATTATTGCAAATAATCTCTGTGACACCCTCCCATTTCTCATATGTGAGGTCCTGTTTTGGTCTAAAAGAAACTTCTTTTTAGGGATGTTGCATGAAACATAAACACAACATTTTCTCTGCAAAATATCTGTAATGCACTCTCACACATCACCCTCATTTAAAATAATTTAATGGAAAACGGTATTTAAAAAATATGTTTAAGAATTATTCAAAGTCATTCAGACAAGAATCTGCAGCACAGACCTGGCTCCAAGGGCCCCCCCTGAAAGGCTATGGCCCTGGGCCAGAGCCCACTTTGCCCATGCCTTAAAACGTGTCTGGGCGGGGCGGGAGGAGTGGGGGTGGTAGGGGGAGAGCAATGTAAAAAATAAAAATAAAAATGTACCTGCTGCACCCCATGGCGTTGCGCTCGTCTGTTCCTCTCCTCTTCTGGAAGCACAGGCTCCCAGCCTGCCCTGCGGCCAAACCTGAAGTTGCTCTCGCATGAGAGCAGCTTCAGAATTGTCCTGAGCACCCTTAATTTACTCTCCAGGACAGAATGTGAGTATGTGCTTGTTTTCTCCAACCCAGCAGTGTTGCTTGGTTGGAGAGAACTTTTCACTGCGCATTATGGTTTGACCAAACCGTCATGTACAGTGAAGGGAGTGCACATACCACTCCCCTCAGTGCCCATCGTCACTGTGGCCCCGCCCCTAGACTGGCAAAGTAAAAAAAAACAATAATAGAACGGGATTTAAACCCGTTTTATTCCTCATGATGTGGAGGTTGCTGGCGGGGGTCGACGCTCCTGCGCCATAGCGGAGGAGCCGCCCCTGCTCAGCACTCATAACCGGTTGAGCCTCAGGACACCAAGAGTAAAATACTTGAACCCCCACGGTTTGGCCCAGTTATTCATGCTTGCCCCATGGCCCTCTGAAAGGGGTTCCGACACATACATACTGTCACATATATATGTATGTAATTGTATACATAGGGAGACAGATGCAAAATAGGCAGCTATTGATAGAGAGGGGGTAGACAGATAGTCATAAGCAAAGATGGATAAGCAGGCAGGATAAGTAGATATGTAGGTAGGTAGATCAATAGATAGGTAAGTAAATGGGAAGATAGTAAAAATGCATTTAGAAGGAAGGTAGAATGATTGAGTCCAGAGGTAATGGTAACATAGAATGTAAAATGTTAATTAGAAATCAATTTGTGTCTATAGCTTTAAACACGACTTCGAGACCAGAGTCAACAACACAATTTCTAATTCATTGTTAACAGCAGCACTGCAATTATGTAGCAGAAACCTAATTTTGTGTATTTCAGATTACAGCAGAGAAAATGTTGGTCTATAATAACAAGTCTAGTTCCTGAAAAGAAAACCTTTTAATTTCATTTTAAATCCCTGTGGCAACATATTGGTATTTAGAGAGCACCCTGAACATGCATCGTATTTGATATCTGCATAATATTTATTATTGTATAACTCAAAATATCTCATGGACACAGTTTTATTAATGTAATATGTGTGCTTGATTTAACACCTTAATAACAGGCATCAAAACTATAAAAACAACTGGGAAATATTTTAATACCAACTTTATGAAGCTTCACAGGTGTGTATCATTTCATTTTAAAGCTTTATTATTGTATGTAGAGTGCTGTCAAGATGTATGTTTAATTAAAAACTACATGAGGCCATGTAGGAAGATGGGCCTCAAATCAACCAAGGGTAGTACTGCAGGAAAGTAGGACCTGCTTTCATGGTCACCCCCACTTTTTGCTGGTGTCAGTATGTTTTTTTGACTAGTTTGACTGGGATCCTCCTAATTAGGACCCCAGTCACTGTGCTCCTTCCCTAAATTTGACATGATTAGTACTTTAGTAACTCCACAATTGGCTACTGGTGTACCCCTATAAGTCCCTAGTATATGGTACTGTGGTACCCAGGGCATTGGTACACCAGGGGATTCCCATGGGCTGCAGCATGTATTATGCCATTCATGAGAGACCACTCAAACTGTTACTACTGGCCTACCATTGCAGCCTGTGTAAGCTGGTGCTAGCACCACTTACGACCAATAAAAGTTTTAGTATATCTGACGTCACTACAATTAAAATCTATAAGTCACCCCTAAGGCAAGCCTTTCAATCCTGAAAGCAGGATGCTGGGTTATAAGTGTGTGGGTGTGTGGGTGCCCCTGCATGAGCAGGACACCCCTACCCTACAAACCCTGGAGTCGATTCTCCAGGCATTGTAAGTGTGGTCAGCCATTTTGGTACATATAGCGGCCATCCGTCATTACTCGATGGCTAACTATATAATGGCTGTGCTGAACCGGGGCATGTTTGGTATCAAATATGTTGGAATCATACACCGACACCATTATCGGTTTTGGAGGATCTGCCAGCAAGCTTGTGCTGCTGCCAACCCTAGATATAATTCTGCCCTCCTGCTGCTAAGCTGGAGCAGGAGAAGGTAGAACAATAGGTTTCTTGTCACATGTAGGTGTGACAACCTCCGAGACAGAACTTAGTGTATTGGGCTGGGGTGGAGCCGCTTGCCAGCGCCACCAAACTGCTTTGAAGGGCTCATTTGGCGCCCTCCTTACATACTCCAGTTGGAACCAGTTCTGGGAGCCCTTGGCTCGCATTCTGGTGTGAAACTGGACAAACGACATGGGAGTTTCGTCCCCTCTGTCCAGCCCCTCCTCTGGGAGGGACCCCTGAGTAGTCCTAACCCCTTTCTTAGGGTATAAAAGGGCTTACCTGTGGGTGGGTCCACAGATTTGTCATGGGACAAGACTCAAGCCTGGAACCACATCACTCTTCAACTAGCTGGACACTTGGGCTTCGCCTGGAACGGAGACTACATCACTGAGGACTCCTGATGCTCCTGGTCTCACTGTTCTGCAAGTCTTCTTTGTCATCTGTGTCTGTGCTTCTTCCAGGATCTTCAACAGACCTCTAGAAATCAAGGATACCCGAAGTAATCTACCTTAGAGTGAAGGAGTCACTCCCTTGCATCTGCAGGCACCGCAACTGGTGTGATGCTCCTGACGTCCCATGGATTTCGAAAGGCTCAGCAAAACAGGTGGTGGTTCTGCAACTCCCTCATGGCCTGACCTGTTCTCTCTGCAATTTTGAGGCCAGTATCCCTTGTCGGAACCGCTGAGACCGAACCCATGTGCATGTGTTGACTTGCAGTTGCCAAGGATTGTTAGCTCTGCACTCCAGAGATCTGCGGGCTACAAGAAGCTTCAGCCTCCAGCATGTCTTCCTGCCAAGATCAGCACCCTCACTGCATCCTCTGCACCATGGGCCTTCATCTTTGGTGAGCTGCTCGAGGTCCTCTTGCGACTTCTGTGCCTTCGGCCTGTGGGTCCTCTCAAGGGTCTTCTCCTGCTTCAGTGGGCTTCTCTGCTTGCCTGGGGCCTGCTCTGGCTCTCCTGCATGTGGTGAGTCCCTTAGACCTTGCTGGTTCCAACATTGCTCCTTCTTCGCTTTCCACGCCTGTTGCAGCTGCCAAGGCTTCTTGGTGCTGCCACCGGACATCGACCCCCGGGTTCTCAACTTCCAATTTGGGACAACTCATGCACGGCTCCTGGTCTTCCTCAGCATTGCCTGGTTCCCACAGCTGCAGCGACAAGGTCATCGTCAACTGCGTTGAACTGTCCATCATTGGTGGGCATCGCTTTTCCTTGCCTCCTGGTCACCTCTCAGTGGCATAGAGTCTGTCTCCTCTACTTGAAAGGTCTTCTCTTCTAGAGTCCACCCTTGTATTCCACTGGACTCTTGCATAGTCTTCACCAGCTGCATCTTTAATGAAGCCCTCCATTGTGGTCTACGGCGGTTTCCGACATCACTTCGCACCTATAAAACTGGCTTCCCTGGTGTAGGTATCCTGGTTCCTGGGGTATCCACGGGTGAGATGACTCTCCAACCTTCTGTCTTCCACAGGGTTTCTTAAGAGTCCACTGGGAATGGTCCTTCTTCTTCAAAACTGCAACCACGACCTTCCCTGTTGACTTCTTTTGAGTGCGCGGCTGTGCTTCCAATCTGCACACAGCCTCTGTGGGGTTCATGGGGTGGTTCCTTGGGTCCCCAGCTTCTCTGAGTCTCCTGGTCCAAGTCCCGACTTTGGTCGCAGTTCGCATTCCACTTTTTTAGTATATGGTTTGATCTACACCTGGAGACCACTGAGTATTGTGCTGACTTATCTGTTTACAATTATAGTATTGTGTGTATTTGTGTTGAAATCTCTGGGTAGCACATACACCACTGTGTTAGTGAATATTGCGTAATAGACATTTTTATATATACACTGTGTGGGTCTTTTTTGTCTAACCTGCAGTACACATTTAGATCTGGTAAAACAAGCTGCTTAACACTCCTTCTAGACTAAGCCTGAAGGCTGCTCTCCACAGCTACCACTTAGAGAGCTTTCTATGGTTGTCTAAGACCACTAAAACCACCATAAGGGTTGTCTAGATTAGTGCAAGGTTCTTCACTTAAATAAGTGTGCACCATATACTAAGCCAGCGTCCTACAAGTACATTATGTTTCTATGAGCCAGATAATGCAGCATAATCATTCCAAGTAGTTATATTCCTCTTCCTAGAGGTAAAGTCCCACTGGTACAGACTGGCTTCACAGTATAAACGTTCACATATTTTTCTTGTAGGTGGAGGACTTGGACTCTCCAAATATTTGGTCTGGTCTCTGGTGTGTTATAAGTGTAAGATGAGGTACTATTACACTTTAGGTACATTGGAGATAAGACTGTTCATATGTGTAGCTCTGTATCAGCATCCTCAGGATGTCAATGCACTGGCCAAGTGAGCACTACCTCAAGTGTGGTGCTTATAGGCAGTTCTTGCTGCGCCAGGTGGTAAACTGGGGAAAGTTTCTGAATAATCCCTGCAAAAAAGGGATTGCTAAAGTAGGCTTTGACAGAATATGAATACGTCTAGCAGCTGGTAGACTTACAAATAGACCCAGGCTCAGATTGAGTCTACAGGTACAGTAACAAGCGCAATGGACCGCACTCCGCTAGCCCCTCCTCCGGGTCGCCCCTGGGGAATCTGGCACATGGAGTTCTTGAGTAGTTCACCACAGTGGGTGCAAGTAAGTACTTGTTAGACTGATGATCTCTAGACCCGATACATGTCCCGGGTTTTAAAATATCGCCCGAGACATGGCTCGGGTTTCGGGATAACTTCCCTCATCAGTAGAGAAAATAGTTAGGGGTGGAAGAGAGGGCCGCCAAACAACCGTCAAAGGCTTCAATGCCCGCACAGGCACGCAGGTGCCTCGTCCAGGAGCTCGTCAGCTCAAAGCTCGAGGGAGACAATTTTTAGAAACAATCGCAATGGACCGCACTCCGCTAGCCCCTCCTCCGGGTCGCCCCTGGGGAATCTGGCACATGGAGTTCTTGAGTGGTTCACCACAGTGGGTGCAAGTAAGTACTTGTTAGACTGATGATCTCTAGACCCGATACATGTCCCGGGTTTTAAAATATCGCCCGAGACATGGCTCGGGTTTCGGGATAACTTCCCTCATCAGTAGAGAAAATAGTTAGGGGTGGAAGAGAGGGCCGCCAAACAACCGTCAAAGGCTTCAATGCCCGCACAGGCACGCAGGTGCCTCGTCCAGGAGCTCGTCAGCTCAAAGCTCGAGGGAGACAATTTTTAGAAACAATCGCAATGGACCGCACTCCGCTAGCCCCTCCTCCGGGTCGCCCCTGGGGAATCTGGCACATGGAGTTCTTGAGTGGTTCACCACAGTGGGTGCAAGTAAGTACTTGTTAGACTGATGATCTCTAGACCCGATACATGTCCCGGGTTTTAAAATATCGCCCGAGACATGGCTCGGGTTTCGGGATAACTTCCCTCATCAGTAGAGAAAATAGTTAGGGGTGGAAGAGAGGGCCGCCATACAACCGTCAAAGGCTTCAATGCCCGCACAGGCACGCAGGTGCGTCGTCCAGGAGCTCGTCAGCTCAAAGCTCGAGGGAGCCAATTTTTAGAAACAATCGCAATGGACCGCACTCCGCTAGCCCCTCCTCCGGGTCGCCCCTGGGGAATCTGGCACATGGAGTTCTTGAGTGGTTCACCACAGTGGGTGCAAGTAAGTACTTGTTAGACTGATGATCTCTAGACCCGATACATGTCCCGGGTTTTAAAATATCGCCCGAGACATGGCTCGGGTTTCGGGATAACTTCCCTCATCAGTAGAGAAAATAGTTAGGGGTGGAAGAGAGGGCCGCCAAACAACCCTCAAAGGCTTCAATGCCCGCACAGGCACGCAGGTGCGTCGTCCAGGAGCTCGTCAGCTCAAAGCTCGAGGGAGCCAATATTTAGAAACAATCGCAATGGACCGCACTCCGCTAGCCCCTCCTCTGGGTCGCCCCTGGGGAATCTGGCACATGGAGTTCTTGAGTGGTTCACCACAGTGGGTGCAAGTAAGTACTTGTTAGACTGATGATCTCTAGACCCGATACATGTCCCGGGTTTAAAAATATCGCCCCAGACATGGCTCGGGATTCGGGATAACTTCCCTCATCAGTAGAGAAAATAGTTAGGGGTGGAAGAGAGGGCTGCCAAACAAACGGCAAAGGCTTCAATGCCCGCACAGGCACGCAGGTGCGTCGTCCAGGAGCTTGTCAGCTCAAAGCTCGAGGGAGCCAATTTTTAAAAACAATCGCAATGGACCGCACTCCGCTAGCCCCTCCTCCGGGTCGCCCCTGGGGAATCTGGCACATGGAGTTCTTGAGTGGTTCACCACAGTGGGTGCCAGTAAGTACTTGTTAGACTGATGATCTCTAGACCCGATACATGTCCCGGGTTTTAAAATATCGCCCGAGACATGGCTCGGGTTTCGGGATAACTTCCCTCATCAGTAGAGAAAATAGTTAGGGGTGGAAGAGAGGGCCGCCAAACAACCGTCAAAGGCTTCAATGCCCGCACAGGCACGCAGGTGCGTCGTCCAGGAGCTCGTCAGCTCAAAGCTCGAGGGAGCCAATTTTTAGAAACAATCGCAATGGACCGCACTCCGCTAGCCCCTCCTCCGGGTCGCCCCTGGGGAATCTGGCACATGGAGTTCTTGAGTGGTTCACCACAGTGGGTGCAAGTAAGTACTTGTTAGACTGATGATCTCTAGACCCGATACATGTCCCGGGTTTTAAAATATCGCCCGAGACATGGCTCGGGTTTCAGGATAACTTCCCTCATCAGTAGAGAAAATAGTTAGGGGTGGAAGAGAGGGATCATCAAGAAGTACTTACTTGCACCCACTGGGGTGAACCACTTAAGAACTTCATGCACCAGCTTCCCATGGGGCGACCCGGAGGAGGAGCTAGCGGTGTGCGCTCCATTGCGGTTGTTTATAAAAATGGCTCCCTCGAGCTTTGAGCTGACGAGCTCCTGGACGACGCACCTGCGTGCCTGTACGGGCACTGAGGCCCTTGACGGTTGCTTGGCGGCCCTCTCTTCCACCCCTAACTATTTTCTCTACTGAGGAGGGAAGTTATCCCGAAACCCGAGCCATGTCTCGGGAGATTTTTTAAAACCCGGGACATGTATCGGGTCTAGAGATCATAAACAAGTACTTACTTGCACCCACTGGGGTGAACCACTTAAGAACTTCATGCACCAGCTTCCCATGGGGCGACCCGGAGGAGGAGCTAGCGGTGTGCGCTCCATTGCGGTTGTTTATAAAAATGGCTCCCTCGAGCTTTGAGCTGACGAGCTCCTGGACGACGCACCTGCGTGCCTGTACGGGCACTGAGGCCCTTGACGGTTGCTTGGCGGCCCTCTCTTCCACCCCTAACTATTTTCTCTACTGAGGAGGGAAGTTATCCCGAAACCCGAGCCATGTCTCGGGCGATATTTTAAAACCCGGGACATGTATCGGGTCTAGAGATCATCAACAAGTACTTACTTGCACCCACTGGGGTGAACCACTTAAGAACTTCATGCACCAGCTTCCCATGGGGCGACCCGGAGGAGGAGCTAGCGGTGTGCGCTCCATTGCGGTTGTTTGTAAAAATGGCTCCCTCGAGCTTTGAGCTGACGAGCTCCTGGACGACGCACCTGCGTGCCTGTACGGGCACTGAGGCCCTTGACGGTTGCTTGGTGGCCCTCTCTTCCACCCCTAACTATTTTCTCTACTGAGGAGGGAAGTTATCCCGAAACCCGAGCCATGTCTCGGGCGATATTTTAAAACCCGGGACATGTATCGGGTCTAGAGATCATCAACAAGTACTTACTTGCACCCACTGGGGTGAACCACTTAAGAACTTCATGCACCAGCTTCCCATGGGGCGACCCGGAGGAGGAGCTAGCGGTGTGCGCTCCATTGCGGTTGTTTATAAAAATGTCTCCCTCGAGCTTTGAGCTGACGAGCTCCTGGACGACGCACCTGCGTGCCTGTACGGGCACTGAGGCCCTTGACGGTTGCTTGGCGGCCCTCTCTTCCACCCCTAACTATTTTCTCTACTGAGGAGGGAAGTTATCCCGAAACCCGAGCCATGTCTCGGGCGATATTTTAAAACCCGGGACATGTATCGGGTCTAGAGATCATCAACAAGTACTTACTTGCACCCACTGGGGTGAATCACTTAAGAACTTCATGCACCAGCTTCCCATGGGGCGACCCGGAGGAGGAGCTAGCGGTGTGCGCTCCATTGCGGTTGTTTATAAAAATGGCTCCCTCGAGCTTTGAGCTGACGAGCTCCTGGACGACGCACCTGCGTGCCTGTACGGGCACTGAGGCCCTTGACGGTTGCTTGGCGGCCCTCTCTTCCACCCCTAACTATTTTCTCTACTGAGGAGGGAAGTTATCCCGAAACCCGAGCCATATCTCGGGCGATATATTAAAACCCGGGACATGTATCGGGTCTAGAGATCATCAACAAGTACTTACTTGCACCCACTGGGGTGAACCACTTAAGAACTTCATGCACCAGCTTCCCATGGGGCGACCCGGAGGAGGAGCTAGCGGTGTGCCCTCCATTGCGGTTGTTTATAAAAATGGCTCCCTCGAGCTTTGAGCTGACGAGCTCCTGGACGACGCACCTGCGTGCCTGTACGGGCACTGAGGCCCTTGACGGTTGCTTGGCGGCCCTCTCTTCCACCCCTAACTATTTTCTCTACTGAGGAGGGAAGTTATCCCGAAACCCGAGCCATGTCTCGGGCGATATTTTAAAACCCGGGACATGTATCGGGTCTAGAGATCATCAACAAGTACTTACTTGCACCCACTGGGTGAACCACTTAAGAACTTCATGCACCAGCTTCCCATGGGGCAACCCGGAGGAGGAGCTAGCGGTGTGCGCTCCATTGCGGTTGTTTATAAAAATGGCTCCCTCGACCTTTGAGCTGACGAGCTCCTGGACGACGCACCTGCATGCCTGTACGGGCACTGAGGCCCTTGACGGTTGCTTGGCGGCCCTCTCTTCCACCCCTAACTATTTTCTCTACTGAGGAGGGAAGTTATCCCGAAACCCGAGCCATGTCTCGGGCGATATTTTAAAACCCGGGACATGTTTCGGGTCTAGAGATCATAAACAAGTACTTACTTGCACCCACTGGGGTGAACCACTTAAGAACTTCATGCACCAGCTTCCCATGGGGCGACCCGGAGGAGGAGCTAGCGGTGTGCGCTCCATTGCTGTTGTTTATAAAAATGGCTCCCTCGAGCTTTGAGCTGACGAGCTCCTGGACGACGCACCTGCGTGCCTGTACGGGCACTGAGGCCCTTGACGGTTGCTTGGCGGCCCTCTCTTCCACCCCTAACTATTTTTTCTACTGAGGAGGGAAGTTATCCCGAAACCCGAGCCATGTCTCGGGCGATATTTTAAAACCCGGGACATGTATCGGGTCTAGAGATCATCAACAAGTACTTACTTGCACCCACTGGGGTGAACCACTTAAGAACTTCATGCACCAGCTTCCCATGGGGCGACCCGGAGGAGGAGCTAGCGGTGTGCGCTCCATTGCGGTTGTTTGTAAAAATGGCTCCCTCGAGCTTTGAGCTGACGAGCTCCTGGACGACGCACCTGCGTGCCTGTACGGGCACTGAGGCCCTTGACGGTTGCTTGGCGGCCCTCTCTTCCACCCCTAACTATTTTCTCTACTGAGGAGGGAAGTTATCCCGAAACCCGAGCCATGTCTCGGGCGATATTTTAAAACCCGGGACATGTATCGGGTCTAGAGATCATCAACAAGTACTTACTTGCACCCACTGGGGTGAACCACTTAAGAACTTCATGCACCAGCTTCCCATGGGGCGACCCGGAGGAGGAGCTAGCGGTGTGCGCTCCATTGCGGTTGTTTATAAAAATGGCTCCCTCGAGCTTTGAGCTGACGAGCTCCTGGACGACGCACCTGCGTGCCTGTACGGGCACTGAGGCCCTTGACGGTTGCTTGGCGGTCCTCTCTTCCACCCCTAACTATTTTCTCTACTGAGGAGGGAAGTTATCCCGAAACCCGAGCCATGTCTCGGGCGATATTTTAAAACCCGGGACATGTATCGGGTCTAGAGATCATCAACAAGTACTTACTTGCACCCACTGGGGTGAATCACTTAAGAACTTCATGCACCAGCTTCCCATGGGGCGACCCGGAGGAGGAGCTAGCGGTGTGCGCTCCATTGCGGTTGTTTATAAAAATGGCTCCCTCGAGCTTTGAGCTGACGAGCTCCTGGACGACGCACCTGCGTGCCTGTACGGGCACTGAGGCCCTTGACGGTTGCTTGGCGGCCCTCTCTTCCACCCCTAACTATTTTCTCTACTGAGGAGGGAAGTTATCCCGAAACCCGAGCCATATCTCGGGCGATATTTTAAAACCCGGGACATGTATCGGGTCTAGAGATCATCAACAAGTACTTACTTGCACCCACTGGGGCGAACCACTTAAGAACTTCATGCACCAGCTTCCCATGGGGCGACCCGGAGGAGGAGCTAGCGGTGTGCCCTCCATTGCGGGTGTTTATAAAAATGGCTCCCTCGAGCTTTGAGCTGACGAGCTCCTGGACGACGCACCTGCGTGCCTGTACGGGCACTGAGGCCCTTGACGGTTGCTTGGTGGCCCTCTCTTCCACCCCTAACTATTTTCTCTACTGAGGAGGGAAGTTATCCCGAAACCCGAGCCATGTCTCGGGCGATATTTTAAAACCCGGGACATGTATCGGGTCTAGAGATCATCAACAAGTACTTACTTGCACCCACTGGGTGAACCACTTAAGAACTTCATGCACCAGCTTCCCATGGGGCGACCCGGAGGAGGAGCTAGCGGTGTGCGCTCCATTGCGGTTGTTTATAAAAATGGCTCCCTCGACCTTTGGGCTGACGAGCTCCTGGACGACGCACCTGCGTGCCTGTACGGGCACTGAGGCCCTTGACGGTTGCTTGGCGGCCCTCTCTTCCACCCCTAACTATTTTCTCTACTGAGGAGGGAAGTTATCCCGAAACCCGAGCCATGTCTCGGGCGATATTTTAAAACCCGGGACATGTTTCGGGTCTAGAGATCATCAACAAGTACTTACTTGCACCCACTGGGGTGAACCACTTAAGAACTTCATGCACCAGCTTCCCATGGGGCGACCCGGAGGAGGAGCTAGCGGTGTGCGCTCCATTGCGGTTGTTTATAAAAATGGCTCCCTCGAGCTTTGAGCTGACGAGCTCCTGGACGACGCACCTGCGTGCCTGTACGGGCACGGAGGCCCTTGACGGTTGCTTGGCGGCCCTCTCTTCCACCCCTAACTATTTTCTCTACTGAGGAGGGAAGTTATCCCGAAACCCGAGCCATGTCTCGGGCGATATTTTAAAACCCGGGACATGTATCGGGTCTAGAGATCATCAACAAGTACTTACTTGCACCCACTGGGGTGAACCACTTAAGAACTTCATGCACCAGCTTCCCATGGGGCGACCCGCAGGAGGAGCTAGCGGTGTGCGCTCCATTGCGGTTGTTTATAAAAATGGCTCCCTCGAGCTTTGAGCTGACGAGCTCCTGGACGACGCACCTGCGTGCCTGTACGGGCACTGAGGCCCTTGACGGTTGCTTGGCGGCCCTCTCTTCCACCCCTAACTATTTTCTCTACTGAGGAGGGAAGTTATCCCGAAACCCGAGCCATGTCTCGGGCGATATTTTAAAACCCGGGACATGTATCGGGTCTAGAGATCATCAACAAGTACTTACTTGCACCCACTGGGGTGAACCACTTAAGAACTTCATGCACCAGCTTCCCATGGGGCGACCCGGAGGAGGAGCTAGCGGTGTGCGCTCCATTGCGGTTGTTTCTACAGGTACAGTGGTAGGCTTATATGTTAACCCTAGGTTAATGCCACCACAGTAGAGCAAATCAGCAGATAAGTGCCGGCAGATAGAGATGGTTTGATGGGAAGTCATGCCCTCTCTGCTTAACAGGCTTCAGACAAGTCATGCCTTCAAAAAGAGAACGAGGCAAGCAAGACATTTCTTGTACAGAGTATTCCTACTACCTATTAGAAAGTTGTGACAGCCTCATAGTTTGTTCCTCAAGCACTTTCTGTGATGGTGAAGCATTCTCATGATAATTTAACATTTCCATTCTGAATGTTTTTGGGGTTTTGGGCTGGTTCATATTCAAGTGAGCCAATCAGCTTGGTGAGGTAACCTAGCAAAGAGCACCTAACAAATCCCAAACTGACAAGGAGTCAATAATTCTGTGATCTGGCGAGGAAGAAGCCTGTGGGACCATCTACCAATAAGATAATATTTTATAACTGTGACAGGTTTATGCCTTAAGTATCCCTAGGTTCCTGGGAAAAATCCGAATGACAAAGCCCAGTGTTGCATTTTTCAATATAATGAGGTACGGGTGATGAGAAATAGTCTCTGTGGTCAGGTGCCTGAACGCAGAGACCATTTCTCATCACCCGTACCTCAGTTCGGACGCAACGTACTCGATTATCATTCCATATTACAAGACTCACTAATAGTACCGTATTAAGAATATTTTCCTTGAGAAAGCCCTTGGCTTACGGGCCATATAGGCGAAACACGTCAGCTGTTCTTTTGCTCACCTGTATTTATGACAACAAATAAATAAAGAAATATTATATTGAAAAACGCAGGCTTTCTTTTGCTCGCCTGTATTTATGACAATGAATAAATACAGAAAGATTACATTGAAAAACGCAGGCTTTCTTCTACTCACCTGTATTTATGACAATGAATAAATACAGAAAGATTATATTGAAAAACGTAACACTGGACTTTGGGTTTCGGATTTTTCCCAGTAAACTAGACATATACTTAAGGCATAAATCTGTCACAGTTATAAAAGATTACCTTTTATTCTCGTGGCCCTTGGGTGATATCCACCTGATAGGTTCATGCCATACCAAGAATTGGCCACTTGTAACAACAGGGGAACCCTACTCACAACGGAACCAGGGTAATGATTAGATATGGAAGAACAATGGTTCCAGTGGGTAATAAAAAATGATTTAGGCAATATATATGTGCACAATGGCAATGAATTTGTAAAGGACTACGTACTGTCAGAGGACAGAAAGAAATCTCTACACAGTCGAATCAATACTGTATTTTATACACAGCAATAAATGGTATATACATTTCTTTTGAAACATAAACATACAAAAACATACAAAATGTTTTAACCGTAAAAAGGTTTTTTGGTGCTCAGTGTCCCCAAGTGAAAATTGGAACCCAAAAGTGACTGTACAAGATAATAATGTTTTTTAGAAAAATAGGTTTCCATAAATAAGAAAAAGAAAAAGAACGACCATATCAATACGAATTCTTGAACAGTTTATGTATGCAATGATACAGGCTGAATTGTGGTCTGTTCTGTTTGTTTGTCGACGGCGTTTCGACCCTCCTATGAATGCGGGGTCTCTTCAGGACTAAGGATACTGGGACATCTGAATGTATAGGGCACAGCTGAAGTGAAGTGCTTTCGTGAAAGGTGAACTAAAAAACTCACGTGAGGACCCAGCCGGGTTCTCACGGGGTGGCCGGCTCTTTGGATAGGGAAGACAGGGCACAAAACAGCTCCTCTGATACGTTGCTACAGCCGTAGCAATTAGGATCCCCTTATCTCTTCTTGGCGTTTAGGGATCTGGCATACGATAGTGAATGGAATTAGAGTTCAATCTTCTAATCTATGCAGCGGTCTGGATGAGCTGCAGATGAATGGGCGTGCGATGCGCTCTTGGTCTGGAGCGCATCGCACGCCCATTCATCTGCAGCTCATCCAGACCGCTGCATAGATTAGAAGATTGAACTCTAATTCCATTCACTATCGTATGCCAGATCCCTAAACGCCAAGAAGAGATAAGGGGATCCTAATTGCTACGGCTGTAGCAACGTATCAGAGGAGCTGTTTTGTGCCCTGTCTTCCCTATCCAAAGAGCCGGCCACCCCGTGAGAACCCGGCTGGGTCCTCACGTGAGTTTTTTAGTTCACCTTTCACGAAAGCACTTCACTTCAGCTGTGCCCTTTACATTCAGATGTCCCAGTATCCTTAGTCCTGAAGAGACCCCGCATTCATAGGAGGGTCGAAACGCCGTCGACAAACAAACAGAACAGACCACAATTCAGCCTGTATCATTGCATACATAAACTGTTCAAGAATTCGTATTGATATGGTCGTTCTTTTTCTTTTTCTTATTTATGGAAACCTATTTTTCTAAAAAACATTATTATCTTGTACAGTCACTTTTGGGTTCCAATTTTCACTTGGGGACACTGAGCACCAAAAAACCTTTTTACGGTTAAAACATTTTGTATGTTTTTGTATGTTTATGTTTCAAAAGAAATGTATATACCATTTATTGCTGTGTATAAAATACAGTATTGATTCGACTGTGTAGAGATTTCTTTCTGTCCTCTGACAGTACGTAGTCCTTTACAAATTCATTGCCATTGTGCACATATATATTGCCTAAATCATTTTTTATTACCCACTGGAACCATTGTTCTTCCATACCAAGAATTGGATCATGTCACATTGTGCGTGAACTCTGGCAGCTCTCTCCCATCCCTCTTTTCAGCTAATCTACCAATAAGGGTACTGTTGGTAATAAGATTTAATATTGTATGAAGGTAGTGCACTCTTTGAAGGAAGGTGCCCAGCAGCTGACTTTTCATATCACTTAAATTGCCATTCCTGGTTTCTGTTGAGAACAGGCTTGATATTAATTTTGAAGTTTTATTTACATATAATTCTTTTAACATTGCATAAAATGTATTCATATTTTTTTAATGTTAAAAATATGTTATTTTTATTAACAATAATTCCTATCGGCTTCAATTTGAAGTCCCTGCCTCAATTATTTTCTATGGGAAGGGTCGCAGGGCTAATGATTGACCAATTGTTGTGCTATATTTACTCCATCTCTAAGCTGGACTACATTTAAGACTGTTATAGGTCTTTTAAGGCTGTCGTAAGTGTAGAAGTGCAGTTTGTGAACAGCGAAAGGGATTCTTCTTTTGTGGTTGGGTGCATGCCCTGCTCTAAACTCCCTTCCTATCCTACCTTAACCACTCCTATCTAAACCACTCCCATTTATTTGCAAATACTCCAAATTTTCCAGCCTTTCCCCCGTCCCTTCCACATTTACTATATGCTGTCGTTCGGTCGGAGATCTCTGCACATGAAAGATAGGAGTGGTGGAGGTATAGATCTCTGCTTGTTTGTCAGTGAAATCATTTTGTTATACCTTAGTACTACTATTGTACAAAATGCAGTTTGTGAATAGGCTCCATGTTCATTTTCACTTTGCACTACTGAAATGCTTAAAACACTGGAGAACAAACCCACCCACAGTCATCTTGAGCAAAGCCCACACTCTAGCTCTGAAAATCACATGGCCATCTATACATGTATGTCACTAGGGCATAATTTGTTTCACTTTACAGCACTGAAATATTTATAAGCATCAGGAACCAAACCTGCCACAGTTGGTGTGGGCAAAGTCTAAGCCCTAGCTCTGCGAATTACATGTCTATGCATACATATGGTTTCTTTTACCCACTATCAGCAATAGAAACAGTTTAATAGATCAACAGTAAAAATATTAACCTGTGAATTAACTTTCACACATTTTTCTGAAGCACATTGTATGCTTGTCTGTATATAATAGCAAACATGTGCAATACACTGTGCCGTAATACGTAAATAATTCTGAAAATATCCAAAAGCTTCAAAGTTACTAACAAAAGGGATACCAAAAAGTTGGGCATGCTACTAAAGTAATTGACAAGTCACCCTCTCATGCACTCGTTTGTTTTAAGCTCAAGCACAGCCACAGCGCGAGAGCTATACTACCTACGCAGGCCATATAACAAATCCAGGAGTCCAGCTATGTTACTCCAATGGAGAAGCGTGCTACCCATCTACTAAATGCTTCAGCAGTAAAATGCGCTTTAAAATCTGAGAAAGTCACAGTCCATGTTTGCACTCCCTCTACTTCACACATGGATGACGGTCTGTGCTAGCTACTCTTGCAGCTATGTCTATCCAGGTCATCCCTGTAGTCTTGTGGGCCCTGGACTCACATGCTACCAATAATGGACACGGACACGGAGTGCTAGAGTACGGGAACTGGCCCAGGGCACGTGCACCCGGCCCCTTTTATTAGTTGGGTCACCTGACCGGAGACACTTGTGATGGGTGGGTGTACAGTGTGGGTTGACACTTGGCAGAACACAAGAACGTGTCAAGCAGGACAATACATCTCTACCAAATTTTAATGGCAAAAATAACAAACAAAAGTCCAACCTATGGGAAAAACAACATAATGAAACATAGCATCAAAGAGTCTCTTCAGGCCGTATTGCTGGCGGTGCTGGAGCTCTGGACCACATGGTCAGGAGGCTTTAGTCCACCTCAGCGTTGTAGTTCAGACCAGCCTAGTCTTGTGGTGTTGGAGTCTATTTACATAATTCCAACAGTGGTGCATCTGGAGTGGTGGTGGAGTCCACTTTGGAGATCTTCTTGCAGGGGCTCAGGCTCCGGTGGGCAGACAACCTGCAAACACGGAGGATGACCTTGGTGGATGAGGGCTTTCTTTGGAGGCGATGATGCTTTCCAGTTCCTGATAGCTGAGCAGCTTCAGACTTGCCTCTCCTCCCTGAACTCCATTCTCACAGGAGTCTCCTGGAGGGCCTTCCTGCCGGGCTGCCATGGGACCATATGGTCTGTGCGCGCCTCTCGTGGGCCGCGCAAAGGCGTCACTGAGGAACTGCCAACAGGGCCACAGCCAAATCGCTCATGCAGGAGCAAAGGGTGGTGTCTCAGGGCCTGAGGGCTCTCGCCGTTAGGATTCAGGTTCACATGCCTCCTTCAGATGGTCTTTAGGTTACCAGTCTTTGTCTATGACCTTCATGCGTCCTGGTGCATGTTGTGGAGTTGCTGCTGACGCATCTCTCTGGTTCGGAGTCCCCTCTCTCAGGAACTCCGTTGAAGCCCTTGCCCCTGGACTGCCACGTGACTGCGTGGGCTGTGCGAGCCTTTCGTAGACTGCGCTGAGGGGTCGCTGCAGAACTCCCAACAGAGCCACGGCCAAGCCTTCTGTAACCCAAAGGGTGGATATTCCAATGGTCATGTATGCTCTTCTTCAATAGGCTTCAGGTTGACGGGGACACACAGAAGGTTCCTGGGAGGCTAGCCTCCGATGGCGCGAGGAGTGCCTCTTTGACCTCCGGATGTTTTGAGTGTTTGGATCCACTCTGGTGGTGCGATGCTCCTTCGATGTTCTTGGTGATGATCCACCTGGATGATGAACATGATGATTGTTTATTTTACACTTGGGCAAACATGCGGCGATCTCTTGTTGTAGACTTTGTGGAGTGAGGAGGACTGGAGGGACTTTGTGACCACTTATGGGTATCTTCTAGCAGGTGCACTTGTTAGACGTGATCTCATCGATGCCAAGCAGCCGGTGACAGGTGAGTGGACGGTCGCACTGTGAAGCGTGGGGCCTGGATGCAGATAGCGCTTGCTAGCTGCTTAGGGCTGGTTTTCCCGCGAAGCTGTCTCCAGTGACATCTCTGTACCCGGTGTCTGGCTTGTGCTGATGAACAACTTCTCCAGTGCTGGCACGAATCCTCTGTCCTGTATCTCTTCTCCTTTTCAATCATAGTGCCTGTGGTGGCTGTTTGACTTGTGGTGTTGTGCCATTCTCCTTTCCTACTTGGTGGAGTGGCGTACTGCCACGCTCTTCTCCTTCGCTAAGTGGCATCTAGCCATGCTCTTTTCCTCTTTCCGATCAGGTTCCTCACGTGGATGTGGCATCCTGCCACATGTCTCATGTTTGCGCCACTTGAACATCTCCCTGGTCGTGTCCAGTTCTTGAGACGGTCTTTACTTTTCTGCGGACCTGTGGCAGGTATGTCCTGTTGGTAGGACATGCTCCTTCTCCTTGAGGACCTTTTGCTGGCCCCATCTCCTGCTCGGGGATTTACACGGTGCTCCTCTGCCAGGGTGGCAAGTTACCTCTTCGCTCAATGGTGTTGTGCTTGCACCGTCGTGGCGCTTGATCCTGCCTCCGTTCAGGCATTCATGGCAGGGCTGGTCACTTTGTGTGATGTGCTCCTTGCTCGCTGTGCAAATGTGGCATTTGGCCATGTGTTGCTTGTCGTCGGAGCACACATTGCGGTGGCAGCTTGCCACGTGGAGTGTGCGACTCTCCTCTTTCCTGTCGGGTGTCACTTTCGGCTCCATCTTGAGGCAGTGTGAGATGACACTCTGCTGTCTTTGGGCCACTGTGGGGCTTAGCTGAAACCGTGATGAGGATGCTCTCCTTGCTACCTTCAGCAGTGCTTCTTCTCTGTGGAGAGATGTCACTCTCCTAGGCGCCTGCTCGTGCTGTCAGGTGCGCTGGTACAGACTTTGGCACACCTCGGACTCCTCGCACTTGGTCCTTCTTTGGGGCGCCCTCTTCTCACACTTGGCGTGCTTGCTCTTCTGGCTTGCGGCGGTGCCTGTTCACCACTGGGGTGGATGGCGCAATTCCTTTGCCTGCTTTGGCATTGGACAGCCAATGGGGGTTTCGGGTGCTGCACACATCCTCTGTGCACCTCTGTGGAGCTTGGCTACTTGTTGGTCTGGCTGCTTGATTGCTGTCTTCTGGGGTTTCGTGCCTCTGGCTGTCGTGCCTCACAGTCTCTCGCTGAGGTGCCTTGCATGGACACAAATGACTCTTCATGTTTTGAGGTGGAAACTGGCAGTACCTGCCTGCTTGGTTGCTTTTGGTTCCATTACCTTCACTGGACCTTGCAGGGCCACTTGAAGCTTCTGTTTGTTGGGCTAACTTTGTACTTCTTGGGTTCCTGCTGGCAGTCTCTTCTATTTGGCTAATGCCCCTTGAGTGTTCTTTGGTAGATTGTAGCTTGGGCTGCTCTTCTCCTTGGGTGTTGCCTTTCCATAGACTTTGCTGCTTTGACTTTCTGCTCTGTTTAGTGTCACCACTTTGGCTGGGGCAGCTTTGGACTTTGCAGGGCTCTCTCCGGGGTTTAATAATCTCTCCCCCCTGTCCTAAAGCAGGGCAGATCAAACAGGGACGCTGCAGGCTATGCTTTCCTTTACTTTGTCCAGCGCAACAGAGGCTCTCATGCTGTGTACACTTTTTATGTGGGGCTTACTGCTTTTTGGCTAGGCTGCTTAGGGCTTTCTGTCTCTTTGGGGCTGTGCTGAGTCTTTCACACTGGACTTTGCATGGCTCTATGTGGCTCCACAACCTTGGCTTTGGATGTACTCCAGGCAGTCCTCTTGGGAGGGGCTCTGTGCAGGGGATAGCAGTCCCTTGGGCCTTCATCTGCCATCAGTCATTCGGGTCAGAGGCCCGAGTCTGTGGCCTGGGTCCAAGATTACTCTTCCCTTAATTCAGCCACTCCAGGCAGTGTTAGATAGCACCACAGGGCTGCTCTCACAGTGTCTGTATGTCTTGCTAAACTTGCAGGGGGAATTGCAGGCTCATTATGATGTGGGCAGTTCTCTGTTTCCACTATCCCCACACGAGGCGGCATACGAGGCACTGGCTCCTGTCAATTTAGTTCAAAAGCGGCTGCAGCCGCTTTACACACATTACCGGTTGTTCACGGCTTTCCACCAGTCAAGCTGCTGTGGGTGATAAAACGAGGTGAGCAGGGCTTTTCGCAACGTTTTGCAGCAAAGCGGTTTATCATGCATTTCATCCCCTTCTGGGCTGCCTCTCACGGCTTGCTCCTATGAATGCAGTGCCTTCAGGCAACTGCTAAGTGGCGCTAGAGACGCTCTAGGAGGCCGCAGCTGGTATCAGGATGCTGCGGGCCTCATAGTGACATGAAGACAAGGACTATAAAAGGCACCTGAGACTTGGAAAGCGGTAATATCAGACTCTGCACACACCTTTCCCCTCCTGAGGCGGAAGCCGGGAGGTCTCCTGCTTTTCTTTCAATTTTAAACTAATTTTCGTGATTTTACTCGTTTTTTCACCTGTGCTTGCTAATTGTATTTTCTAGCCTGCAGCAGTGTGTAGAGACCCCCCAGCGCTCAGCAGCGCTTAAAAACTCTTTTTTCCCCCCTCCCTGCAGCTCCGGTCCCACCCTCTGCTGAGTGTTGATGCCGAGGGCTGGACGCCGGTTTTGGCGGCCATCTTCGTTTGGGCTGGGTTGGGGAGGCCATAGACAAGGACTATAAAAGGCACCTGAGACTTGGAAAGCGGTAATATCAGACTCTGCACACACCTTTCCCCTCCTGAGGCGGAAGCCGGGAGGTCTCCTGCTTTTCTTTCAATTTTAAACTAATTTTCGTGATTTTACTCGTTTTTTCACCTGTGCTTGCTAATTGTATTTTCTAGCCTGCAGCAGTGTGTAGAGACCCCCCAGCGCTCAGCAGCGCTTAAAAACTCTTTTTTCCCCCCTCCCTGCAGCTCCGGTCCCACCCTCTGCTGAGTGTTGATGCCGAGGGCTGGACGCCGGTTTTGGCGGCCATCTTCGTTTGGGCTGGGTTGGGGAGGCCATAGACAAGGACTATAAAAGGCACCTGAGACTTGGAAAGCGGTAATATCAGACTCTGCACACACCTTTCCCCTCCTGAGGCGGAAGCCGGGAGGTCTCCTGCTTTTCTTTCAATTTTAAACTAATTTTCGTGATTTTACTCGTTTTTTCACCTGTGCTTGCTAATTGTATTTTCTAGCCTGCAGCAGTGTGTAGAGACCCCCCAGCGCTCAGCAGCGCTTAAAAACTCTTTTTTCCCCCCTCCCTGCAGCTCCGGTCCCACCCTCTGCTGAGTGTTGATGCCGAGGGCTGGACGCCGGTTTTGGCGGCCATCTTCGTTTGGGCTGGGTTGGGGAGGCCATAGACAAGGACTATAAAAGGCACCTGAGACTTGGAAAGCGGTAATATCAGACTCTGCACACACCTTTCCCCTCCTGAGGCGGAAGCCGGGAGGTCTCCTGCTTTTCTTTCAATTTTAAACTAATTTTCGTGATTTTACTCGTTTTTTCACCTGTGCTTGCTAATTGTATTTTCTAGCCTGCAGCAGTGTGTAGAGACCCCCCAGCGCTCAGCAGCGCTTAAAAACTCTTTTTCCCCCCTCCCTGCAGCTCCGGTCCCACCCTCTGCTGAGTGTTGATGCCGAGGGCTGGACGCCGGTTTTGGCGGCCATCTTCGTTTGGGCTGGGTTGGGGAGGCCATAGACAAGGACTATAAAAGGCACCTGAGACTTGGAAAGCGGTAATATCAGACTCTGCACACACCTTTCCCCTCCTGAGGCGGAAGCCGGGAGGTCTCCTGCTTTTCTTTCAATTTTAAACTAATTTTCGTGATTTTACTCGTTTTTTCACCTGTGCTTGCTAATTGTATTTTCTAGCCTGCAGCAGTGTGTAGAGACCCCCCAGCGCTCAGCAGCGCTTAAAAACTCTTTTTCCCCCCTCCCTGCAGCTCCGGTCCCACCCTCTGCTGAGTGTTGATGCCGAGGGCTGGACGCCGGTTTTGGCGGCCATCTTCGTTTGGGCTGGGTTGGGGAGGCCATAGACAAGGACTA
This sequence comes from Triturus cristatus, assembly GCF_964204655.1. Taxonomy (NCBI): domain Eukaryota; kingdom Metazoa; phylum Chordata; class Amphibia; order Caudata; family Salamandridae; genus Triturus; species Triturus cristatus. The sequence goes on along the minus strand of NC_140580.1, from coordinate 321,024,157 downwards.
TAAAAGGCACCTGAGACTTGGAAAGCGGTAATATCAGACTCTGCACACACCTTTCCCCTCCTGAGGCGGAAGCCGGGAGGTCTCCTGCTTTTCTTTCAATTTTAAACTAATTTTCGTGATTTTACTCGTTTTTTCACCTGTGCTTGCTAATTGTATTTTCTAGCCTGCAGCAGTGTGTAGAGACCCCCCAGCGCTCAGCAGCGCTTAAAAACTCTTTTTCCCCCCTCCCTGCAGCTCCGGTCCCACCCTCTGCTGAGTGTTGATGCCGAGGGCTGGACGCCGGTTTTGGCGGCCATCTTCGTTTGGGCTGGGTTGGGGAGGCCATAGACAAGGACTATAAAAGGCACCTGAGACTTGGAAAGCGGTAATATCAGACTCTGCACACACCTTTCCCCTCCTGAGGCGGAAGCCGGGAGGTCTCCTGCTTTTCTTTCAATTTTAAACTAATTTTCGTGATTTTACTCGTTTTTTCACCTGTGCTTGCTAATTGTATTTTCTAGCCTGCAGCAGTGTGTAGAGACCCCCCAGCGCTCAGCAGCGCTTAAAAACTCTTTTTCCCCCCTCCCTGCAGCTCCGGTCCCACCCTCTGCTGAGTGTTGATGCCGAGGGCTGGACGCCGGTTTTGGCGGCCATCTTCGTTTGGGCTGGGTTGGGGAGGCCATAGACAAGGACTATAAAAGGCACCTGAGACTTGGAAAGCGGTAATATCAGACTCTGCACACACCTTTCCCCTCCTGAGGCGGAAGCCGGGAGGTCTCCTGCTTTTCTTTCAATTTTAAACTAATTTTCGTGATTTTACTCGTTTTTTCACCTGTGCTTGCTAATTGTATTTTCTAGCCTGCAGCAGTGTGTAGAGACCCCCCAGCGCTCAGCAGCGCTTAAAAACTCTTTTTCCCCCCTCCCTGCAGCTCCGGTCCCACCCTCTGCTGAGTGTTGATGCCGAGGGCTGGACGCCGGTTTTGGCGGCCATCTTCGTTTGGGCTGGGTTGGGGAGGCCATAGACAAGGACTATAAAAGGCACCTGAGACTTGGAAAGCGGTAATATCAGACTCTGCACACACCTTTCCCCTCCTGAGGCGGAAGCCGGGAGGTCTCCTGCTTTTCTTTCAATTTTAAACTAATTTTCGTGATTTTACTCGTTTTTTCACCTGTGCTTGCTAATTGTATTTTCTAGCCTGCAGCAGTGTGTAGAGACCCCCCAGCGCTCAGCAGCGCTTAAAAACTCTTTTTCCCCCCTCCCTGCAGCTCCGGTCCCACCCTCTGCTGAGTGTTGATGCCGAGGGCTGGACGCCGGTTTTGGCGGCCATCTTCGTTTGGGCTGGGTTGGGGAGGCCATAGACAAGGACTATAAAAGGCACCTGAGACTTGGAAAGCGGTAATATCAGACTCTGCACACACCTTTCCCCTCCTGAGGCGGAAGCCGGGAGGTCTCCTGCTTTTCTTTCAATTTTAAACTAATTTTCGTGATTTTACTCGTTTTTTCACCTGTGCTTGCTAATTGTATTTTCTAGCCTGCAGCAGTGTGTAGAGACCCCCCAGCGCTCAGCAGCGCTTAAAAACTCTTTTTCCCCCCTCCCTGCAGCTCCGGTCCCACCCTCTGCTGAGTGTTGATGCCGAGGGCTGGACGCCGGTTTTGGCGGCCAGCTTCGTTTGGGCTGGGTTGGGGAGGCCATAGACAAGGACTATAAAAGGCACCTGAGACTTGGAAAGCGGTAATATCAGACTCTGCACACACCTTTCCCCTCCTGAGGCGGAAGCCGGGAGGTCTCCTGCTTTTCTTTCAATTTTAAACTAATTTTCGTGATTTTACTCGTTTTTTCACCTGTGCTTGCTAATTGTATTTTCTAGCCTGCAGCAGTGTGTAGAGACCCCCCAGCGCTCAGCAGCGCTTAAAAACTCTTTTTCCCCCCTCCCTGCAGCTCCGGTCCCACCCTCTGCTGAGTGTTGATGCCGAGGGCTGGACGCCGGTTTTGGCGGCCATCTTCGTTTGGGCTGGGTTGGGGAGGCCATAGACAAGGACTATAAAAACAGGCACTTACGGCTCCGCGCAGCGGACGCGACCAGCGGATGCGCCGGACCTGCGCCGGAGTCGTGCTAGAGTCCTGCCCGTCTGCGCCCGTCAGCGTCCCGGAAGCGTCTGGCGTGGCTGGTACCTCTGGCCCCTATGCTCTCCTACTCCGCTCAGGAGCTATACTCTTTGCGTAATTGGAATGCGTCGTGTCACACGGTTTTTCCTGGCCGATATAAGGGTAAACATACGTGCCCTGCTTGCCATTGGCACCCTGTTCGCTCCTTCCCTTCCCCTATCCCTGCTAAGGAGTGTAGCATAAAACACCTTTGTTTACTCCTCAATACGAGGTCGTTGCACCGACACACTCAAGAGATTTTTGATCTCCTCTCAACGACCAGTCCTACCTGTCTGATGCTTACTGAAACATGGCTGAATGATTCCTCCCACCCGGACATTGTGGCAGCCATCCCCACGGACTATACCATCCATCGACAGGACAGAGACAAGGGTAGGGGAGGAGGAGTTGCCTTGGTTGTTAAAAAATCTTTTCCGTGCACGGTCACGCATACTCACACCATCGCAGGGGCGGACTCTTTAGCCTTTACCATCTCCCTATCGCCGCAACAAGCGCTGAAGGGTCTGATTGTTTACAGACCTCCGGGCCCAGTGGGATCCTTTCTTGATGATCTCCAGCAGGCCATGTCGATCCTTGTCCTTAGATCGGAGCTGTGCCTACTGGCGGGAGATTTTAATTTCCATATGGACGACCATAATGACCAGGACGCCATCAAATTGCTGGATATTGCATCCACTCTAGGCCTTTCCCCCTATCTTTCTGGTCCGACCCACAACAAAGGCCACACACTCGATCAGGTGTTTTCCACCACACCTATCATGGCTGTAACTCTTCTGCCAGTCGTCTGGTCTGATCATTATCTTGCCCACTTTGAAATACCTTCTACTGTGACCTCTCCGGCCAGTGTCATGAGGCAGCAGGGCAGCAGCTATAGGGCATTCCACCGGGTGACCCCAGACATGCTAACGCATGCTCTGGCAGATCACCCTGTTTCCTGTACTGGCGACCTGGAGAAAGATCTGGAGAGCCTACAATCCTGGCTTCTTGCCAGACTAAATGAGCTCGCTCCCTCACAGCCACCCAAATCTGCTGCCCGGCGGGTCTCTGCCCCCTGGTTTACGGAGGATTTAGCCCACGCTCGTAGGCAATGTAAAGCTGCTGAGCGGGCGTGGAGAGTCCAGTATGAGCCTGAAGCCAAACAACGCTATAAAATCATGATGAAGTCCTACCACGATCTTATCTTACAGGGCAAGAAATGTTACTTCGCTAAAAGGATTGAAGACGCAGCTAACTCCTGTAAGGAGATTTTTTCAATTGTACGTGAATTTACCAGCCCCCGGACAACCTCTACTCAGGGTGCCCCGGTGGAGACCTGGGCTAACACTATTGCCAATTTCTTCACCACCAAAATCAGGCTAATTCAGGATTCTTTCCCGTCGAGAGCGTTAGATGATTTATCTACGATGCCGACGGAGACAGTCTTCCTGTCTCCTCCTGGCCCAGCTTTGCTAGACTTTCCTCCCCTTCCGGTTGCCGCATCCTTAGCCTTGATGAGGAACCTTAAATCAGGCTCACCATTAGATCCGTGTCCAGCAAAATTCTTAGCGAAAATGGCAGATGTCATTAATCCCATAGCTAATCCTATCCTCAATTTATCCCTGAGTCAGGGTTTTCTGCCCCAGGCCTGGAAGCAAGCCATGGTCATCCCCCTGATCAAGAAGCCCAATCTTGATCCAGAGGCGCCTTCTAATTATAGGCCAATCTCGCTCCTTCCAGCACTGACCAAGATCCTGGAGAAACACGTGCACAGCGTGCTTTCTAACTTCCTGGAGTCTAATGAGTTACTTCATGAATCCCAATCGGGCTTTCGTTCCAACTTAAGCACCGAGACGGCGCTCCTGGAAGTCTCGGAGATCGTGAAGGAGGTGCTGGACACAGGAGGCAGGGCGATGTTAGTCATGTTAGACCTGTCGGCGGCGTTTGACACCGTCCCCCACGAGGATCTCCTCACTAGACTTCATAACATCGGTCTAGGGGGGACGGTGCTCAACTGGTTTCGTTCCTTTCTGGCCAACCGCCGGCAGACGGTCTGGGTCCCACCCGGGTCCGCCGAGATGCCGCCATTGGGAGTCGGAGTGCCTCAGGGCTCTGTACTGAGCCCCACTCTATTTAACATCCTTATGACCCCTCTGGCGACACTGGCGGAGTCCTACGGGGCCCGGATCATCTCTTATGCTGACGACACCCAGCTTCTATTCACCTGTCGTAAGAGCGAAGAGTTCGATGGAGAAAGGATCTGCGAGTGCCTTGGGGCTGTCTTTAGCTGGTTTTCACATAACAGCCTCAAATGCAACTCGGACAAATCCGAAATACTATTCTTCGGATGCCCATCAGAACCAGATTGGCAGGGATGGTGGCCTGCTGACATGTTCCCTCCCACTCAGTCCTCTAAGTGGGCTAAGAACCTGGGGGTTAAAATTGACAACGAGCTCTCGCTCAAATCCCAGGTTTCCACTCTTACGGGAACATGCTTTGGGATACTCAGAATGTTGCGCAAGTTCTTTCCCCTTCTCTCGGAGGAACATCGGAGGATCACTGTTCAGGCACTCATAGGGTCCAGATTGGACTATGCAAATGTCCTATATCTGGGTCTGCCTGAATACCTCCTCCAGCGTTTGCAGGTTACTCAGAACGCTGCTGCTCGTGCAATTTTTGGCCTGCACCGCCGCACCAGTGCCTCCAATCTCCTCGTATCCCTTCACTGGCTTCCGGTGCGGAAGAGGATACTTTTCAAGGCCATGACTCTCGCCCATAAGGCCTTGCATGGCAATGGTGCCAAATATCTTCAGAGGAGGCTGGACTTCTATCGACCTGTACGATCCCTCAAGTCAGAAGCTTTGGCTTTGGCTCGGGTGCCACGCATCAAAAGGGCTCGGCTAGGCGGCCGGTCCTTTAGCTTTCTTGCTCCGCAGCTATGGAATTCCTTACCGGTGTCCTTGCGAAACACCGCTAACCTGCTTGCCTTCAGAAAAGACTTAAAAACCTGGCTGTTCACTGGATAATCTGCCCCCTCTTTAGGCCCCTGCTCTTTTTACTGTTATGTTTTCCAGCTCTTTCTTTGGTCTGGAGCACAAAAGCGCCGGGACACTCCTTTGGAGTAGCCGTTGCGCTATAAAAGTCCCATTTAACATAACATAACATAACATAACAAGATGCCGGTTCCACACTGTGGGTGCGAGCCGCGGCACCTCTTCGCAGTGAAAGATGGCAGCCAGCTGGGCAGTGAGGATCGCACTGCAGGCGCGGCAAGGCGGTGGTCTATTCTCGAAGTTAGACTTGTTTGGGCACATGAGGTAAGTGGTGCTACCACTTCAAATAGAGGCCACGGCAGCTGTCTTAGCGCTGCGGGCCATGCGTATATTGGCGGGCTCTGGCAGTCGCTGCATGGGGGTCTTGTTCATGCCGGATGACGTTGGATTGATCCATACCGCCCCGTGGTGAGGAGCAGGGCCCTGCAGGTATGGTGTGATTTGCCGCTTGTCTTCTCAGTCTCCAGCAGCTTCCCGGGTGAACAGGAAATGTCGGTGCACGGGAAGTATTGGTGCGGCCTCGGCCTGGCACCCTGTCTGGAGGCCGGGCGCTGAGTTTTGCTGCTGGCCTCGACTTCAAGCAGCAGGACATTGCTCTCCCAGGCCTCAGCATCTCTTCCCCGGGGCAGACAGCAGCAGGCTTGAACAGTGGGCAGATACACAACAGGTTGCGGTTAAATGTTTCATGGTTTCAGGTATGCAGGAGCTGCTCTGGCACGCCAGGTGCAGTCGGCTTAGTTGGAGATGGCCCTTCTCCATTTTTTTCTCGCTGGGGCAGCTTACTAGTACTGCATCATGTAGGGGACATGGCAGAGTGTGGGCCCTATATTATTTGCGCTTCTCAACAGTTCTCTCAGTAGGATGGCAGCTGGGCTTCTGACTGTAGGAGAACGGTCCCTCCTCCCCTACAAATAGTGGCAAAACGGCGGACAGCAGATACGCAGGGTCAGCATACATGCCAACATTTTACGACAGGGACGTGGGAGATTTAAAATAAAAATATTGGGAGAATGAAAATTCCCCATTGACTTGTATTGTAGAAAATGCAATTTCAGGTGGGAGACAGCTAAAATAAAGTCATTTTTGGCTTGAAAAAAAGGTAGTCTCCCGCCTGAATTGGGTCTATTGGCATGTATGGGTCAGACCCGCTTGTCACCAATGTAAGTGTTGTGGGCCCTGGGCACAATTGCTACCAATAATGAACACGGGGTGCTAGGATATTGGAACTGGCCCAGGGCACATGCGCCCGGCCCCTTTTATTAGCAGGGTCACCTGACTGGTGACACCTGTGATGGGTGGGTGTACAGTGTGGGTTGACACCAGGCAGAATACTGGAACGTTAGTGCCAATATAGGCCACACTCACCAGCCCTCCCGCAGCAACATACAGGTAGCATAAATAAGCAGACAAGACAACTTTTTGGTGGAGAAAATTGCTGCAGGTTTATTAGCATACCAAATATGCCAACATGGTGGGTTATCTTACAGGCGATCCAAAGGCAAGCCGCCCCTCGCGACCTACCACCTGATGGGCCAACTTGCATCGTGGTCTTAGCCAATCGGTGCTTAGCGGTTTTGGTGAGGGGATAGCCCCTCCCACTTCCGGTGAAACATTGGTCCACCATATAACTCACGACCCCCCTACGAGGGGCGGAGCGTTCAAGCGACTCCCGGTTGTACAGGTTTCCAAATGCCCGTAGGACAGATGGGGCGCCGTCGCACCCCAGGGTCCACCGCACAGACTTCCTATGGGATATTTGGCCTCAGCACCCTTTGTGCTCCTGAAGAGGGTACCCCTGAGTACCTTTCCGCCTCTGGATCGCCATGTAACTCCGCCTGCAACACAAATGAAAGATTAGAACATACTTCCTCCCCTCACCCTGATCGCCGGGCAAGCGGATGGGAGGGAGTCGGCGTCAGGGCGAGGGGATAAAGAGGCCGCCAGAAGTGACGCGTGGGACCCCAGCAGGGGTCTCAGCCAAAAGACTAGGCTTCCCAGTGTGCCATCTTGTGGCACTAAAGGGGCCGCCCTCTTATGAGGGACCCTGCGGGGACTGTGTCGGTCAGAACGCATAGTGCCAATATCGGCTACACTTACCAGCCCTCCCACAGCAACATACAGGTAGCATAAATAATCAGACAAGACAACTTTTTGGTGGAGAAAATTGCTGCAGGTTTATTAGCATACCAAATATGCCAACATGGTGGGTTATCTTACAGGCGATCCAAAGGCAAGCCGCCCCTCGCGGCCTACCACCTGATGGGCCAACTTGCATCGTGGTCTTAGCCAATCAGTGCTTAGCGGTTGTGGTGAGGGGATAGCCCCTCCCACTTCAGGTGAAACATTGGTCCACCATATAACTCACGCCCCCCCCCACGAGGGGCGGAGCGTTCAAGCGACCCTCGGTTGTACAGGTTTCCAACCGCCCGTAGGACAGATGGGGCGCCGTCGCACCCCAGAGTCCACCGCACAGACTTCCTGGGGATATTTGGCCTCAGCACCCTTTGTGCTCCTGAGGAGGGTACCCCTGAGTACCTTTCCGCATCTGGATCGCCATGTAACTCCGCCACAGCCCTGGGTGTGGCGACCGTCGTAGCCAGGGCCCCCCACCAAGGCCGGCGCTCTTACTTACATCCCGCTATTTCCCGGGCCTCCCCTAGGTCCAGGAGGAACAAGTCCATGCCTATTCTGGAGAGATGTACCCCATCGTCCACGAGACACCCTGTGGATTTAACACGAAGCAAAACATGTCTTATTAATCCAAACCCTGTTTGTTCAGTGAATTTCCGCATTGCGCATCTGACTCTCCTGCGCGCAGCCTCCATTGCCTCCCCAGATCGAGCTTCCTGCCACAGGAGCCGGGCAGTGATCACTGACCACCACCGTTCACATGTCCCTAACTGGTTGCTTCAATTGCAAACTGTGGCCTTACTGTTTTGAAGCAGTGTCCTTTTGCCCAAAGTAGCGGCCTTATCTTTAGCTATTTATGGTGCCTCTCCCCCTATCCAGCAAGGATAGGTCCATGCTTAACTGGACAGATGTTCCCCATTGTCCTCAAAGCACCCAGTGAATTTGGCGTGTAGCAACCCATGTCTAAGGAAGGCAAATCCCCTCTGCTCAGTGAATAAACGCATAGTGCAGATGACCCTTCTGCACGCAGGCTCCATCGCCTCCCCCAACCGAGCTCCCTGCCACGGGAGCTGGGGGTGATTACAGACCACAAAAGTGCACATTGTGGTCTTCGTGGTCTCCTTCTAGGGTGCATTACTTTGCCCCACGGACCAGACAATTTTAGAGTTCTTTTGGATTGCTCCCTGGTGAACATAGTAATGGTGTCAAAACAGGTTTGAGGGAATATGTGAATGGTACCCGTTATTAGACACTGGACCCTTTCGTGGACTGACAACTTACTCAGCCCACCCTGCTTGCTGAACCTTCAACCGGTCTCAGATGCCCCGTCCCTGCTATCCACCTGTGACCCTTGATACTTACACCAGTGGTGGTGTCAAGCTACCAGGTTCTGTGTCACGTGCTTCGCTGTTGTCCCTTTGGTGGATCCACTGGGACCCTTTTGCATCCCTGCAAATGCTTAGTCACGAGCTGATGCCCTTTAATGCCCTTGCCCATCCCTCAAACGCACCTGACAGCATGATGCCCCTCGCAACTTTGGTGAGGGGTTATGGGCCCAGGGCACCCCCGTCTGTGTTTCCAACATATATCCTCCCTAGATGCTCCAGATAGTGTGAGTGGCTATCCCTGTCCTGGCAGGGCATGCCAATGGCCTGTCCACCCCTTGGTGACTCTCCTGCCACGGGATAGGCGACATTAAGCACTGGTGTCCTTGTGTACCTGACGTATAGGAGGGGGGAACAACATGTACGACTACCTGCCCTTTCCAGAGCAGTGGGAATGCCAAAACAATCATTCCTCAATCATTGTAGCCAAATTATGCTATGATCCCATGTTCCCCCCAGCTTGTGCACCGCAACCCACTAGTTAAATGGCAACTTCTGCAAATGCCTGGCTCCAGGACGGGTGTTTTGTCTCCCCTGAGCAACTGGTAGCATGCCCTTGTAAACAGAGTGCACCTACTCTGCTGCATCGACCAGACATTTGCGCAGGCAATTCTGTTGTTGAAATGTGTCGAACAACTGAATGGTGTCCCTCTGGTTTGTGTAACTGTATGCCAATTGTGCACCCCCCCCATGTGTGCCCTGCCATGATTTGTGTGTCAAGCCACAAACGCTGTCCGACTACTCTGCTCCCTATCCGTGCTACTTTATCAGATCAAGAAGTGTCATAAAATTAAATATGTGCCTTCGATGGATGGGGGCTACAAATAATGCCTGCTCTCTTGAGGGAGAATGATGCACAGATGAGCTGATGGCCATTGTCCAGATGTATCCGCCAAATACATAAACCTGTAAGCTAGTACTACTGGCTTCGGTCCCTCTGGTTACTTGCCTAAAACCACGAAGGCCCCCATATAGCATTATTGCCTGGCATCTCGGGTGAACTTTGCCCAGAGCTGAATAGTCTTAGTGGGGTTAGACTGGAGGAGGTATGTGTGGCTAATGCAGGCCCAAAATCTGTGCAAATTGATGATGCATCACCATGGTACCAACGGGCCTGAGTATTGAAACTGGCGATGCTGTGATACGACTAATGTAAATGTCTCAGCGTGGGCCAGAATGTAGGAGCTTTATGTGTGGCTCGTGCAGGCCCAACTAATCTGCAGGGATACTCAGCTCGCTCAGGTAATGTGCTGCATATTGCCTGGTATTTAGTCGCTAGGTCATTGCCTCCTTATATTACTACAAAAGGAGCACTACCCTACGACAAGCCCATCTGTTGGCTTTGACATTGCTTCTTAGTTGCCTAAGATAAATAAGCCACAATTATAGCTTTCTTGCATAGCCACCCAAGAGCTAGCCGCCCCCATCCACGGCTGCCAAGGTTTCAACTGCTATATGTGACATTTCCATCATTCCAGCGCACTATGAGTGACATATAAAAGACTATGAATGACACTTTCTTGCTAGCACTCAAACCATGAAGATGAGGGAGACATACCGATATCAGTAATTACGCCTATTTGACCAACAAGAAACTCTAAGACGACCAAGGTTTAAGGCTGCTATTGAGAGATATTCCGGAGCTTGGAGTGTGCATGTGTGAGACAGTGACATATATACGATCCTTTGGGAGTCAAAGTGCCTGTATGGTATGATGTAACCCAGATGGAGCAGAGTATCACAAATATACACAGTCAGTCTGAACAGCCTGGCACCGTAAGTACTGGAGATGGGCGCCTGCAAACTACAAGCCTTGCGTGATGTACACACCTTGCGCTGATGGGGGAACCGGCTTGTGCCGGTTTCGCCTCATACTGAGCACGCCACTCGCTGACCCATGGTGTCATCATCCAGATGCACCCCAGAGGCCCCCCCAAAAGCAGCTGCACCTAGAGAGAGCACTGCCCTCCCCTACCCGGGGATGGGAGGCCCGGAACTGCCCTTCTCTAGCACAGGACACCAACCAGGCGAACAGCCCTAAAAGGCTTTGGTGTAGTAGTATACTGAAAATGCAACGATTCTGGACAGGTGGCACATGTGCTTGCGGAGAACGCAGTCCCTTATCAAATTGGCACCAACCAAGTACAAGTCTCGTATTATTCTTCTCAACCTGTGAGCGCGAAACTAGCACCAATGGTCGTAATTCCGACCCCATCATACAGATTCCCGAGCCCAGTATGCCCCCCTGCAAAGCTTCACCATGCGCCGCTTGGGCCATGTGTTCCACCCTTACGACATCACTAAAAGGTTTCTTTTAGTTGGCAGACCCACCTATATTTTCATTACTATTAGTGAGCTGCTGCTGTGTTACCCTATTGCAAACACGTCACCATCCCTGAATATTGTATACAAACACATTTAGAAATTGGAAGAGTTTGCCCGTGCACTGTAGTACTTTTCCCAAAGTGGGCTGGACTGTCTCAAATTCAGAGCTGATCCAAACCGGGGCCCCCAACTGAGTTTCTACCAAGGGCAACTGCTAATACTACCGCATGTGCTGTTGTGCACTCCTGACCTGGTTTGGGAATGATATGAAGTGTGCCCAGTGTGGCACCACCGCACCCTTTCGCTGAGTGACAACCTACGCAGTTCACCCTGCAACTGACCCTGTTGCTTAATACCGCCCCTTGATGCCCTTGCCTGCCAGTCACAGCCCTGCCAACATAATGCCCCCGCAGCATGTTGGAGAGGGGAGACCCACGTACCAGTATGTGATTCCATCATACCTTTACTGAGGCTCCACTTCATGTAAAGTGTGTGTCACTGTCCTGGCAAGGCATACCCAGTAACCCGTCCCAATCTGTAAATGTGGTAACTATGGGCATTTGACCATCTGCTGTATTTCATTTCTGGAGTGTTGTGGACCTCAGTATTGCTGAACATCCTACCAGTGAACTGATACCTAATTGCATCTGTATCCTACATGAGGTCTAGCGACATTGCCATCTGCTAAATCGACTCGCATGGGAGCACTCCCACATGTGAAGAACACAAGGAAGCGAGTTGAAATGCAAAAGTGCCTGTGATCACCCAGTTGGGTCAAGTGGGAAGCCTGGACTGACCTCCAGTTTAAGTCTGTGCCATCCCCGCCCCAGACGGCCAAAACCCCATCACGTCCTCCAAGGGACCAGCGTGCTCACCCACCGATACCATGTCCACGGGGCACCTTCTGTCCCCCCTTGTAGTTTAGCCGATATACTTCTCACAGTGCAATGCACAGATAGCACAATGCACCTGCCCCTACTGAAAATATGGAAATAAATGAGACATGTGACCACTGCACAAGATGGTGCTGTTTGTATAATGAGGGGGGGGGGGCTCGAAAAAACAGAGTCATCGCACTTACCCACGGGTACTGTCAATGGCACTTGACGAGTGCCCTGGTACTTTTGTTAAAGAAAATGAATGCCTTGCCTTACTGGATTATTTATTATATATATTATTTTTTAACTTAAGATGCCCCAGTCCTGCGGGTCCTATTACCAGGAAACGTGCCTTGCTTTGCAGGCCGAGACACCTCGTGTGTGCTTGCACACCGTGACCAAACATGAGTGATGCACCCGGTGTCCCCTCTTGTGTCGTTGCAACCATAAAACCTTGTGTAAACCTGCCCCTGGTGGCACCCCCTGAGTACCTGCACCCGGGTCCCCCTGTGCTTGAGGGAGCTAGTCTGTGCCTAGGTGATGTGCCTCCAGACTGGTATTTTGCTGTTTCTGTCATTGCATGGGGATATATGATGCCGCAAGAACATCATACACGATACGCCAGGGTTGCTGGCTTTGTCAATGGTTGTTAGTTGCAAAGATAAATAAGCAGCAACTGAGCTTGTAAATAATATTGCAAACTTACACTTGAGCGCGCTGACGGACAATATTGCTATGATGCAGCAAGTACATCATACCTGCCATGAACATTGTTTTTTCCCATTTACATTGAAAGCTGCAATTGTGGTACTGTAAAATTCGGAACCACATTGGAGGCATGGCCCCACCATGCCGATTTTGGTGTCAACAAACCGCAAATGGCAAATGCGATATGTACGAGTGTTTTCATTACGTTTCATCAATGAATTCACCTTGTATATGATAATATATATATAGTACCCTCGGGTTCCATTTAAGAGCGGTAGCCATTTTTTGGTTGCCCTCACATAGGCTGTGCACTAAGGCCATGCCTAGGCCTAAAAGACACGTACACCTTCTGATGACTTCTTTGTGACCTGTGCAAACTGACTCCAATGCCCGAGGTCATTCATGTCCGGCCGGTTCCTTTTACTGCGGCCAAATGGGATTAGCATCAGGGCTTGACACATCATAAAGTCTTTCATCCCACACGAACCCTGACTAATCTTTTTCACATCTGACTCTGTTTCCTACTTTATGGCTTGTTTTACGAGCAGGAGGTGCCCGTTTTATTGGGGTCTACTGATATCTGATGAGGGTTCTGAGCCTTGCTGGGTTAAATGATTGTGGGTTGAACGAACTGAAATGTGGGATTGTCATCATGACTCTGCTTTTCCTTTGAAGCGAAAACATGTGAATGACCACTTGTAAAGCAGGGGCGGTGATGCCCAAAGCGTAATATTCTGTATAAAAGAGAAGACTGGTTTTTGTTCTGGAGACTGCCTCGTTCAGTTGCTAAGGCTTCTGTGTGACGTAGTCTCACTCATTTGAGTTTAATAAAGATGTCTTTTCATATTTCAGCTTCTTTTGCCAAGTTCTTTGTTATAATACCATGAGAATGAGAATTTTTCAGTACCACAAATGGCGCCCAACAACGGTGGCTCATCAGCGAAGTGACTTTCTGCGGGAGTGATCTTGTCAGGAGACTGAAATCTACTGAGGGGGACAGAACAGGATTCTACCAAGAAGGTACTCTGTGCGCAGGGATTCTGGAAATTCTTTGATTATGCAGCCCTGTATATTTCTGATCTTCCTGATTTTGATCCTCCACTTGATGTCACTCCTGACTGAGAACCCTTTTTGGCATGCGTATTATAAAAGACCGTTAGGTCATATAGAACTTGACAGTTAGAATTGGGATTAGTAAAAGTAAGAGTTAAGTATAAGTGGGTCGCTCCCAGTCCTTTGGTTCTTTGGGTCTTTGATTTGGTTATCGCAATTACCAAAGCCGAGGGGTTGGTTTCTTGGTTTTTGATTTGGTCATTGCAATTACCATAGCCAAGGGTCTCGTATATTTGCGAGTGTATTGGTACAGATAACCCCTTGAAGTTTGAAGCTAGATTAGTGAGCTATAAGATGCCTGATCTTAGCAAATTTGGAAATGTAGCGTTGGAACTTTGAAATTTGTGTTGGCCAACTTTTGGTATTGTATAGGTTTGGATATGCGAATTGCAATTTGTGTAGGCAGGTAATGAGGAGATATTTCTCCATTTGGTTTAGTTGAACGGTGCACGTACGAAAAGTACCTTAAGCACCATTTTGATTATAATACTTGCGTTTTCCGCAGTATTTTTGGCATGCCTGTTTGTAAGCTCACATGGAAAAATGTGTTGCTTTTTTGGAAGGTACCATAGTTAAAATCGGTTAGATTTAAAAACATATTTCTTCCTTGGTGATTTTGTATCCCCAGGGAATTAAAATATGACATAATACAAAACAAGGATCCTTTGTTCTGCGCAGTTTTATGAATGAAGATATGCAGAACGATTTTGTTTGGTGTTCTGCTAGCCAAAGCTAGTGAATTGAGCGCATTCACTACTTCTTGGAGATACAGCAGTCTGTTGGGCTGTTTATGCAGTCTTTTGGAACACTATTGAGAAGCGTTTCTTGTAAATATGACTTACAACTAGTATTTGCAAATGGTTTGGTTCAAGTACAGTCTGTGAGCTGTTCTTTATTTCTGTCCTGAGTATTGATTTGGGGGTCAAATGTGTGTTTAAATGTCTATGTGGTTTTCCCATTAGTGCAACTTCTGTAAGTAAATAGCGATGGCGCTACTCACGAAAATGCAAGAGAGCGCTGTAGTTTGTGTCCTGAGTGTTTGACCCCTTTCTGTTTATGTCTGAAATGAGCTCAAAGTGTGTTTGTGGGTCTTCTGATGTTTTCAGTCTGTTAAGTAAAATGTTGGTTCATTAATATTAAGTAGAAACTTAGGAACAATCCAGAAATGAACCGTGTGATGTGCTAAAATAGCTATATGTTGCTCTTTAATTTATAGAATGAGTAATTGTGCACATATACCAAACTGCCGTTAAATGCTTAAAGGATAAAATTAGAAAACACATTCAATAGATATAAATTAGGCCCCAAAAACGAAATTATCTATTTTTGCAAAAATAAATAAATTTACAGCGTTTTTCTTAGATGCATTGTATTAGATGTTCACAGGCAAACTTTTCAGCTGCAGTATATTTGATAGGACTGTTCATTCGGCCAGCACTTTCCCAGTTAAACACGGGTGGAATTTTGCATAACCGTCCTTTTAAATGAAAGTGGCGCAAAAATATGACGCGTTCCAAGTTGGACTTATGCGCTTAGGCTTGTGAGTTAATGTGTCCAAAATGATAGGCAAGGGATGCAGCTTGCTTTTATATGTGGAATTATCACAAAAACGAATAATTGGTTGTGTTTTTTTTTTTTTTAAAGAAAATTATTTAACATGGGAAAATTATTTTAAAAAAAAAAAAAAAAGTGCTTTTCAAAATCGTTTTTTAATATTTATAAAGCTTAATACTCATACTATGACCTCCTAGCATTCAAATTTGATTTGAGTTGTGTTGCATCACTAAAATGACAAGCATTCGTGTGTACAATTTTCCCTTGGCGCAGGCGCAAACAAGCTCATTTTTATAAAGTATAAGTTATTTTTTCCAATGCCTGACTCAGGGTTATGTAATAGACATTCTGGTAATGCATATTATGCAAGAAAATTGTAGGATATTTGTTTTTTAATGCCTAAAATATCAAAGTCGAATTTGGTTAAAAACACTGTTTAAACTGCATTTTCTTTCATTCAGAGTACTTTTTAAAGTGTCTCAGGCTTCAGTAAATGCATATATTTAGGTTCGATATATATTTACAGGTTGTGCCTTCCTATGATTCAATGAGTCAATGTGCCAGTACAAAGGCTTGTTTTAATATCAGGATTGGAGGTTCTAACTTCAGCTGGGCCTACTGAGATGTTCATTCATTTAAGGTTGATGAAATGTGTACCATTGCATAGGATTGCAACAAGCATTTATTCTAAAAACTGGTATGTGTGTTATTAAGTTTTGTGAATTATTCACAGTAAATGTAGTTTAATAAACTGGGAGTAGAGATAATTTTTTAGCGCCTAAAAAGGAGAAATTATTTTTCAAAATAAAGTAAATTATTGCAAGTTAGGAGGAATTAGGTAGGCCTTCTGGCTTTGCCAAATTCAGAGTGGCAGAAGCTGGGGGCTAGGAGAGCTGCAGAGGCTGGCTCAAGTTGCACTGTTGAGATGCTATCTTTAGTTTTCCCATAAACAATGGAGTAGGCTGTCACGTTGACATTTATGACCTTTTAAATTAGGGCCTTGTCTCTGTGGAATGCAGAATGACCTCGCTAAACGGGCCTCTAAAGGGGGGGTTTCTGGTTTCTCCATAAGAACATCAATAAAACTAAAGAACTTAATTCCAAAGAGAAAATATAGAAAAAGGGTTTCTTTGAAAGTCCAAACATTATGTTAAATGCTTTACAGAACTGATACATTTGTGTCTCGCTCTAAAAAAAAAAAAAATGATGCCTGCTAGTTGCTTTTATTTGACAGGAAACGAAGTGTTGCATTAAGTCTTAGACAGAAAATTAAATGCTGCCCTTTTCTAAAATTTTGAAGGCTACATGCCTAAGTGAGAACGAATTGCCAATTAAGACTTATTTTTCACAGTGGAAATTGTAGGTGCCAAATTAATATGAAGTGTCAGTGTAACAATTTTTACTTTTAGAACGGTAAAACTACCGTGGCTTGATGTTGCGAGGTAACTGACAAGAAGGTAACAGTTAAGTAATGGAAATTTATTTTTGTGTATTTGGTCCTATCATGAATTGTTCTTGCTGGTCCTGTATGTTAGAAAAGAAACAGTAAAGTTATATTTGACAGCAGATTTCCATTGCCTGGTGATCTACTGTCAAAAGGAGGGTAAGGATTTTAAACCTGACAAATTAAACAGGCCCAAATATTGGGTTTTGGGCTGCAGGTTTACAGTGCATAAAAGTACATGACATGGTGTTGTGTGTCACCGCTTATTCACATATGCTATTGTTTTGTCTATGCTTTTTGTGCTTGATATACAGCAAGTATATCTGAGTGCTTGACGTTTTGTGCGTTTTTATTATTATTATTATTTTTTTTAATGCATGTTTTTGTTTTTTATGTTGCTGCTTTTGATACTATTACAAGTTTACCTGTGTTGTGAGGGGATGGTCATGACGATGCCCATCGCTACGCAACAGTTGGTTGAACTTGTTCTGGTTACTAAATTCCACAGATAATGAAATTTCATGCTGTGAACATAAGAGACAACACTTCACCAGTGCATGTCTATTTGGCTATAATGGTATTGAAGGAAAATAAAAAAAGAGATACAGGATCAAAGTGTGTCACTTGCAGTTAGTCACGTTACTGCCCCTTCCCTTAAAGGAACAGGCAGCCCTACATTTATGTATCCTTGATTGGACCTAAGGACGAAATTATAGATCTGTGACTCAAGGTGGCCTAATTTCTATATTACATTAGTTAATGATGTTTTGCTTCCTAAGTAGTATACGGCTTTTGTTCCTTGAAAAAAAAAAACAGGTTTTCATTTTTTCCCTGAAGAAGGAACTGGAACATTACCTAGGATTACCGTATATGGTGTAGTCGCCAGCGGTAGAGTGAAAATTTGTGTAACTTTGGCCTTTTGTGTATCACCCGTACTCTTGGTGTTGTGTCACATGCCTGACTATCACCCAAGTAACTTCTTGTTCTTCCTATAGATTTTTTTTTTCCTTTTGTTGCTTCTCCCCTGACCGATGTCGCATCATGCTTAGTTATTGGGGATTTTAGTTGTGTCCTAGTTCCAATTCCCTTTTCCGTATTCCTTTCACCAGTCAGCCCATTTATTATTGTAGGTGTAGTGTTCAGGTACACACTTCCAGACTGCAGTGATGCACCAGGGACCCCCATATTATGTATAATTCCCTTTTCTATGACCAGACTGGTTTTCCAGAATTTTTCTTAGGCCTGCTTCAATGTTTTCCAGCCTGACTGTCAGGGTAGCGATAGACTGGTTAACTGACTCAATATTATAATAAGACAAGTTTTCCATCTCAATAGGAGATATCTTATGTTTACCTTTTTGAACATGACAAATTATCAATGTCTATTTTAATTTGGTTTTCAGTTCCCTTCTGTTCCTGCTGCTCTAATTTTTGATGGGATCAGATGTGTTCTAATTATGCAAATACCAGGACCCTCTAGTTCTTGTCTTTTGTTTGCATATTTGACTATTAGCCTGTGTATTGCATAGTGCACCTGATGTGAAAGTTTTCTACATGCCCATGATAATCTGTACCATGTGATTTCTCTATTGAGATGTTCTAGATAAGGAAATTAGGAACACCTAGATGTAATCATTGAGAAAAAATGTGTTTGCCCCATTAGACAATGCCACCATATGTGAAGACATCCATTTAGATAGAATTCTTATGTAGTTATCTACCCTTAGATGATGGAGGCTCTCACACGGACACCAAATTGAAAAGCTTAGAGACACTGTTTTGCCTACTGCCTTTAATTTGTATTGCTTTTTGAGAATGACAGTGGATTCTAGACCAAAATTGTCGCATGGTGTGTGGCCACTCCTTTGAGGATCACAGGCCACCTGTTTGCAGTCCCCTTGTTATACAACGAACTGTTTAAAGCATCGCACTTGCTTCATCAGAAGGCGTTCAACATCAGAAAAGAAGGAGGAGCTGGTTTTGCCACAGAACCAGAATTTCAGTGCAAAAGAGCGCCTGTCATGTGCTGGTAACCTCTGACAGTGTGCAGTCCCTTGAGCCCCTTGGCCCGAGTTTTTGGCCACACACCCCCCTCTCTTTCCTTTGCTCCAATGGAAGTGCAGTGCACCGGCGGATCCAAGATTGACAAAAGGCACTACATTCTGGTGCCCATGAAAGAGCAGCTTGAGCGTCCTCTGACACCGAATGATGAGTGTTGGAGCCTGAGAATGGTCCCGGGTCTGCACAAGATGATCTGTGCCCATGACCAATGAAGAGCATATTATTTGTAGTGTCTGCCGCAGAGGAGAGACACTGGTGCACTGCCTTGAGACATTGAGACTTTCGAGTGAGCTGTGGGTGTTTGCCAGGAGGGCACTCCAACTAAGCAGTACTTTTCTCATGAAAGGCTTGAATGAAGAGGCCCATGCGAAAGAAAACAACAAAAGAAGATTTGATGGACAATAGAAGCCTGCCAGAGAGGCTTTTTGAACGGACTCTGGGCATAGTTGGTTTCACAAGAAGTTTCCGTGTGATTGTATAGACTAGGTGTTAGGAGACTGATTGTTTTGCTGGCATTGTTTTAAAGTATTATTCTGTTTAGTAAAAGCAGAATAAAGTCCATTTCTGTGGAAAGAGTACCCCCTTTTCACCTCAGAGCATTGATGAGGGTCACCACTGTTTCACCTGAACATACAAAAATTACTGAAATGCATAGGAGCCCTAAAAATTTTACTAGATAATTTTAGGATTTGCTTTTTGCTTAGGGTTGTGAAAAATTATTATTTCATTTGTAATAGTGGTCACTACTTTCTCCCGTTGTCTATATGTTCTTAATAACGTGTTTCCTAGTGTCTTTTTAAACATGACGTTGTCATTTATGGGTGGGATTGTTTTTCTCTACTCAATTGACTTCTGCATCCACTTCCCAACCTATGTCTTTTCCTACTACTACTTCTTTGCACTCTTTTCACCCTTTTCCTGAACATGAGCAGGTTAGAAGATCAGAATTCGTAAGCAATTCTTTTGTACAGCTTCTGGATCAACACTAGTTAGTAGTGAACATCACTAATTGTTGGGTGTGTGATCTTATGCCACCTACTACAGATAGAGGTATTCCTTATTTTGTCTTGCCATATGTGGCCTTTGTGCTTCTTCATGTTCGAGGAGACCTGTCCAGAGAAAGTTACCAAGTAATAGGAATATGCTCCAGCAACATCCTGATGATCTGATGAATATAGACCTGGATTCAGATTAGTATGAGTATAGTTATTTATAACACAATAAGGCACTGGGAAATCCCAATGACTAAAAGGGTAAGAGAGGCAGGATTGTGTAGAGTATATCCTCCCATACAAACTATATGCACCAAAAAATACTCTAACGGACCTGAAAAGAGATCCAACAAGATAAGAGGAGAGGGGGAGAAATGAAAACTCCTGAAATAAGGTTGTGCCTAATACAACCGTGGTCATGGGGAAGATAAGTATTTCTTTAGGTTATCCTCACACATCCTAGTGGTGCCATGCTTCATCATCGGGTCACCCAGACCCCTAGAAGTCCGGGTGGGCTCGACCACAGTGTTGGGAGTGCTTTTAATATGTTTACGGCAGAGGGAGTAAACTAGATAAAATACCACAGGCAGATCCCCAGTTTCCCTTTATTCTTGGGTCTGTCTGGGTAATTAAAATAGATAAAAATGGGTCTTATAGGAATATTATGGTCCTAGGACCCTAGTGCCGACATGTTTCAGTCCAAAAAAGGGGGCCAAAAAATGGTCCAGGACTTTCTTCAGGGCAAGAATGTAACTCCCCTATGTGAGTGAAATTACTGGTGATGGGGTGTCCCTATCCTGTCAGTATGGTGAGGGAGGAGTAGCTGCTCCACGTGATATAATTAAGAGTGGATGTATGTCAACTGCCAGGCTCCATCTGAAAAAGAAATATAGAGACAAACAACATATAAAAATATCAGCGGTATGATTGCCGCCTTATTCATTTCCCCTTTAGCGGTATAGTGATAACCGCAAGTGGACATGCGTGTATCTATGTGCGCATGCTTTCATTAGGAGGAGTGTCCTCCTATCGTGCCACTCAAGATCACTGTAACATATCGTTGTATATGTGACAGGCATACTGTGCGAGTGGCGATTTGATTCGCATCCTAGCGATAACAGCGTGATGTCTGTATCTGAAAGTAGCGTGCACACAGTGTCTCCAAACTCTAGTGCACACAAGAAACGTAAATGTTCCAGGTGATTCCAAGATCTATCTACGAGTGTGTTTAAAATTCTTAGGTGAGATAAAATAATACACAGGCATACAACACACTCATTCGTACTAAGTTTACAGATATACATTACCCAATTCGGGGAGGTTGACTGAATCTCACAGGACCAGATTGCCAGAATGGGCGGTCCTGGGGGAACCGTGAAGAAAAAGTGTGTCACCGAGCAGACTAGGTAGATCTGCCAGTATGTGGATCCGAATGGGTAGGGTAGAAATGGCGAGTGCTTGTCATGTCAGAATGAGGTGAGACATCGCGCTTTTCAAATTACTTACTTATTTAAGATCGGTCACCCTGCCTGCTACCTGTTTGGTTCTGGTCCTCGGCTTTCGCAAGTAAGTTGAATAAGCGTCGCGCATAAATATCATAGAAGCGCGCCAGAACATCGGGCTGATTGGGACCACGCCCCTCGGGTACAGGAAGTGACGTGAAACGTCACGGCGTGTAGCGGGACTGGGGTGAAGGGAATTGTAGTTTTTTGTTTAGGTAATGCGAATTTATCGTTGCGGGCTCGTGATGGCTCAACCCGGGGACTTTCAAAGTTCTACGAGTCTAATTGTAAGTGCTCGTATGTAGGAACAGCGGTAATGTGGATGAGAAAGGAATAATAAACAATAGTTAGCGTGCACCGCAGTTTAAATGTAGATAGCCTACTTTGCCAAGGTGTATAGTACATATTTTATATAGTACTGGATAGAGGTCCATTGACACGGAGACAGTCTGCAAAATGCTGGTTATTAATTTGTTCAAAAAGCCGGGGTGGGGAGGCTCGGTAGGGATAGGGTTGTATGGTGTTACATGGTAGTTCAATTGTGAACGGGTGTAAATGTTGCTATGAAAACCGTTTTTCTTGGGTGCAAGGGTACTACTGTAATAATACGTGTTGTCACACTAGTAGTACTCATTATCAATCCGGCGTCTCGGTGATGGGTCGATAGAGCCATAGAATATCAATAGGAGTCAATGGACTTTGTGTCTGCAACTCAGGGTATTGGTGTTAAGCAATGAAAAAAGGGGGAGATTATTTGTTAAGCTGGCTCCACGGTATAGAGTCATTGAGTCCCTTTTCATGTGTTCTCAGACGATACACCCAACGTTGTTCCCTCTCTAGGAGTCTTTTCTGTAGATTTCTGGTACCATTGATCTTCTCAATGATTGTCCATCGTATGTCTGTGTCTTTATGTTGTTTCTCCACGAAATGTGTTGTTAGTCTGGTAGCTGTGATCTTACGTCTGATAGTGATCCTATGTTCACTTATCCGAATTTTTATTTTGCGGCTGGTCATGCCTATGTAAGGCAAATCACATGGACACTTGATAAGGTAGATAACTGCTTCTGAATTGCAGTTTGTATGTGATCGTTGTTCCCAGGGGGTATTTAGGCCAAGTTCTAGAGTTTTGCTGTGTCTGGTGAATTCACAGGCTACACAGGACCCACAAGGATAATGTCCGGTTACTGGCGGTGTGTTCCATAATGTTGTTTGGACGTCAATCACAGTACCATAAGTGTCTGTGTGGATCAGGGTATCCCTCAGACTACGGTTCTTTTTAAAAGAAAACATGGGTTTGTCATACGAGAGTTTGTTGGAGGTGAGAATGGGCCACCTTTTATTTATAATCTTCTTTACATCATTTGAGGATGAATTGAATGTGGTAACACAAATCATATTCTGGGGTTGTTGTCTTTCTTGGGTTTCAAGCAAGGCCTCTCTAGGAGTGTTCCGTGCTCTTTTTTTGGCTTGTTCAATTATTTTAATTGGATAGCTTCTTTCTTTAAGTTTGTCTGTGAGTATTTCTGCCTCTTTCTTGTAATCTCGGAGTTCGGAGCAATTTCTACGTATACGTAGGAATTGTCCTACCGGAAGATTTTCCCTGAGAGATCGTGGATGGGCGCTGTTGTTCTGCTCGATTTTCCCGGCCTTCTTGTGAGGAAAGGTGATTGAATGTGACTTCAGTCTCTTACCATTCAAGTCTAAGGGTTAGAGTAGTGAATGGAGCCTATTTACTAGGCACTTCGACATGATCCTGTGCTCTTCCCCATAGATCAGGGCTTGCACACATAGCCTAGGGGATAGATTTGTTAGTATTAGGGATAACCTGTCCTGTAGTGAGGGTATTTCATGGAGCCGTGCTGAATTCAGGCCTGGTAGGCCTCAAACGGGAGAGACTCCATCTTTCTTTCTGCTCCGGCAGCTTGGGATGCTTCTAGGTCAAATGTAATGTTTTAGTTATGAGGTGTTATTCGCTTGGAGAGAACCGGTTCAGGCCGGCCCTTATCGAAGGATTGTATTTTTCTTCATGCCGAAGACACTACATCAGCCCGGCCGGCTGGGAACGTGTCCTTGGTACGGGGAGGTACAAGAATTTGGTGGGCGGCAGGTTACGGGCCGGAATTTTCCATGAGGAAACGCACCTCTATATTAGTGAAAGTCTGAGGCAGTTACATGTTCAGTCCGTAGGCGGCATCTAGCCGTTAGCAGTAAAGCTACTACTTATTCCAGGGAAGACAGACGCCATCTTGGAGGCGGAGAAAAACCGAGAGACAGATACTCTCCTAGCAGAATAGCCAGAGAGGAGAGAGTAGCCGATAAGGAAGAGGTCCCAGTGACTCGGAGAAGGGTGAAGGGAACAGCGCATAGTGGTGCAGACGTGTATCCGTGACTGCGGAGGTGTGACTTCCAGGCGAGCCGAGGCACAGACGAGAAGGGAACCTAGATGACCACTGAGTGCAGGCTACACACTACTAAGGTGATGTCGACCCTTTCTTATTAGAGTGCACAACCTAATCTTTCACTTTTCTTTGCAGGTTATGTGTTATATTGTAATGTTATGTAATGAGTAATAAAGTACCCAGTTTGTAGTGAACCAACATGTGCTGCGTGTTCTTGTATGAGAGGGTAGCCTATTCTTCTAGTCAGCTGCGGCTACATGAACAGATGTTAACCCTGATCAGGTAAGTGGTAACTGAATAAGGGAGAGAGGAGCCCCTCGAACCGGAGAACAGGCTATGCTCGAATTGGCAGTCCTTGTGTGATCTGATGAATAGTGAGACTGATTCCCTTTTCGTATGTTATGGTGATCATAGGATGAACTGTCGTATGAACTGTCGTCTGGGTAGAGAGGTCTGGATCCGTATGGGATCGCGAGGCCGCCGATTGTGCTGAGACTGCCGTCTGGGTAGAGAGGTCTGGATTCGTATGGGATCGCGAGGCCGCCACTTGTGCTGAGACTGCCGTCTGGGTAGAGAGGTCTGGATTCGTATGGGATCGCGAGGCCGCCACTTGTGCTGAGACTGCCGTCTGGGTAGAGAGGTCTGGATTCGTATGGGATCGCGAGGCCGCCACTTGTGATACTGTCGTATGGGCAGAGAGGTCTGGATCCGTATGGGATCGCGAGGCCGCCGATTATAAGAGGTCTTGGTATGTATAGTAGGAATTCCCTGTCCTTAGGTGGTAGATATATGTGGTTACCTATTGTAAATAGGCCCTAGGGAGGGGGAGGGGGTAACGTTCTGGCTGGGTTAGTGAGGCTCTGATGAGCGGGTTCTATCTGATCCAAAAACCCAAGCAGAACATTTGGCGTCACGAACCGTTTACGAAACCTGTGTGCGTTGTGGTTGTATCGTGTTTGCTTTCGGCGCGTGTGTGGTTTTGTTTGTATATTATTTGTATATAATTGTGTGTATAGTTTTTTTTTTTTTTTTTTTCTCTTTCTTTTCCGAGATGTTTTCTAGAAAGTCGAAATCTGCTTTTAAGTTGCCCGTTGATATTCCCGGCTGGGATTCAACGCCTTATGAAGCCTTAGCCCGTGAGTGGGCTGATTCTACTGGCTTGAGTGAGGATTGGAATTCTTTTTTGGAGCTGGCGGAGCCAGCTAATGTGATTACTTGTTTACAGAAGGCGCCGGTATCTAAGGGTGATGAGCTTCCCGTTTTGGGGCACAGAGGTTGGATTGTTCTGTCTGCGTACAGGATTCTGCATGAGAGGTTGTTGCAGTTACAGAAATTGCATAAGGATGTGGAAGCGAACTTTGTTGGGATTCAGAATGCTCATACTTTGTTGCGGTGTCAAAATAAGTTGCTTGCTGACAAACTTGAGACGTACCAAACTATTGCCGAGAGGGCGGCTGTGCGAATTGCTCGTTATAAATACAAGAATCGGCGTGGTCGGGTTTCGACGCGAAAGGTGCGTCTGGTCGTGGCGAAAGCCGGACTGGATTGGAATCCTGATGAATGGGATGGTAATATCTGGAACTCGAGTGATTCTCGTTCCTCGGGTGAGGAGTCTGCCAAGCGCGAGTCCTCTCGCTCCGGCCGTGATTGTAAGTCTGCTTCTTGCGCCTCTGATGGTGCACCCCGTGATTGCGCTCGTCCTTCGAGTGGGGTCGATGCTTCTTACACTGATTGTTCCTCTACGTGTACTGATCGAGCTCCTTGTGATGCTCGTCCCGCGGTCTCGGTGCATCCAGTTTTTCGGCAGAAGTTGCAGCAGGCTCCCGGTGCTCCGAATGGTATTGCTTTAGACTCTTTGGAGGATTTTACTCAACAAGAAATTAGTGATATTTTGCAGCGATTTCGGCAGCGAGCTGGTGAGACCTTACTCACATGGATGGTGCGCCTTTATGAACTGGGCGCTGCTGGCATTATGTTGGATGCTGGCGATTGTTTGAAGTTTTGTTCCTTGAGTTCGGATTCTACTGTACAGGATCATTTTCGTAACTTTAATGGTGGTGGTCAAATTACTTTGCTTCAATTGGCGACTGAGGGTTGTAGTCAAAAATATCCTACTGAGTCTGACTGGCCTGTGAATGACAAACCGTGGTATACTTTGCGCGATGCTGCACAACGTCTCAAAGAGGAGGTGATGAAAACGGCAATTTTTCTGAATACTGCTGACAGGTTGCTTGATGGTTTGTTGACATCTTCTGTGCGGAATCGTATTATTCGTTCTTCCCCTGTTGCTTATAAGCAGGTCATGATGACTTTATTGATTAATCAGACTGGTAACATGTTATCTATGGTGCTGGAATCGGTACGCCAACTCGGTGAGTTGGGTGAGTGGTTTAAACCTGAACGGCAGCCCCGGCCTGACACTCGTACTCCTGGTGACAATAAACTTACTAGACGTGATATGTTTTTTGGTCTTATGGCCGATGGTGTGCGGAAGGAGGATATTGACGGTGAGACTACTTCTCGTTTGTGGGAAATGTTTCGCAAACGTGGCTTGGATCGAAAGGAGGGTGCCCGGCGTGTTCGGACGACTGAGTGTGATCGTGGTTTTTCTGACGGTAGCGGTGATGACGACCGCCGTGGGCGCTCTGATCGTCGTGATGATCGACGTTATGTACGTGATTTGTCCCCCCGCCGTGAGAGAGACAGAGAGAGAGAGGGGGAAAGAGAAAGGGGGAGAGATGATTATGTTAACAGCAGACGTAGAGATGATAGGGATCAATCCCCTGAGTTGAGAAGGAGAGAGGATCGACACAGATTGGCCGATCGAAACCCGCAGTACAATGCAGAGGACAGGAATCCATTTCGTAATAGAGATGGATATGAACAGGAGGTATCGATACCTGAGAAACGTGAGAGTCTTTATCCTGATTTATCCTGGTACACAGAACGCAGTAAAAATGACTAGGAAATAGGTCAAGCTCCAGTACACAGATGGGCTCACAGAGATAATAGACCCTATGTAGATATTGATATTTATTGGAGACATCGTAATATCCAAAGGGCCCGAGCATTGGTAGATACAGGAGCGGAGGCCACTCTTATTCATGGAAAATCAAAGAAGTTTAAAGGTCAGCCTTTTACAATTACCGGATTAGGTGGAAAGGAAACTCCCGCAGTTCAAACTTTACTTGAAATGAGAATAGGTAGAATTCCTAGAAAAGAATACTCTGTATTAGTGGTGCCACTCTTAGAATTCATAATTGGAATTGATATTTTGAAAGGAATGACTTTGCACTTAGATGATGGATGTTACCAATTTGGAACTAAACATTATATATCGTCCAGGCCTGTACGGGTTGGTCGTTTAAGAATGCCCCCCATAAAAGTTCCCCAGGCGACAAAAGTGGTTTGTCAGAAGCAGTATCGTATTCCAGGTGGTCATGAAGAGATTAGTACCACTATTCAGGAGTTGGTGGATTCAGGAGTTATAACCCCAGTTACTTCTGCTTGGAATAATCCTGTTTGGCCTGTAGGTAAGAGTGATAATTCTTGGCGCATGACTGTTGATTATCGAGAATTGAATAGACACACACCCTCTTTGACTGTTGCAGTACCGGATGTTATTACCCTAATTGAAAGAATCCAAAAACATCCAGGTACATGGTATGCGTCCATTGATATTGCTAATGCTTTCTTTTCGATTCCGATTGCCCCTGAGTGTCAGGAACAATTCAGTTTTACGTGGAACGGGCGTCAGATGACGTTTAGAAGTCTTCCCCAGGGCTATGTGCATAGTCCTACGATATGTCACCGGCTGGTGGCAGAGCATTTGGCTGAGGTACCGGTTCATCCGCAAATTCAGATATGTCACTATATTGATGATATTTTGATCCAAGGCGAAACACAAGAGGAAGTTCAGACCCAATTGGACAGAGTCATTGAGTGCCTGCGTGAGAAAGGTTGGGAAATCAACCCGGATAAATTACAAGGTCCGTCCCAGGCTGTGAAATTTTTGGGTATTAATTGGCATGAGGGGCACCGAGAAGTGATCCCTCAGGTTAAACAGAAAATTCTTGATTTTGCAGTTCCGAGGAATAGGAAAGAAGCCCAAAGCTTCATTGGTTTGTTTGGTTTTTGGCGCCAGCATATTCCTCATTTGAGTCAAATATTGGCCCCTTTGTACCATGTCACTCGTAAAAAGAATGCATTTGAATGGGATAAACCACAGCAAGATGCGTTCAGTCTGGCAAAAGTAGCAATTCAGCATGCTCTGGATTTATGGCCTGTATGTGATGGTGATGTGGATTTGAATGTGTCTGTACAAGGCCTTTATGCGAATTAGAGTTTGTGGCAGAAACAAGGCAAGAGTAGAGTACCGTTAGGTTTCTGGACCAAAAAGTTACCTGATGCTGGTGAGCGTTATACACCTTTTGAGAAACAGTTACTTGCATGTTATTGGGCTCTGGTGGATACCGAGCAATTGACTTTGGGACATGATATAGTTTTGCGACCTGAAATTCCTATCATGCAGTGGGTTATGAGTTCGCCGAAAACTCACCGAATTGGACACGCTCAAGAGGCGAGTGTGATTAAATGGAAATGGTATATACAAGACAGGGCACGTGTGGGACAAAAAGGAGTTGCATCTTTGCATGAGCAGGTGGCGCGGGCGCCATCGACTGAGACTGAGAGTGAATGTTCCGTACCTTTAGTACAGGAGTCTCCTGTTAAGTGGGGTAGACCTTTTGATGATTTGTCCGCGGAGGACAGAAACCATGTCTGGTTTACGGATGGTTCAGCAAGGTTCATAGGGACGAAACGGCATTGGAAGGCGGTGTCCTATAATCCGATCACACAAAAATTGCTGAGTACAACTGGTGAGGGTAAGAGCAGCCAATTTGCTGAACTCTATGCTGTTTATCAAGTTCTGAAACAAGAGTTACCTGGCACATGTCATATTTTCACCGATTCTTGGTCTACTGCCAATGGACTGGCAGTTTGGTTACCGACTTGGCATTCCCATAGTTGGAAATTGCATTCAAAAGAACTGTGGGGAAAAGAATTATGGCAGGAGATTTGGGAAATGCTCCCACAGAGTACTGTTACAATCTTCCATGTGGATGCTCATACCCCGATAGACTCTCTTGACAAATTCTTTCATAACATTGCAGATGAGAAATCTAAAATTGCTGAGGCAGTGGTGGACAGGCAAGATTCTGATATTGCGGGATTGGCGAAATGGGCCCACCAGAAAGCAGGACACTTTGGAGAGAAAGCCACTAGCAGGTGGGCTGCTGATCGAGGAATTTATATTCCCCTAGATTTAATCAAAAATGTTATTCTACATTGTCCCATTTGTCAGCATATCAGGCAGCGCAAAGTGCCCCAAATTGTTAAAGGTCATTTACATCGCGGGAAATTGCCCGCTCAAATTTGGCAGATTGATTACATCGGTCCACTTCCTATGAGTAGGAATTGTCAATATGTTTGAACTATTGTTGATACATACAGTGGCCTGCTGGTGGCCCTTCCCTGTAAGCAAGCTACCCAATTGAATACTATTAAAACATTGGAATTGATTATGATGTATTATGGTGTGCCATTCCAAATTCAATCTGATAATGCATCCCATTTTCGTGGAAGATTGGTACAGGAATTCTGTGTGGAAAACAATATTGAATGGGTGTTTCATATACCATATTATCCACAGGCCTCGGGTCTTGTGGAGAGGTTGAATGGCCTGCTGAAAGATCAGTTACGTAAATTAACAGATGACAAGTATAAGAATTGGCGAGACTTTTTGCCTCAAGCGCTATTGATTTTGAATAACCGTCCTTTTCTAAATGCTGAATCCCCACTTATGCGTTTGTTTCCTCCGAATGTTGATGCTAAGCCCAATGAAATCAGAGAGACTGTGATGTACTGGGAAATTACTCCCGGAGCTTTGGCTCCATGTAGAGCGACCCCAGGGTCGGCAGGTTTAGACTTGCATGCCATGGATGACACCGTTATAAAAAGTAAGAATCAAGTCATCATTGAAACTGGTGTTGGTGTTCATATACCAACTGGGAATTTCGGATTAATCGCCCCTAGATCGGGGCTGGCTGTAAAAGGCGTTCAGGTGCTTGGAGGAATCATTGACAGTGATTATCAGGGAGAGATTAAGGTGCTCCTGCTGAATAGCAGTGAGGTTGACTTACTGATACATCAAACTGACCGAGTGGCTCAATTGCTAATAATGCCTGTTTTCAGTGGTGAGATCACAAAAGGCACTGCCCCAACGTTGCTAACTGTACGAGGCTAGAAAGGTTTTGGCTCCACAGATAATCCTGGGGCCAGAGTTTGGGTGCAGTCGCCTAAGAATCCCCCTGAACAAGCAGAGGTCATTGCAACCGGTCAAGACAACACCATTTTAGTTATGAGACCAGGGAAAGATAGCTGGGAAGCAGTCCCGGCTGACAAATGTTACTTACGAGAATGAATAATGCCTGTATTTGATTCTCTTTCAGATCATTCTTTGGACTGTTGCTGCAGGATGTGTCGGCGTTGGACTCCTTTTGGGCTGGTACGACGAGAGAGGAGGGATCCCATCAACCCGGGCTGAGTTGAGAACCCGAGTGTCGCGTTCCTTCGCTGCGTGGGATTCGTCGTCGAACTTTTGGACTACGTTAGCCAAACAAGTGACTAAAGCCCCGCATTTCTGCTTGACACCGATGAGATCGGTGACTGACATTCTAGCGACTTGTTTAGTTGCTGTCCCTGCTTCATTGGAGACTTTGACTCATATTTTCAATATATCGAATGCTCGCCCCAATGTTCTTCTGGGCGATTTTGCTACCCATGAGTATTGCCCCTTGTGTACTGTACTGTCAGACCCGATACCCCCCATCCAGTCCCAAATAGTTACCTATAATATCACACAGGGTGATTTGTGTTTTTTCCTTACTTGTGATCCTAGTGCGATTTCTGAATGTATGCGTTTAAGATTGAAAGGTGCCACTTCATTCACCGCTCATGAACGAACTTTGTGCCTTCAAAGGACACCGAAAACATGTACTTCTGTTCAGAATAACATGACTTGCAAGAGTTTGGTAGTTACCCCCGGTCATTATCGCACGATGTTACTACCTGCCGGATGGCTTTTCTCATGTGGTAATACTTCCTGGCCATATATCCCCGCAAATATTTCTGGAGGCCCTTGTGCCATTACTAGACTGAGCTTGTTAATGTTTTCATCACATCCGAATGCCAACTCTCGTGTGATTCGAGATACAGTGAGGTTACAGGAGGATTGTGACTCATCTTTGCATTTATATTCCAAGTCTGAATAACTTAGCCTGGCTATTTCAATTGTTGGTGTTCCTGCTTTGGCAGTTTATAATGCCAAATCTATTGGGAAAATGGCCTGCTGGATGGTAAAATCCATTAATCATACTTCTACAGTCCTGTCTGACATGCTATTAGACGCCCAGGGTGAACGTAGAGCTATCTTGCAAAATCGAGCGGCCATTGATTATCTTTTGCTTAAACATGGACACGATTGTTCTGATTTTGAGGGTCTTTGTTGTTTTAACTTGTCTGATCATACAAAATC